>NC_138796.1:11367783-11967783 GCF_965178545.1 Coloeus monedula | reverse complement strand
TTGCTGTCCCTCCCTCCTGCAGCAGAATAGAGATGGAGCAGCTGTTGGTTTCCTTTGTTAGCTCTTTCTCTGTGCTAGTCATGATTTTATAGACTTCTGTCATCTCCCTTCATTCACCCTTCTGCAGGATCGTTGCAGTCAGGCGGTGTGACAGCTCTTTGTGTGGAAGCTGTACTTTTGAAAACATTTGGTACATTCTCTGTCTGTTTCTACCAAATTCTTTTGGGGATGTGACTGAGAACTGGGCTGTCACTTTCACCAAACCAGTTTCTCACTATTTGAGGTCTGTTTCTCAGCAATGAACAGTTCAGAACCTGTTTCTGTGTATAAAATCAGAGCAGTTTTTCCTGTACACATTGTGTTATGTGTATCAGTATAGGAGTTGATTTGCCTTTCAGTATCACAAGAGCCTCCTGCACCTCTTCACAGCTGGCTTCCAGCTTCCCTGGAAAAAATAATTTTACCTTGAAAAACTCGATATCCTGAGAAAACTTTGTCAGCTCACTGTTGGTGCCCTTTGGGAGCTCTGTTTTGGGCAGGCTTGGTTTGGGTACCTGGGGATCCCCCAGGGATGTCCTGCGCTGGGAAAGCTGCCCTGCTTTTGGCCCCTATCTCTCAACCACCCCTTTATCTGTGAGACACCATTCCCTTGCATCCCATGACAGCACATCTTCTTTAAAAGCCTTTGATGAGGGATCTTGTCAGATATCTTTTGGAAATACAAATAGACTATATAAGCTCAAACTCCCTTCCCCCTGTGCTTGTTGTTTTCTTCAAAGAACTCTTAGCAAGGAGCTTTGGGCAGCAGTAGCTTTGAGGTTCATGGCAAAAGCTGTGTTGACTTCTCCACAAAATAGTCATATTCATTCATTTATCCAGTAATCCTGTTCTTTATTATAATTTATGCTCATTTGCCCAAGAAGATGTTTTTTGGGGGGGTTGGGTTTTTGTTAATTTGGGTTTTGGTTTTTTTCTTTTTGCTTCAGTTTTACTTACCCAATTAGGATTTGGCATCTGTCTCAGACTACCGTAGGTAACTTTCAAATTAAACAGTGCAGCGAAAATAAATCCTCAGTGATGTGCCCCGAATTAGAGAGATAAAAAGGAGCCGTACCTGGAGAGACAGGGTGGTGTTTGTGATGTGCCAAAAGGATTAGAGCACTTTACAGCACTGGCTGTGCCACACAGAGACCTTCCTGCTGTGTCTGCCCCAGGGATCCATGGCTGTGTAACTGCACAGGTGGGTCAAAGCCTTTTTTTAAAGAGCTCCATATTTTCCTGCTTTGTTGTACATGCATCCAATGTAAATCCATGTGGGTCTAACCCATGTTCATGCCTACAGATATCAGGATTGCATAGGAATAGGCAAGACTGTAAGATAAGGCAGGTAAGGAATCAGTGCCAGCAATTGCACTGTGAACAGTAAGGTGGTGGAAATCAGAGTGGTTTCTGGGAGAAAGATCTTGGATGGAGTAATTCTGCAGCTGCGCAGTTGGGAAATAAAGATATTCAGGTTTTCTAAGAACAGTTTTAGTTTTATAGAAATGGTAGCATATTTCTGTCTTCATAGAAGACAGTTTCAAAAGTACTTTAATATGACCAGTTAAAAGTTAGATGTGGAAATTATCTTACAACCATTTAAGAGTAGAGAGAACCGATGAGGAGTGGGTGATACAGAGTCTATCCCTGAGTCTTCCTTACCTGCCTCTTAAACCACTGAAACAGTGAAATTACACTTGAAGCTTCTGAAAGACTATTTGAAACTTATGATTACAGTAATCCATAAGTATGACCTGAATTCACCATTTCCAGAGGCAGCTCTGTGCTCCCCACTGGAATCCCCACTCCCATTCCAACAGCCAGCAGGGAGGTTTGGTGTTTCAAACCAGCTCCAGATGATTTAGTTCTGCCAAATACAAACTTGATGCCCTAAATTAATTTCCTCTTTCTCAAGCTTCCCAACAGGAATTTCTGCAGGGGGTTCTCTGGACCCTTCAGTCCAAGCCACTGCAGCCCTAGAGCAGCCATTTGGCAGTGAGCAGATTTAGCTCCTGTTTTGTTTTTCAGCTAAGAAATACCTTTTCTTTTCTTTTTTTTTTTTTTTGAGCTGCATAAACATCAAAGAATAAAGCATACCTTTATTTTTTTAATTCTAGAAGTACAAATTACAATGATGGCTTCCACATTTAACATGAAATTCCCACTGTTTGCATCACAGCTCCAATTCCATGTGAGCAAGCATGTTGCTGTTTTCCCCATGGCTTTTGATAAGACTGTGGAGGTTTGCTTTCTTTTAAGCCTTAAAAACCATTTCCTAGCAAGGGATGTAACTTGAATTGGTACTTTGTCTTTCTCCTGTGCCTTTTGTGAGTGTGTTTTGGATCAATGTTTGTAAGCTCACACTTACTCTCGGTCTGACTCAGAGAGAAACAAATTCCTCCGCTCCCATCAAAGGTGAGTGCCTGTAAATCAGTACAGAGGTGCCTGACAGTGACAATAAGTGCTACATACTGGAATGCAAAGGTTACTCCTCTTGACTACTAATGCATCAGGTCATGCCTGCCATAGCTCCCCTCGGTGTGATACGTGCATCAGTGACAGTCATTTGAGCCTGCTGTTTGCATCCTGACAGCAAGGCAGAGCCATTCCCAGAGTCCATCCACAGCTCCAAATCCTCCCAGAGCAGATGGGAAACACAGGCAGAGGCTAAAACATGTATTGGTAATACAGGGAAACAAATTAGTGAGAAATCCTGCACCCACAGATGCAAGGGCTGTCATTAGAACATTGAAAACAGGAAATACGTGAAGATTGCTAGACAGTATCTCTGCTAGTTCTTTGACCTTAGGAGAATTTTAAAGCAGATACACATGATTTATATAAACCTTGAGGGTTGTCTGGCTCTTTATTGGTTACAGCAAGCTGGGTTGATTTCTTGCATATTCTGCAGTGACACAGGATAACAGCAATTAATAACTTCCATTAGATCTGATACAGGAGGGGACTGTGGTCTCCAGGGGATGCACAGGCACAAGCTTCTGCTGAAACAATTGAGCAGATTGACTGAGTCCTCCAGGTTTAGGCATCATCTGTGGCTCCAGGCAGCGTGGATCAGTGTCTGGAGATCCCAGCAGGAATGAGTTCATTGGGATCAGCTGTGTGTGCAAATGGGTTGCTAAAGCAGGACCTACAGAACCTGTGACTCCCTTCAAGTCTGTGAAATTGTCTTGGTATTGAAATGGAGAAAATAAGAGACTGCAAACTTTGGATGCCTCTAGGTTAAAAGTTTATTATGAATGATGTAGTTTTCACATGGCCAGTTCATAGATTGCAATTGTCGTGGTGTGGTTTTGCTGGGGATTTTTTTTCCCCACAAAGGGTGTAATAGGATGCCCATTTATAATCAGAACAAATGATCTGAGCACATCTAGAAATTCAGAAAGTATTTTCAGTCTTTTACCCTCTCTTCCTTTCATCGTACTCCCACGACTATAAGGGCTAATGGTTATTTTTTATACTGTGCTTGCTCCTAATTTTGAAGCCTTTGGTGAGCTTTAATGAAATTAGCTGTTTGATCCCTCCATGAGACAAGTAAACATATGCCATTTCCCCCTTGCACACAGGCTAGAAGTTAGATATTGAAAGTTGTCAGAAGAGTTTATACCTGTATTGTCACAAGCCTCAGCTTTGGTGTCACATCTCAGCCCACTTTGGGAGTGGATCAGTAGTGAATCCCTGGTGAGAGCCTTATACCAAGGGCTTGGGAGCTGGGATTTCATTTTAGTGCTGGTCACCTTTGTATGTTCACTCCTCTGGTTTAATTTACCATCACGCACATCATTAGTATGACCAGGCTGGAATTAGGTTTGGTTTGTTTTCTTTTTCCTTTCCATTAATTTTTATGACAGTGGCATTCATGCATTCTGCCCTAGGGAGAAAAGGAAAATAAAAATTTGATGAAACTATGGAGAGCCCATGTGTGCTTTAAACAAGAAAATACTGTATTTATATCTGAAAAAGAAAATACCTTCAGTTAAAGAAATATCATTGCCTAAGAGTAATTAGCTTACACTGATGTTCACAGAACCCTGTGTAACGGGCCTGTGTGTACAGATTTACAGGTATATGCAGATTTTCTGTATATAAAAATTAGGAAACCAAACTCTAGTATTTGTATGTGTGCATCCATTGCACAGATTTTATGCATAGCATAAATAATATAAAGCACACACATGCACACACAGATATGTGGGCTGTAATCCTTCTTGATCTGTAGAGTCATGGAACACAGAGGAAAATTAGGAGATTTATAAAAATAAAGCACAACAAGATTGCAGGAAATTGCTCCAGGATATTCCCTCTGGCATGAGAAGCCTAGCTGGAGGACTTGTGCAGCTCTTGGGCAGGTACTGCAGCTCACACTGAGCTCGTTGGGGCACAGCTACATTGCTGGCTCACTAATTTAAACACAGGTGGAGAGTTCAGATGTAGCATCAACAAGCACAGATGAGAGCATTTCTGAATGTGAGCTCTTCCAGGGGAATTTATACTCCTGGTTTTTCCAGGAGCTGAAGCTTTTGGAAGGGCTGTTATCATCTGCAGCACTTGGGTTTTGTGCTGGTTGCACACCTTCAAAGCACAAGTCGTGCTGTAGGACAGATACATTTGTGTGATGAACTGAAGAGTCCAACGAAGCTGAAATGATCCTCCACGCAAGCAGGGGAAATTGAGGGAGCTTCTCAGTTTTCTGAGTTATATTTGGTTCTTTCCAATAAAAACTAAAGTTAGAAGCTTACTTCTAAAGTTAACATTTCTGTCTCTGCTTAATCTGCTCTCTCATCTTCCCTTCCTTAGCATGATTGATTGCAGCATTCTGAAAACAGCAACAGAGCTCTTTGGCAGCTTGAGATTTTGAATTGTGCTGTAGTGGCAGGAACAGTTGGCAAGGGTTTCTGAAAGGTTAATCCACTGAGGATTTATGGGTTTGTGTTACAGAGAGTGCAAACACTATTTGTGTTGTCATGCTATAAAACTATAATCTGACATTGATGGTTATTTTGATTTTGCTTATATTTCAATGAATGGGAATTACATAATAACAATTTTCCTATGCAGAACTCGAAGTGGCTTAGAAAAGACAGTGAAAGTCTTTCTGCCAGGGGAAGGAGGCAGGGAGGCTCTCAAGGTCAAACAGCGAGCAGAGGGTGGAAACTGCGTACCAGGTTTTGGCATCCATTGTTCTGTTCTGTCATGATGCATACTTCCAGCTTTCTCTGCACCCTGTCCCAAGCCATTTAATATTATTTTACCTGGCCAGAACCAGGGAAAGAAATTCCATAATGTTTTATTCCTCTGTATGTTTATTAACATGGTTTCATTCAGCCATCCCATTCCTAAATGCCTGGCATGTTTTACATGGTACATATTAGTTCCTATATTTGAATCCCACATCTTCTCTTGCAGACCTCAAGCTTCAGGGAAGTGATAGTCAGTGTCAGGAGTTTTTTCAGCATTTGATGTGATACTAAAAACAAACACCTTAATAGAAAGGAGCTGTTTTACCCATTATTATCTCTTAAATCCTTTGTGATAGTGCCAGGAGCATGAGTCAGTACAAGATTGGACATTTAGATAAATATCAAGAATGTATGGAGTAAGCATAAATTTAGAGGAATTTAAATGTCCAGGATGCTCTTGACAGTGACTGCTAACCAATGACCCAGGAAACATCTAACCTTATATCACAATTATTACCTTTTTAAGACATTACTGCACGAAGTAGTTGCATGTTCTGTCTACAGTGTGTCAGACAGAGAAAGGGTTCCAAAAATAAGTGAGAGGTCAGTGAGGACAAACAAAAATGAGAGAGTTTAGGCAGAAAATTATTTTCTTTAATAATAAAGAAGTTCTCTTCAAACTTTGGTCTGAAGTCTGGGCTGGTTCTTAGTTTGAATCAGTTTGTTTGTCTCTAATTACGATCATTACTTGTCTGTAAGTCCAGTACTTGTCTGTAAGTCCAGTGGGAATGTTTTTGCAATCTGTGCCCAAAATTTAAGTTGGACAGTTTACCTCTGGGAAGAAGGAGGGCAAATACAAAACTCAACAAACCTGATAAGCAGATAATAAGGGAAGCATGCAAGAAAACAGAATTAAAATTTGGTGGTTTAATATCAGTAAGAAGGTTCTGGTCATTTTGTAGAAAAACAAATGTTTTAAGTTCAGCTTCTGACCAGTTCATATCTGTGCAGAGTAATAGTTAAGAACTCCTCTGAGCTCATTCAGATTTCACTGCAGTTCCCACCTCTTGAAAAGCAAATACGTGAGCAGAAACTCATCTCTGAGAGACCGACTTCCTTCAGTCTTCCCTGCAAGGCCATGAGGCCATGCTGCCTTCAACAACAAAATTTTGTTGCTGCTACATTTCTTTCTAAGTCAAACTCTCTCAGAGCAGTGATCTTCAAATTAGCTGTGACACTGAAATACTAATAGTAGTGTGTCAGAGCTCAGTATGTGTGATCTGGAGCTATGAATTGGATACCTGTTCCAGATGTTTCATCTCTGTATGGCTAAACACTATAATCTTCTATATTCAGCTGGGAAATGTTGGATACTTGCTTTGCTTTTGTCATAATGTCCTCTTTCCTGGCGAAGCCAAGCATTTTAGCCTCATCTGTTCATCACATACTATCACTTGAGTATCAGGCAAAGCACGCATTGATTTCTTTCCCATACCCCAGAAGCAAAGCAATTATTGTCTTGTTAAAAGTGGACATGAAAAGGAACTGTGACAACAGGGAAAGATAGAATTGTTCTATCATTAACCCTGTGAAAGCAAATAGAACAGAATTTTACTGGAAAGCAGTGGGGGGACTGAGAAGGAGTTGGGTGAGAAGTCCATTTCGTTCTTGGCTCTGAGAAAGGAGTTAAAATAACAATATTTGGAGAACAGTCACTATTAGCATTTGGATATTTGACGGTTACCACAGAAATTCCATATTCTAAGCATATGGAACAATTGCAGCCTACTGGGTTGATATGTTGGCAAACATTGACTTCCTAATGGCAACTGCTGTGCAAGTGACAAAAATGCCTCTGTGCCTTCTGGTGTGAGGAAACTGTTTAAGCAACAGACTCTTGGCATGGCTCAACGTGCTGTAGGAGCCACTCCTGCACTCTCATCTATGAGGAATATCTGGAATATCTGCCACCAGAGGGGAAGTTCGTGGTGTCCTCAGCAGGGAGAACTTGACCTCAGCCATGGCAAAGGTGTGGGCTCCATCCACAGCAAGTTCAGTCGGCAGAACCCCACACCCATCGAGTGTCACTGATTTGCACGTGCCAAAGTGGTGTCAGTTTGCATTGCAGTGTAGAAACCATCAGCCACTCCTTTATTTCTGAGACATGTCTGTTCTTCAAGATCTCTTGAGCCTTGTCTGTCTGTCCAACTTGTCTCAGGAACTTCAGATTTCATGGCCATGGTGTTTTCTGTAGGTTTATCTTCACCCTGCTCTCTAAGGGAGAGAAATGAGAAGTGATATTCTCACTTTTCAGATGGATAACAGCAGCATAAAAAGACATAATAATCTTGTCAGAGCTCATGCAGGAAAACTTTGGCAAAGCAGGTCCAAGTTTCATAAGCTTTTATCTATTCCAGGATTCCAGTTTGCCTTCAGTGTTTCCTTTCACCTTCCTCTTCTCACTTCCTCTACACTTAGCTGATGTTCCAAATTATATTTGCTCTGTTCCATCCCCCTATATCAAACTAAAGGATACTGTGGATTCCAAAATGCCGCTTTCCTTTTTTTCCAGCTAACCTCAGAAAATTGTCCTAGAGCCTAGATATGGCTTTAAATATTTCATACCTGAAAATCACATGACCTATATAACTCTCAAATAAGAAAATAAGAAAGCTGCTTGACCCTTAATTTTTAATTAATTTATATTTAAGAAAAAAATAAAAGGAAATAATCTAAATGTGTTAATAGAAAAGCTAGATATCATTTGTAAAGTGATGGTACTCTCAAGTTGAGATAATTAGCCCAAAGGAGTCCTTTCATATCTGTAAACACAAAGGGCCATGCTAGTTATCTGAAAATAGGTTTGAATGTTCATAAAGAGTAGCTTGAACTTTCTAGTTTGGTTATAAGATACACAATGCCCTCTAGTTCTTATTCATGGTAGTATTGTTGCTTTAGAAGTGAAATTCGAACTACAGCCATGGTAAAATCTGTGCAGTCCAATCATATTATTGGATAGCAGTTATTTAAAGGTCATTTATTTTGATTTAGTTGAAATTATTTTGAGAGGCTGGATGCATCAATTATAAATTGGAAGCTACAATAATCCTCCTCTAGATTTAAAACTCAGGTAGGCTGAACTCTTGACCTCATTGTTTCCTGCCTCCATACAGCTCAGAGACGCTTGCAACTTAAATTGAAATTGCCCTTCTACATAATTAACTTCTGCCTGCAAAAATTTTGCACCTTTGTAGGGAAGTTCAGTAGCAGAGTTTTAATGTCATGTTGTGGTTTAATCTCAGAGAACCAATTACTGTTGCTTGGTTACTAGTGCCATTGCTAGCTCATTTTTAAACCAAAACCCAAGCTAATAGCACATAGTTTCAGGTTTAAGCCTTAATAGAAGGTGCAAGTGAGGGTTAAGTCTGATTTATGTCTTTGAACATTTTTTTTATCAGAGTCTGGTGTTTTTCTCTTTCTGCGCAGGTACAGGAAATATTTTTTCAGTGGGCTGCAATTTTGGGGTTTTTTTTCCTGATACATTCTTGTAAGTTCCAGGAGATTTTTGTTAGTAGGATGAAGTGCTGATAACTACAAGGGTTCCAGAGCTGACCAGAAGCCTGATTGGTCTGAGTTCAAACAAAAATGAGACTTAAAGGTTATGAAAACACATGAAACAAAGTCCATGGAAACACAGCTGATAACCTTGTGGGCAGAAACTGATGGTTTCAGTGTCCTGTCCTAGCAATGGGAACTGGCTCCGTTTTGGCAGACAAATTTAATAGATTTCAGAATCTTCCTAACAGGGGTTTCAGTAACAGGGACAGAGGATCTGCTGGCCTTGGATTGTAACAAAGGAAGCATCCCATTGATTCCATTGGAAATGTTGCCTGAGGACTATATGTTAAATATTGTAACAGTGTTAAGGAGCTAGCAGGAATTTCTGGGCTTGAAGGATCACCTTAAAAACTTCATATTCATTCTTGTGTTAGTCAGATGGACATGGAGGTAGCCAGTGTGTGTTTGACTCCAATGTTATTTTTTGTAGACACCCTTCCTTTCAAATGGAAGCATTCAGAAATCTTGACCTGAGACCTGATCAACAGATAGACACGGTGGAAAGCTTATACTGCTGGGTTTGAGAGGAGCATGAAATTGGGGCAGGCAGACAGCCCGAGCCATTCTGATCCCCTCTCATTAATTCATCTTCAACGCATATTTCATGTCTAGCAGTGCTCTCCCTGTTGTGTGCTTGTCAGCTTTCCCTCATGGAAGTGAGGAGCTTAACTGGGACTTTCCTCTTTTGCTCGTTGTAAGTCTCTCTGGCTTCAGGTAGAAAACTCATGAATGCTATAGATTTATACCCAAAGTCATTCCAGTATTCTGAAGCTGTAAATTATTCCTCACTTCAGAACCTCTCCCCTTTCGCAGGAGACAATTTTAATACCAGGGCAATAAAGTGTTTCTCTCATGAATAAGGATATAATAAGGCCATCAGTAAACTAAGGGAAAACACAAGCTCTGAGCATGGTACATGTGATGAACAAAGCTTAAAAACAGAAAATTCAGACTTATTGCTGAAACTGAAGATGAATGACATCCTTACCCTGCCATCCTAGAAAGAACTTTAAACTTCACTTAAAGCTCAAATGCGAACCATTATATTTTTCCCCTTCTATAGGTTTTTTTTTTCTTCCCCTATTGCAGTTATCAGAATATTTAAAGTCTTGCATGGATTTACAGATTTGCATGTTCTCAACCCCTTACTTTCATTTTGCTTAATGTTTTAATGTTATAACATAACACTTTTCCATGTTTTATTTTTCCTTCAAATACCGGATTTGAGAGCGTAAAGCTGGGACTCCAGTATGGTTACACAGAAATTCATGTGTTGCTGATACCCATGGGATGATCAGAAGCTTCTTGCATACAGGTTTACATGTAACCAGGTGCTGAAAATTTATACTGTAGGTGGAAATGTGGGCTTCTAAGAAGTTTCTTTGCAGAAAGTATGTACATACAGTTGGCTGTCTAGAAATATGCTGTCCTTAAAGAGCATTGTATTGAAAATGCTCTGAAACAGAATAATTTGGAAAATGGGAGGACGTAGGATTGAGTACCTGGCCTGGAGCTCCCCTTTAGGAGGACAGTCTGTCTTGGGATGTGAGTTTGTATTTGGAGCAGTGATCACTTTCATCATTGTTTTCCTGTAATCCATACAAATGAGCTTTATTTCATGTCTGTGCAATTAAAATAGAAAATGAGAGACCTGCTGTCATGATGGGGAAACACTCAAGAGTTATAGCCTTAAAATGAAACTTGGATCTGCAAAAAGCAGCTGGGAAGCAAGCGAAGGGCCAGGGTGCTGCTCTGGCCCCATCCCCTCAGGATGAGCAGACTTTGGAAATGGAGAGCCAGCAGCTGCAGCCTGGGGGCTGTGCTGCAGCACCCCTGTCCCAGCTCTGGCAAGGAACATTTACTCCTGTTTTGCACCCCTCGACCCCCCCAGCCAGCTGACTGATGATTTAAATTTGGCATGTGAAGCACCCAGATGTCCAGCTCCAGGAGGAGTCTCTTCAGTAGAATCATCTCCTTGACAACTCATTTTTCTTTGTCTGTTTCTTGGCTTCATAGCAGGGACCTGCATGCGTGTCTGGTGTGGGGTTTGACTGCTGCAACTCTGCTTGATCCTCCTTGATGTATTTTATTTTCCCTTAAGCTTATTAGAGGTGCTATTACCCACAGCATAGGTCTTGGGGAGGAAGGAGTGAGTTATGAATCATGTATCCAAAATGAGGAGAAAGAGCTCCTTTCTGGAATGAATTTCTGGGGTTTTTAATGTATCAATAGAACCACCTATACTGCCATGCACGGAGTAGGTGAAATGTGGAAAAGTATCCTTGATATTCCTGTGTATGTAAGACAGAGGAGTTTTATAACACTACAGCAGCAGGTAGTTGACAGGAACAAATACATCCAGGTGAGCAA
Organism: Coloeus monedula; assembly: GCF_965178545.1. Lineage (NCBI taxonomy): Eukaryota > Metazoa > Chordata > Aves > Passeriformes > Corvidae > Coloeus > Coloeus monedula. The sequence continues at coordinate 11,956,558 of NC_138796.1, read as the reverse complement.
AGGGTCCAGTTACAGTGATCTGCACAGGAGGACCCTGGGTGGGTAATATGAAGTCAGGTCAGTTGAAGTACAGATACCTGCAGAGGGCTTTACTCTTTGACGTGGGTGCTTGGTACCTTCCAAAGCAATATAGAAGTTGCATTTTGTCTCAAACTGTTCACCCAAAGCTACCAACTGCATTTAGAAATTGTCATCTCATGTGGTATTGTGTACTGACTGTTGACAAATTATTTCTCATTCTGCTCTCCTCAGTAACTGTACTTTTGATCTTCATTCTTTGTTGTGGATGAACAGAACATGATCTGCACATTTGTCCCTCCCATGCACCCCTTGTGTTACAGTCCTCCCTTTACCTACCTGTGGCTGAGAGCACTTTGGGTCCCATGGCATTGATGGAACATTGCCTTCATTTCTGTGCAGCAGTGATAATCTGTATTTTGGTGCTGGTAGGACTTTAGATGTGCTTGAAATTGTAGATTCCAATGAGAATGGCAGTCTTTTTAATGAAAGCACATCTACTCCTTCTAAGGCACAATGTATTCAAGAAAATAAACTGCACACTGAAAGCCTCGATGCATCCTTCTGCCCTAATCTTAACCCTTTTATCTGCACCCAAGAAAGGCAGTTCTTTTGGGTTGGAAGGTCAGCCTGCCCTCCAGGTCATGGCAGGCCTCTGCTACACTGCCTTATTCAATCTCCTCTGATGTTCCTTAGAAACCTCCTAAAGATGCACTGGGTACACTTAAGTGTCAGGACGGTGTGTTTAGACAGAAGGTAACCTACCAAGGGAGCTCTCGCTTGTATTATTGCTTGTCAACACAGACACCAAGAAAGAGATTATTTACAAATCTGTGGTGTACAATTATGACACATCCAACCTGTGATGGATTGTGCCACTCAGACTCCTATGCTGTGTCCTTGAGACTGAACCATCTCCTTGCCTTGCTAATCATTTTGACTGCTTGTCTCTAAGCTGAACTGATTTGGATTCAGGTACTTTTTGAATCAGACAGCTGAATCCCCAGAAACCATGGAGAGAATAAAAGTCTTTCTAATAGCCCTGTAATATCAAAGCAACGTAGTTTCCACACTTATAAATTGGTTGGAAGTATTTGTCCCATTGGTAAAACTGCACACTAGCGCTTCTCTCTAGGCAGTATTCCAAGCCTTCACCTGCTCTCCTCATGATGGGTGTCTCATGCTTTCAGCAGGACTTTGGGGAGTGTGAGGTTCCTATGTAATCCTATTTATAATGTTCTTACATTGTCTACAACAGCCAACTTCGCTGTGCCACCATGTGTAAGTCAGCTGGTGAGCCCTCACACACCCCTGGAGCCTCTCCTGAGCTCCTCGGGAAGGTACAAACATGTGGACAGACTGTGTGCCTTGTGCTGCTGTGGGGGGCACATGGCACCTCTCTTTTGGGAAGCGCAGTTCTGAGGGGCCCTGAAGATTAACAGAGTCCTGTGGAAACAAGCATATTTCTCCTGGCACCAGCAGAAAGCAGATGTTAACCTGATCAATTATCGATGAGGCAGAAGGACAATATGCAAATTGTAATAGACTACAAGCAGCATCTTGTATGTGGTGAAAAATAGAAAAGGAGAGGGAGCTTTGGTAGATGAAAGAGAAATAAAAAATATACAGGCATATGAAGCTCTCAGTATTCCAGGATATATTTCTGCAAAACAGCAAATGAGCCACAATTCACTATTAAAACTGAAATGCATTTTGCTGGCTTTACTCAGCCCACTAATTGCCCATGAAAATTCAGGTCTGGTATTTGACACATTAATTACTCAAAAAACATTTACACTAGGGTTTGCAGAAAGGAACAAAGAGAAAATGTAACTGAGAGAATAAAAAGCTGGAAAGCAGAGGGAGGAGGATTTTAAGACAAGACTTTTGATGCATTAATCACAGGATATTCTCTGGGGCCAAGTGCTAAGCACTGGAACACGTGGAATTGAGCAAATGCACATTAGCTGGACCAGAACAGTCATGGTCAGTGCTACGCACCACACCACACATGCTCAAGTGTTTGTGAGATGTAGAAGGGAAAAGATCTTGGAGTGAGGAGACCTTCAGGAAGTCTCCACTCAGCCTCTGCATTTCTCTAGGGATTCAAGGAACAGCTGAAGTCACAGCAGTGTTCCCACCAGGTGTCCCTGACTGTCCTCTGCAGAGTTGTGTCTTGGAAACACTGACTTTTTAAATGTAATCACTGGTATCGGGGCATTGTCTGCAACAGACATATCACCACTTGCTAGCTCTGAGATTCCAGGCACCAGTGGAGAAACTGGGTGGTAAATCTAGAAGAGAGGAAGGGAACATGAATGATGTGCTGGTGATTATACCTCATTACAAAACCAATGCCATTTACATAGGAGTAAATAAGAGCTTAGGGGAAATTTGGTCTTTATGAAGCCTCTGAGGAATAAAAATGAATATTTTTCTCTCCCAGGTTCTATTGATTGCGGTGTAAAGAGTATTTATATTGTGTGCCAGAAAGGAGGGAGGGAGGCTTGTTGCTGTGAGGAGAATTAAGGCGTGAGTTACTATTGAAATTAGTACTCTTTATCGACTCGATCCAGTCATCTCCAACCATTACAGTTTCACAGAAATGTTAAACTGCTTTAAAACTTTCATTTCCCCTTTAAAACTAAATTACTTTTGTGTTTTCCCTAGCAGTAGTGCCACCATAAGGCAGGCAAGTTACAGTAGAGCAAACATATAAACAACAATCAAGGCATAATTACTAAATGGGAGTCACACTTTCTAATGCTGCTTCTCCCAGCCCAGCTCTGTGTGTACTGTAATGGAAACTCTCTCCTGCTATTTGCAATCGAGTTCTTCAAGCAGATGTCGGATATGCTTGAGCAGTTTGGGATTGTTTGGTTCACTGGTTATGCAGTTCAATCCAAAGCTCTTTTACTTTTTCTCTTAAATTAAGAAAAATCCTTTTTAGGGATAGATGGAAAACTCTGAATAAAATAATAAAACAAATGAATATTCCTTCTAATATCTGTAGCTTTTACTGAAAATTGAAATCTTATTTCGGATTGCAAGATTCACTTTCCTCATTTTCCTACTATTACCTGATGTTTCTGTCTCAGTCATGAGCATTAATCTAAATTATGATATGCTTTCTATGGAATGACACAACCAAATTCACCTTGGGCAAGAAAGACTATGATCTCCTAAACTCTGCTTTACAAAATACGAATTTTGCTTCCGTTTCAGACAGCTTTCCAAAATCTGTGGTGCATATCCCATTAGAGAATAGCTCCTGAACTTTCTGAGATTTATTCATCGCAAATCACCCTGTTCCTGTTCATCTTTTCATATTTGTCCTTAGAAAGAATTCACACTGTGCAAGTTTGAAAACTCAGGGAACTGAAGTAAAGGGTCACAAATCACGTGGGGCTTTCAGGTACCTCTAGATACCACAGCCTCACGAGCTTCTCTCTAGACAGAGATTGGGTTAAACTTTGATTGCAGAATTCAAAAATTACCATTGCTGTAAAATATTGGGCTGCATCCTTTTAGTCTCATTTATTTCTATTGTTATAGAGCTTAAAGCCCTAATCAAACACCAGTGCACCATTTGGCAAGCCATTGCACATTAAAAGGGGAAAAAATATTCCTGTTCTCAAAGAACTTCCAATTAGCATCTCAAGGGAGAAATAGAGGAGAGCAAGGAAAAACACCTAAGCAGTAAGAGAGATGCAGTGGTATCAGGACGCCAGCAGGCTGCAGTGGGGTTTATGTGGTTTGTGTGCTTGCTTCTCTTTCTAAGGGATATTTGAAAACACACTTGGTGAATGGCTGGAAGGCAGCAGAACTGGTGCTAAACTTTCTTGGGTAGGAGCCGACACGTTAAGAAATAACAGATCAGATACTGGTGACAGCAACAAGCATCACCTGTGACACCTTTCCAGACTTTGTTGGATGGAATGGTTTTAATCCAGGGCTGACCGGGTCTGGACAAATTTCCAACACCTGTACCCAGTTGTGGATTACATGATTAAATAAGAGGTCCTAAGCAGTGAGCACGACTGGCTCCTGGTTTGGATGTCTTGTCCCAGGACTGGGGATATAGCTGGGATGGAGAGCAGGGTTTGCTGCTCCTACTGCCACTGCAGGATGAGAGTGACAGGGTCAGTGACTGCTCCGCTGCAAGCCAAGGCTCCTAATCCCTGTCACAGCATGTACCAGACTCTGAACTTCTCTGCCAAGGGCTCAGACTTTCCAGGGCTCTCACCTAGGCAAAAAAAGCAAATTAACCACAACTATTTTGCCACGTTATTCCACTGCCCTCCACAGCTGCCTGCTCTGCCTACAGCAAGCATTGTCTGCCAGCTGGAAGATTCTGAGGTCAGGAGTCCCAGGGAACGTCTGGCACATTCTTTGCCTGGGTGGTGTGAGCTGGATGGGTGGAGGAAAATGTTCAAAACACTGGGAAAAGCTGTATTTTTGTGGACTGCCTTTCCAGGTGGATCAAAACCTCTGCTGTTCTCAGCTGCCATTGCCTGTTATTCTGGATCTGGTATGCACATATGGGATTGGGGAAGGGGGCTGTTTCTTTCCTGATCAATATGTTTCAGCAGCTGAAAAGATAGTTTCAGTTTTTTGGGATCACAATCACAGATTAACAATTCACAAAAAAAAAAAAAAAGAATCAGCTAAACATTGTGATCAGTTGAGCTCAGAGTTTTCAGATGCTGTGTTTCACCTCATAAAGATGGATGAGAGGAGCTGAATATTTTGGTTCTTCAATCTGTTCTTAAATCTCCATCCCAAGTGTAGTCAGATATAATCACGATGCCAATACTGGTAATTTATCATTAAAGTCACAAATAACCACTTGACATTGATAGAGAAAAAGAATGTCAGAGCCCATCAGTGTGCCAGGCAAGAGTCCTTAGGCAGAGACATTCCTCAATTAGGCATTGCGCCGGAGTGACTCGGACTTGACTTTCTGGCACTTCCAGTCACAAGCACTTTGTGTGAGTGAGAGTGGAAGGAGCCCTGCACCCAGTGTGTGCTGTGTCTGTGACAGGAGCACTTTGAGCAGTAACACAGCTTCAAAATAAATTAACACTCACAGAAATCGGGAACTGCGAAAAGGCATCAAATCTGCTCAGAAATGGGAAGATGTGCTTTGTTCAGAGGCCACCCCGCAACCTCTATTTGTCCTCTGCAGAAAGTTATTTAAAAGCCTTAACAAGACCTTTAGAAACAGTTGGGCACAACCCACGAGAAAATAATTTTCTCCTTTTTTTTTACTTTTTCAACTTTGAGAAAATATTCTTGTTAAAACTGAGCTTTGTTGCACCGCTGGGAGTGAAGTGGTTGTTTCATAAGCCCTGATCTAAGAGGATCTTATGCAATAACTGAAACTAAAACACATTCAAGGGCAGTAAAGGAACCCAAGGAAATGTGCAGCTGGACATAGTGCGATGTAGAGGGAGACTGCCTATAATTTATTTTGTAGTGTAATTGCTGTCTGATAGTCTCTAAGGGTCTCTGTGTACTTTGATCTCTACAGAGTTGAGAGCCAAACCTAATGCTGCACATATATATGCAAATAGATATAAACTTTAATGCTCAGGGGCATTGTGTCATTCACAAAATATAATGAGCCAAATTATCCTTTTCTTATAGCGTGAGGCCAAAATTCAGCAAAGCATAGCAGCACACACTTAACTTTCATTCTGAAGGCAATGACACTTAGATACATGTTTAAAGCTTTGCTGAATTAGACTGGACTTAAGTATCTGCTTACACTGAGATGTGCACTGGAGGGAGTTGTTTATTTGGAACTTAAAATACTGTCTGCTCAGAGTAATGAAAATTACAGTATTTCTTTCCTTTCTGCCTGGAAAAGAAGTATGGGAGAGAATCTAGTTTGTTCCTCAGACAAGCCCATTTTACAAAAACATCAAAATGGACTGTGCAACCCCATAGTGTGTGCTGCTCTTTGGAGGTCTCAGATGCAGGGAACAGCAAACCAATCTTAGATGAAGGAAGCAGTGAACCAGTCATTTGAGCTGGAATGATCATCAACTTGTTTCTCTTTTTGACAACAGCAGTTCTTTTTAATTAAGCTACAATATTGTCAGAGGACCTGAGGGACAGCAGGACACATGGCAGCTGTGTCCTCCTGCAGCGGGGCAGGCCAGCAGCTTCCTGGGCAGTGTGAGCCAGCAGGTGAGGGAAGTGATCCTTCCCCTTTCATTTGGCACTGGTGCCAGTGCATCTGGAGCCGTGTGTGCTGGGCTGGCTGCAAACAGACAGTGACAAAATGGAACCAGCCCAGCGGAGTCACCGAGGGGCCAGGGGCTGGGAACGCCAGGCGTGGGGAGAAGCTGTGGCCATCGTTCAGCCTGGAGGAGAGGAGGGCCCAGGAGGAGTTCTACAGCTGCCCGAGGTGGGACAGGCTCTGCTCAGAATGCACAGGGGAAGGTCAGGAGGCCACAAGAACAAGGTGCACTTGGAAACGCTATCCAGACATTTTAGAGCTTTCTCCCATGTAAGTGATCAACAAGGGTCCTGGGAGGTGTCCCAAACTGTTCTGTGCTCACCCCACTCTACCTACCCCTGCTTTTGGACTGGAGACACACAGCAGCCCCTTCTGACCAAAATGATTGTGTGGAGAAACATTTCTTTTGTAAAAAACACCCCTACAATCTCACATTTATTTTAACTTTAGCAGTGTTAAATCTGCTTGTGTTGCATACATTTACCACAAGTCAGCACTTTTGTCACTGTCTTTGTGTTTAAATGAAGTGTTCCGACCTGGAGCCATTTGGTGAGAGAGGAAAAGTAATTATGCACCAAGCTCTTGTCGACTGCAGATTTCCCGCTCATTTTTATGTACCTAGTGATAATCTAACTCTCATAAAATTTAAGCACTGCTGCATTGCTAGCATTTCCATTTTGCTTGGTGAATTTTTTTTGTTAATATTCTGCTACCAATTTACTTGAAAGAGAAGCCAGAGTCTCTTTTTACAGATAACATGTCTAAATTTTTCTTTTTTATGATAGCATGTCTAAATTTTGTTTTGATACTCCCAGAAACAGCAAATTGGGTGAAAAAGTCACTGGATTTCCTTTTATAATGTTCCTCCCAAAGCAATCAGTTGGATTATTATTCATCTCCTGACTTAAAAGTAATGTCAGTCCCTGAAACTCCTTGTTCAGGCAAACTGAATTATTCCTGACAAGGATTCATCTGTGCCAGTACTGAACATTGAGCAGTCATTGAAAGAATATGTAGATTTAGCTGCTTCTTTTAACATAGGCAGGGTAATGAAAGCCCGTCTCACCTGCGCACTGCAGAAATCCATGAGTAATTAAGGTAACCAGCCTTGATTTGTATTTGGAAAAGCTGAGTGCTTGTGTGTGGTGCTCAGAGAAATGATCTGTAAATGAATGAATACAACTACATTGGTATTCAGCATTAGTTGCTGCCATGGAGCAAAATGAAGGAGAAAACAAAAATATGGAAATGAGAAGGGTAGGTATTGTGAGAGACATGAGAAGGACAAAATCTTTCTGAGCAGCATAAGAGCAAGGAAAATTTCTTTCTGTCTCCTTCCCTCTGCAATAGAACAGTTGATGTTTTATATTAAAATAACTTCAGATTCAGTTTTTAATTGAAACTTATGTATATGGAAAAATTTGGAAATTTTGTCAAACACTGGGAGATTTTCTTTCAGGAGATTCCCAAATCAAACCCATAAGATAATGAAATAAAACCTTATCCACTCTCTTTCAACACAGGCTCATCCTTCTCCTCTTCTGAGACATGTTTAAGAATAAACTTTCCCTCTGTATCAGATTGCCACTTTATTAATTCAGGTTTAGGACTGTATCTCTCTGTGTGTTTGTACAATACTTATCACATTTTGATACCATTAAAAAGAAATCTGTAGTTGTGATACAAGCAACATCCTTAGAACCACAGTGAAAACAGGCAGTTCTCATGTAAATCCTGGCATGAGAGGTCAGCACTGTTCCTGCTGCTCTAGGGAGCAAAGGAGGAAACCAAGTCAGGCAGAGAAATGGCTTGGCTGCCCACCAGACAAGTCAGGAACAAAACCTGAGTCTTCACCTGTGTAGACAAGTCCAAGACTTTTCAAGTTCACTTCCAATTCTGACCACATTTGTACCTGTATGTGGGAACCCAGAGTGCAGAGAATATTCCTCTGCCTGTTTTGAAGGGTTCTACCCCCCGGGCAACACTGGTTTTGACCTTCATCCTTGGAGAAAATTGCCTACCCTCTGGGAAGAATTAGAATCTACACTGGTGTGAACCAGGTGATAGAATATTATGTAAGATTGTCACTGGGTGAAAAATTTAGAGGATTTGGGTTTTTTTATATAGTAAATAGATAGAAGCAAAAAACTTCAAAATGGAGGATTGTTGTTCTCCAGACCTCCTTCTTCTTCTTCTACTACTCCATATTCTGCAGTAGAAGTAGTTTGGGATGATTGGATAAAGAATTCCACAGTTCCTTTCTACATGACCAGACAATTCACTAGACTTTGGAAGAAAAGTAAAAATATCTTTTAAGTTTTCATTGGGTGATTTACCTTTAAAAGACTGTGTAATCTTGATAATTTGGCATTCTCCTGCATTCTCTGCTTTGTGCTATGCCTGGGTCACATTAGTGGCTCTATTTCTCTGATAAGACTTAATAAACAACAATCTGAAAGTAGAGAAGGCTGAAGGTCCCGTTCGTCTCTCGGACTCCTGGCAAAGACTCTAAAATTCTCCCCCATCAGGGGAGGTGTAATTACAGCACAGACAGTGCCACCTGTACAGTTGTTGTGCTGTGTTTCTGTCTTTAAGCTTCATAGCACGAACATCACCTTTGTCATCACCGCCAAGCTCCGTCCAGCCAATGACTGATGGGGCAATAAAAAGTCTCCACCACTATTAAACTCTGCATTCCTAGAAGGTCAAAGCCTAGAGGACTTCATAACTCGGTTCAGCATTAAACACTGAGCTTCCTCCTATTCCTATACTGTTAGACATTAGGTTATTTTTGTGCTGTATCCTCAGAAAGCCCTGGTATTCACCAGTTCTGCTGAGCATCTGAGAGAGTAGCGAGGCTGGGGACCCCACAGTCCCCCAGCAGCTGTAGCTGTGCCTGGGCTGAGGTTAATGAGCTGTGTCTGTACAGCCCATCCCTGAGGGAGGTTCTGGAAACCCAATGGCTTTTATATTTTGTTCTAAGGATGAGAGAAATGTGGTGCTTGTAAAGATGAAGAGGGAAACAGCAGAAAGAATCTGCAGGGTTTAGGAAAATCTCTGAAAGGTTGGAGAATCAAATTATTTTGTAAGGTTGGATGCAGTCTGAGAGGATGAGTTGACATCATATTTCAGCATGAGTTTGTGTCACGAGGGGAGGAGAGGATGTCTGTGTGAGCAAGTTGTTGAGGCTGTATTCTATAAATGGAAAGCACCAGGGTCTGGTCTCTTCTGGCACACTATTTTGAGCTTTTTAGACACACCAGTGATGTTAACCTGTGGTTGATGGGTGTGACGAGTCAGTGTGGAGAACCTGTGAGGGCACAAAGTTCTCCAAGTGCTCATAGCCTCAGGTTTGGTCCCGAGCTCTGTCCTGACAAACCTCTGACCTACCATATACATTCAGAAATTTTCTTTCAAAGCTATTAGCTCCAAAACCAGTCAGGGAACAGGAAACTCATGTGCCATTTTTTTAAAAGTAAGAAAATTTCTCACTAAGGACAGAGTAAATCTATGTATTTACCATCCTTTAGTCCTTCTGGGCAGTTGCAAGCTGTCCCCTTGGGACACAATTTAATAACCTAACAATCTGGGTAAAACATTCACCTGTTCCTCCAGGACAGCCTGTAACTTTTGGTTATTACTTTTCTTACATGAGGTGGCTGATATGTGATTATTTTTCACACATCAAATACTTGCAATAGGTCAAGTGTTACTTGGGTATTTAAAAGCCCCTCTCCCTTTCCTTTGCAGATGCAGTGACAGCTTCCTCTGTAGAAGTAAAGTGCTGTGGTAGAAAAGAGGTTGCTTGGACATAAAGGGCTGCTTGGCAGCCAAGTTGTGACAAAGCAAATCTAAACGAATCACCACCACAGCACACTTTGATAAACTCTTTCCTTTTTTAAAGGGACTGGCATTTGGCAATTTCAAGCAATGTGACCCCCTACTGGAGCTATCTGAGCTTGTTCTCTCCAGTTTTTAGTTATTAATACAGACACTTTAGTTATCAAAGATTTGACAGGAATGAAGGATTGACCTCCTGTGATTGAAGATGCAGACAATCTCAGCTTGTTAAAATAATAAATGGGCACCTGTCAAAGAGACACTCTGAGCAAATGTGGCCCCTGTAGATATCTCTATTGTAGATTTTTAAAAACTCCTTCTGCTTCCTTGTATGGATATTAATTAATAATAATATTTTCTTTTATTGAGATAGATGGAACTGCTAATTACTGTTTCCCCATGAATCCCTCACTAGTACCATTTATCCTGTAATAATTAAACATCTCAAGGCAAAAAAATGGTTGGTTAGAAGTAGTTAGTAGTGATTTAAGTGCTGGTAAAGAATTGGCACATAAATTACTGCAAAAAAGGGTGTAGGATCTGTCTCTAAAGTGATCAGAAATAGCAATGCAGGACCAGGGATTTTGTTGGGTGCCACACTGAACAAAACACAGCAGGCCATGTGTAAAACCCCAAAGCTGTATGAGCCCTCAGAGCCCAGTGCACAGCCTCTGGAGGCAGGAGCAGGGCTCCCCCCACGGGGAGAAGTAATGCATCATCATTTCTATTCCTGTTCTGAAATACCCTGCAAATGAGAGGTTATCGATCCAGTCTGAGATATGGGACCCCCTTTGTGGACAGAGCTTCATTTTGTAAAGAACAAATGACCTTCAAGTGAAGGGCTTGAGTCACACCAACTAAGTTACCAACTAAGTTACCATTTGCTTTAAGCTGCTACTCTTCCCATGAGTTTCAGTGACTGATGATGCCCCAGCACCTCCTCCTTTAACATGAGGTAAAGTAGGTTCACGTAGATCCCCTTCAGTGCTCATGTTGTCTTTGAGGAGGCTGAGGACAGCAATTTTCCTCCCTCGGCTGTTATTGTTTCCAAGCTGAGTTCCACAAGACGGAATCACAAAACAGCAAAACGATGCATGCTGAGCTTTAGCAAAAACAGGCTGGATGGTGCTGCAATAAGGAAAGTTTAGCAATTCACTCACTTGTGTTCTGTGCAAAGAAATACCTGCAACTAAAGAATAAGGGAGAAAACATTAGTGGAGTTCTCTCAGGAATCAATGTGGTGGCAGAAATCAGACCATTAGCTTCAAAATACTGAGAATAGGACCTGAATAACTTTTTTAACCAACTGAGTACAAAGGAACTGACTCCAGCGTTCATTAGTCTAGCCAATAAAACAGTATCACTCCATCAGAGTCTTACTAAGATTGATGGAGATTGAGGCACAAATTTGATTTTTGTCTATGGCTAATAAAAAATCATTTACCACTTTCCAGCCAGTGCAATATCTTTGGAACTAAAGCTAGACTTGGAACTCACTCTGTGAGTATATCATGATCTTCAAGAAATACCTCAAGTTCTTCATTTATCAAAGTATTTCTGATAGTTTCCAAGATGGGAAGGTTTAACATAGCCTTGTTGAGTGTAACATGTGTCTTGGGGAAAGAAGGAAGAAAAGTTCCAGTGTTCTCAATATGTTTTTTCAGACTTGTGATTCTGTGTTGAGATCAATATAGGCCATGTTTGTAGGAGTTTGGGGAAAAAATTAGTGGTTTACCCTGGTTTCAAAGGAAACTCATATTTCATCTATCTAATCATAGATTGTAATTATTTTAATATTCAACCTAACCCTACAGAAAAAGCATAATAATGGCTTTGGGAGTTGTACTGTCAATTAAATTTGTCATTAACCACCTTAGATTGATTGCAGTCTATGTGTTAAACACAGGGGCCAATGTTTTGGACTAACCATCATGATGACTTTGTTCCTTGGGCCTGGCTGCACCTCTATTAAAGATGCTAAAATGCACATGAGCCCAAGCCTCGCCCTCAGAAAGGGCGAAGTATCTCATCTCCAACAGGAAGAAGTTAGTTAAGCTCCTAAATTTGTTTCCTGACTTTTGTTAGGTTTACCATGAGGCTTTATCTTCTTTTTCATCAGAGACTCCAGGCAGGCAATTTTGATTTTTCAGCACCAGTTCCTAGCAAACCGTACCAGGTAAAGATGTAAAGATGCAAGTCCTATCAATAAGGTCAAAGAGCAAATAATGAATGAATGGCACATCGTATTGCACAAATGAAGCCGTCCTTGCACTGGAGCTGCACAGGTGGCTGGCAGCAACAAGGCACTCCCTGCTCAGCACTGACAGACCTGCAAGGAGAACACGGGGCAGGTTCAGTGCAGCCCTGTCTTTTTCTTGTTGCTGCCTTAGGTTATTATTTTCATGGGCCTTGGCACTGTTTTGAAAACTAGAACACAATGAAAATAAATATATATGCTGCACCTGTATGTTTCCTGTTTCATCTTCAGAGAATGGATATTGTCACAGATAAGGAGGAGAATATAAATCATAAAATCATTCAAGTGTGTTACCTCACCAGTATCATCTCTTTGCTACTACACTGTCTTCCATGACACTGATTCCCTTGGTCTGGAGGAAAGCAGCAATTTCTGCTTCTCACTTCATCAGCTGTCTAACCAGGCAAGCTTTTAAACCCCCAAACACTGTACTTGAAATTCTAGATCTGTTGAATACAATGCAGAATAGCCATAGCCTTCCCTGAACCAAAGATTTCATGTTTTAAAGCATTAATCTAAATAGTGTGGGTGGGTTTTTTTCTTACTGCTTTCTTGTAGCATCTATTTTTAGCATGAAAGCCTCCATTGAGGTCCCTTTCCATACTGGCAGAAGCTGCACCATCTCTCAGTATCAAAACAGGACCCACCCAAAAGATCTTTCAGATGAGCAAGACAGACTGCCAAGGAGTATTACAGAAATATTGCTGTGTTACTGCTTTCCAGCTCCTACTGCATGTCTTCCTAACAGCACAGAGTTCTTCAGTGAGATCTTTAAGTCAAAACTGTTCAAAAATGTTAACATTCTTAAGCGTGGATGTAAAAGTTCCATTTGGAAATATGAATCCATTATGAATCTTCAGCATAATGGGCACAGTTCCTTTGATATCAGTGAACTAACAAAGAATTACTTCACCTGAATAGATGTGACCTGTACATCCTTTCATTTCACAATGGAACTGCTCAGGTACTGCCAGGGCTCCCTTCCTTCCAGGTGTGTGGGGTCACAGCAGGGGATGTCCTCCCTCCTGGCCTTAGGGAGGATGGAGCACATCCAAAGGAAGGCTGCCTACAAAGCAGAACTCACTCACTCACATGTGCACCCAGTGTTCCCATATCAAGCACTGGAAATAATAATAAGGACTTCTGTCCCTGCAGTAAAGCTTACAACATCTCATAAAGCACCAAAGGAAGATGAATGCACTCATAAAAAAAATATCTGTTTGATGTCCAGAAGATCCTGTGAAGGCTTCTGCTGCTGGAAGCATCAAGTGGGAGTAGTCCATGTCTGCAGATCTACTGATCTTTCTCTGCGATGGTGAGAAGAAACGCTCAGAGATGGTTCCTAAAGTAGGACTCGGCACCCAGGAGATTCCCCAATTTGTTAAAAGTGTTATTTAAAGGCTCACATTGCAGTGTCATGGTGTCTGAGTATCTTTTTCTTTCCTTTCTTTTCTAACAAGCACTGATACACCAAGTCCTTTCTTTGGCACTAGGACCAGATGGAGTCTCTCTGCTCTTGCCTTGTCTGCTTAGCTGGGATCTGGCAAGGCTCATCTAAAGTGATGAAAAAACAATAAAAATATCCTTCTATTCAACTCTTGCAGACTGGAGCCACTGATTTCTTTTTGCTCTGAGGCCATAGCTCCTCAGAGACAATGACTTTGGTCACCAAACCTTTTCTAAAAGTGCCAAAAGGAAAGAAACACAGCTCGCTTATGTGATGATCTTGTAAATTGAGCTGTTTCATATTATTCTGAGGGCAGAAATAACAAGGCTGCTGTTTAATTGCTGGTTACATTTGGCTAGTGAGAGGAGAGAAAGGCAGGCCACGGGGCCATTTGTCTTGTTTTATGGCTGGAAATCTTGCATTGAGCTATGGAGGGTTCTGATTGCTTTCATCTTTATGGGAGTAGTTAATCTAAGGGCAGAGGTTGCATATCCTTACTTTAAGCATTGATGAAAAGAATTGACTAAAACCCAGTTGTTCTGGAGTGGTTTAAAGTGTCACCCATTTCTCATTACCCCTATTTTTTTTCTGTAGGAATTCTGAAATCTATTCAGGTCGCATGAAGTCCAAACAAAGGGGAGCCAAGTGTTTTAGTGCAGCGCCCAGCATGCCTTGCAGATGGGTTATAATAAGACGAGAGCTGTCTTTGTCAGAGCTGAATCCATACTTTTCATGTACAACCTTTACAAATTATGCCCATGTGGCAGAGTTCGAATTACTTTTTTTACAGCTCTAGAAAACAAATGCAAAAATCTTTCAAGTGCATTCAAAGTCATTACAGTTCTTTGCTGAACTGAATCAATTGTCGTAACCTCTGTGGGTGTGTAAAATATGAAATTACCATCACTCTCGTAGTCTTTCTGAGTTTGTAAATTAGAAGGAATTGATTATAGGTGCTTTTGGAAAGGACTCTGGTGTATTAAAAGTGTCTTGATGACAAACAACAATATATTATTTGCAAGATCTTGCTTGATGAAACTGTCTTGTCCACTAATGGCTGTTTGTCTTTGTTATTGTTCTGACTTGCCTTCTAACAAATTGATGTGTAGGCTGAGATTTATCATGTGATGGCTGGAGGAAACAGGAGACTTTGCCCATTAAAGTGGTTGTAATACTTGTTTTAATTGATAATTTCAGATATTTTGAAGTTAGTTAATGTCAATATTTTCCAGTGGAGTCATTCTTTCCCCAAGAACCAATTTTTATAAATAGTTGCTGTAAATTTATTTTAAAATTAATAAAATAGTCTGGTTTTCTCTCTACCTGTTTCACTATTCACATATTTTATTCAGAGGTTCTATAAGTTATGTTGTAGCATTTTTCTTTATGTGTTAGAATTGCTCCATGGTTTGCTATTTTCGTCTCTCTTTTTTTGTTTGTTTTCTGTCACATTTTGAAAAATCTTAATATATATAGTGGAAAATAATTCTTTGATTTCTGCTTCATAATGCTTTAATTCTAAATCTTCAGCTTCCTATTAGAAGAACCAGTTCTGCCTGATTTTATTAGAACTGCTGTTCATTCATTTTCCAGTGCAGAAATGGCATCTCATGGTTCCATTTAGGCATGACATACAAGAAAAAGTGGAAGTTGAAAGGGGAGAGAGTTATTAAAATATAATTGTTATTTGGTTTAAAGTTGGGCTGGTCTGGATTATGAATAGTTGGATACTGATAATACTTAGACAATATCTAGAAACTGCTTTTCTGCCTTTCTCTGGACACCTTCAGCCTTTCTCTGAACACCAGCAAAGTCACCATTTCAGCTTTGACAGACTGACCCATTCTGGCAATTTTTTATGGGCCATATTCCATGGGCCATAAGTACATTAATAAACAGAAATGTCTTTTACAAATAATTAGGTCATTTAATATATATTTTCCATGTTCTCCACTGTGATGCAGTAGGACCCTCTGTGTAGCTGTAGGATTATGATTTACATCAGGTAAAAGCAAATTTTGGGAACTTTGAAGCCACACATTACATTGTTGTAGTTTAATATGTTCTGCAAATCATCACAGCAGAAGAGCCAAACTATCCACAGGGAGATGTTAAGTTGGATGTCACGGGATTTCTCAGGGTTAGAACCACGTTTCATGCATCACATCACTGGGAATCAGCCCTGTTGAAGATTCCCAGTGGTAACACCAAGGGGTTATGATATAAAAGACTGAACAACAATACTTGGAAGGAACAGAGAGAAATCTGCTCTGTGCCATATGGGAAGTTTAAGATGTGTCAGGTTGTTAAAGATGATATTCCCATATTTTTCATTGAAGCTTTTAGAGGGAGATGTAATGGAAATAGATGAACAGAGGAGCGTATTTTTCATCAGGTAGGCTTTCTCTGTGTTGCATCGGTTGTGTGTGTATCAAATGACTGCATATATGTTGTATGAAAAGATTACCCATTATATGCTGCTTTATGCAATGCATTTAGTTTTTCACAGACAGAAAAATAGCAGTTACAAACCGAAGTGAGGCATTAAGTCTCACAGTCTCAGTGTACATTTAAATTTGACAGAGAAGGGCTTAAAGACAGTTAACAACAGCAACAAAGGCAGGATCTTGTCACTGAATCACATGGAATCGTTCAGGTTGGAAAAGACCTCTAAAATCATGGAGTTCCCCCAGCACTGCCAAGGCCACTACTAACCAAGTCCCCAAGGGCCACATTTGTGTGGTTTTTTCAAGTCCCTCCAGGGATGGGGACTCCACCACTGCTGCGGGCAGCCTGTGCCAACACACGATAACCCACTCTGAACCTGCCCCGATGCAACTTGAGGCTGTTTCCTCTTGTCCTATTGCTTGTCACTTGTGAGAAGAGACAAAACCCCAGTTTGGCCACAACTTCCTGTCAGGCAGTTGTAGAGAGATGTGGTCTCCCCTGAACCTCCTTTTCTCCAGGCTAAACACCCCCAGTTCTCTCAGCTGCTGCTCAGACTTGCACTTCAGACCCTTGCCCAGATCTTTTCCCTTCTCTGGGCATGCTCCAGCCCTGTCTTGTCATGAGGAGCACAAAAATGACCCCAGAATTTAAGGTGCAGCCTCACCAGTGCTGAGTACAGACACCTTTAATGCTTCTTTGGCACTGTAAGCTGACAAGGCAGTGAAAATAGTGACAGGTGGGGCTTTTACAGCTCTAGTAGAAATTGTGCCAAAATTCAGCCAAGTTCGAGTTTAAATGGCAGCTTGCACCCTCAGATGACAAATTATATCTGGTCAGCACAAGAACTGAAAACAAGCATGACAACCTTTTTTCTACCTCTGGGTTCTTTATGAAACAAAAATACTGCTTTCTTAAAGTTTGTTTGAAAAAAAATAAAACCCACAACAAAAAACAGCAGCAGTGATAAATGTCCAGGCCACCAAGTCCAACTGACCAATTCAGAGGGGTCGTCCAGGTGTTCTTGTCAAGGAACAAATAGATGATGCTTCCCTGCATGATCCTTAGTTACTCCACGCAGTGCCTCACTGAAAAATTTCATCATGTAATAGCTGTCACTCCCTTCAAAACCGTAAGCCTGTGATGTCTTTATATAGTGCAGCAGTGCACTGTGGCAAGCTTTATGGTTTTGACAATATATGCCTTTGCTCTTCTTTAAAACAAAAAGGGTATTGTTGAAATCCCTGTGGCTTTATTACATACAAGTGGCAAGCTCTTTACTTTTTCAGTAATCCACATCTGTCAGCCACTGCTTACGAGATAGCCCAGGGGTTATCTGCCCTTTGTTATTGCTTTGATTCCTTTCATTCGTTTGCTTGCCCAATTTAATAACAAGGAGAGATCCAGCTTCTTGATGATTTTGTTGGCATAACACCAAGCTCATCGGCACTTAACTCCAAGGCGGTGCTGTGGTTGCAGCTCTGCGTGTTGGAAGCTGCTGTATTGGGTCAGCATCTTTGCTGAAACATCTTGCTGTTTGGTTTATTCTTTGTTCTTCCTCTGTTGCTCAGTAGTTGTTGTGCAGCAGCCATGTGGGCTTTATCATCTCGGAGAAATGTTTCGTAAAGCAACAAAATTTCCTCTGAGTGTAATGAACCATTCCGTTATGTGAATTTTGGGGGTTTGTCTGTCTAAATGTTTTAAATATGAGGGGATACCACTGCTGTAGTTCCTTGTTGTCTACCAGCATGCAGGAAAGCTGTGATACATAAATAACAGATGCAGAAGAGAACAGAGCAGAAAATTGCCAATTAAAGAACGTTGTATAACAACTCCTCCATCTGGGTCACCAGCAGGGTTTGAACCCAGAGCGTGCCCTGCTGCAAGCATGGGGAGGCTGTCAGCCTCTTCTGCAGCACCCACAGAGGGCCATGCACAATAAACCTGCTCTCACTCTTGCTGCCTCCCTGCTGGGCATGGCCAAGGAGGAGTTTCTCACTTAAGTAGCCCCATGCAATAAAAATTTGGCCAGTTTGTTTTCTAGTGCAGTCACAGCAAAACATCTCTCCAGACAATCGTTTCCTGACATTTAGCAGGAATGGGTTTCTCCTTCCACAGGTGCAACCATGGTAACTAATTTCTTTTCTAAAAGTGTTGATGTACATTGAGTTGATGATGTGTGAATGTTTCCCACCTTCCTGCAGGTGCCGTTGCTCACCTTCATGAATGTTTTTAGCTTTGCTGATGGGTACCTATTCCTTTCTGGCTGCACTGTTGAACAGCCATCACCAGGCTGCCTAAGTGGCAGCTGCATGGAAAATACTGAGAAAGGCAGTGTGAAAGGCATTTCCCTTCCTCCCACATGCACAGTTCTGTCTGTAGTGCTTTACAGAGATTGCCATCTTACAGAAGGGAGTTTCCTGTAGTCATTGGTGCTGGGCATTTCTCCGATTCCACAAAAACTGATCTGGACACTGCTGGTAATTGTTATAGACAATAACTAATATCATCCACCTGTTTCTTTCCAAGAAGAGAAGCAGTCACCAGTAATGCAAAACAAATACACTTCGCACTGCCTGTTTCATGTCTGGGGAATGCCAGGAAGCAGCTTTGCTACCCGTGCTTCCCACAGCCCTGCTGCATTGACAGACACTTCCCATCAGGTACCCCTCAAACCATCTCCTCCTGACAGGATTGCCCTGAGAGCCTGAGCAGCTCTCAGAGCGTGGGCTGGGTTGCTACGCTGAGAGTGGGGGCAATGCTTTTCACACTCCGCTCAGAAGAGGGTTTCTGACACATCAGAGGGGGAGGTTCCCACAAATCCCAGTGTCAGGCTGTATGTGAGGATAACTTGGCAGTTGTACACCAGCAGAGGTGTTAGCCTTCATTGTCAGCTCTCAGAGTGATTTACAAAATAATTTTAAAAATTCATGAACCTCCTTCCTTATAAAATGTTGTTGTGAAGTTGAATATTTTATTACACAAGGCAACCATCATTCACTGCTAGGGAAGGGTATGTGACTGCTGCTTTGAAAGGCCAGGATGCTGGGATGGTTGGTACTGGAAGGAAGGAGTTCTGGCACTGTATTTAAGGACTAATCACCTTCACAATACTTTCAGACCTGGGACTTTTGAGAAAGGACTCCTGATGTTCAGACCAATCTTTCAGATTTCCTTTCTATGTGCGCACCCTGACTGTGATTTTTTTTTCTTTTTTTTTTAGTTCCTTTTTTCCCTTATGATTACAAATTCATTCTCATAAATTAGAAGCTGATCTAGTTGGAAATAAAGTTTTCAAGGTCAGGCACAAGTTTTCCACATGGTTCATTGTAATTGCAGCTGCCCGCTCAGAGCAGAATCTGGCAGCACAGCTCTACTGAGTTTTGCAGACAACTCCTTCCCAGTCAAGAATAAGCAAACGCAGCAGAATCAAAGAGAAAAGAGTTCCTTTTTTGTAGCAGTGAAGTCATACGGGATTGCCTGTTGCTGTGACCCAGCCCACTGCGGGGCTGGGGCAGCGAGATGCCGACCAACCCCGAACCCTGCCGTGGATCGAGTTTCCCCGGGACACAGACTCGCAGGGTGGGTCGAGGGGCGGCTCAGAAGCTTAAGCCGCATCCCCCCAGGGCTGTGCCCCAGTCCAAGCTGCCTCCCCCAGTTGGGGAAAATTCTCGGTTACTCTGTTGTTCACTGGTTCTCTGTTATAGCTCCTGCCTCCCCGTTTCCCCCGTTGGTTCTTGTTGAATTGTATCCTCCCCCTGGCTTGTAACTCATTGGTTGTTTTCCCCTTTCCCCGCAGTTTTCAAACCCCCTCTAAAACTGAGGGGAAAGCCTCTGGGCGTGATGAAGATTAAGATCATTGTCGTGTTCTGATTGCTAAACTTCTGACAATAAACCTGTTGGAAGCCAGACCAGAACCTTCTTTCTGTTCGTTTATCTCCGAGCTAACGTGAGCCGATACCATCGGCTCCTGCCGTGTCTCCTCTCCAAAGAAGCCAGCGAGCGCCTTTCCTGATGCCGAGGTCGCTTCTGCAATGCACACAAGTAACACAGCTGGACTCCCTCTGATCGAGGGCACACCAGAGCTCATGCCACTAGCACAGAACTGCATTAATTGCCTTTGCAGATAATGGGCCACTAGCTTTGTCCTCAATTTGCAAGGCCTCAGCACCGAGGCCTGTCAGGCCCGTCTGATCTCTTCTTGGTCTGCCTTTGCTTTACTTGGTTTAGCTGGGATGGCAATTTCTGTAATTGATCAGGAGTCTGTCTCTGGTTTACTTTTGTTTGTCTGTGATGGACATTTTTATAGACAGCAGTAGCAAGCAAGTGTTCTGGGTAGAATGGGATATTTATGACTGTAAATATCCTGTTCCATCCAGGACAATGATGAAGTGTGGAGAAATACAGGCTTGGTATGACAGAAGGAGGAGAAGGAGATGCAGGATGCAGCAGGGAGGGGTGAAAACATGGAATATAGGAGATGGGGTGCAGAATTGACACTGGAGTCACAGCAGCTGTAAACAATTCACTAGTGGTCAGTTTGAAAACCTGCAAAATGGTGTGTGTGCTCTTTACCCAAAAGCAAGAATTTGACTGTAACATATTCTACATTACTTTGTGATACTGCACTAAGAAATAAAATGCTTGCCTGCCATGTTAAGAGGTGACTGGCAGCTATGCAAACCTTGCCACGACACTAAAATCCAAAGCCCCCAGGATAATTTAAAAATGACTGCCACATCTCCATGAGTCATGTAAATTCACTCAGCTGCACTGAATCAAACGTGTTCTGGTCAACTAGAGCTTGAGCACAGCCGGTGGAACAGGATTAATCATGATAAGGACCATAGGCTGGGTTTTATTTCTTTGTCTTTTATTGAAAAAGCAACCTTTCCCCCATAATTTATTAGTTTAAAGCCTGGTATTGACCTAAATTTGAGATAGTATTGGTAGAATATAACTCTGTGCCTCTGTGGTTAGTTACAGCACAAACACCTTCATGTTCTCATTTTTCAGCATGTCAGCTCTATGCTTTGGGCCCCATCTCAGCCCCCTCAGCAGCCCATCCACTGGGACCCCCACCCTGGGCAGCCACCCCAGACTGTCACAGACAAGCCCAGCACTCTCCAGGCAGGATTCCCTCTCCCCCAGCTCAGGGGATGGGGACCCTGCTGGCTTAGAGCTCTGAACACTGCGTGTTAAGCACTGGAGAACAGCACCTTGGGCGGTGTTCAGGGAGCACCACTGGCTGCAATCTCAGAGTTTCACCAGTCCTGCAGACAAGGTGCTGGTTTTCAGTGGGTCTGTACCCACCTGTGTTTGTGTGCAGCAAAGAGGCTGTTTATGAGCTCTTGTTAACTACTCCAAGAGCTCGGGAGGTGGCACAGTAACATCTGACAATGACCAGAGTCTTCACTTAGTTATTTTGGTAATTCAAACTACTAAATATCCCCTCTAAGGTTTTACTTCATGATTTCTGACCTTTGCGATACCTGAGCTTCAACAGCTAGCTGGAAGAGAGGTGTCTCTCCCAGGGCATGGGCAGCCTGACAGCGCTCGAGGTACTGGGGGTTAACATTTCACACTTGAGAGACCTGGGTCTCCTGCTTCCTGCCAGGAGTGAGGGATGTGGTCTGTATTAGCATCTGATATTGTGGTGAGCTGTAAAAGCAGGTCCTTGGAGTACCCTGATGCTGACGTTGCTCATGGGAGCTGGCAGGTGCTGGCAGGGACACAGCGTCCTGTAATACTGAACAGGATCCCATGGTTGTGGGGAGGTAACAGGAGACAGTCATAAGTCAGAAATCCTGGCTTTTAGCATGTTTTATACAGCACTGATTTCAGCTGCTGACCATTGGCCCAGGCAACCTGCTTGTGAGGATGACAACAAGCCCATTAAAGCATGAGGGGGCTCGGATACCTGCTTACATTTTGCTTTAAAAGGGACAGTGACAACTCACAGGCAGTTGCACCATAACTATGGAGGGCAGGAGGTTAGCAACAGGCTGTGAGTACTCTTAACAGGGCAAATGTCCTATCAGGTGGGTAAAACAAGCAGAGAGAAAAGCATCTTAAGTACAGTTTTAGGAGCAACAACACTTTCTGTAGAGAAGACAACAAAATAGATCCACTGAACATGAAAGAGTGCAGCCAAAGCAGGGCCTGTTGCACTATTGGAGTGTAAGCATATCAAACAAGATATTATTAACCTGGACATAAGCATGCTAAAATAGCATATCTGGTGACAGTGTATAAGTATGCCCTGCTGTAACACCATTAATTAAATAAGCAACAAACACAGATTTCTGGAAATCTAAGCAGAAATGTAGAAATAATGTGTAACAGCAAATCAACCATTGGGGAATCGTATGCTTGCACAAATGAGAGTATTGGAAAAAATGTGCATAGAGTAAAATCTGCAAGAAAAGAGGGTACAAGAGGGTGGGAAAGTTGTATGGGAAACAAAAAGAAAAATATGTGTTTTGTGTACATATTTATGTGTGTGTGTGTGTGTGTGTGTGCGTGTGTATACAGCACACAGAACATGCAAACAAGATATATGCTGAAAACAGAACAAGTCCCTGTCCCCCTGAAAATAATAAATGGCCAGAAGCAGATTGGAGCTGCTTTTGGAGAGGTGTGGTATGAGCAGAACCACAGGAGTGATTAGAAAAGAAAGAGAGGGAAGAGCTCATAAGCTTGGCCACCCTGAATCAGCGTTAACTGCTTGCACCACCCTCGTGCTAGCTGTACACTCACGGCTAATTTAAAATAAGTTTCTTAAGGGCTAAGTTAGTTGCATATGTAATACAAATTTTTCATGAAGACTAATAATTAACCTATATTGGTGGTGAATGTTAATCTGATATTGTTCTGAAATTTGAAACTGGCCTGATCTCAGTCTTTCAAACACACCCACCACATGACTCTCTGAATTGCCTGGTTAGTGCATGCAAACAGAGAGTATATGTGTGTGTATCCAGTTGCAAGAAAGGAGAGAGAAAAAAATCCAGGAGAGGAGTTGCTCCAGCCTTGAAAGCCAGGTCAGAGGCCCTGGCATATGGCCCATGGCAAGGTCAATTACACAGCTGAGGTAGGCAGACAGAAAAGATGCACTGCCTTTAAGTACTGACCACAGCCAGCAGCAGGGGCAGCCAAAAACCCTTGTAGTTTCTGATTGGGAATCAAAGGTTTCTCTCCACTCCTCCTTTTTGCCACCAGCTGCTCAGCCCCTCTCCACTTTAGCTACGAGCCCTGTGATGAATGCTGCTCGTTGTAAGGAGCTGTAAGAATGGCACATCCCCTCCCGAGGTCCCTGCAGCTGACACCTTCTGCCCTGTTAGAGACCATACCAGAGGTCAGCCTCTGGAATGCAGCAAACCAATTTGCAGGTGGAGAAAGGGAGGGTCAGTGATGCCACGGGCACAAATTAGAGAACTGCATTTTCAAATGCAGTTTCAGGAGTTTCATGTACCATTGTATCATGTGTAATACATGTGCACTATTTTAAGAGTGTATATTATATATCAAAAACATTTAACATCCCTCTTCAATCCATTCCTCTGCCTCCTTTCTGGTTCCCAGCACAGATTCTGATACACTGAGCAGCTGCAGAGATCTTTTAGATAACAGCAATATTCAACCTGTCTCATAAATATACTCATAATTTGTGTTTTCTTTGCAAAATTTCTCTCATCTTTGGCAAGTATGAATTTTTATATCCGTAATAGTTTTGCTTTTTTGGTTGCCTTTGTAAGCACTTCTGTTTGAATAGGGAATTGACCAGCAGGACAGCAGTTCCCTCCCTGCACTCTGAGCTCACATTTGTGTTTGGGACACCTTCAGATTACCTGGTGCTACCCTGTGCAGAGTACCCACCTCTCAGACACGTTTGCTCAGCACAGATTTTGTTTTCACTCAAAATGCATGGATGTACTCAAAACGTTCAAGTTCTTCCCACCATGGCTGGATATTATTTTCATTGAGGTCTCAAGCCAGTTAAACTCGTTGGTACCTCTGGGCAAAAGCCCGGGTGTGGCTGACAGGCTGAGGTGGCAGCACCTCTGTAGGGACACGCAGACCCCCACGAGCTGCCAGGGGACTGGAGAGCTCTGGGCCCGTTTCATGTGTACAGATGGTCTGCCTGTGGCCATGATTGCATGGGTCACAAAAATATGGCATTTCTAGGCACCACAGTTAGGGGCAGACATAGGACCCCTCTGCTCTGTAACTGTGCATCTCCAGAGGGAGGGAATGAGTCCCTCGTGTGACATCTCCCTGCATTTGCCTTCCTGACAAACTATTTTGCAAGTGCAGGGAGGAATGCTGCTCTTTATTCAGTCACTTATTACATGAGGCTGTGGTACTGTTTGAATCACAAATTGCATGCTAATGGCCTAATTCATAAACCATTGACATTTTTTATGAGCCCTTAACATTCAAAAGTGAAGAATTTGTGCTCAAAAAATAATTTGCATTGCAAAATTCAATAATTTAGTTTCTCATATTCATTAATGCCTAAGCCCACACCACATAACTTATCCCAGTCTAACTACAGTTCCCAGCACACTGATAAAAACAGGATACACACTAGTTCCCATAAAGGGCTTCTATTTGCAACTAACTCTTTACCTGCACTGATTGATTATATTTGTAGAGAGGAAAAATCCAGCTCTGCAGCAAGTGTGATGAATGCACTCAGCAATGGCTGCTTTGAAGCTGCTTTCTGCTCTAATCATGTTTTCCTCCAATGGCATTAACTACCATAAAATATGAGATCATAAAGGGTAACGATATCAGACAACAAAATCATCCTGCAGACTGCTCAGTCCCACTGTATTAGGAAAGGATTCATGTTTCATTAATGAAAACTTGCTTTGCTTTTGACCTGATATCACTGGATGTCGAAACCAGACAAGAAAACTAATAATAAATATGTGGCTCCTAAATCATCCACAAATTCCTAGTGCTGTGTATCACCCCCTTTTACACAGAGGGAAACTGAGGCATATGCAAAGCAAATAGCCCAATAACTCTCGAAGGATCAGCTGGACCTCCCTGACTCTGTCCAGTGCTCAACTGGGGATGTGCACATGCTAAGGTGATTGGTGTTATCTAAACAAGCTTTATAAGTAGCTTTTTGAGTACTGAAAGCAGAATAGTCTGTCCCTCTGGGCCTCTGTCCTTCCAGGACAAGCCAACATTTGTGGTTGGATGGTATTGCACAGGCACTCTCAGACAGGGCTTTTAAAAGGGTTGTGATTTGGAGGGGTCTCTGCATAAGGTAATGCTCACATGGGGAACCCAGTCTCCCAAAAAGGATGGTGGTTGCATCCTGGGTGGAGGTGAGAGTCTTTGTTGTAGGTGTCCTTGCAGAAGTGTCTTCAGCTGATTTAAGTGAGACTCCCCAGACTGCTATCACTCAGCTGGCCTGTGCTCCTAGGGGACGGCTCCAGCATGTTTAATTCATTGCCACTGGTATATCTTAACTAAAGACAAAACGTCTTTTAAATAGCTTAACTACATACAAATGACTTCCCACATAGCAACAATTTCTATTATTTACAAATGGTGATGCACAGCTTGATCCCTTCCACAGCAGAAATCACCACGGGGAGTCTCTGGAGGGCAAGGCTTCATTCTCCACCCAGTTTGTTAACTAACATTTAGGCATTGAGGCTGGGCTAAACACAGCAGGAGCTGCCTGGGGCAACTTCTGCAACTGCCCAAAATTCTGTCCCAGAGAGCTCCTACAACAATAATGCCAACATGTAATTGTGATAGCTCAGTCAATCACCTCCTGTCCAGCTGGCTTGTTGTCCCAAGCCAGTCCCTCACCCCATCTGTGCAGAGACTGCCTGGGCCTTCCCAGGTCACCCAGAGAATCAGTGTTGATGGCACCTAGGTGTGCCCACAAGCACAGCCCCCAAAGCCAGCTCCACCACAACTGGAACTGTTGTTATATTTGTCACTGACCTATCCCTTCTGTCCCCCAGCTCTTGCTGCAGCTTTTTGCTGTAAGGTGTTCAGGTACCCTTACACCACAGCACAGCAAAAGCTGTAGGCATGCAGCTGCAAACCCAGCGTTACTAGAGTAAGGATTGTGCTCCATCTGCAACAGCATTTCAAATAACAAGCTTTACATGCATCTTGAGGGTTTTTCTGTTATATTTTTATTCAGTTCTAGTAAAGAGAAAATGGTAATTGACAGGATAATTCACCAGCATCTGTTCCATCCCAATATAGGGTCTGAACTTACACGCATTTGAAGCCTTCTCCATAATACACTAGAGAAAGACATGGTTATTCTAGATCAGTGAGTGCTTTCCAGTGTCATTACCATGTTGAAAGTGACATTTATGCAGTCTCTTTTTTGAGTTGGCCCTGAGGTTGCAGCCACAGCATGGGAAGTGCAACATCAGGAATCACATAGGCACATCCTTTTGGCATGGTCTGCAGGACTCTGGCATTTTGCTGTATTGTTTCTTTCTTATTTTTGGTCAGCACTTAATGTTCCTTTGGAATATTGGTCTCTTTTGAAATCCAGTAGCTGAAGTTGCTCATAATTAATAAAGAAGCAGCTACAATATATTTGCAGAACTTCCTGCCCAAGGTTGGCTGTTAAACAGACCTGAATCACAATTCCATAATTATGTGATGGCAAAGGCTTTGGGAGCTGCTGAACCATGGACACTTCAATTTTAAAGGTCAGATGAAATGCTGATTTGCTATAAAACAAATCAATACACACAAAAAAAAAAAGGTTGAAAAATGTGAACGTCCACATTGCCAGTAGAAAACACATGAATTTGAGACTGGCAGATAATGTACGTGTAAAAAGTGGACATCACTTCTTCCTGCCTTTGCCAAAGCTAGAGCACCAGGAGGCCTCAAGGACAGTTCTTCCCACATGGCACTCAGTGTTTGCAAGGAGGCCAGAGTTGGTACCCAACAGTCAAAGGTCCCTTTGACCATTAGGTCAAAGAATTGCAGAAGCTGCCTTTGGAATTCTCCACACAAAGCACATCCCAGCTAAGCAGGTGTGGGCATTCTCAAATCCCCAGGCAAGCTCTCTTGTTTGTTGCCCTTCCACCATGTGAACAAGATGCTAATGACACATTTATACATCTTTTAGTGATTCCTAAGTTCCCAAACCCTTAAACTGTGCTGGACATGTTCTTTTAAAAACATCCTGTCAAACTAGAGAAAGTAGCATGGAGTGTTGGCAGTTCAGGCAGGCCCTGGTGAGGTCTGCTCATCCCAAGGCTCTGCTCCTATTTGGTTACACCACAAGCAGAGGATTGCTTTACTCCTGCAGTGGAAAAGCTGGCACACACAGGAACAGCAATCCCCTTCTCACACCCTCTGGGCTCCCAGCTCCTGCTCAATGGTACCACTTTCCCCATCCCTGGAAACTGCTGTCTCACTGGGACTCTCCAGGTTTGGGCAGGAGTTAGTGTCTGATTAAATCTAAGATTCTGTAATTTGTCCTATGGAGCTAAAGATAATTTTTAAACTGTAGTTGGCCACCCTTAATATTTTATGCACAGCTATGCCCATCTCAGATTTCAGAATTGACTCAAAAACCCCCATGCAAGTCTGGCTCCAGTGAAAGCTGAAAGGTTGTAGTTCTTTTAATTGCATAATTTTGGTGACAAGAAGGGTGGAAGCTGCTTGAGGCATTTGAGTGGTCTTGGGTCAGTCATATTTTTCTGCTTTTCTCTCTAGCTATAAGCTCTTGAAAACATTAACTGACAAATGAGAGCTGATCTCTGAGTGTTCATATGATGTACTATTTAAAATAGTTTATTTATTTGGAATTTTAATTTTTAAAATAAACTAATTAATAAATCTTCTTGAGTTCTAGAAAATAAGATCTTCATAAGCAGAAATGGCCAGATCTCAAGTGCCACCAGCTTAACAATACAATCCTAAAAGGTGGTCATTCTGATTTTGAGCAATACTTTTTAATTTATCTCTGAGGACCAAGTAATTGGGTGACATAAATGAAGGTACCTCAGTGGAGTTTTTCTGACCAGTATGAACTTTAATTTTTCATAGGCACATTTCAACATGTCCTCCTGCAAGCTGGAAGCTGTAATTATGAGTCTGCCTTTTATAAGACAGACTATATTTCCCTTAAAAATGCATAAGCCTCCCTATTATTGCTACATAGCAGATGGAGTGGCAGAACAGAGCTGCCTTGTGGATTGTTAAACCAAACCGTTGCTAAGAAAAAAACACCACTGAAGACCAAGATCAGCAATCATTTCAGAAAAACAGGTTCCTGTGCCCCTCCAATATATTTCTATGTTACCTCCATAGCAGAGACTGATGAACACATGTATTTGTATGAAATGCAGAAGCAGCATGAGCTTAATGTTACAACTGCTTCTAAGTGCAGTTTGCATTTGTAATTTAAAGTTGTTTCAAAGTAGTGAAGGGAACTAGGGAGTTGTTTGGGGCGATAGAATATAGAGAATCATTACAAGCACTTGCAGTTCATATTTTGCTTGAACTAATTCTTCCTGATATTTTAATATCAAACATAACCCATGCCAGTTTTATATCTCAAATATATTTGGTATTTCAAAAAATAATTAATAGTGTCAGTTTTATTAATGTGTTAAAATATGAATTAAAAACATGACAAATCAATGGGAAACAGCAGTCTGTTTTAATGAATATTTCATACTGTGCATCAATAAATCATAGATCAAAGGGAATGGAGCACATTTTGCGATACTACTTTTCTGTCAGTGTGGGGTTACTAAAAGTTGTACAAGTTGTTTTGGCACTTACTTAGTTGCACATTTGAATTAACATTTTAGGAGGGAAATAAAAAAGTTATGGCACTGAATCCCAGAAGAGTCTGGTGTTCAAAAGAGATTGTCCTGCTTCCTTATCATTTCATTGCTTTAGAAGGTCTGTGGCTGACCACAGAGTTGCAGGTCTATGTGCTGTGTGCAGGTGTCTTGCTCTGCCTCCCCAAACCAGGCTTTTCCCAAGCTTCCCACATGGGCACTGGCAGAAGGTGAAACTTCTTAACAAAGCCTCTTGACCTCCTTGTCCATCTTTGTGGCAGATGTGCTGCCTGTGGCTTTGAGTTGTGCAGATCTTTGTGATGTCTCTGTTTTGCCAGAGCATTTAGGGGCTCAGATACAAGTGCCTGTCTTATCAACTGTGTGTGCACAGATTCAGCCCTTCAGATCCTTTAATGATGTATGTTGTATAAACAGAAAACTTGATCTTTTTTACATCTGAAACAGGAACCAGAATTGCGTAGAAAATAAAAGATTCAGATACTCAGGCCCTTTGCTAAACTTTCAGTTCAGTGATTGATTGGCACTAGGAAGTTCCCTGGAGATGACAATATGGCCGAGGCAACTTCTCTGGGGGAAGCTGCTCATTCAGGATCTCAGGTTTTTTCTAACCACAGAATTAAACTCTTTTAGGCTACAGAAATTACCTTCAAACCAGGAGCAGAACTGACACCTGCAGCAATGCATACCTGAGTTCATGTAAACAGTGACTGCAGTGGACAAACCTGTCTTGTTTGTTCTTCAAGACCTCAAGATTCATCCAGTCCTCATAATGTCAGTGCAGCTGTCAGATCCAGTTCTCTGCATTTTAAGAAATTCCTGATTTGCCAAAGATCTCATCAGTGTATTAGAAGCAGCATCTAATAGAAATAATTGATCAATCTAGTAGGCCTATAGCTTTCTCATGTAGAGACAAATATTGGAAGCGAACCTCATTCTTGTTCATAGATTCAGCAATGAAATTACATATAAACATGGTTCAGGTGTGAAAGACTTCACCCTTGGCTAGTGTTTGTCTCTTTGATCTTCTATAGCTCTCAATTAAAAGTGCCTGGCCTCTCCAAAAAAGAAAGTGAGCTGCCTTCTCTCAAGTCTCCCAGTTTTCATTTTTATTTTCTACAAGAGGAAGAGTGCTGTTTGCATAGTGCTGTAAGATAAAAGGAGGGTAGGATGAAGTTGCCCATACTACTGCAATTGATAGTAATTGGTCCTGCTGTATATCACTGATCTAAGTAACAAAAACGTGGCTTAACTCAGAGTGGCTCAGACTTGATGCTGTACATTCACAAACCCCTAAACTGAGAATCATATGTGTGATTCTAGTCAGACCGCTTTATCAAGATCATATTTCTGGAGTAAGAACAAATGCATTTTTTTACATTGAATTAATTAAATTCATGGCAATGCTAGAGTCCCCTAGCAAATCTGACACAGGAAAATTCTGTCCAGCTTTAATGCTTTTTTGTTTGCTTGTTTTATAGTAGTATTGATGCAAATCCCTGATTACACTACAAATTGTCTTTATAGTAAAGTAAAATTCAGAAAGCCTGACAAATGCCAAGTAAACTTACGAGCAGAGGGAGAGGGGTAGCAGAGGCTGATATCATCAGTCCTGCACTGGGGGCTGCCCCAAACCTTGGCTGAGGAGCCAGGGTGATCTGCAGAGGGGACAGGGTAAAAATAAGGTGTAAGAAAGCTTTAACCAGAGACAAAGCTGGGGTGTTTTCAGTGTAAGCCATGCAAAGGTTACCATTGTTCAGTGAAATGCAAGACTGGTTGGAGTGAATGACACCTGCATCTGCACACGGACTGACAATATCTCACTGTTGGTGGCTCATCAGGTATGGAAATGCAGGAGTCCTCCCGTGGCTGCTTGTGATCTTGGCGGGAGAGGTGTTTCCCAGTGGGTTCAGACCACTCCTGTTGGACTGTCCTAATGCACTGCACTGCACACAGAGAGGAACAAGCTCTGCTCATCCTCGGTGTCACCCAGCAGCCACCAGCCCCATTACCTCACTGCACCCCCTCGAGCTCTCAGCTCAGCACCATCATGGTCCCAGAGCTTCTGACCCATGTCTGCAGAAGATGGGAGAACAGCAAAGATGGGCACAGATTTCCTGCAGTCTATTTCCTGCAGATATTCCCACGCAGCATATTTATCTGTGTGATACCACCAGCTCCCTCCCTTTCTCTAATAGAAGACCAGAGAGGATTGCACACATTCATTTAGTTAAAGATGCAAGGCTATTCACAGTAATTAGCTACCACTAATTAAGTAGGGAGATCAGGGATAGAAATGGAGACAGAAGTCATTCAGGATATAACTGCTGAGTGAGATGATTTTGCTGTACTCCACTGATGTTCCACAAGAATGATAAATCCCCAGATCTCTGCAGTGGGCAATGAGGAGTTTAAGCCTAAAAATGATTATACTAACGCCAGAAAAGGCTACAGGACGTCTTTGAGAGTGCAGATAATGGGGTCTGTCCTTTTTACCCTCATTTCAGAGACCAGGTCACACTACTGTGTCCTGCCCCACTGATTCCTCCAGGAGAGCCCCAGCAGTGTTGTAACATGGAATTCCCATGTAATCCCAGCTAACAGAACAAAAACCCAACCAGAAAGGGGAAAGCCCTCTTGACCAGCAGCACAGTGAAAGTAAATTCAGTCTTTGAAGACAGAACTGGAATGCCAGAATGTGCAGAGATTAATCTGAAACTAATACCAATTGCTTCCTATCGTGTTCAGTGTATTTGACATAATTACCTTAAGAACAGCCTCAAAGTGTTATATTGTTAAAGCTGCCAGATGGAAGACATGCTCTGCTGATAGCAAGCATATCAGACGATGATATTGAAGAGACTTCTGAAGAGTTTTAATTAATCTTTCTCTCTTTTTTCATATAATTGACATTACATTGGGCTCATTTGTTCTGTGGGACCCAAGCACTTGGCTCCTGGTTACAGGACTTTAATGGATAAAGGTTTCCCTGAAGAGAGCTAATAAAAGTCGAGGCTCTCGGCTTTTATGAAAATGACTGCAGGTTACCTTAAAGAGAAGATGGTTTCCTCCACTATGTGAAGCAAAACTTCATAGATCAATGTTGACATAAGATGGTGCTTAAATGGGTAATTTTTTTCCAGGCGTTTATCTTCTCTGGCTGAGACCCATTATTTTATTGCCCCGGTTGGAAACCACCACACTGCATGACACAAGCATGGTTTTAATTAGTCTGAAAAGTTTTAATTGGGAAACAAAGAGAGATATCTTATAGATTGTTATTGCAACCTTTAATTGTCTGACTCGAGAGACCATTAATTATCTTGATGGGGAGATGACACACCTTTTTGAACTATGACACCCATATTTACAGCACCTTTTACAGAATACAGTACCTGTTGACTTTCTTCCAGCCTTTCATTAAGGAACTGCTGTGATAGGAATTAACTACAGTAATTCCATTACAAAACCTGCTGTCCAGTGGAATTTTTCTGGAAGATTAGATTTCTGAAAGGGAAAAAGGCCATTTAAGCTAAGCATTTCCTCAAGGCTCAAAGTAAATAACCGATGAAGAAGGTCAGAATGAATTTAGAACTCTTAAAGGTCTGCTGTACACTTGCATGCAGTGTGCGAAAAATAAACAGTGCAGCTTTCCAGTACAGTGATTTTTATTGTTTTAAATGTTTCACATTTCAGTTTAGGGGAGAGATGAGAAGCACAGAGGACAGAATCTGATCAAAATGATTTTACTTGGAGGAAGAGCAGCATTTTAAGCAGACATTTCAAGGTTGAAGTGATACTGGTAGCAGTTGCTTGGCATTAACAACAAAGAAAATACTTGTTAAACCCATTGGGGCAGAACAGCAGAGAGAAACCTGTGACCTGGGGTTCAGCTCTTGCCACAGTGCATTCACCATGTGTAGGGAGGGTGCAGAGCATGGGGCTGGGTATATATTGTGTCTGTTTATTATTAGCTCTGTACTGGTACCCACTGTCAGTCTGCAGTGGGTAGCCCTCACTGCCTGCTTTCAGCTCTTCTTTTGCAGCAGAGATGTTTTCGGGACCTGGTCATTTTTAGTGGTTCTATAATTGAGTCTGTATTGAGTAAACTAGTTGAGAGACTTTTAACCTGACTTTATATTGCTTACTGGAAATTCAGAAGATTACTTTAAGCTGTGTTAATATAGTTGTATTGGGGGTTTTTTCCTGGAGGTCAGCAGTACCTACTCTGTTTCTGTGCAAGGAAATTAAAATATTCCCTGGGCTACCACAGGCTAACTAGATACTGAGTTTATTTTGACTGACCTCTTTTTTTGACCAGGAGCAGGTGGGCAAGTGGAGGCTGGAGCTTTGATCCCATACAAACCCCCTTCCCTACCAAGCTTCAGCTAATACAGATCAGTGGGAGACAATATTGCACTCCTGCTACTGGGGCTGGAGTAATGAGGAAAAAGGGTTGTGTCTGAGTCATGGAACCTCACAGGTGTTTCACAGGGAGTTGCTCTGAGATGGAACTAACAACACAATTGACGTTATTGTGCCTTTCCTGCACACACCAAGAGAGGCAAAGCTAATC
The DNA here is from genome assembly GCF_965178545.1 of Coloeus monedula. Classification (NCBI taxonomy): domain Eukaryota; kingdom Metazoa; phylum Chordata; class Aves; order Passeriformes; family Corvidae; genus Coloeus; species Coloeus monedula. Next base: position 11,922,907 of record NC_138796.1, on the reverse strand, counting down.
AAAGTGACCTGAACATATGCTGTATGCTAACCAAGGGGGCATGCCCAGACAAAAACCACAGAAATGGATTCTCATTTGTGTGTGTGCTCTGTCTGACCGACCTACGAGTGGGGAAACAAAGTTTTAACAAGTACTTTCACTTGGGGAAATCTTTCCACAACTACAGAAGTCGTTAGGCTTCATCTGCAGTAGCTACAGTCACTGGAAGCAAAGTGGCCATCAGCGATGCTGGAATGTCTCTACAGCAGAGCTTTTGCAAATTAAGAGTCTGATGCTGCATACTGATTGAATGCTGCAACTACTTCCCCCTTCTCTGTCCTTAATTTCTTCTTCTCTCAAGCCGCTGTCAGGAGTAATCCCTCTTCTAATATACTGAGATGGGGAAAATCTCTCTTCAGGGTTTTTCTGGTTGGTTGTTTGTTTTTCAATTAATCTCAGGGAGGGCTGTGCTGGGTTGGTGACATTGGTTTGCCTTTTGCATGTGCAGCCGTGGCATGTGCAGAACGTGCTGAGGGCAGGATGTGCACCAGAGGGAGAATGTCCCTGTAGTAGTGGTCATTTAGGCTTGACATCAGCTCCAAAAACATACATGTAGCTGTGTTATGTGATACTAATTTTAAAAGTCTGTTCACCTGATGGCAAAAAAAATACCATTCTGTGAACAACTTAAGCAGTTATAAAATGTAATTATTGACCGAGTGCATCTAGCAATGATGGCACAACTCAGGTACCACAGGGACAACTGAATGTGTCTTAGGGCACTGGCATGTGCAGGGCTACATATATATATTGGTGTGAGGAAAAACTAGTGTACAAATTTAATTTAATAAGCTGGATATATAGCATGAATCTTATTTATTGTTATTATTTTAATTTTTTAAAAATTTTTATTTAGTTTTATCTGTTCAGATGTAGTCTACAAAGGAGCTGAATGAGCAAGGCCAGCCTGAATGCCTTAAACTTTTGGGGAATTTTCTCTCTTGGAAGCCAGTGGCAGCTTCACATCTTCATATGAATATGTGATCAGGAATATGCCAATTTAATGCATTGCACTGGAAATACAGCTATTATTTCAGGTTTATCTAAATAGCAGGGTGTTGTAAAAATTCATTGGAACCAAAATAAGTGGAAGAAAATGTAACTTGGTTTGTAATTATCCTAATACTAAGTTTTGATACATTCTTCAGAAATTCTATTTAATGTGTCTCTTTTAACTGTTAGTTTTATTAACTGCCTCTTAAATGTTTAATTTGAGGGGTGCAAATAAGAGCAGAGCACACAGTGAAGGCATCAGCATGAATAGACTCCCTGGTTTTGCATTCAAGTCAGTGCTGTAGGCAGGAGAGTGCAGCAGGCTGGACGGCAGGAACGCTGTAATTAGTGCAAACTTTAATCACATGCTGAGCCACTTTTAATGTTAACAAGCATTAGCTGTATGAATTGATGCAAACTCAGCTCCAAAGCCTGATGTCTCCAAGATGACAGAAAAAGTGCATGAGCAGCTGCAGGTGTCAGTGGCTGAGTTTCAGCTGCGTGGGGATGAGCCCAGACTCTCTGCTGACCCTGAGCACAGGTGCTGCTGCCGGAGAACTGAACCTTCATCTCCACTCTTCTGGGCAAAGAGGAGCCCAGACTCATGCAGGGATTTCTTAGGCCTCAGGGGCACTGTGCTAAAGATTCAAAAGCTTTGAAGGTTCTTCCTTTTGACACCTCTTTCTCTTCTGACTTTTGTTGTGGTTTGTGTGTTTGCAGGTGGTTTTTTAATATGTTAAGACCTTATGCATGAATTGAGATTTTTTTTCTTGTACTTTAGTATATCAGGAATTGAAAATATCACTGATAACTCCAATATTTGTGGGTTTTTCCTTTTGTAGCAATTTTGGTTGTTGCTACAGATGCATCACAGAAATAAAAATTACCACTTTTAGTCACGGGTGAGTGAGAGGAAAGATGAAGAAGATTCTTGCTTAGGTGTAGTAGGAAGTAGTTTAGGATTAGAACCACATTGTTGAAAAATATCCTCACCTCTCATTCCTACTTGCACTTGCCAGTTCTTGTCTAAACACCAATAAAGCCAATGGAAATATTCTCCCAGACGTATTTGACACCAAATAAATTTGTGGACCTGGACTTTCAGAGGACCAAAACTAGATGAGGAAAAATTAATCTGGTTTTTATTTTCTTCAAGTTTTAGAATGTAGATGCCTTTTTTGAAGTGTTTAGAGCCGAGAAGGCACACAAGCAGCTGTGCTCTAAGAGCACGAGGATCCTGCTGTCTTTGATAGGGTTCCTTGCTCACCTGAAACAAAGAGCTTTGCTAATCAGGGGAAAATGTGAGTGACTCATTAAAGTCTGCTCTGAGAGGGTGAAAGGCTCATGGCTGTGCAAAGCTTCAAAGTAAAATCTCAGTTGTATTTAAGATGCTCATGGCATGAGCACACGCTTTTGGTTTTCTGTACCTTCCCTCTCTGTCCCTTCATTTTTCACATCAGCAATAGCTGCTGATTATTTGAATATCCTCTCTGTGTTTTTCAAGGAAGACAAAACTCACCATTAGGAACTGAGTCTCCTGAGACTAAAATCCCAAAGAGCCATTGAGTACAGCAGAATTAAATTATGTGAGAGATGATCTTAGGCACTGGAAATTTCTGTGCAGAGCTTCATAAAGAACCATGAAAGGGGAAAAAAGTAACAGCCAAGCCTAGTTCAATATAAAATGAAGCCTTCAGTATTTGGAACCATTTGATTCCTACCTCTGAAACTCCACCACTCTTTTCTCCTACTGGCTGAAAGTGGACTCCAAGTTCCAAACATCTTTAGTGCCAGGAAGGGCTCATGGTTCTAAGACAGCCAGAATGGTGGGGTTTGTTATATTTGTACCAAAACTAGGTTTTAAACTGGGTTTTCAGTGAGCATTCTCAAATGAAGGACTCTGTCAACAGAGAGAAACATAGTCTCCAGTTGATAAAATGAAGTCCAAATGCAAGGCAAAAGTTTGGGACACCCAGAAGCTTGATGCATTCTGTTAAATTTCTGTGCACCTATCCACAGAATGAAATAATTTGGCTGAGATTATCAAGTGACTCCTTTGTGCTCTGAATGGGGCTGAAACTCCCTCATTTCCCAGGCTGGCTCTGGCACATGCCTCCATGGGTTTGTCGCTAGGTTTGCTCGTTCCTGAAAGATGGGTAATGCAGTTATCCCAACACACTGGGATGCTGACAAGCAGCGTCAAATCTCATGATAGCATATAATGATTCTCATTTTCAAACAAGAAAGAGAAATGGTTGTTATTGGAAAATGTTGTTAGATTTTTGTATTAAATCTTGCATAGTAACAGTATAATTATAATGTGTCATCTCTGGCTCAGTAATTTGACAATTCAGTTCTTTTTTGGGGGGCAGATGGCCTACAACATACCATATTTTTATAATTAGTTTATTCTCTGCAAACTCAGTATGTAATTACTCCCTCATTCATTACTAGTTTCTTTGAAATCTTCCTTTTCAAGAACTAATAAATCCTCCAACACAAGTGAAGCTTAAATTTTTCTTTGTACTCTTCTCTATCCTCTCTAAGGAGCTTTAATATTTACCACCCTGGTTATTTCACACTCCACATTGCTTTAAATACATCTTCATCCTCACTCTCTGTATAACACTTGGCCACCTTTCTTTTTACCCCCTTTTTTAAAGAACAGAGAACTTTAAGATGAAGTTTTCTTTCCAGGAGAGTTAGGCACATAAATAAGCAGAGTCTAAAATGCAGGGAGCTATAGGTAGATATATATATCTGTGTGCTACATTCCAGTGTGTGATGTGAGAGCACTGTACCTCCCAGTGCCAGTGCAGCAGGCATCTGTAGAAATAAAACCACGTCATTTCTTTTTTAGCATTTGAATCCCTGCTGCAGTACTCAGTTTGTTTTAAATTGTTTTAGGTAGTGACATAATCTTCTGACAATAAAGTGTTTTTCCAAATCCAGAGCCTCCTATGTAGTTGCAGGTGCTTCAGACTATCTCAGCCACTCCTTTGAGCCCAGCTTAAAGCTATGCTATGAGCTGTGCTCCCCAAGAATGGCCTCTTTGTTGTGATGCTTATCTGGGTACTGCCTGTGGCCTGATGCTGCTGCTCCAAAGTGCTTCCCATACTGAAATCACAGGCTCGGATTTTCAGTTTACCCTCTGAATAAATCAAGTCTTTAACAATAAAATAGCACAAACAAGCAAATTTCAGGCAAAATTTGGCTTTTTCTATCCCTCTTCCTTTTTGGTAAGGTTATGTTCTGTCTAATTTCAGACTCGCACGTTATCTTAGATTTAAACCATATCATGGAGGCTGAGATTTTCAAAGCAGCTTAAAGGATTTAGAGACATTTTCCATTCAAATTACGGATCTTTCTTTCAAAATCCTTTTCATCACTATGTCTTGGTGTTTTTGTAGTTGTTCTTTAAGCAGTGCTTCCCTTCAGTCACACAGAAATTCTTTGTGCTGCTACTTAATGTTCCCCAAAAGGGCAAAGAGGAAAAGGAGTGGGAGAATGGGAATGCTGTGCGTTGCATTTGCTGCCTGCAGCATCTCAGTGGCTGAGCAGTGCTGCTCCAAAGTGCTTTAAAATCCCCTGTGCCCCATGTGACACTGACTTCAGGTGTTCTCCTGCATCCAAGTCTGTGGGAGAGGTAAAAAACTTCCCAGGATTTAAGGTGGCAGCTTCCTCTCCTGCTGCCTAATTTAGTCACTGTCATTATCAGCACTTCTGCCTATTTCTTCATCCCTTTCCTGCCTGAAATGGGATGCAGATTCCTGCAGCTGCTGGTGCCTGTGCCAGGGCCCCTGAGCCCCTCAGTGGCAGGGAGGGAGTGATCCCACCCTGGGCACTCAGCTCCCCAGGATCCCCCGGAGGCTGCAGGCAGAGCCCACTCCTGACCTGGTACCAAGGGGCAGCACCCAGAATCCACCTAAACTTGCCAGCAAGGTGGGCTACGAGCCTATGCCAGCCTTAGGAGCCAAAGGGGTGTCACTTCTTCTGCCCCTTTTACAGCAACGCTGCTTCCCTCCCTCTCTTGTGGTCCCAGACAAGAAATGAGGCATTGCTTTCCACATGGCCCTTGCTTTCTACTCTGCCTGCACAACACAAGCTCCTGAAAACAAATATGTTATGGGGAGCTGTCCTCTGCACCAGAACCGATGGCTGTAAGGGGAATTTGTTGCAAATGTTTGACTTGTAAGAGATGGCTTGTGGTGAGCTGTATGCCATTGGAAATTCAGATTTTCATAGGTCAGAGTAGCCTCACTACATGATATCAGTGACCTGTTTGGTTCAGAGATTATCTTTGTGACTCTGGCACATATTAAGAACCGAAAGAAGAAAACATTTTCAAAAAACCTGCACACAAAAGAAAATATTTTACATTTGCTAAAACTTTTGCTGTAGAGCTTGAGACTTGACACAGCCTAATTAGTTTAGATTTTTTTTCTTTCTTTCTGATTTTGGCTGTTTGTGTAACCATTAGTTTTTCAAATCTATAGAAATTTTAAACTTAATTATGTAGGTGTCCAACTTATTTTGAGATGTGTTATATATATTAAAATCAATCACTTTAAAAATTAATACATCCTGCTGTAGTGGATATCTGAGACTAGCTGAAAACTTAGTTTAGAGGATTTTGTCTGCCTTTAGGTTCAGGGGATGTCTTTGTTTCCACAGGGAAAGTGTCAGAAGTGTCACACCTACTGAAGGTACAGTGCCAGCACAGCCCACCCTTGGCAAAGGGACAGGAAAACACCACCATGGAAATAGGAATGTGCATGTAATTCTTGTGTGTGTGCATGCAGTATACAAATACACCAGCTGGAAAGGTTCTGTCCAAAACTCTTCATGCTAAATGGAAAAATGGCCAACAGCCAGATTAAACAGCTACCAGGGAATTATAATATTAAAAAAAAAAAAAAAAAAAAAAAAAAAAAAAAAAAAAAAAAAAAAAAAAGAGTAGTGATGGGACACATAGCACAAAATCAGCAGGAATGAGTGACTCTTCCAGAGCATCACACCCAAAAACCTCCCCCAGTGTGTTTCACTTTTTGATATATGAAGAATCCCCACTGGAATCTGGAATCTGGTGGTTTGTCTGGGCAGGTACTGTTCTGCTGAAGGGACAGCATGAGCTTTTTATAGAGACTACATTTTAGATCCTGTTGAGTCACAAATAACTCTTCAGGAGCTTCTGGTTTACTCTCTGCTTTTTGTAAAGCAGCTGGGAAAAGCACAGGATGAAATGCTGAGACTGCTTATCTGAGTCAGACCAAACTATTGAAAATTTGCCTAAATGAAATAAGAGCCCCGATGATGGAGTTATTCCCACTTGACTCGAGTCCCCTGCCTCAACAGGAGCACAGCCCTGCCTGTGACTTTCCAGACCCTAGTCTGAGTTTCTCAGAACCATTTGTGCCAGTCAGCCCAGGCTGTGCCCTCCTGAGAGCTTTTCCCCACAGGCAAAACTTGACCACTCTGCTCAATTTAAACCAAAGTACCCTTCAGTGCTCTGTGCATCCTGATCAGTGAATACCTGCTGCACTAAGGGCATGATGGCTGTAATTGTAGCCAGGACCTTTAAGGAGCTGTATTTCTTTTATGAACCCATTATAAACCCCACATTAAAGCACATTTTTTTGCCGTGATGTTTCAGTTTCAGACCATTTCCTCCCAAATTGTAAACATGCAGCTCCATGAGCAGCACAACTAATGAAGCCTGCTTTTCAATAGATTTATATCTCATTGGCTGGATTCCCTGGTGTCCAGGACCATGCAGGCTCCTTCCCAAGCTTTTATTGCACTGTCTCATTCCTGCCCACCTTCTACGCTTTCCCCTTGTGTAGGAACTCTTTGTGTCTAACAAATGGAGTGTCAGGCTGTAGTTTTCCCCTTAGCAAGATCTCTTTCCTCAGTGAGGTTTCCTGTACTGGAGACTGAGAGGACTTGATCTGATAGCCGTGCTCCTGGTGAGTGTGGATCAGAGAAGTTAGTGGGCTCAGAAGGTATCAGGAGCAGATGAACATGCACAGACATAACTTCAACAAGCCAAAAGGAAAACACAAATTTTTTTCTCTCTCTCCTTGTTTTTTTGGTTTTTTTCCTAATTCCAGATTTGTTCCCTACCCAAGTCTTTGCCTCCCTGATGGAGGTTTAGTGCTGCAGTAGCAGTTACAGTGCACAGAACAAGGCACTGGTGCAGTTGTAGGGAAAAATGTACCAGCCTTGGCCCTCCTTGAAAGCTGAATTCAATTATTTGTTGATAAAATCCCCTTGACAGGTAATTTGCTTCAGTATTCAGCTTCTGCAGTGCAGTGTAACGTGGTGTTGGATATTGGAAGGAGAAAGAGATATAATGGAATACACTTTTTTTCTCTTTCTAAACTGCACAGGCTTCTTTTAATTTGTTTTTTTCTTTCACTATATTGAAGCTTTCTAAAAATCTGCCAAGTTCATTGTCAGTATCTGTTTTAAAAGCCCTACAAAACACAGATAGATCCTTAAGTTCCTTTCAAATTAATTGTAATATTGGAAAGTTTTTTCAGAGTTTTCTAGTATTTTCAGGAAGAAAAAGCTGAAAATCAAACAGGAATTTGTATGCTCACATAGTCTCTGTGCTTTTAATGGTTACTACCAACTATGATCACCAGGGAGACAGTGAATTCAGTGAAATTTATTCCAGTAAATATCTAACAAAATACCATATATTATTAGATAGAATATGGGGTTTTTTTCTGCAGAAAGATCCACAGATTAAAATTTGTCTGTCATCAGGTCCTTTGCTAAAAAGGACAAGGTGATTAGAGGTGTAACAACCTTTGCTAGCAGGAAATATGGATGACTTATCTATAGAGAAAGCGTCATCTTAATCGATACCCATTAGCATTCAGCCCAAGCTTACAGAAGTCAGTAGAAAACCTTGCACTAATTTTTCTGGGGTTTGTGCCCACAGCCCCCTCATGGACTTTTTATGAGGGGTGCTATTGTAGATGTTCTGTCCCACCAAAATGTTGAATCCTTTCCTGAAATCCTCTAAGATAAATTATACCTGCCTGTTCCTTGCACACTGCTTGAAGAACAGAGCTACAGAACGTTTCTGTATCATCTTTGATCTCTAAAATTGAACAGACAGCATCTCAGCAATAATCACACTCATGAGATTCCTGATACTTCCAGATTTTTACCTGGATGGAAGAAACTGCACTTTGCTTTCTTGTCCATCTCTGTAAGGATTTAGCTGTATAACTTTCAGACCAAACCTTGGAGTAAACTCTGTTGGAATTTAACATAGATGTGTGAATGGGGTTTTAACTTTTCTGTGTCAGTTTGTTGAACTCATTCAGACATCCCCAGCTGTTAGGAAATGCAAACTGCTTTGTGATCTTCTCAATAAACCTTGACATCGTATTTAGCTTTTGAGGATGATGAGACAAGCCAAAACATGAGGGAGTTGGTACAGCTGAAAATGCTGCACAATTTGCAGTCTTTGCTCGAAAGGTAAAACATCCAAATCCATATATCCTTTACTGAAGTGCTGTATTTACCTTGGTGTGACCATTCCAAAGGGAAGGTCTGGTGTCACCTCTGCTTCCTGCAGAAATGAAGTGCACGAGCTTTATGTCATGTACTCTACCCATATTGATTAACAGATTCCCTAAGAAGCAGAATAATATTCTTGCAACAGCTCATTGACAAAGAAATGGACTTCTGGGACTCCCTGCAGCATGTAACCTGAAATCCATGACCAGTCACGGGATCCAAAGATGGATCCAGCATTTTCTGGAGTAAGGGATACTATAAGAGCAAGTACTGTAACCTAGAGAGGTTTTACTGCCATTCTTTTGACATCACACTATTGCACTGGCTTACAGGATCTGAAGGGTTGTGTAATGCCTTGTTCTAACAAGCTAGTGGGGAAAACATACAGGAAAGTGAGGTTGATCCAGTTCCAACGAAATATGGATGAGAGGATAGTACATGTTGTATATCCTATCCTCTCATATCCATATATACTGGTTTGAGTAAATCAAAAAACATTCCAGGATTCCATTCCTTAAAATGCGTTTTGGGAGAGGAATTTAAAAAGTAGTGTGACGTAAAAAAGGAGTAAAGCCAAGGCAGATTGTCATTTGGATTAAACTGGCTGAAATAAAAGTAGGTACTCTAATTAGCCACTGCCTTCATTAGCCTTCTTCTGAGACTGGTGTTAAAAGGGGGGGAAATGCCCTGTAGCACCTGCACACCCTTCTGCCTTGCTGATCATGTGTCGAGGCAAGAAGCCATGTCACCTCCATTGCTAACCATTGTCATAAGGATTTTTCTGTCTCCAAGTCCGGGCTGCTGTTTGTCCCACTGGCCCCACAGAGCCAGGCAGACACTGCACATATTGAGTGCTGCCTCTCCTTGCTTCTGAGGAGCCAAACCTCATCCATCACCCACAGTTGCCTTTTCCTCCATGCTATTGTCTGCCAGCCCAAGCCAGAAGCACAACCACCCTGCTTCTCCAGCACCGAACAGCGTTTGGCGACTCTGGCCAATTATTTGCACTGCCCCAAAGGAAACTAGGAAAAATCATCTTTGGAAGCAGACAGATTTTGCTTGCTGTCACCAGAAAGGTTACTTTCTTTAGTCTCTGAAGGCTTTGGTGGATCAATTCTTGTGCATGGGAAAATAGATTAGAAACACGCCGTCAGGTACGCTGTGCACAAGATAGACAGATGGAGACAGTGGTATCTATCTGCTACAGGGAATTGTCACAGGGGCACAACTCATCACACTGGTTCTTAGAGGGCTTAATATGCTGCTGGTAAATAATCTATTTTTTATTACCTCACATCCCCAGATTGTCAACATTCTCAGCTTTTTTGCCACAGCTAATTAGACAGGCAAAAGCCTTATAGCCTAAAGAACAAGTCTGAGCTAAGCACCTGCCAAAATATCTGACTTTTTTTAAGAACTGGAATGTCAAAGAGTGAAGGGGCTGCAGATCACATTTAAACGCTTTGAGCATCAATAAGATGATTAGACCCATGAGGCAAACGTTCAGAATTTCTCTCAGACTCACCACTGAGAGAAGGCAAGATAAAACTCTGATAGATAAAACTACTGTGCAACGGTACCAAAGCTAATTATTCTGCTGAACTCTCAGAGAAATCTTGCAGGGATGTGTTGACAGCATGCTCTGTGTGGCCACTTCTGTTCAGGAAAGCAATATTTAATTGCATATGTGAATGAAGTCTCTCTGTGGAAAGTATTGCTTTTGGAAAAGAAATTGTCTGAACCAAAACAAAGAATGACCTCGCTGTTAGCCAGGCAAGGCTGATTTGGCCGGGAGAAGTGAATTTTCTTTATATTTTCATGGGGGTTTTATTTTGGTTTTCCCATCCTTTATTTAAAAATCCTGTTTTCAAGCAATTATTATAGGAGATTTTACAAAAGGCTCTTTGCACCAAGGGCAAAAGGCACCAAATGATGCCCCTGTATCAGGCATGCCATGACTAAGGCTATTTGCAAGCAAATAGCAGCAAAGGTATCCTTGCAGTCCCTGTGTAGCCTCAGTGGACAGACTCATGGTGTTCATGTCTCAGTGTGTCCATGTCCCACATTCCTGGTGAGCCTGCTCCAGGCTGGCTTTCACCTAGCACAGGGACCACAGCCCACACTGCCTGCAGCACCTCCTTACCCTGCTCTTCATGACCAGGAGCAGATATCATGTATCCATAAGGCTGATGGGGTGTCCAGTATTTGTACATCCGAAGGAAGAGATGATGTTAGAGATACTGCAGAGGGGAAATGGCTTCCAGCCTCTCCAGCCTGAGCAGCAAGTCTGCTCAGTGGGATTGTCACTGTTTAAGGAGTGGTGCAATCAAGCTATTGACTACCTTTGGCTTTCCGTGGTTACAAGCCCCAGCACCTATTTGTATCTTTGGAAGTCATCCCAGAATTTGCTGACTTATGATTACTCATCAGGGACCCCTTTCTCTCAGCTAAAGAGAATAACCTGCTTTTTCCATATATTAACTTTTACTGCAATAACTTTTTGTACTTTCCTGTTTCTGATATTGCAGAGAGAGAGATGGAATGGAGTTCAAACAAGGGAAGCCGAGATGTATCATCTGCCTGCACTGAAGTATAAGCAGTTACCAGCTGATGTCATACACTGCTTGATGACGTTGATATTGCTGGAAATATCTCCAGGACTGAAAATAGTAAGGATAAAAAAAATTGGCAGACTGTGTGTTTGTTTTCCTGATTGGATAGAAGGTGATAAATTTCTTTTGGTTCCATTTATAGGCATGGTCTTGTTTTATATTGATTTGCTGTTCTTAAAATAAAAAAAAAACCTATCTACTCTAAGTAATTTAGGGCTACAACAAAACCTACTGGGTTCTGCCTGTGGCTTCTGAGTAGCAAACTATAAGGCAGCTTTCTTCTCATTCTCCATGCTGAAGATGTTCTCTCTCTCTGTCACTTCCATAATTTCTATCTACGTAGATTTTGTATATTCTGAAACCAGCCACACTTTGAGATGGATTATTCCTTCTCTTATGAAGTAACTCTGCTTCAAACTCAGCCTCCAATGCAAGAGCACAGTACCACCCACAGAGGAACCACTTGTGCAGAGTTCAAGGTTATAACCCCCAGAACAGGCATGGGAAGGGGCTTTGACTGTGTGTACAGATGATGTTTTGTGGTAACCCCACTTTTCTGTCACTGCGTAAGGGTCTTTCACGTAGTTTATAATTTGGGTACTACGAATCGTTGCAAGCTGTCTAAAGTGTTTCTTGCATTGATGGACTCCCAAAGCTCCTGTTGAGGAGGGGCAGTGGGAGAGCAGCTGGGTGGATGGCTGGCAACTGGCCAAGGTCAGCCAGCACAGATGGGGAACTCTACATGGCCATGAGTGAGAAGAAAAGTCAAAATGCTGACATTTGTCTTTCACTTTTTTGAGTTGAGGCTTGAGTGATATTTAGTGCTTTTAGTTGTTTTTGTTTACCTGAGTTTTCAAAATTCAAGTTCTCTGTTTCCCCCTTTCCTATTGCAAGGAAATGAGTGAATTGTTGTCATGATTCCTTTCTATCTGAGATATTTTGTGGTATTTTTCTCTCCTAGGCAGAAATGTCAGTAAGAAAGTGGCAGAGCTCTACAGCCATGGTCTGGTTTTGCCGTTCAGAGTTTATTGTTCGGCTGAGAAAGCCTTGAAGATTCCCAAACCAGTGACATGAAAACCAAGGTAAGCAGTGACTAAATTAAGTGCAGAGACTAAATTAAAATTGGACATTGTATTGTGTGTCCATAGCTGGAAAGGGAAGTTAAAATTGAAACCAAAAGGCACTGTGGCCACTCTCTTTTCTTAGCTCTGGATTTAAAAGTCTGGCTAATATCTTTCTTCATTCAGGACAAGGTCTGCTTGATTCAAGGACAATATTGAGTCAGCTTTAGTGTGTCAACAAGAGAATCAACCTTTACTTTGAGAAGTGTATTACCCACATGGGCAGCTACAGAAAAAGGTGGGGAAGGAATTGGTAGTGGTAACTGAGGTGAGGAGCTGGAGTGGTCCTGCTCTCACTCTCTCTTTTTCACACATGAATATACACATGTAGATGTCTTTCATATCCTTCCTTGTGTCTTTTCCATAGGCTTCTCTGTCAAGTTTGGGATTTCTTTTTAATTAATGTAACATTCCATATCTCCAGTGAGAGCTTCTCAGGCTGACCATGGCTTGTTTGCAGTTGGCACTGAGCTGCACAGCTTCCCCAGAGGTGCTGAAGTTTGGCCAGGGGCCCTGCAGTGCTGCTGGGATACAGAGCTCACCTGGGGGCTGTGCTCAGATTACACACAGGGAGCCAGAGCAGCAATTTATACAGCAGTCTGTGATGCACCTCCACCTTCCCTGGCAGCCAGGTTAAGCCATCTCAGAAATCCCAGCCTCAACAGGGAAATGACTCAGTTTTCTGGTTCCCCTAGCCTGGAAATGCATTCCCTCTCTGCCAGGACTTGAGAGAATTGCATCCATAATACACTACTCCTGTTTATAGGAGCAAAGCTTGCTTTACTGCGCTTGAATTTAAATAAAGGTATTTGCACATCCCTGATGAATTTTTTCCACCTGTATTTTTATCCATAATAGACTGCCTCTGTACTAGCAGTGACTGATCAATTGTTTGGGGGTTGTTTGTTTTCAAGGCAATGCGTGGGTGATTCTCGATCCTCTCCTGTGGCAGAGCCTGCTGTTATCAATATGTTACTTTCTTTTCACTGGGAATGTAGCTTGCAGAAGGCATGGAAAATAAATGGGGTCTGGTTTAACTCCAGTGACAGGGAACGTGTCTGATAAATCAGCATCCAACGCCTCTTCCCCCTTTGGAACTGGCCAGGGCAAGACCTGCACTTGGAAGGTCTGAATTTTTTTTATCTTTTTCTAATTAGCAGGAGTTAGCCTTTCAAAGTGTTTGCAGCAAGTGAGAGCCAAGAGGCTGGAGTGAGTGCTCTCTGTGGTCTCCAAATCATTTGCTTTTCAAGGGGAATAGGGAGATTAGAGAGAGGCCTGACTTGGCTGTCAGGTCTCTAAAGAAAAATCTGTGCTTGGTGGGGCCAAAAATGCAGTGCTCATAGAAGTGTATGAGAACAGTGTTTTCTCACCTGTGAGTTCAGCAGGTGCAGTGAACAACCTGATGGAGGCAAGGGCTCAGCCCAACACAGATGTCACCCTCAGGGGTGTGGATGCCACCCTGAAGCTGCCACAAGGACACATGCAGGGCTGGGAGAGCAGCTCTGACTCCAGCATTCCTTCAGTCCTGGGCAGAGGGTGCCAGAAATTTGTGTCCTGCCAAGGACCAGAGATGGTCACACTCCATCTCCTTTCCCTTCCACATTTAGTTTGTTTGCTTTATCAAGGCATACAGCCACAGAATAGTCCTCATGTTGTTTTTACCCTTCCTACTGTGGAGGGGTTTCTGTCTCATTTAGTGGCTTTAGGCAGTGCTGAAGTTCAATGAGGAGGAGCAGGGACTCAGCTGGAAATGCCAGTGTGCCTGCCAAACTGTCACCTGAGGTGTTTTCAGATGAGGATGTCTGCAGAAATTACACTGAGGCTTGGCATCACCAGGCAAAGTGACTCTCTTAGTTCCACTGCTGACTAATACAGACAGCATAGTCTGTCACCCCATTCAGAAACAGTAGCTGTACTGAAAATAAAATTTTAGAAAGAGTGAAATTCAGTAGGAGCAACTTTTATTACCAGAAAAGAAACATCTCTCATATAAAGAGCCAGTCCATTGCTGCAAATTTAGGTAATTTTCCTCCTATTTCCCCATCCATTTCACTCTGATGTGGTGGGTGTCCTGCAGCAGGATGCTGCCACTGCCATGGAGGTACCTTAGGGGAGCAGCACAGCCTCTCCAGTGGGTCCCCCTGTATGCTGGTGCCTGCAGGCCTGCCCTATGGGATGGCTGGGTGCACTGGGAATGCCCCACTGTGCACCAGCAGCACCGTCCAAGCAGGACTGGGCACCCTCCACATCCACCAGTCCCAGCTTCAAGGCTGATCCCTCCAGCTGTGCAAGTGGCTGGAGCTGTTCAGGAGCATTGCTGAGCTCCTGCTGCTGCTGTGCTGCTGAAACACAGTTCACCTTGGAAAAGGGGTTTTCAAAAAGTGCCATTCCTCACCACAGTGTTTCATTCTCCCAGAAATTTTTAATGGGGAGGCTTTTTGTTGGTTTAAGTGTAAGGAGGGGGGACTCCCCTGCCTATCCACAAGCTCAGCTTGGTCTCTCTGTGTCAAGCTGTGATGTTTCTGGCTCATGTTTCATTACCAATAATAATGAGAGTTTTCTGAACAAGAGAGGTCTTGAGGCTTTAGCATTTTCAACAGGCAAATGTGAGGATCTTTATCTCAATTCTTGTAGACCTGAATCATCCTTGCCTGTGTGGCACGCTCTCTCAGTGGCAGGAGCACAGCTGAGAAAAAAACAAGCATGAGCCTTTCCTACAGGTAGAATTTCAAGGGCATTTTCTCATCCAGGTCCAGCTTTATGTGTCTGTAACACTGAGATTTTTCACCTCTTTACAGGACATCCTACAGATTTTTGTATTCTTCCTATACATCATTTTCCTGGTCGTCTATTTGTGGTTTACTGGCTTAGTCTGTGGGGCTTTTTTCTTTCTATTTCAACCTTTTGTTCTTAGTTTTTGGATTCCCAGATTTCCTCTGAGGAACCATCTGGGGCAAAAATATAGCTGTTGTCCCTGTCAGGTCTTACAGCTGAGAAAGTTATGAACAGAATTTCTGTGCCTGGTCCTTTACCTGCTCTCTCTTAGTATCCATTGCAGTTGATGATGGGTTTGTTGTCAGATTTTAAAAAATAGGGAAAGATTGCAGGTCCAGCTGGAGGAATGCTGCTTTGTGGTTTGTTTGTCTGGAAGATATTTTAAGTTGGCTTGAACACGCTGATTGGTAAGACCAGGATTGCTGAAAAGCAAATAAAACCTTGAGGGGGTTGGAGGAGACATTTTTTTTCTTTATTCTAAAGAATATATTAGCCTTCAGTTCACAAATAAATCACAAGTTCCAGAAAATCTGAGTCTCTTGCTTGAGCCTCTAACAGGGTATGAATAAATGTGTACTCTGTTGCAGCATGTGAGGGGAGTTAGATATTTCTGCTTTGCTAACCCTGATGGCTGTGTTTGATTCTGTATTTACCTTAGCCAAACCTGAGGAGTGTTTCATTAATTTGGGGAATGCCAGAGCTTTTGAAAAATTCAATCTCTCACTCATATCACCTATTTTAATATCAGTATTATTCCAGCCAAGGGATGTTAAGCTATGTCAGGGCTTTGTGCCCAGGAACAGCATTTCAGGTGTTTGTGTGCTGCAAGGCAGTGCAGTGCATTTCTTGCAGTACTTGACTGGCCTGCAGAGTCCAGTAATGCTGATTTTCTGTGTTGGCAGAAAAAAAAAAAGTTAACTCCCTCTTTTAATTCAGATATTTCTATTTAGACCTGAGTTTCCTAGTCTGTGCTGCCTGTGCCCTCCCTCAGCCCTGCTGGCAGCAGGGGTACAGTGCATCAAGCACAGGGAGTGCTCAGCTCTCCTGGTGACATTCATGTTCTCAGTGACCAGGTATTTTGGGGGCAGGACTAAAGAAGCCTAACTATTACCAAGTACTGGGAACTGAGTCTTTGGAAATCTTTTAAGAACCTTTTGGTTCACTCTAAAAAAATATCTGACCACTTCTGACAAATGCTGGGAGTTTTACAATCTGGTTTTCTGCAGGAATCCTCACTTACTTTCTATAGATTACTTGGTCTCTGTGTGTGTGTTTTCCTCCACTAGAAATCTCTGAGCTGATTGACAGACTTAAACTTAGTCTATCACAGGTTTGAAGTCCTAAAAGATAATTAAATTCCTGTATGTTCTCCTGGAAATGGTCAGTCAGATGTAAGAGACTAGTGTTGGAACATTCCCAGTAATAGTTTTAATAACTTCTGGACTCTGCTTTGGCATGGACTTAATGATCCCCTCATATCCTCCCCAGCCTAATGAATTTTATGACAGTTAAAACCTCAGTGTGATTGAGTTGATGGGGTTTTTTTTATTTAAAAGGTCGTCCAAGAGACACCAACAAATAACAAGCAGAATTTCTCCATTGCTTTTGCTGATCGAACAGATCATTTTTCTTCTGGAGTGCCTGGGGGTTTGGATCCACACTGAGCTGATGGAAAGCAGTCTTTGGCACAATTCTCAGATGTTCATCATAGGCTTTCAAATAGACCTCTGATTCCACCTCCTAAGTCACTTTGGTTAAATTTGTCTTTCAGAATTAATTTTAAACCCAAATAATAATTTTTCTAGTTGCTGAAATAGCTTGTCTTTTTTTTCCTTTTCCTTCAGAAAACGTACATCCCCAGCACACAGACAGAAAGAGAGAAATGCTTAAATAAGTCAAAGATGCCATTTTGGGACTAAACTATTCTTAGCATTTACAAGGAGGAAATTATTTAATAGACCTAATCATCTGTGTTAGTCAAAGAAATTCACAGTAAGACATTTACAGGATTGTGGCTTAAACTGTACATTCCTTGAGGCTTTTTGTTTTTATCTATAAACCCTCACTATGATGTCTGGGGCACTTGAAATGGCCCTAGGAAAACCAAGAGTCAGGAGAGCCCACTAGGTTCTCTGGGTGCTCAGTTTGTAGGGGATGTGTCAGAAAACACCAGCCCCATCCAAAACAACTGGCACTCACATGTATAGACACATTTGTCACTGTTGGGATAAAAATATGTCAGTCTTTAAGCACAGGGTTTCTTTAACCAAGGTTGTCTGTAATTATAAATCAAACATCACACAGCATAGCTGGAAATGCTCCTGGTTTTGTCATTCCTGATGATTCCATCTGCGCTGTCTCTCTTGTCATTCATGACTCCTTAAATCAACCATTGTCTTCATATATGCTGAGACTCTTGATTCTAAGCATATGAAAAAACTCTTCAAATCTTGAACCCAAAATCATATTTAGCATGAATGCTGTTTGCACCCCAATGAGGAAAGCTGGGAAATGCTTGCTCTGCTCCCAGTCTCAGCAAAGCTCTAACAGCCACCGGGCTGTGCTGAGAAAGAAATGAGATTCTTTAGAATTTAGACTGGAAATCATCTGAGGACAAGACCGTGTGAATTTGCTTCACCTGTGGTGTGTTCCCCATGGCTGGGTGGGCTCTGAGGAGCTGTAACCCACAGCAAAGTGTTTGGAACACAAACCCTGGCCCAGCTGGCCCAGCTCCATGGCCTTTCTCGCCCAGCAGGGAGCTGAGGATGTTCTTGGAGCTGGGAGGGCTCAGCCACAGGAAGAATGTTTAGCTGGGGCCACCCATCAAGGCCCCCAGCATGATCCCAAAGGAAGGCAAGGAGTGTTCTCCCAAGGGAGACCACCGGGATCCAATTATCCTGTGGAGAGAGGCTGCGGAAGGTGAGAAGGGCCCTGGAGCACTGCAGTGCCTTGCTTTCTCAACTCTGAAAGGAGTTTTGAGCTTCGGCTGTTGCCAGCAGTTTTATTAACGGCTAGCTGCTGGTTGAAGCTTCAAGTTGAAGACTTGGGATGTTTGAGCTTCGTGGGATTTAGTGATTTCTCAATGCTGAACAAGACCTAGAAGAAGTGATACTTGTGTGGGCCAGCAAATAGCAAACCTCAAAGCTGGGAGAAAAGTTCTCCCTACCAAAAAAAGTGCTAACAAGTTTGATTTTGGGGTGTTTTATTATTTTTCTGTTTGGAGACTTTTTTTTCCTAAAGAAATAATCTAGACAAAGTGGCGTTGCTCCCAAATCTAAAATCAGTTTGGCATATCTTTGCTCCTCAGCTTTTTTTTTCCCTCTTCTGGGCATCTTCAGAAGGACATTGAACATAGAGAATTGGAAGGAATGGGTAATTTGTTATAGGTGACTGAAATATGTGAGGAAAATTAGGTGTACTTAGTAGACAAAGGTCAGAATTAACATTTATGTATCTGAACACATACTTTTAGAGGAAATGGTGTGTTAAACCTGAACCTCTATTAGTAATGATCACAAAATTCGAATAAAACATTTTCATATTGGGAAACAGGCTTTTCTCACCAATTTGTTGCATGTTGGCCGTTCTGGTATCCCCAGCTATTTGAGGTAATCTTCAGAGAGAACCCTATTTCTGAAAACACTGGTCCCAGATGAACAGCCAAACTCAAATGCTTTGCTGATCTGATTTTCAGACTCTAGATCTGAAGCTTTTAATTTTTGCTCTGTGTGCGGACCCTGAATCCCTGAAACATGTGTGATTCACTTAGAATTAATCTTGTCTCCCTGCACACTATTATTTTCTCAACAGCTTTAGTTCCCTCCCTCCTCACCCCTCCCAAAATGAACAGAGGCTCTACTGTATAAAGGTATCCCCTCCTGGCACAAAGCACTTGCAGCTTCATTCTGGTGCGAGGCTATTGCTGACCAGGTCAGCCTTTCAGTGAGCTGACCCAAATCCTACAATCCCCTCAAAAATACGTCTAAACCTGCCTGTCTGATTTCCATCAAGGATTGGGATTCTGAGGTCTGGTTGCTTGGGTTTATTTATTTTGTTCCAGTTCAGCTTTTCTGCACATCACAAACACATTTACAAATACCTTGAATTATGCATTTCCCATGGGGTGAAGGATCTTTAGTCTAAACCCTCTGTATTTTCTTATATCTTATTCTGGTGCTGTTACTCCCCAAATGGAAGGTAGCTGTAAAAGCTAATTTAACACAGCACCATAACACAGTCCACGGTTTCTGGGGACAGGAAGGCAGGGGTTGCAATGTTTGGGGGTTTGGTGGTTGAGGGGTTGCAATACAATAAGACTTGTATTTTCCTCTGCAATAAACCCTAAAGCCCACAATGTGTAACCCGCCAGAACGAGTTACCTAATGATTATTTCCAAGGGATCCGTGATTTGCAGGCGCCATCATCTGGGCACAGCCTCTGTTTGCAACTGGAATTAATGGAGACGGAGATACAAACTTTGGAGCCTCGGCAAATCTGCAAATGGTTCCTACTAATAAAACAGCATTTTTCTCTAAATAAATACATGTGTCTGTACCCCCCAACAAACACACACTCTCTGTGAGTGTTTAGAGATGATAAATACTAGACAGTAAAGATGGATTAATCCTTTCTTAAAGATTTAATTATGTTCTGGACTGTTGGGACTAAATCCATTAAATCAAGATGGAATTTCTAATCTATCAGCATGTCTACTCCAAGCATCTGTGAGATACAACCCCCCCTGGCTCCGGGCCATGAGACCTTCCCAGACTGTTGGTTCAACTTCTTGCCTCTTGGATGTTGTGCTCACTGTTCTTTTCACCACTCTCTGTTGGAGAGTAATATAGGATTAAAATTGGGTTAAATGGGAACCCAAACCATCTTTTCATGCTCAGGAGTTTCAGTCATTTATCTGATGGTGAGGAAGGGAAGACCACCCTTTTGTCTTCAAAAAAATTACCCTTTGTTCACCCAGTGCAAGACAAGTCTTTGCTCCCTGAGCCTCTGGGAGAGGAGCAGAAACTGAACTTGTGTTACTTCAGGCACAGCAGCCAGGGCAGGGTTCAGGAACTTCCTTCTGAGATAATAGTTTCTTCCACAATGATCTGAAGAGCCTGGGTTTCATTTGCTTTTCTTTTTAAAAATCTTTTCCTTGCTTTTTGGGCAATCTCCTCTGACAAAAGAGTTCCAGGGCACTGATGTTTCACAGTGGTTTCTACGGCTTTGACAAGAACAGGACAATGGGCAGTTTGACCCCAAAGGTAAAATCCTCGCAGCTCTGAAGTTGATAGCACCTCCTAATACCTCTGCTCTGGATATATTACCTTTGCAGAGTAATTCAAATGGATAAATATCTAATGAAACATAAGAAAAACATTGGATTTTAAAATGAGAATCACTCTGGAAACAGCAGAATTGGTGTGCTGGGACAAAGCAGATCACACGCACATGTTTTTGCTGTTCCTTCCCTCCTGCTTTCTTTTCTAAAATTCCTATTGGTCCCATGAGGAGCAGGAGAATAAACCTGTTGTCAGTTTTATTGCAGAGCTGGCTGCCTAAACTGATGTCTCACTGCAACATGGTTATAAAAAGGAAAAAAAGAAAAACTGCCAAAAAGCCTTGCTGATGTAAATGATATTCCTGTTGGAAGACTCTCCAGGAAAGGGCCTCTGAAGCAGGAGAAGCCTAATACATACAGCAGTATTTTCAAAACACCAACTTAAAAATTTAAAGCCCTATGGCTTTTTTTTTCCCTGCTGTAAACTGTGAGCAGAGCTGCCCAGGCTCTGCTCTGAAGAGGATGGAAAGAACAGATCAACACAGTAAACCACGGCTGTCTGGTGGTGATATGGTGATATGAATTTTAAATTAACCTGCAAGACAAATAATTTTCCATACTTTGGAATGCAGCCTGACATAAAATTTTCATTTACATGTTCGTTATAGCTTCAGGAAATTGCCATCACCGACACCCCTGATTTCTAGTACCCAACATATGATGTTCTTTCTTCTCTTTCTCCTTCTCTAAGGGAGGCATTTTGATGATATAACTCCTTGTGTCATTCTGATGAGGCACATTGTTGATACAAACTGTCCCAAGGTCTGGCATGACTGCTCAGTTGTAGGCTGTGTGTGCTCTCTCCCCAGGAATCACTGCACCCTTTTCCAAAGTCAGGCTTGTCATGTTGTGTTTGAAAATGTCAATACACTTGGTAATTTCATTAAAATCTTAACGTTGTCTTGGGTTTGCATAATTAGGATGGAAATCTCATGAGAATATTTTTCCCTGTGATATATCCAGGCAGAGAGCAATACCAATACAAAGCTCACTGAATTCACGTACATTAAAATGAAAAATAACCAGGGAAAGGTACTGATTTCTACATGTCCAGAGTTCAATTTGGTTTATTTTGGGACCTACATAGTGAGCTGTTCATTTGTTGCATTCATTCCAAGTGGCCTGTCACTGATGAGATACCAGGCTTCCCAGAAGACAGTTCAAGGGATAAGTCATGATCTCTCAGAGCCCTTAATGCCACCTGTGAGCCACAACTGCAGCTTCTGTGCAGTCCCAGCTCTTGCCTGTTCTTCATTGCCAGCGCTCCCTTCAAAGGGGATTTAATTACCAACTTTCTCTGCTCTCTGCTTGAAATTTTAGAAAAAACAAAACGTGTAAGGATCCATTTGACCTCTGTTCTGAAAAGCAGTGATGTGAAATGAATATTTGTTGGACTATTGATCTTTGCTTGTTCTTAAATACACTGCAGCCTTAATAAATGCCTTTGGTCCATCCCTCAGCTGGTGTAAATTACCACGGCTCAATGCAGCTGAGCAGATTTACATCATCTGAAGACGCAGTCCTTGGCATGTTGGAGCAGCCTGCTTTTCAAGAACCTGGCAGTCAGTGTGCCATGGATTGCATTTACAGCACCTCTCACCCTGCAAATCCAGTGCTGGCCTGCTGTGATCAGGTAATTTTGGGAAAGAAGGGCAAGCACCCTTGCTTTGTGTGGTGGTTTGCATCCTGTTCTCTGTGTTGCTTTGCTCGGCTCATGTGAAACAGTGGAGCAAGGGTGATTTTTGGGGGGCCTGTGCACCCCACAGCCCTCGTGGCACAGGTTGGGAGGGCTCCCTGTGCTGCCCTTGTGCCTGCTGCTCCTCACCCCTGAGCCAACCCCACTGCCAAAGCTGTTCAGTGTGCAAGTGCTCTTACTTTTATGGGCGCTTTATGACTCTTCTGTGTGGAACATATAATTTTAATGGGTGGAAATCAAATTAACTCTAAACCCCACTTGACTAGTGCTTCTTGTGAAGACAGTGGAAATTCTGTTTGCTGCATTCCCAGCTCTCCAAACCGTGGTAACCTCTTGGCCTCCAATGCTTGCTATGTGCAATGGGAGTCCAGGAGTCTGTACCATTTCATTCTGCTTTGCTATTTCACCACAGTTTGGATTTTCATAAAGTGAAGGACTCAACTAAAATACTGTCTCACTCCCACACCAGAGCAGCACACGTGCACATTGATGGAGAGAGGACTTATCTCCATTTGCAAGCTGCTAATTGTGAAGTCTTGCAACATAACAGGGATTGTGCTGGGATATAGAAATTCTAACTAAGACACAAATCAAGACAGACTTTGAATTTTAAGAAACCTTTGTCCAGTATTTGGCTGTATTCCTCTGCCATTTGAGATAGTCAAAGGGAGTTGGGAATAATTGATCCAATATAAATCTCTGACTTCAGATGCCTGCCCTCTTCTTGCATGTCTGATCTCCTCTTCCAGGCCTGCTGAATACCTCTGATTTGTATGCATTTCTGTGCTTTTACCTTTTCCAAATAGTTTCTGTTAACTGGTTGTAATATAAGCAAAAATCTACAATTAAATGTTATATTGATTTACTCATTAAGTATGGCAATTGTTAGGTAACTGTATGTTGGTAAACACTATTTGGCATCTCTAAAATGGAAAATAGATTAAGATTATAAAAGATCATAAAACATTCTGAAGACTGTTCCTGTATCTGTTGGAAAGGCTTGCAAGGCACAGTTATTCATATATAATATCTTCAATAAGAATTTGGCTGGGAAAGGAGGGGGTGCCATGTTTAGGGTCTGCAAATTTTGTATGATTTTTATTGCTATCATATGCATCCCTCTGAGCTTTCCCTCCCTCAGACAGTTTGTCTTTGCTGTCTGTGTTTGAATATTCACTGTTTCTTTGCAGGTGCATTAATTTTACCTGTGATTCAGTTTGCCTAAACCAAAGTAGCACATTTTGTAAGTGGTCAAGGCTCATGATTTCATAATGCAGATTATGCATTACTGCTAACTGACTTTTTTTAAGGAATCTTGCTGTACAGTGTAAACTCATGGGAAGGTGCACCACTGTATGGATTTGCACTATCTATGGCCTGATGATTACTCCCCAGTGGCAAGATTACATCCCTCTGTCCCCACAATGTGTTCTTGTTGTCATTTGGGAGGGGACTGAGGTGATCCAAGGCACTTTGGGCTCCTCAGCTCCCATGTCAGGGTGTCATTTTTCAGCTCTGATGTAATCCTCAGCCTGGAAGCAGTGGCTCTGACATACAAATACCACTTACACAAAAGCAAGTGACAATTTTACGTGTAGCCAAGGGCAGCATTTGGTGAGACAAATGCCCAGGAACATCCCAAATCAAAGAATTTGCAGCAGGAATGACAAGGTGCGGTTATACTTCCAGTGTTGGAGGTTTGGGTTGTTTGTTTTTTAAACCAAGTTTAATTTTTTCATACAGACATCACCAGCCTCCCCTGAGCAAGCAAGCAGCAAGATTTCAGCTCTCCTTTTCAGTCTGGTTTAAATGAGCCGAGCCGAGCCGAGCAGCCAGACCTTGGTGCAAATGTTATATCCCATTGAGGCAGACAGCTCTAAAGGCCAGTCTGGGTTTTAAGGCCTTTCCAGAACTAAGGACTCCTTGTAGCTAATCATTCAATCCTTGTCCTCTCTTCACCCTTCTTAAGAGTATTTTTCATTTGAAAGTTTCTGTTCCTTTCACACAAATCAAGCTTTGGGTTTCCAGCGTTGCTAAAAACATTTCCCAGGGAACTGGGTAATCTGCATTGGCACCAGTAAGGGACATTTACAAGAGGGAAGTTTTGGGGAGGGGATTAAGTGTTTGATCTGGAAACCATACAGGGAGAATGAAGGTAGAATTTTGTGCCATTGTTTTACAGAATTGCTTTTTTTGCTAGCACTGTGCTTTAGTTAGCACAGATAGGAATTTATGCTGACACTGCAGAGCTGAAGTTTGAATCTTCTCCAAACTTCCTTACTGACCAGGAGCCTTAAAGGTTTTTGAGAACTACAAAGGAACATCTGTGCAACAGAATTCATTGAACAGAAGTCTGCTAGAGCCTCTCCAGGGCTGCCTGCACCCTGCTTGGTTTCCTGTTATAGATTATTTTAGAGGGGGTTTTGGCATCCATCCGATTCTGTCAGATCTTCCAGCACAGAGCATCTCTTCTGATCTCATTCATTGTATTTGCTATAGTTATTTTTCAGTACATTTTTATCATTCACAGGTTACAATTCTAATACTATTGGACTGCAGACTCTGTGATGTCTTTTGGCCAAAATACTCTTTTATATTACACACCTTTGGCACTGGTACTAGTCCCATAAAGAGTTACCCTTATCTAAATCTCCTCTAGTCTGCTTTGCAACAACAGGAACCAGTACAGCTCGAATTTTCTCATCTGTAAACTTGCATCTAGAGTCTGCTTGTTATCCCTTCTGATTTTCAATATTTACTCTTCAAGCAGCTTATTAGAAATATCTTTCATCTTTGTAAAAAATTGCTTGCACTGAAAGATACTGTATGATCAAATTTCTGTCACGATGCTGATCTAGGAATATGGGTAGTCCATGCAGGTAACAGGAAAGAGCCCAAGTCCTTGCAGCATCAACAAGCACCTTTAGCATTGTGCAGTCCCAGACAGCCTCACCTTTATGTCCAGTGCCTAAGAACAAGGTACAGGGTTCTTTCTCAGGGGATTCCCAGCTGTGGTGGGGGCAGCAGCCTCAGAAAACAGCAGGATGGTTTCTCTGGAACCCAAGAGCACCAAAAACTGATGAAGATCGTGTTAGAGGGAGATTCCTTTCCTGTGCTTGTGCACATGAACTCCTCTGTAGCGCTTGGGTTGCGTGTGTCCCCAGGTCACCCTGTGTGTGCACGTGTGCCTGTGCCAGTGTCCCACTTGGGTGAGGCTGGGATCATGCTGGGGGTGTGGAGAAAATAAATCTCACCACCTCAGCTCTTTAAAGGAAGTTAGTTACTGATGTATTTCACAGGGAAAGAGGAAAGCAAGACCACAGCCTACCAAAACCAAAATATATATGTAAGTGACTAGATCAATATATGAAACCTCTAAAGACTTTTTTTGAGCTTTTCATAAAACTGAAATTAACTGAAAGTGTCTGAGGGTAATACATAAAACAAGATGGCACAGCTGTCAAGCCTAAATTCTGTGCTGATTTATAGGATTATGGTTCATAGTCATGGGAGTGATATCTGGGGTGGATGTGGGAAGAATGAATAGAGGAGACACCATCACTGCTCTGCAGTAGGACTTTCCCACGTGGTTCCTTGCTGAAAGCTTGCACCATGATCTGTGTTTATGTGAAAGCCTGCTGGGTAGCTGGCTTCACTGGCACTTTACAAGCTAAGCACTGGGACTGGGACAAGTTCAAACACAACTGGAAGTGTAAAACACAGCTTTGGCTATCTGTAGGGTAATGCTAGTGTCTAAACAATTTGAAGAATTATGTGTGGACTTGGATTTGAAAAACAGAAGTGCAGATAGATGCCAAAGCAGAAGAAAAATTGCTAAATTGGGTTTTGTATGGGTACAATGTGAGCAAAAGGCAATACAGGTTATTTTATATCAGAGACACTATGAACTGTTAGCAGATTTCCTCCACTTCATGTCTAACCTTCTGCACTGGTTTTCATCTAGTGAAGGAGGGTGTGCTGCTGGATGCTCCTTGAGAAGGTATCTGCAAAGAATGGGGAAAGAGCTCCCCATGTGTCATTTCAAGCCGTGCTGCATGTTTAGTTTCTAAAGTTAAGATAGCTTTCCACTGGAAAGGGAAATATTGAACTTCCTCATGAGGGACAAGAGGAGTTACTCAGTGTTTTAGCTCTAGGTATTCATAATCTGAACCTTTCCTTGATGCACACAGAACAAGCATGAGCCTGCTAACCCCTTTTTGACCCTGTTTTGAGTGGAAGGTCAGATTAGATGGCCTCTTGTTGTCCCTTCCAACATGAATTATTTTATAATCCTACCTACCTGCTTTTTTCTCACAGCTTGCAGTGGTTGTCAGCATTCCTGATAAATCACACTAATGGAATAAATACTGGACATTTTCAAGGATAGTTTATTGAATGCCCAGGAAGGCGCAATTATTCAAACTTGTACCAAATTATGCTGGGCATAAAAACATCCTAGTTAGAAGAAATGTGAGAGCAGACATATAAAAAGAACAAAAAAAAAAACACCTAAAAACCCCTTAACACATAAAAATACAGAATAGAGGATGGGAAGAGACAGGAAGTAACAATTTGGTGGCCACAAAGATCAGACACAGACTGTGTCTGGATATTCATGTTAGCACTAGTGAACAATGTTTGATGGCACTTGAAAGTGGAAGAGGTTTTGAATGGGTCCAAGGAACTTGCAGAGCCTTTTGAAGCTAGAGGCAGAGATAATGAGTCTCTGCATGTGTTCACTGTTAAGCTGTTTTAGTTGCAAGATAAATTAAATTTAGGAAAAAATAAAACCTTTAAGCCCCCAGAGTTAATGTTGCAGTTGAAATAATTTTTGCATTCAATTTTTCACTCAGATGTTGGGTTCCCACAGAACCTTTGTGGTGATGGAAGACCAGGCTAAAATGATAGGAAAGGACAACAGCCAGGCTGTGTTTCTGGCTGTGTGGTTACTGGCTGAGCCAGGCTTGGACACTGAAAGTGCTTTGGTTGGGTTTTTTTTTTTTAACAGTGCTTTTTAGGAATCAAGGGACTGCCTGCAGGATCACTCTGTTCCCGTGCACCAGGCTCTTTTCAGAAGTCCCCAGAGCAGTTCTGATGGCTTTCCCCTGGGCCCTCATCAGGTGGGTTGCCAGGAGTTTGCATATCCTCACCTGCTGGGATGCAAAAAGGGCTGAGCTGGTGGAGCCAGGGGCTGAGGAGCTTTGTCCTGACACAGCCCATCCCTCACTCTGCACCTTAGTAATCCAGACTCAGCCACACCACAGCACTTGGTAGCTCTTTCCCCCAAGAAAGAAGGTGGGAAGGCAGAGTCCAGCTGCTGCAGCATCCCAGTGCAGTGTGAGGAGCAGGGTCCCACGGCTCCCTGCAGTGTCACTCAGAGACTGCTCTTTGGGCTGCCACCTCGGTCTGCATGTGATTTCTTCCTCAGCAGCACCACAAGCCCACACCATTTGTCACCCAGTCCTAAAAACTGACAGGGATGCATTTTCCAGAGCCAAGCAGCATTTTGCAAGACATAAATCTTGGCAGTGCTTGGGGAGGGCCGGCTCCATGAGGGCAGGGAGTGACCCTTTGTGCTGCCCTGGGTTTGCAGGGATAAGTCTGTGTTGTGTTGTGCTCAGTCCCCGGCCCGGGATGTGGAATTCTTTGCACGTGTACAAATGATGGAATGGGAATGTTTCTGTTCATCTACAAATCCAAATTTCTCGTTAAAATTGGTCATTAGTGAAATTAGTGAAAGTATCTATTAATATATGCATTATCATTTGCGAATCTGCTGCAGGCCTACCAGCTCAGGAATCAATTTAGATGGCCATTTCTCTGGCTTTGGCTGTATAATACACACGGCTCAGTTAATTCACATTAAGCATTAAACCCCTTGCAGTTTTTGCTCTTTTTAACAAGTGTTAACAATGCATAGAATTTTCTCTTTTTTCATTTCAAGTTTATGGGCTAATTTTGGCTTATTCCAATTTTATATTTAAAACAATTTTCTTCTTTAACGTGTTTTCAGGGATAATCTATTACTGAGAGCACTAATGACCTTGGATATTAAGTTCTAACTTTTATTTCCCTGCAGCTGCTTGTGGTATCAAAATGGAGGAGGTACAGGGCAATGTTGGCAGCTCTGATGCCTTTTCCCTTCAAATGGGCTCACACCTAATGCATTTTCCTTTGGATTGCTTTGTTTTCAGTGGTGTTTCTTCTGAAAATTGCACTCCTGTCTCATCCCATGAATCATAGCTTATGTCTTGTGCGTGGGTTTTAGTATTTGTTTCCATTTCTTGTGACTCCCACATATAAGCGGATTTTGATGCATATTGTGCTAATATTGTGATTGCTGCTGGCTGTGCTGTCTCGGTATCAGGTAACCTTATTGATCTTTTTTTTCACCTCAACCACCAGCAGTTTTGCTGTGCCTGACCTAATTTCTGCTGCTGAAGATGCTCTAAAATATTGATACGAGCAGAGAGGTTATCCTTCTTTAACCATGACAATAAAAATAAGTCTGGCATTATCCTAGGAAGATCCAGATTCCAATAGTTGCCTGTACCTATCTGAGCACTGCAGATGAGCTGAGAAATTACATTCACTGCAGTGGAGGTTCCTGGTCTTGAGGGACCCAGGGTTTTCAGAGGAGATTGTAAGCACTTTATGAATGCTTAAGCACCCACATGCATGGGTGTCTTGAGTACAGTCCAGATAAAGGTAGACAAATTCCTGAAGGCTAAGAACTTTTTTAATTTAAGTAAGAAATTTTCTCAAAATAAATATTTTTTCATGAAGGTGCAGAACTTTGTTAATAAAGTAAAAATCTCTCTTCAGCAGCACCTGGAACTCCTTTTTTTAACATGCTGAAAGGTGAACTGGCCTGGGGTTTTTAAGACTATTCTTTTCTTTTCAGAACTGCATCCCCTTTCCTCTCCAACTTACTGCATTTGTTGGCTGTGAGCAGAGCCTGGACTGTGAGGCTGTATATGGCTCACACCAGACTCTTTTTGCATTATTTAGCTCTTGAAGAGCATCTGCTGAGCATCCATCAGCATGGGGTGTGTGCCACCACCATATGGGCAGCCAACTGCTGGTGGAGCCAGAGAGGGGCCGTTGTGCTCCCATATATCCCCACAACAATGCCCTGCACATCTGGCGTGCCGTGGTGGTGCAGAAACAGCAGATCACTCATCCCTAACTGTGATGGAGCTCCTTAGTGGCAGTGACTCAAAAGGACATTGGGGAAACCGTGTCAGTGCAGCTCTGCAGCTGGGGGGAAAGCTGTGCATGAGGGTCATCTACTGGGCTTGCCTCACCCTGAGGGTAAAATCAGCCCTTTGGAGCGTTTGAAAGGTCCTTCTAATGCTGCTTTCTGCCTCTGGCTGGGACACAGGAAGGCAGCTACGACAAAACAGCGTTGTCACAGTCAGTGGAAGCTAAGATTAGTGTCACAGTATTTGGTGCTTTAAGACATGCTGGTCTGCAAGCCCTTGATGTCACTGTGAATGTATTTTCCACGATGTATCACATTCATGACTGTGAATACATTGCAGAAAAAAAAAAAAAAGGCTTGTATGGTGTTTTACTGCTCTAAGGCCCAAAGGTCTAATGAGGTGTTGAGTGACCACATGTTTGTTGGTGGATGTTAGAAATGTTTTGCCTTCTGTTTGATGACCATAGTTCCTGCTCTCCAACTATGAGCAGAAGGCAGGAAGGATCATTCGGTTTCTTTATGTCGTGTGTCTCTTTCCACAGCCCCAAAGTTGCTTTCAGTTCAAATTCACTCTTCTGTGTTTTTGGGGCATTCAGGCTTAAATCTGAATCCTTCATGCTCTCGCAGGATGAGATTACAGAAATGTTTCATATTTTCTTGGAGTGTGTTTCTGGCTTACAGAAATTTGCTGACAATTTTTTTTTTCCTTATCCCTAAGTAGCTTTGCAGTGAGCAGAGCACCATTTGTCCCTCAGAAGTTCCTGAGGGCCCTTGTTGTAACCCTATCTTTCATTCTTTATCACTAGGTAGCTGCCAAGGCACATGAATTAACTCTCTCACATGTAGATTTGCCAGGAATCTTATGGTAACATACCAAAATTCATTTTTTTACACTCTGTAGTTGGTGATTTATGTAAGGACTTCTGCCAAGAGAATGCACCACTGCAGACTGCTAGAAAATGCTATTCACATGTAAAGAAGTATTTTCTCCTGGGACTCAGCCATGTAGGTAACTTCATTCATTTCCCTGAAGGAATTCCAATTTAACTAAGATTTATTACATGAACTGAATTAGCAGAAAAAATTTATTGTTTATTTCATGCAAGCTACCAGGTGCCAAAAGGGGAAAACCAGCTTTGGAAGTATTTGTCATACGTGCAGCAGCTATTCAGATTTTTAAAAAACTGGAGAGAGACTCAAACCAGCCTCATTCCACAAGAGAATTCCCCATTTTCTCAAGTTCTAGCTGCTTTACTCAGGCAGCTCCATAAGACTTCAGACCCAGCTTCTAAAATATATCTGGGGCTGGACTCCTTTTAATGTCAGCTGGATCCAGATGGTAAAATGCCTGCTGAGGAGATGGATATCAGCTCTCCTGAAGGTCTGTTCTCAGCTGCAGTGCAAAGCACTTCTGATGAAGGGTTCACAGATCAGGTTGTACTGAATTGTTCACTGCAGACCAGTTCAGGGTTGATTTTGCTCTGAAAAGGAAAGAAATAGTGATGCAGGAAACTGTGTCTTCTTTAGGATAGACAGAGTAAGTGAAATGCAGTAGGAAAAAGTCTCAATTGTGCATGGCTCCTTGCTCCCTGAACTGTAAGTGCAGACTTCAGCAGTGGGACATTTAACTACCACACCCTGAAAGATTGTCTAGAGTGAGCAGAACCTTCTTTTCTAGTAGGACTGAAATGCAGGCAGGAGTATGATTTTCCCATTGCAGCAGAGAGGGCATTCAAACTTGACTAATCCTGACATTCTTTAGTGCTCTGCACGGTCCTGTTCTGCCAAAGACACCTTTAAATGCCCTAAAGTGCACTAGCTGCCTCTCTTGGCACAAAGGCCAAGTCAGAGTAGGAGGGTCCTTTAAGCACAACAAAGGATGTGTGTGAATCTGGACATAGCTGGCAAAAGTGGACGCTTTCTTTATGACTTGTTTCTTTATGGATACTTCTAGTTTGTGCTTGCAGAGAAACACCTCCCACCAGATGCTTTAGATGTGGAGGAACATGGATACATTCATCCCTGTGCTTTGCCTCTTGGTGTGACCTTGAAGTGAGCCGAGGAGAGGAGAAGCAGAAGAGATGCAGGGCAGTTTGGTTTCACTCTGTAGCCATGAATTACTCATGAACTAAAAGGCCATTGTGGGAACCCCATACCCCATATTTTCATAACCCCATAACCTCATATACACCCTCTGATAAAGGATTTCTGTCCTGTTATTGACTCATATTTGTCATTAGTTTGGTGGACACAGTGAGCAGGTCTGAATTTGTCTATAATTAAATCCTGTAAAAGAAAAACCTGGGCTGCTAAACCTTCTTACTCAAAGACTTAAGGCTGCTCATCCAGTCTGAATAAATTAGAATTTTAAAAAAACTGCAGTGAGGTTTTCCCAACAGTAAAACCGGTAACCATTGCTTTGGTGCCTGAAGGGCAGCAGCCCTGCCCATATAAATGGCAGATACAAATGGGACATACCAGAGGAAGAAAATGTAGAATTCTTTGATATCTTCTAACCTACAAATAGGTTAATTTTTAAAAGTTGTTGGCTAACTTGCATCACAGAAGGAATAAAATGATTTACAGGTATTTTGTCACAGCCATATGTCAGAGAAGGTCTTTCTGAACAACCTCTTCTTCTCAGGCTGCCCCAGGTGTGGGACACGTTTCTGATGACACCACTGCTCTCATCTCATCTGAATGTAGTGCTGGCATCCTCACCCCTCCAGTGCCGCCCGGGGACTCCCGCTGAATTACTTATCTGCTGGCATTTTGACCAGGAAGTTTGCATTTCCTCTCGAGCCTCCAATTCCTGCACTTACTGCCAAAATCCTGTCAGAGAGTCTGGACAAGGTCGTGACTGCAATTCCTCTGTGGCTGGCGAAACCACGCTTCTCAGCTCATTGCTAGACTCCTTAGTTGTCTTTAGGAAGGTTATCATCTCAGGGAATCACTGCTATCAAAAAGATTATTCTTAAAAGCTGCTGAGTTACTTATTCAGTCTGTCAAGCCTCATTACATTAGAAGACTCCATGACAGAATATCTAAGAAATTTATCTTTTTGTTCATGGAAGGAAATGATGGTCCCACTAAGGAAACTGCAAATTTAATTATACAGTAGATTTCCTCACAGACAAAATTTCCAAGGACCTCAGTACGTCAGCACTTACTTTCAAATCTTAATCCTCAGCACTGACTGCGGTTTTCACTTGCTAAAACACTTCAAGTGACACTGTTCATCCAAAGCAGTCCTCTAGGTCCCAGGTCTGCACCCCTAATTCACTCTGAGCTGTATTTTCTTCCCAAGGAGGCATGGGGATTCCTCATTTAACATAGAGTTGGTAGGAGTGCGCCCTTAATTGCTGTTTTAAATTCTTTATTAAGCATTATCTGTTGCTGTTGAGCCGAGAGACCCGTGTGCTATTCCTGGCGCTGCTCTGCCTCGCTGTGTGCCTGCAGATAAGTCGCTCAGCTGCTCAGAGCCTCACCTCCCTCAGCCCGAAATAGCGGCACTTTCCCTTTGCAAGCACTTTCCATCTGTGGTGTGCACTGGAGTCAAGGGAAAGACTTCCCAAGGTCGTTGTCACTGCTCCTGTTCTGCCACAGAGAAACTGAGGCAGGCGAGGGCACAGACCTGCCCCGGCACTGGAGATTCAGCCCCGGGCTCAGCTCCCACACTTCTCCAGCACCCACGAGGCCAACTGCCTCCCCAAATTATTCCTCACGTGCTAAATCATCAGACTCGGGTTCGGATTCACTGCTAAATTTCACGTCTTCCTCCCTGTGTCCTTTCTTTGGGTATTACTCTGACTTCTGCAATACCTGAGCAGACACTTTTTGAACAGCAGAAAGAATTTCCTGACAGGTTTGAAAGAGAGCCCCATTGGACAGCAATTGCAAAGCTTAAGCTAATGGCCTCCCGGTTGTATTTGCCAGTTCCTTTGTCTCTAGAGAGGTCTAGATTTTTCTCTTGGCTCACAATCATTATTAATAGATCTTTTTCAATTTAGAAGAGAAAGATTTATCCTCTGTATTTGTAATTCTGGCCTTTCAGAGAAAGCCAGTATAAACAGCACTGTGTCCTGGCCCAAATCCATTCTGCGTTATTAGGGTGGCATTGATTTGAGATCTCACTCCATTAAAATTTGAAGTCTAAAGCAGTTCTTGCTACAAATGGGGTCTCTCAAGGTTTATACATTAGCTTAGCCCTCAACATTGCCAGATGGTCAAAAACTGGAATGTTTCACAAATGTTACCAGTGCCCTTCACAAAGTGACGCTTTCAAATTAGTCCCCACTTGCATCCATTTACTGTAAGGTGCTACTTCCCATATGTAAATAAACGGTGATTCATTACTCCACCAAGAGGAAAACAGATTTTATTGAAAGAGGTTGCTGGGATTTTCTTTTTTAGGTGGATGAATAAGCATTTTCCTGCCTGCCATTGGGGTTTTTTTCAAGTCACTTGCACGCTGATTATCCTGTCCCTTCCCAGTGTATCAGAACAGAAAGGTAGTCAGGAAACCCCCGGGTCCTTCTCCAGTGGGTACAGAGGGGGGTGTTCTCCAGGCGGGGGGGACCCCAGCTCCCTGGAGATCTTGGTCTGACCAGGTTCAGTGCTCCCAAGTAATGTCATTTACTTTTCTTTGCTATGAAGTTCACATCTGAAATCTATTTAAGATTATTTTGAACAGAGTAGATTCTGTTCAATTTCACAGATTATCATAATGCATTTTTTTAATTTTTTTAGGTCTTAATATTTATTTTTATGTGTTTATATTATTTCTATAAATTTTTGTTGTGTTTTTTTTTTTTTTTAATTGACTTTAATTTTTTTTCCCCCGGTCCCACTGTTACCATGATCGTGCCCAGAACTCTTCTCCAGCACAAGTGAGTCTTCTATGCTGACAAAGCAATGCTGGTATCAGTCATTTATAGCCATATCACTTATTCCTGTCAGATTCTCTCATTTCCACTCAAGCCACAGATCCAAAATGTTGAGGAAAGCTACAAAACTAGGAGTATGCTTGCTACCTCTTCCCCACACACAGCTCCTACCTGGTAAACTCTATGTTGATGAGATCTGGCCTTAATGCAGGCAGACACATTGTCAAGTTACCCAAAATTTCAGCCCTCCAAAATGTAGAGGAGCTGTAATTCTGGGTAGGTTTTTGTATACCTGTGTTGGTTTCTTTCTTTTAAAAACTGTTATATGCTGTGTGGTACGTGATGAAGCAAGAAATTCCTGAGCTTTCACTGTGTCTAGCTCATTGATTTTTAAGAGTCTGGGAGTTTGGAGCCTCTGGAAGCAGCTCGACACGTAATGTGAAACCTGCAAATCCTGCCAATTGCCACGGAAAGGTGAGAGAGGTGAAAAAAATCATTTTGCACTGTAGACTTTGGCTCATTTTTTGACACTGAGAAAACAACTTTTGCCAGCAAAAGCAAAACCTACAGAGCATGGGGTGGGGAACAGAAACCCAAATGGAGTTGCACTTGCTGCAGTCCCAGGACCAACCGCGTGTGCCTTGTGTACCCTGAGCACTGCAGCGAGGACGGCCAAAAGTTCTCCTGCAGACCCCAACTGCTTTTCAAACCTCAGCAGGATTGTATTTGCAGAAGAAGTCTTTGAGACAAGAAGGTGACAAGGGCTGTCAAAGCCTGACCCACCACAAGGACAAGTGCACCACGTTTCTGCCACCGGAGCTCGGTGTGGCTTCGTTCAGTTCAGCATTAACCCAATATTGCCTTTAAGAACCATGAGATGGGCTGCTTCCCTCTTTGAAATTGCTCAGGTTGTGATTCTATAATCTTCCTGCTGACAGTGACTGTGTCATTCCTTAACCCCTGCTTTCAGCATTATCCCAGTGTCCACCTTTGACTCCTACTGATTACAAACTGGCACCTTGCTGCAGCCCCTGAAGGACAGAGGTGGGACAGGGTGTGTAGGCAGTGATGAGATCTTTCTTTAGACCAAGTGGTAGAGCTGAAAAACATTAGGCAAACTTTTTAGTGCACAGGTAAACAAATGCATATGTTGTACTACTGAACCTGCCTCCTTATGGAACTCAAAGCACTCCACAGAGACGAGTAAAATGACTCAGCCATTTCCGTGTGATTTGCTCACCCCACCAAAACGCATGGAAATGTTTGTCTCCTGCTTCACCAGGACCAAATTTCCACTGCTGTGCAGTAAAGCTTTATTTCCTATCTCACTGCAATGCCAGGGAGAGAGGAACAAGATAGAATCTCTTACGTGCAGGGTGACTCCTCTGACAGTACTTTAGGAGGGGAAAGGAGCACCAGTTCCAAGGTGCACCTTATTGCATCTAAGATGAAAAATGGAAGACTCTTGTCTTCTTAGGGGAGAGGGAACTAAAATTCAAGACCCAACACAAAAAAATATGGGAGAAAAGTATGCTTCTTTCACAGAAATTATGAAATGCTTCCTGTTGGTACAGGAAATGGTGTCACTCAGGTGCTGAGTTCCCTGTATATGTCTCCCCTCTTATTTGGCATAATCTTCCATGTATCTGCTTTTAACAGTTCAAGATCTTTGGGGCAGGGTGTGTGACATGTCACACTCATACTTTTGAGTCCATTTCAGTGGCTTCTTAGCCTGAAGCCAAATGACTGTGTAGCATTTAAGCACTACTGAAAAATAAACAATTGTAGGCAATATTATTTCTACGAGCAGACTAATGCTGAGTATCATTTAAGGCTGTCATCTTTATCTAGAACTCCTGGATCCATGTGTGCCATGCAGGCTAAAAGCTTTTTGTTCAAGAGCTTTGAGAAAACCCCACTAGAAAATACTGCAGTTGCACATATGGCAGACGTAACCATTCATGTCCTAACTCAAAATCCACTGAACGGATCGTTCTTGAGACATCTTTTGTTTTTCCTTCCTCAAGAAGGGCAATAAATCAAGCTAAGTTAAAAATTTTATAGCTACAGCTGGTTTTGACTTATGCAAATGCAACATTTCAATCACAACATATGGGAAAAGCATATTTTTTCCCTTCCCTCACACAACTCAAAAGCTGCTATCCTGATTTTTCTGAACCTCTTCAGAAATTACTATCTTTGGGTGGAAACTACAGACAGGAGGCACAACCCAGCTCAAATTTTTGTTCAGTTGAAAGACCACTGAGCAAATGAAGAGGATGGAATTGGAGATTTTAACTACTATTTGTTTGCTGACAAGAACTGTAACCAGGAAATATTTGTAAGATACCTCAATTTCAGATTTCAAAATTATGATAATTTGTTACCCAGGCTTCTCCCTAACAGAGCATGCCTGAAAGAGTTGCAGTAGATCAGTCTGAGTTTGATTATTTCTCTATCTCCTGTGTTGCTCATTGTGCTTAAAGCTGCTTTGTGATGGGATTTCTTTGTTGCAGACACAATTCAGAGCCACACGAACAGAATTTCTTCCTGATGGAAGTGAGTTGTCATTGTCTCCTCTTTTCCTTTTGAAGCATCAGCACATCAGAGGATCTGGGAGCAGTGGGGACTGAGTGTATCCTGCCTGCTGCCCGAGGCTGGGCAGCTGCAGATCCAGCTTAGGGTTCACTGGGGCTGCAAAAAGGTGTAGGACCAGCACACATCCAAAGCTCACTTAACTCCACAGCTTGTCCTCTCTCTTATGATTTAATTATTCCAGAGTTGTTCTGGAGGAACAAACCCTGCAGCACATGCAGTTACAGGCAGACTAATCCTGAATAAACTTGTGCTAAAGCCTAATTTCTGGGAACCACCTCCACAAACTCATCCAGCCCTGGTTGTCTCCTCCAGACTGCACAAGGAGAACGAGGGACAGCTGGAGCTGGTTGGGAGGGGATGGTGGCAGGAGGGGAAAATCCACAGAATAAGCCTGTTTCTGTAATTATAATGATATGATTTATCATTCCTTTGCAATCCAACATAAATCCCTATATGCTCTGCCAGAGAAAGTGGCTTTTCCTGAGAAAACCTCCTGATGACAATCCAAGGGCTGGTGTTTACGCTGGGAGTTCAGCAAAGTCAGCTCTGGGGGAGAGAGCTGGGAGAGGAGGGCAGGAGGTCATTAAACACCAGACACCTTCAGAGATTAAAAAGAATATGCCCAACACAGGAAACCCAATCCCCAAACTCTGCTCCTTCAGCTGCCTGTCTCAGGCCATTAGCCAGTGATCTGGGTTTCACCAGCCACAGCTTCTGGCCAGTTCTGGATGAGTGACACTGAAACAGGGAAGAAAGGTTGATGTCTTTGGTTCTCTCTGTCCAACTCGGCTTTGGCTGGCAAGAAATTATATTCATTTTCCCCAAGTCAAATCTGTCTTGCCCATGACAGAAGTTGGTAAGAGATCTCCTTTTTCTATCTCAACCCACAACTTTTCCATCTTGGTTTCTCTCCTGTCTCATCGAGGAGGTGATGAGAGCAGTTGGGTAGGCAGGGGCAGCCTGCAGTGGTCAGCCCAGCACACTGCCCTGTTCTCCCAGTGTCTCTTGGGAGAGCCCAGCTGGACTCCAGGCCCAGCTGAAGGGCTAATCATTGGGAATGCAAAGCACATGCTCACCAGGCTGTTGGTACAAGTTAGAGGAGAAACTGCATCTTTCTTCTGCACCTCTCATTAGATGTAACACACAACCACAGTGGGGGACCTGAGGCTGCCATTTGTGTGTGGGTCCAAATGGAATGTAAACACAGGCATAAAGGGTACAGGTACAGCTGCATGCTGTGGTCTGAAGGCAATTGGTGGCTCAGGAAATGCTGAAACACTGACAGTGGAAGTCAGGAGCACTGTCTAGAAGGCGGACAGCACATGAGGGAGACTGCCCAGGACCATCCTGCCCTTGCAGGATGCCTTCAGTATTACATGTCAGCCCACGCCAGCAGCAGGATGCTGAGCTAGACAGATTCTGCAGTTTTATAGCTGATCTTGCAGTCTGGTATTGAGCAGGAAGGTTTTTGTATGGCTTTTTGTACATCCCTCCACTTGAAACAACAGGGTTCAGATCCTCTAAGATGACTTTTGGGAATCTTCTATTTCTCATCCATAATACTGCAAGAGTCTCATTTGGGACCTGGAATTACAAAATAATATCTTCATAAAAATATCAGTATTGATTTCTTATTGTCAGAACTACAAAGCACATGAGACTTCCAGCGTCATACGGGCATATGCATGCCAGCTTTGCCTAGCTCCTGCCAGCTCCCATCCTGTGATGATGGAGCACACTGCTCTGTGTCTGTGGGCCACTGCACACCCATGTACAAAGTGCTGTCACCATGGGAGTGCCCATTCCTCCACCACACACCTGCTCCAGCACAGGCCCCCGTGCTGCTGTCAGCATGAACCCTCTCTGGCTGCTTATTCCCAGCTCCAGGGCCTGAGTGTTAGTTCCTTTCCTCTCTTTTCTTCTCAGCTTTGGAAATTATTGTGGTTGGGGCCACATAGTTGGGTCTTCCTGGCTACTGTTGAACTGTTATTTAGCTAAGCCAGTGTTAAATTGTCCCTTAGAGGTGAATCTCTTACCCCACCTGTGTTTTGACATTTGTCACAGACCTGAGGAATTAGCAACTTGCAAAGGAGCTGGTCTGAAAGACCAGCTGATGCTCATATGGAGCAAACAGTCTGTGTTTTTGGGGGGTGGCAGCTTGCACATGCTCTTCCCCCACCACACACACTGCAGGTGCTGAAGTGCTGCTGCCAGAGCCCATCCCCAGCCACTCCACCACTGGTTGCAGCTCACTGCTCGACAGGGTAAAAAAAACTCCCCACATTTTTACCTCCTTGTTTTTCCCTCTTTCTTTGCTCACTATTAAGAAATGGCAGAATTTTTCCCACAGAGATAATATCTAGCTAGTCACATAAGAGAACAGCTGTATTTACTTGACTTACAAGTATCTTTACTGACAGATTTATTGTTTGCATCATAAAATGCTTATTTGGGCTTTTAAAAGTGCACTGGCTGCTTCTTTGAAGCTTGCAGCAATAGACCATTTTCATTTGAAAGACATATTATTACCCCAAAACTAAACATATTATTTTATACATCCCAGCCACCCTGATTCTTTGTGCCTAAGGGCCTCTGAGCAAAAGGTGTCATTTGGAGCATGCAGCAGAGAAAAGTTGGTTATGTAGATATCACATTTCTCTGCTCCTTCTGTTCCAGAAGAGCTGTACCCACAGCTCTTGCTGGGAAGCTGCTGGGTTTTTCCTCTCTGATGGCTAAGTTGTATCTGTGTATGTGGTAGTGTTATTTTTGGCAGGCACATACTTCACATTCCTAGCATGAAGAGTGGGAGCCAGCAGCCAATCTCATCCGGTAGCCCTTCATGGTTTGGGCTTGCCATGAGCCAGGTCCTTGGGGGTCAGGGTGATGCATCAGGAAGCTGAGGGGGAAAGCAGGGCCGAGGGACACGGGGGATGAGGCTGGGCAGGCTGGGGCAAAGGCAAGGCTGGACCGGAGGCAGAGGTTTGGCCAGAGTGCTGGGGAGGTGTATGGTGAGTATTGCACTGGCCTGGACCCTGCTGCCCCCAGAGCCACAGCCCTGCCTGCCCAGCCCCAGCCCGGCATGGGGGATGCCACAGGCACCCCAAAACCCAGCAGATTTCCAGCACAAGTGTGCTGATCCCAGACTGTGGATCCTTACGGCCACAGAAGGGAGGGAGTGGGGTTCAACACCCTCCGGCTCCAGGCCAGAGCGAGAGCAGGGATGCTGCCAGTGAACTGCTCCTGCCTAATGAACTGCTCCTTTTCTCTGCAGCAGCAGATAAGAGCAATTAAACACTAGATAGCAGATTAATGATTACTGCAACATCATGCTAGCTCATGGTGACAAATCTGTATAAATATTCACCACAGTGGTAGGCGAGGTGTTCAGGCAGTGATATGCCCTCTGTGTGGCAAATCACTCAGAGACGATGCAAAGAGAGAGCGTCTGGTGCTTGTCACATTCATTAATTATCACTGCAGATGAAACTGGAGGAAAGACCAGCTTAAGTGCATTACGTTGCATTTGCCAAAGGTTGTTTTGGGCCCAGCTGCCCCCCGGCAAACAAGGCAGGCTCTGGATGTGGAATTTCCACCTTGGGAGGATGCTTGTTTTTGTGGAATAGCAGCTTTCCTTAGAGCTGGCTTGAGTCTTTGTCTTTTTATTGGAAATTATGAGGAGAGTTATGTGATGACACATTACCCATGGCCTCTGGCTTCCACCTTCTCTTCTGTTCAGCTATTGCTTGCTGTTCCTGCAAATAACAAGCTGGACTAAGTGGATTTGGGGTCTGATGCCATCTAAGAATTCCTGTTAATAAAGAATGGAATGAAATAAATGAACTTCCTGTCACTTAAATTAAAGTGCTGGCTAAATTATCTTTCCAGATTTTGAAGGACTCTGATATAGAGTCCTAGTAGTGTTTGAGATACACTAAGGGTGAGGCATCACTTGTGCAGTATTTTGGAGAAACAGACTTGATTGTGGCCTGTTTCTTATTGCACACAAAACACCTCCAGACAACTGGCAAGGCAGAGGAAGTAAAATGATAGCTGGACTGGAGAAGATCTGGATTCCTGAGCTGAAATCTCTGTTTAATCAACAGATTTTACAGAGTAGCTCTATTCTGAGTATTCTGGATTTTGTTCCCTAAAGAGTGCTTTGCTAGAGTCTACAAGAACCACATCTGAAAAGTGGGTAAGAAAATAATAGATTTCTCTAATATGGTTAAAATCTTCAAAAATAATTCAATACTTTAGCTGAGTCCATGCCTGAAAAGTCTCTGTAATGGTGCCCTGGTGTGCAAGAGATGGGTATTCAGCACACTCTGCCACACTGGCTGCTGGAACATCTCATAGAATGGACAGAGCAGCCAAAAGTGTGAAGGGTTATCTGTAAATCTTGCCTTTTTTTGAGCAGAAACCTCAGCAATGGCTCCCCAACAATCACAGATGGCAGCTGGGTTTGAACCAACGTCACAGTCACCTCACAGAACATTTTATGTACCTGTACTCACATATATTCCATGTAACCAAGAATTTAATTAGGTTTATCTCTTAACATGTCAGCTATGTCCCACATCAAAGGCATTTAAGTCTTTGCAATATCTCCAGTCGTGTTTGGATCTGCCCTGTGATGGGTACAGCCCTGAAAACAGGCAGTCCCTGAACAGTAGCTGGTAATAGTATTTGAAAAGATGATTGTGTCTCAGAATGAATCATTAGATCCTATAAAATGCATCTGTCACTGTAGTGTTTAAGCTCTGCTTTCCCCACCCTCTCCCCACCCCCCCCATTTGCACTAATTAATGTAGGATGAGCTGCTGCCTAAAAATTAAGAATTCTAGAATATTTAATTGATCCTAGTCCCTGTGAACACCACGCCTGAGGAGTCAGTAGCCGAGAGCCCCGTGAGCACGGCTCACAATGGGACTGCACTTATGGTGCCCCCCAAGCCAGGGAGCCCAGAGTGGGGTGGCAGCCCTGCAGGGCTGGGTGCTGGCCTGTGGGCCAGCTCCATGCAGCCCTGTCTCGCCCTCCTTGCTGCCCACCCTGCCCCGCTCTCGCTGTCCTCACGCAGCAGGTGAGAGTGGCTCAGCCAAAGCCCCCTGCCAGAGGAGTTACCTGAGCAGAAATGGCCTCCTGGAGGGAGGAAGTGTTTCAGCATGTGGTAACTTTTTAAACCCTGCTTTTTAGGATGCAGAATTTGCCAAGGATTATGAAGTTTTACTCTTAAAAGTGACACCATGTGGAATCATGTTTATTACACCCCAGTGGCTCTCCCCTAAATGTGCTCAGCCGGCACATAAAGATGTGAGCTGTTTTTCACTCATCAGCTCTGAAAATTTACCTTGGATTCTTGCTTTATCATCCATAATTTGTTTTAAAGGCTCTGCTGGGCAGGTCGTTACAGGAGTGCAGAGCACATAAAGCACCGCGGCCCCTGGGGAGCTGGCAGAGCTCCCCTGCCCGAGCACTCGTCTCTCTGACAGCCAGCATTCCCAAGTGCCTGACGCTTTCCTGCCGTGCACACCTCGGTGCTGCTCCGTCTGTCACACCCCAGCAGTTCTGTGGGATTTGCAGGAGTTCTTTGTCATTAGGGATCTCTTTCCCAACACCCAGCAGCCCCCAGCTTGCAGTGTGTGAGCGGCCAGGAGGCACCGGGCACGGGAGAGGAGGATGCTGAGGGTGGTTTGCTCTGCTCAGTCCTCATTCCCAGCAGGGTCAATGGACCCCAAAGCTCTGTTGTTGAGAGAACCCCCAGCAGAGGTAAGAGCAGACACATTTTGCCAGTGACTCCACAGCGCAGAGCTGAGCACCTGCAGGCTGCTTCCCAGGGAGCCCAGAGCAGGAGCATCCTGAGATGGCAAAGGGGAAATGACACACGAGTTGGGCTTGCTCTTCTGCTTGTGTTTGGCATTTGGTTCAAGCTCTCTGCAGACCTAACCCCAACAAAAGCAATGGAGCAAAGAATTTGACAATTTGATTTCATTTAAATTCTTGTCAGGACTCTTTGCTGGCCTCCTCGGCATCCCTGCTCCCTTTGCTGGGACAGCTGCTTAGCTGGGCTGACGGGGCATGGGGCTAAGAGGGCAGGCCCAATTAACTGCACAGTGATCAGTTCTTCTGTCTTAAAATCCCACACGCTTCTGAATTAATTTAGAATAAATTCAATCATAGTCATTTACAAGGTCTGCTGCTGGGCGCTGCGAGGAGCAATTTGCTGGTGGGATTCTCATTCTTTGCAGTGGCAAATTGCCTAAGTTCACCATACCACAGGGATAAAAAGCTCAAATTTAGGCCTGATGTGGCTAAATGCTAAATATGTGTGTCTGTTTACATTGAAGCATACTTCTGGCAGCCAGGTGAGCTCAGGGGCTAGTGCCAGACAAGGTCATAGAAGAAGAGTTTCATTTTGCTTTTTCTGCAGCTAGGAACAGGCAGACATAAACACTTGGAGGGATATGTCTTGTAGCACAGCAACCTTCCCCAAAGTCCTTACTCATACCTCCATTTCCTGAAGCTGTGACTGTCCACAAAACTGAGCCACACACAGCTCAGTGTGTCCTCTCTTTTTTTTTCATTACACCTCTGTCTTCAGTAAATCTCAGGCTGAATGCCCATGTGTGTGCTTCGATTGCAAATGCCTGTGCTTTGCCCTATAAAAGAGAAGTGCCCTATCCAGCCAAGCTTTCTTCTTTATGGCCTGCTCAAGTATCACTTCTGCTCTGCTGTGTCCAGGAAAGTTGACCAGCTTGAGCCTCTCCTGTGATATGAAACAATTCCAAAATAGAAACATCTTCCTTGTGAAATTGATCTCCTCACCACAACCCTTATTGCTTGATTCCCCTGCTTGCCTTTTGTTCCTGCAGGGTCTTTCAGCATGTGAATTCAAGGGTAAATAATATCTTTTTTTTGTTTGGTTGGGTTTTTTATATGTTTTACACCCAACTGATGGAAAATCTCTAGTTCAGGATATGGAACTTCTCTGGACATCAACCAGCAAGAAACATGTGCATTGGAACTGCCTTCTCAGATTAGTAATTATCACCTAACTTCTAGTATTTCATCTGCCATGCAGCTACTGAAGTGAGGAAAATTGTTCCTCTCATATTAAGCAGAAAGATTGTTAAGCAGTCTTATGTAAGGCAGCCATACCACTCCCACATGGAAATATTTCTTACCTCTGGTCCTGACACCTTCCTTCA
The DNA here is from genome assembly GCF_965178545.1 of Coloeus monedula. Taxonomy (NCBI): domain Eukaryota; kingdom Metazoa; phylum Chordata; class Aves; order Passeriformes; family Corvidae; genus Coloeus; species Coloeus monedula. The sequence goes on along the minus strand of NC_138796.1, from coordinate 11,878,904 downwards.
CACTTCAGGCACTGGATGGGCTGCAGTGGGTGCCTGGAGACTGCTGTGGGGGTGCCCAGGGTGTTCCCTGGCAGTCGGGGTGCACAGGGAATCACCATTGCCTTGGATGTGTGGACAGTGACACCAGGCTCAGGTTTAGGGCTTCTCTCTTATCAGCTCTAATGGCTTCAAAGAATTTGCATCCACTTGGCTGAAAAAACGGCCAAGGGTGAATGAATGAATGTAAATGAGGTGACTCCTCATCCTGTATTTCTTTATCTGAGGAACAGTTTATAAATTCAAGGTAAGTATATCTTTCCACCAGCTTTGCACATTTCTACTCTCTCAGGGTGAATAAATTTTTTTGATGGGTGAGTTAAAACATCATTATTTTTTTCATTATCATTGTCATCAGTATAAATGGCAGAGGTGTAGGGTTTTTGGCCAAGCTTTTAAATTTTCATGACAATTTTACTAAGCTGTTTTATACGTTATTAAACACACTCGTGATTTGTTTCAACCTATACCTTAATATGATGTTTTAAGAGAGTGTTCCCAGAAGAGGACAAAGGTATCCTGCACACTGGGGACTCAGCTCCAGCCTTGGGCTTCTCCCCTGCTGGGGCCCACACACAGGAATGGCCAGGGTGCCAAGAGTGCTTATTTCTTTCACTGAAGTTTTTCTTTTGAGATTCTTTTGAAAATCCCAGCCTAAGGGATTAACAGTGTTGATCATTCTTGAGAATCAGGACACTGGTGTTGCTAAGACTCAAAAGCAATGGGTTTTTGCAGGCTTCTGCTGGGAAAAGGAAAAAAGGGCCTGCAGATCGAAGGTCTCATTTACCCAAACACAGAAATAATTCCTTCTTGTGGCCATTTCTAGAAAGCAAGGTCAATTCTTGTACTTATTTTTTGAACAAGTCTTTTTAATGAGTTTTTACAGACAGCTGCTTTTTGTAAACCACTGAGAGAGAGCAGGGGCACCCAGATTTCAGCACAACTCACACAGTCACGTTTGGCTTGGGAGGAGCTGAATGGCCTCTACTCCTGAGAGAAGTCTATTATTATGACATGACACCGTTCTCAATACTGTACTGGCCATATTTCTTGGTAAAATAAGGTTTTCTGTAATTTGCAATGAGATTTAACTGACGAAACCCTGAACAGTGCAGTTATCTGAGCTCCAGCTCTGCCTCTCTGCATTTGTTCCAACCACTTTCCAAATGTTGGTTAGTGCTCTCTGTGACTGATGGATGTGGGACTTTGCTGGGATCTAATTTTTATTTGTTTGCAAAGAAAACTGTCTGACAGTAAATTTAGATTCCTGCTTTCCAAAATTTTTCAACCATAATAAATTTGATTTTTTTCTTTTAACTATTATTGCGTAAAAAATATAATCGTGCATGTACAAATTACTGTCCCCTTCCCCTCTCCTCAGCCCTGATTTCACAGAGAAGACCAAATCTTGAGCATTTTTCTCAGCTCTTGCTGCAGTTAATGGGAGTTTTTTTCTGTTAAAAAACTTTCTGAAATGCTTAGGGACTTCAGGATTAGATTTGAGCAGTGTTCAGAGGGCAGGATAATGCATCATGCTAGAGGCAGACTCTGGCCTCCTTGTCTAACTGGACATGTCTCCAGGCTAAATTTAGAAGCTTCCCCCTATTCAACCTAGGGATTGTTTAATTTTCACCAGATTTCCCCTTCTTTCCCCAGGTATTTTTGTATCAGGCACTCAACACATGTGTTCCCATGTCTTTACAAAAGTGCCAGTTTCCTATCAGATTATTCCACTCCCCTCCACTCTCTATAATTTCTTGTTTTTCCAGTAAGAGATTTCAGGCATAAAGGTATTTTCCTCTTCTTTTATGCTGTACACCACGGTGTGTCCACCAGGCCCTTCAGATCTCAGGCACACCATTAGAAAAACCTAACACTCCGTATCCCAAATGGGTCACTTCCCAAGTCTAGAGCTGAAATCCTTTTAGCTAATACTGTTCAGGTGACTTAGTACTAAATTATATTTTAGAAAGATATGGTCTGCCCTTTACTTTTTCATGGGGCTACCATTCAGTCAGTTTTAAAGCCGTAATTCTTTTTCGGGTTGCCATGGAAACAAGTTAGTGTTCCACTGCTGCCTTGTGCAAACGAGCAGAGTGCTCATACATCATATTTCTGCTCCTGGGCCGCTGTGCAGCGTGGCTGGTCTGGGTTTCTCCTCTCCCATGCACACGGGCAGGAGCAGGGCCCCACACTGCTTTGGCTCCTCTCCCCATCAGTCCATTAGAAAACCAAAGGAATATTGAAATTGTGGATGCTCTGCTCGTTTCTCACTGTTAGCACCGATCAATGCAGGCCCCAGTTTGGGGATTCCTGGCCTTTGAAGAGCGGCTTTGTGAGACCTGGGCTTTACAGCCTGTAGGGAAGGGATTGCACTTCACAGCACGGTTCCATCCGTGCAGGCGGTGTTGGGGCCAAGTCCCCATTCCCAGCAGGCTGAAGTGTCCTCAGCATAAACAATGTGCCTTTCAGACAGGACAGGCACTGCAGCAGAAGACAGACAATGATGTGGTAAATCACCTGTGGTAAATCACCTGTTGACCCATTTGGCCACTGTAACAGCAGCTTAGAAAATGATCAAAATTTGTAGCCTTGCCTTAACTGTTCAAAAACTGGCAGTGCTTTGAATAAGAAGCTTTATCGAACAATAAACATTAGAAAGAAAACCCCTCGGGTATCTCCACTGACTGCCTCTGTGTGTACTAGACATATCTGTAGACTATATATACCTTTTAGAAAGTTATCTCTAAATAAATATGTTAACTATATCATCCTGATAGTCCATTTATCATCTGATACCCTGCATTTAAACTCTTCAAATGGCATGGTTAACACCCATCATCACATCACATTTTTTTTACATTTTTCTCAGAAAAAAAATTCATGCAGGGGAATATTTTGCAATTTGGATACTTTATTTTTTCTTAACGTACTACTGTAAAAAGGCAGGGTCAAAAAAAGATTGTTGTAGTTTTAGGATTTCATGCCACAGACCTGAGGCTTCTTGGAACCTGGTGTTTCCTCAGAAAGCTTCCAAGAAAATACCTGATTAAAATCTTTTTTATGTATTGCTGAAACTCTGTTACAATTTAAGATGACAAGAAATTATTTGGGATGCAGTTGTGATGTTACTCTTTTATAAGTGCTGGTTAGGACTGCAGTTAAGGCAGGGATTTATAGGGAAAGGTGCCACATTTAAAGGCCAGGCTTGAAAGCGCTATTGAAAGCAGACAACACACACAGACAAATAAAGTTTTTTCCTGGGCCCCTGCAGCAAAGCACCATCAATGAGATGCATTAAGATTTCATCCTATCATCTTATCATTAAACTGATGGCTTTCCTTCCACTGATTAGTGGTGACCAGATGTGAGACACCCCTGTGAAAGACTGCTTTAGCAAAAGTGACTGCTTTTGCAACGAAGGATTAACAACTGAAAGGTGTGGTGTGGAAGCATGTCCATGTGCTACAGTGCAGCCACAAAGCTCCCCCAGACGTGGCTTAAATGAAGATAGTGCTTCCTGTTCTTTTCTTTTTCATTTCATGCTCAGAATGGTCTTCTCTTACAGGAATGTGCAATCCCCATGACTTTGACCCAAACACTCTGCAGTTACTCTGGACTGTGTTTGGTAAAGGTAGGAGCTGGTGTAAGGTGAGCAGGCTGCATCATCGAGAGACACAGAGCTGTCCAAGTGAGTCTTGGACCCAAAAGGTAGAGCTGTACCAAAGCTGTACACAAAACAACTGGGAGCCACAAGGCTTGGAATGGGGCACTGCCTGTCCACCCGAGCTGCGGAATGAAGTCTGCCCACACCTAGGAGGAAAACTTGACCCTTATAGAAAGTGACTACCTTCATTTTATGATTGTAAAGTACTAATAGCAACTCTTGGTATAACCTGCAGGGCTGGAAATAATGAGGGAACCGAATACAATACGCCCAGGGCATGGGCTTAAAGTGATAACTATTCAAGCGTAGCCTTTGACTAATGCAGTTGCTCTTGCGCATCAAATAATGTCAGAAATGCCACACTTTATAAGAAAGGGCTATAAAGCTTCATTGTGATCCTTCAGCCCAAAAATCCATGCTCAAAAAGCTAAAAAGTTTTTAAATATGCTGTATGACATATAGGGAAGTGGACACAGGAATGGAAAATATTCCAGGTCATCTGCATTACATTAAAAATGTGTTCTCCCCACTCAGTGCTTTTACACAAGCATGCCCACACACATTGCTTTTTTACTTTAATCTCTACAGTTTTGTTTCTGCAGTATTAGATTAGCCAGATAAGGCTACTGGAGGGCAGCCAACAGTGATAGCTGGAGAACAGCATGGATGCCTCTTAAAGCATTTGGATCGTTCGCTCCAAGCAGCATCTTGCAGCACTGAGTCTGATCCATCATGAGTTTAGCCATGTTGGCAGCCAGGACAGTAACAGCTGAAGAAAATGCAAGCACAAGCATTTTCTGCTCAGCAGAGGACTAGGACATCAGAATGGGTCCTCAGCAGTGATTCTTGTGAGGAAAACCACCTGCTTTTGTTGTGCTTTCTGGGACAATCCCTGCGATAGTGATGGTGTAACAGAAATAATCATTCGAAGGGAAAAAGCCCATCTCAAGCATGGGCTCAAGCAGCGTGTGCTTGCCTGGTGTTTGAGCACACAGCCCTACTGTCACTTGCTATAGCCTGGCCAAACCAGTGGCTAAGCCTGCCTGTGGATGGAGCTTCTGAGGGTACATTGGCCAGTTAGAGAATTTAATAAGACCTTGCAGCCTCTATTCCAGGTAAATGGTCTTGAAGTCCATTAAATGCAAGATGATGATTTTTGTCTTTTGTAAGAAGCTATTCTAGTTTCTTTTTTTTTCCATGCATGATAATTGGTATTTTAAAGCCATTTATAACTGATAGTTCAGATAAACGAATTTTCATATTTACCAAAACTCAGAGGTGCCTAGCACTCTAAAATAAAGAGTGTCTTTTTGTTTCATTAAGTAAATTCAGGCAAGCTGTTGTTTGCCAGCTTGCTGCCACTGGGAAAGCAGCACTTCCCTAAAGGATGGTGGAGCACATTTAGAGCTGACCTGGCAGGCAGGCACCCTGACTGCTGTACCCTGCAGTCCTTGCTCAGCACAGAGCTCCTCTCCAGTGTCCATACAAACCAGGTGAACTGTGCAGCTTTTCAGAAACACAATGGCATTATTCTAAAAGGCCACAATTTTCCAGCACTTGCATTGCATCTTAAATATCCAGTTTTCTCTAGAGATGAAATAGGCAAGCTCTTATTCTACCTAATGTCTGACTTCTGTAGGCCTTTTGTCCTGTTCATATAATGCATCCTATTCAGGAACGCCCCAAATACTTATGTCCAAAACACTGTTTATTTACCCTTCAAAGGTGATTTGCAGTAACTTAAAACAAGCAAACAAAACTGTTTGCTTCTCTCTGCAAGTCGTTGTCTACTACAAACAACCCTTAACCTCTTATTCCTTCCCCAAAAGGTAGCCACAGTTTGCTGCAGCTCTGGCTCCTGCTACCATCAGTAAACACCGAGGTTTCCTAAATCACTGCTCCTAAGTGGCATTTCCCAGACATCTTCGTGCTCTATAGGATGAAGTCAGAGGGTTCTCCTGCTTGTTTCTTTCTTTTTTTTTTCTTATTTCTGACAAAGTAAAAGCGTGTTTCAATGTGTCTTTATCGTTGGTTTATGAGTATTTCTTGCAAAATAAGCATTTCACAAGAGTGAGCTCAAAATCTGTTTCAAACAATCCATTTTAGCATCCAAACACATCATTCCATACCCAACCCAGGTGTTCACCAGCACTGTCAGACCTGCCACCCTCCTCTCTCCTGCAGCCCATTCTGGGCCTGAAATTTCAGCAAATATTACACAGCATTTTGCAAGACATTTTCAGTTTGGTTATCCTTTGACATGGGAGGTTCTTCAGCTCTCTCCATCCAGCCCCAGGAGGAGGGCAAGGCTCTGCCTGGGAGGTTGGGGGCACCTATGAGGAACTGTGGGGATGCAGTGCATGTCAGGAGTCCAAATCTTGTTTTTATCTTTCACTCCTTTACATTTTTTTTCCTGGAAAATATTCAATATTAAGGCAATCATTTGCTCTCTTTTTTATTACCCTTGGCTCTTCTCTGTTATATAAACCAGCTAATTTTCAAAGTCATCCTCTGACACAGACAGAAAGACATAGACTACCTGGGCACAAAAATGCTCTGGGCAACATTTCAAAGCAGTGGCAAGGTTTCTTGGTGGTAAAAAAAATTTTTTTAAATCCTCTCTTGTTCTTCCACGCAGTGCCCATTTTTTGTTTTGCTGTATAATGCAAAGAAAAAAATTATTTTACCACTAATACTATAAGTACTGAATTAAGTAAAAAAAAGAGCAGTGGTATCTTTGAAGGGCTGTTCTTCTCAGAACCATAAACACATATTGGCAGTACAGTGACTAAAATTCATGCATGGCCAACACTTGCTGGTGTTTACCCTAGACCACTCCTACAGACAGGGCTCTGTGTGTAGTATACATGGGTATATATATTTATAAACTTTGTGGATCCTTCTGAGTGAAATAAAACCAAATACTCCCTAAGAGCTAAAAGCAGAAATCTCATTTCAAACCTTCCCTTTAGGACAGTGAGTTAAAACCATCCAGATGGTCACATCCTGTGTATTAATACACTTTTTCATTTGAAGAGCTGCTAAGTTGGGCTAAGGCAGTAAACCTGTTGGAAGTGCTACCTTTCAAACACTGCTTCTCATTATTGCTGCTTTCTTTTATTATTGTTGGTGTCTTAGCATGTACCAGGTGTCATGGTGGTGGAGAAAAGAGGAGGGCACAAAATTAAGCCTTTCCTCTCAAAGGGCCACGTTAAACAATATCAACTCTTAAAGACCCAGTAAGGGAAAAACTCTTAGGAACATGATTGACTTGTAGGTTGCAGCCAGAAAAGCTTTCAAAGCATCCAACCTGGGCCAGTGACTGGAAAAATAATATCTGTATGCCCTAGGAATTGGAGGAGAAAATATATTCGTTTGAGTGTGACTGTTTCTTTCACTGACTTTTCTTATATACCATCAAATATGTATGGTTTTGTAAAAAATTAGTGTGTGTCCATACAGGCATTTACAAAAAAATTCTCATTTTAAGAAAAAAAAAATCATTCCAGACTATTACTGGACTGAGTGCAGTCATTAAGCATTATACACTGATAGCTTATTGTTCACTTATGTGATAATTTTACTTCCAATTATATCTGAGTAATGAATAAAGACAGTTAAGACTTTAACCTATTTTCAGAAACCAGAGTTCTATCAACATGCAGTTATTTATGCTAATGAAAATAATGATCTTTTTATAGCGCTTGTCACTGAAATGGAATGATGTCCTGCCAACTGTGCATGTTTGCCAGTGGCTACAAATTAATCAGCTAAACTGGAGTGGTAATTGGAGTAGAGACAAGTCAAGGGGCAGCCAGGCCAGCTCTGGCAGAAAAGCTTTTGAAGATGGATGCCCTGTTCAGCGCACAAAACAAAAGAAATTGTTTATATAATGCTGTTGTTTGATTAAATCTAAGCAGCTGTTTCATTAAGAGGTCTCTGAAGATAAATGTGGAAGGTGATGGGCAGGGGAATCAAAATGTGATGATGATTGTGTTATACAGGATTACACTGTACATTTCCCTCACACCTCACACCTGCCTAATGAAATTATTTCATAGAGCTCCCGATCAGAAACTGCAGACAGACACCAGGGTGTAACCCCTGGCACCGAACACACACAGGCACCACTTTTGGAGGGGCTGGCTTCAGAGCCTAACTGAGCCTATACACAGCTCCACCTTGGTGGTCCACGAGTGACTGCCCATGGCAGATGTCCCTGTGTATGGGTGACATCCTCAGTATCCTCCCCTGGTTTGTTTTGGCTCCCTGTTGTAAACTGTAGGAGTAAAACATGGGAAGTGCTTGGGCCTTGCTTTGCTCAAACTGCTTTTTTTTCTCTAACCTTTCTTCTTTTCACCTTTTTAACTTCTCGCCACCTTCTCTGCTGTTTATTTTACCTTGTAGGCACAACTAGCACTTGCTCTGGGCAAAGTGTGTGACTGTGCTGGACATTTCTCTCCCATCAGGGGTGGATTTCTCCTGGCAACCACAGCACTGTGGCTGGGGAGAAGCTTGCAGTGAATTGTGATGGTCCCACAACATGCTGCATAAGAGGGGTTGATGAAACCTCCAGAAATGCATCTTCACAGGCTGAAAACCACTCTGTTCTCCTTGCAGTTGACCCAGACTGGAAAATTCCCTGCTTTTCATCCCACCCTGTGCTTGTGCCAAGAGCTTAAGCAATTATATAGGGAGTCTTCCTCAGCTGCAGGCTCAGAAGCTCTGGTTGGCAGGGTAGGAATGAACAGCCACGGACAGGAGCCTGGAAATGTCATAGGAGTAGTAGGAATTTGGTAATTATTCAGGCATATGACATTTTAAAATACACTGTTAACCTCCACAGTTACAAAGGAAAAACTGGAAAACACAGCAATAGTCTCCTGTAAGGACTCAGAAACCATAAGGCAGAAAAAGTACACCAGACTTTCACATTTCTGAAGCATCCTCTAATTGTCTGCATTGACTTTGTGTTAATACAAAATTCAGAATTTTGCCAGCAAAGGAGTTTGGGATCTGGATGCTGAAGGCTTCCCTTGTTTTTTATGTCCAGGCTGCAGCTCAGATCTCATCAGTAGCTGCAGACTCCCTGCCTTGAGAGACATGGGCAGCAAGGATGCTCGCTGACACCCTGGTCCTTGCAGGCTCTGATACACAGGTCTTGCACACACTTAGTAAATATTTTGAAAGAAGTTTTCATAGGCCCATTAGTAAAAAAAACACATTTTGTTGAAGGGTCTGGTCTTGAAATTATGAGATCCTTAAGCATTTTTGCAATATAAATAATATATTATTTAAAAACTGGCTCTGGTTGAAAAAGTATTCACAAGGGTTTAAATTTCATCCAGAAAATGTGTTTTATAACATTCTGTGCAGACTCAAAGCATATTTTCTCAATGATAGATGTGGAAGCATTTTGCTTAAAGACGAAAATAAATTTACAAATTTTAATTTTCCAATGAAATGCATTACAAACAATTTACCTGTGAGTCATTCAGCCATTTCCCCCTGACAAAATGCTTACATGATGAGAAACTTACCCTACCCAGATTCAATAGGATCTTTGTCATTCCTTCCTATTTAAGAACTTTCTATAGTCCCATTAAGAGCTGCCACTGCTCTGTGCTGTTAAAGGCAGAGGCCCCATTGCATCCCAGAAGACACTGCAAGGCATTCCTTTGGGAATACCTTTCTTTCCTTAATAGGTCAACAATTTTGATCTGTGCTGGATGGGAACAAGACCAGGAAAAGGAGCTTACCATCCCTATTTAAAGGATGTTTAACAGGCTATTGACAAGCCACCTTTCATCAGGGATCACCAAGGGTCTTCGTGCTGTTAGAACACAAATCCTATTCCTCTTGCCATACAACACCGATCCATTTTAGAGGTGGTTTGTGATCCTTAAGTTGAACTGCCTTTCCCCAGTGTCTCAGGGTGGATAACAGCAGGTAACCCGCAGCCCTGTGCTCAGCGAGGCCCTGCTGTCCTTTGTGGACATGAAGGTGAACTTCTGACGGATCCAGCCTTATTTGAGTAAAGCACTGTACCATATCCTATTAAATTGGCACCCCTGACTGCTTCTGTGAGCTTGGCCCTGTGGAATTTTCAATAAAAAGTAATTATTTTATAAGGTGTATAAAGAGCTTATTCAAGGCACGTGCTCATTAAGCTCTTTCAGTCGTCATTAACATCAACCCCTAAAGGAACAATGGCAATAATGCGAGATGGGGCTGAAAACTGTGGCTTTTCTTAGGAGAGCACAGCAGAGGGGTTTAGCAGCACTGATCCTCTCTCCAGCCTTCTGCTAGGGCCAGGAGAATGCGGATGCTCAGAATTAGTTAACGAGGCTTATATTACGCTTGGACTAATCTGGAAGCTTGGCATGTAATTTGGAAGAATCTAGCATTCCAGATGGATTTTATGGTCACACATGAGAATGAGTGGTCATTGCAGATCAATATTGAGAGGCCAGGTGAGGGATGCTCTGTTCAGACAGCAGAATGAGCCACCAGCACCCTTTGGTGGCCCTTCAGATGCAGAAGGGCTGGGGGACAGCTCTGCATGTGCAGGAGTATGGAAAGGCTTCACCCAGTGGATTCAGGGAGAGGTGGAAGGCTGACTGCACATGGAGGCTGGATGAGCTCCCGTTGGTTCTCCACCACATGTCAGGTTTAACTGGCTGTTCTGGGTTTGCACTGCAGTAACTGGGACTAGATTCAGCCCTTCAGAGTTCTGCATCATGGTGGTCCCCAAATCATCATGGCTCAGTGTTCTCACAGCTCTCTGCTGTGAGCTCTCAGAGACCAGAATGTGGTCCTGGACCTTCTCTTTCTTCCAGTTTGGAATTGCAGTCTCTCAGCTTGCTCTCCTCTGCCCTTACAGAAAGGCATCCTGGGTGTAATATCCTCCTGAACAAACTGTTCTCACTCACTGGATCAACAGCATTCAGAAAAAAAACGGGGTAGTTCTTCCCTGACCCAGAATCTGTAAACAGTGAGACTCCCTGAAGACTTCTCAGTGGGTTATGTAGTTCAGAGGAAAAGCAAAACACACATACACTTCATTGCCTTGCAGCCCTGCAGCCAGAGCCGTGTCCATGTCCTGAGCCCCGCTGCTCTCCCTCTGCCCAAGCAGCAGCACCAGGCACACCTGGCAGTCTCAAACCTGACTGTTTCCTTCACAGCAGACTTTGAAATGTATTTTGATTCCTGTACTCACAACCTGGGCCTCCTCACTTGCCAAATATACCTGACAGACCCTCCAGGCATCCCAGTCCCAACCTCACCTGGCTGCTCAAAGGACAGTCCCTGTGTGAGCAGGCTCAGTCAGCTCAGGAAGAGCTACAGAAGACTGTGCCCCTGAAAAGGAGAATTGTTCTGTCTGTGTGAGGATTGACCCCCAAGCCCACTGGGATGTTATGTACAATGAGAGCTAACTGGCCAGCATCCAAGTCTGTACCGCAGCTTTGAACACTCAGTGAAAAGCAGAGGCCAAGGGGCAGAGCTCATTCTGCAGGGACAGCTCTCTGGGTATTACAGGTTTAACAGAAGTCTGGACATCTTTTGTTAAAAGATGAGGAAGGAATAGAGAAGGCAGGGGAGGACCATTAGAAACGGCTGAGCCAGAGGGGAGGAGTAGCAAGCCCTGCAGTGGTGCTGCCCCTGTCCAGAAGAACAGAAGAACCTGAGAGACCTGCAAACACCTTCACCTGCAGCTCAGCACTCACCCAGCCTCACTCTCTGCCCCTCACTTGCTGCCTCCCTCTCTCCCATCAGGAGCAGCAGCACAGCTCCTCCTGAACGTCACAAGCCCTCAATAAGGGGGTGGACTAATAATGAAGGTGTGGGAAGAAACATCTGCTTTCCTCAGCTCTAGTAGTGCTTAGAAACCCTCTCCCATGACTGCGAGATGTCTTGCCCGAGGGGCCACCAGAGCCCAGATGGAGAAGCAGCACTATTTCCCCACCTGCCTCATCTCCCTCCCCAGCCTCCACTCCCCGCCCAGCAGAGCCTGAGCTCAAAAGCCACTCATCAAGTTAAAAGCCAGCCTGCAGTGCCAGAGGAGGGGCTGGCAAGAAACATGTAAGAATAAATTCAGCAACGGGAAGGCACAAGTAATGAGGGTTAGGAGTTGAACTGATGGGTCTCTACCCATTTGGCTGCTCCAAGATTGGCCTCTTTTTTTGTTTCCTCCGGTGTATCTTTAATATCCTCCTACCTCCCTGATACAAATCATTGATTCCTGCTTGGGTACTCGGCTCCTGTAAGATTTTCGAGCAGAGCTGAAGGCTACAAGGTTACTGAACAACAAGTAGAAACTGCTTTATTGCCAAGCATTTAATATCCTGTTTCCAGCAGTGGAGGCTTAGGGGGAAAGTATGGCATGAGACTTCTGCCAGCATATCCACTGTGCCTCTAGCACAAAGGTGAGGAGAGGGGGTAGGTTCAGAGCCTTCAAATAAGTCCCTTTCTCAAATAAATCTGCCCCTGAAAAGCCTTTCACAGTCAAACAAGGCCAAAACTGTTTTCAGTTATGTCCATCACTCTCAATCTTCCCTCTTGCAAATTTATTGCATATGTGCAGTATTGGATAGTGAGTACAATGGGACAGAGAACTATTAGTCTCTGAGCTGCCTACAAAATACCTAAAAATTTGAACCATTTTTAAAATAAATTATAAATATATTGTGTGAAATAAAGGGTGTTTCTTTTTCTTTTTTTTCTTTTCAACAACTGATTCCCACCCTTTCCTTATATTCTGCCTAGCTTTTAGGAAGGTCTTTCACTCATGACCTTCAAAATAAAGGTCATGTTGTCCAAAAATTATTTTAATTTTATTACTTCCAGGCCACGTGCAGGTTTGTAGCACAGCTAGCTGTGTACACTTCATATTCACCAAAGCTTGCCAGTAGCTTTTTACTGCACACCAGCATTACTACAAAATCCACTGTGTTTTAGGACAGGGTTTGTGAGGGTCTGAATGAGGAAACTTCCTGTGTTAGTGAGAGTGTAGACTGAGGAATGAATAGTTACTAGTTAGTTATGGGGGGTAGATTTTGTAATGCCATGAATCTGCAGCAGCTCGTGGTCCCTGTAGCTCATTTCCTGGGGTGATGCCTCCTGGGATGCTCTTGCTTTGCTGCCTGTTGGTTCCAAACCAGCCCTGCACCCCTGGCACCTGAAGTCCTCTCCTTGTGTCCCAGTGCCTGGGGCAGCTGCACCCCAGCCCCAGCCAGGGGCTCCCCATCCAGCCTGTCCCTGTCCTCACCCCGGCTGCACGTGGCTCTGGGGCACCTCACTCCTCAGGAGCCCACAGCCTTGTGCTTGTCACAATCATTCCCCAAGTTATTTCCCCAAGTGCAGCCATGGGAGATGGCTCTGGTTCAACAAGGTATTTAACCATCTGCTGAACTAATCAGTTCCTTCAGCTGGAATTTGCAGACTGTGATGCAGGGAAAACAGCCTGAGCATCCGCTGCACCCCCAACACCACACATCAGACCTTCCCCAGCGGAAAACTCACCACGTTCAACAGGAGTTTTGTGTGCCCTCTGGAGCAGCTGCCTGGCCAGCAGGGAAGTCCCTGTGGCACAGCTCTCAGCAGCACTGACACGACCTTGGTTGGTGCTGCAGACTGGGGATTTAGCTCTGGAAAGCTCCAGTTCATGGTCTTGGCCAAAATGATTGTCACCACAGCTGAATCATGACTCCCTGGGTCACCGCTTCTCTGCAGACCTCTGCACCCAACTTCAGCTCAGCTGAAGGGGTTTTTACAGCTGAAAAAAAAAGGCTTACTTTGAGTAGCATCTCCCTTGATATTCAAAACAAAGATATACATGTAGTTTGTTGTGGCTAAAGATTTTTATTATTAAAAATATTTCCAGCTTAACACTTTCCATTCTCAAGGTGTTCATCTATGGACAGGACATTAGCAGTAAAAGTGAATTTGAAAAAAATTACATTTTAAAGTAAAATGTGGCGAGATTTATTACCTAGAGAAACATTTATATAGCTATAGATCGACAGGCAAAAGAGATTGTAACATCTCAGGGCACACTTGTGCGTGTGAAAAGGTACGCGTGAGTCTAAGAGACAGTGCTGAATAATATGAATATAGCTATATGCAGAAATCCAAGGAGTAAAGACATCCAGGCTGGAAACAATGCATATATTTTTGCTTGTGTTTACATGGTGTTTGGAAAAGATCATTATAAAAATGGAGACAAACCTGAGAGACAGAGGTGCACATGTAGATGCAAGCCTGCACACAGCAGAGGTGGCAGATTGACTTAGCCACTAAAGGAAAACTCCTCACATGTTTAATGCTGAGTGGTTTTCATTGCTCTTTGTTGAAGGCATCTTTTTCTGGTTTTTAAAACTATAAAATGGGGACAGTGTTTCTCCTGTTTACACTTTGAAGCCTATACAGGCAGATGCCAGTGAGAGAGATGTTCTGTAAGAGCTGGATTCAGACACTGGGTATGTTTGTAGAACTTAAACCGCTCTAAAATCAGGCCCACCTTTAAAGCAAGCAGATTTTTCAGATAAGTCCTTAGAGCTTGGACTTCTTTGCAGTTCTCCCAGCAGACTCACAAGCAATCCCACTGGAGCTCTGGGCACACTGGTGAATGTCTGAGGGAGCCACAGATGAGATGCTTGTGTTCCATTTCCTCACCTGTGAGACCCCTAAATACAGTGAGCACCAGCTGGAAATGGAATGCCTGTCTCAGACCTTCACTGTCTATTACTCAGACGGGGAAGAGAGCACAAGGAACTCCATGATGTCCCAATAAACTGGTGAATTACAGGTAATAAATAATAGCATAAAAGAATAATAATAAAAGAAACATATAAATCCACATTGACTGCAGAAATATTCATATTTTACCATACTTAAATCCAGCTTTGTCCAACTTGCCATAGCAGAGGAGCAAGCCTTAGGGAGCTTTAGGGAATGCTGGGTTCTAGAAGGCCACGTCTCTTTTAGATCTGGACATCCTAATTCAACTCCAGCAAGTGCCTGGGGAATGAATAATTCATTAGTATTTCTCAGTTTGGAACTAAACTTCTCAGAGAATTTAGTAAGTGTGAATGTTGCTGCAGTAAACATATGCCGATTATTTTTTTAGAAGCTAGAAAATGAGGTTACTCCCAAAAAAGTGGGTAAAATAATTAAAATGTAAATTGAAATAAATTATTCACACTACTAAATTTAAATAAATGACTCGAACACCTAAACTCAATTAAGGCATGTTGTTAGTTAGAATACTCAGTATTGTACAGCAGATGTACAAAGCTAAGAACTGGCACCAAAAAAGTGTTCAATGTGCATGAATGTTTTATAGGTAACTGTGTGTATACCCTAAGGGCCTTGAATATTACATTAAATTATACATTTCTAATAAAGCAAATATAAATGAATATGGAAAAAAAGTCAACTTTCAGCTTAAAACCCCAAATAGTTCTTTCAAGTGAGAGCTTTACCATTGCATAACAGTTGCAATATTATCTTGTTTAATAGCTTAAACACTGTTGTCAGCTAAATAACTGCATGTATGCACGACAAGGCATAAGTGCCATTGGCAACTGTTGTGTAGTGTTATGGAAACCATTCTAAAATAAGACCACATTTACTGTCACTTAAAACTCTTTTAAAATTTTAATAGAAATAACATATTCAGCAAAACAGACTTATTAATTTGCTGTAACTCTTCCTGGGTTTTTTGGTTTTTTTTTCTTTTATGGCTCACTTGCAGTCACAAAAGCAAGCTACTGTCAAAGCCTAGCTGTAGGGATGGAATATTCCTGGCTCTACAACAAGCTCCTAGTGTCAGAAGCAGGACTGAGGGGGAGGAATCTGGCAAGCAATCCGTATATTTTCTTTGCCATGGTTTTATAAAACACAGAATCACATGGTGAAAGTTCATGTATATGTACTACTTAAGCCTAGAGCCTAAGCTCCAAAATAGAAGGAATTTTTTTTTTCTTTTGGCTGAAGAGGGGGAAGACCAGCTATACAGAAGCTTTGTTAATATTTTTGACATATTTGGATGCTCAGCCTGACTCCACATTTTGAGTGGAATGGGATGTTCCAGCTTTGCAGAGTGAGCAGATAAGGACTCCACTGTGCTCAGCTCCAGCAGCACCACAGAGAGGGGAGCACAGAGGGGACCTAGGGGCTGGTCTAGGGACCACTGAGCCACAGCAAAGGGCCAGGAAACCTGTGTTCCTTCAGCCCAGCAGGGGCTGGGAGGGACTGGTGTGTGACCCAGGAGTGGCAGGACTCAGGGTCCCACAGTGAAGGGGCTGAGCAGTCCCTCTCTGTGTTGGCCTTGCTGATCACCTGCTGGAGACACACACATAAACCCAGTCTCTTCCAGAGACAGAGGAGATGATGCACTGGGAAAGAGCTGCTGAAAGATTTTTTTTTTCCCTCTAATCAGTTAAGATGTAAGCCAGTTTTGTCCTTGCAAAGCAACAGAACAGATATTGAACTCAGCCCTAATTGGATCTGTTAACCACCTAACGAAGCCACTGCACATTAACCAGCTTCAATTACAGCAGCTATGAGTAAAGTGCAAGGGAAGAAAACAGTGTGGAGATGTTTTAGTTCAGGGTCCAAGACTGAACAGGGGTTTTGTTTTGAGAGCATAATATTGGACCATAAGGAGAGGGAGAAATAGGGAACATCAGCTCTTTCCCTCAAAAGAGTGAGAGCCCAAACCTGCTCCACACAGACACAAATCCTTAAAGCAGGTTGTGCTCTTGGCCAGCAGCTGAGTGAGTAACTCCAAAGAAGCATGCAAATTGTAGCCTTCTAAAAAGCCACACTCTGGTCCTTTACCTCCACCATTAGCACAGACTGGAAGCCAGCCCAGTGCAGAATTCACTGGGGAGAGCTTTCCCTTGACACCAGGCAACCTTGGGGCAGAACACATGGGTTGAGAATGATTCCTTCCTAAGTCCTACAGACCCCATCAGACGGGTGATCAGAAGAGAGTTAATGTTCTTTGCCTTGGCAGAGGACAGCTTACAGCTGCCTGTCCTCATTTCAGGGACTGCCAGGGAACCCTGCCATGGGGGAAGGAGGAGGGAGGGGGAATTTGTGCCCGGGCCCAGCTGGAGTGATTTGCCATATCCCACAGGGAGCTATAAAACTCCTCTGGTGAGGCTGGCATTTCTCCTGGTTTAACTCTGCAACCAGGTCTTTCCCGGAGGAAAGATGAGGAACCTTTCCCAGAAAGGAATACTTCAGTGTTAGGAGTGAATGAATCAGTTTTATGTGTAATTTTTGCCTAGCTTTGATGTGGTCCTGAATAAAGGAGAAATATCTACATCGAGTACCAGTCTTGGCTTCATTATTGACATATGAGTGGTAATAATTCAACCAATATTGTTATATGCAAGGAAAATGAAGTTTGAACCAGTAGAGAATACAGTGGTGCCTTAAGAAAGTTGGCTTTTTACAGCCAAAAAGCATTATGAGCAAGATCAACTGGAAGAAGGAAATAAGGCAGAAAATATGAGAGCTTTGTAAGAACAACTTAAGGATATCTTCTTTTAACAGGAGAAAGAAGGCTGTATCTCTATAAAAACACAACAGAATAGGCTCAGCATAATAAATCAAAAACCTCTGCAGTAGGAAGTGAATGCAGCCATAAAAGTAAGCCTTACCAATAAGGACAAAAAAGACAAATGCAATAGTAAAAGAGGATAGATAATTGACAAGAAAAACAAAAATGTGCTGTTCAGAACATTAATAAGGGAACAGTTTTTGCAAAATATTTCTGGAGTGGAAAAAAACCGACTTGAAAGAGACCAATAGGTCTGTTCCCAAACAGAAACAACAGATACTTCTTTTTTATTCAGCAACAATGCGAATAAAAAGATCAATAAATATGTCTATTCTGTATTTGGAGGAAAGGATGAAGTATTTGTTAGATGATGATGGTAATATACTTTCTACTCCTACTGTAACTAAAGAGGATATTAATCAACAGCTACTGTAGTTAGACATAGTTAAATCAGAAGTTCTGGATAATTTGCAACAAGAAATTTTAACACAGCTGGCTGAGAAACTTTTTTGGCAGGTAATGTTCATTTTTCAGTAACCCATGGGCAGGAGAGAATTCCAGAAAACCTTAAAATGCTAGTTCCTCCTTAATTCATTGAAAAGTACAGGCAAGACGGCTGAGACACAGAGCCTGTCAGGTTGAGTTCAGTATGGGACAACAAAGGAAAAGCTCATATTTAATTTAATTAACAGAGACTGTAAGGTGTATGGTACTGTTAATGCTGATCAAGGATGGAAAATATATCTGTTCAAGGTAATCTTAGAGAGATTATTAGCCTAGTTCACTTAGGAAGAGCATTTAATAAATACACTTAGGCTTCAGTAAAACATTACTATACAGCTGACAAAATAAAACTATGGACTTAGAAAGTTTAAAAGGAAATAAATCAATAGGTGTACTAAAGGACAAACAGAATAGAAAGGCACACAATAAGTTGGCTGTAGAGTAAATAACTGGAAAGGTAAAAGCCACCAGAAAGCAGAAACCTCTGCTGAACAAGGAAATCTGTAGTAGAACCCAAATTGCTTCAACTTCAGGCAACCTAAATTTTGTATGTTCCAGACGTATATTTCAGCCTGCTAACTGTGATGCTTCCTAAGTAGAGGGACAATTCAATGAAGGCTGTGATAGTTCTCATCACTACCAATCTTTATATTAAAGGTGGATAATTTTCCCATCTCAGGCCATAGTTCCACTATCACTCCTGGAAGTAAATAAAGCAGACAAAGCATTCCAAGCCCAGCAGGACCTGCAGTTTGCCCCTGTGGCTCTAGATGCTCTGCAGGGTTACAGCATGTCTATTCCACTTGGAGATCCTCACCTCTCCTCACTTTCTTTTCTGCTAATTGCTTTTTTTACAGCATGTGGCATTGGCTCTTGCCACAGTATCCTGGAAATTTTATTTATAATGTACTAAAAGATGCAATCTTTGTTGCTGAACCAAATTTACAGTAGCAGCATTTTGGGTGATGAAACTGCAGTGCTCCAAGTTTTGTGAGTGCTGCTTTACTTGGCTTGTGTTTTTTATTTGAGCTCAAATAGAACAATCTTACTTGTTTTACATCAAGGAGCACTGGAAGCAGAAGTGACTAATCTGATTGCTTATGACCAGCCCCTAGAAATTAATGTTCTTCAATGCTAGGGGATACAAATTTCAGCCAGCCACACAAAATCCAACCTCTTTCCCAGGTGAATTTCGCTGCCTCTGTCTGTGACTCTTAAGATGTAAACAGATGCTGAGCATATGAGCTTTAGGGACAAATCAGCTGACCTTTAATGATTCTGTAAGTCCTTCCCTCACTTCCCATCAATAGCATACTTATTGATCACAGAGCTGGCTGGTACTGAATTCCTCTGGAGAAATTCAGTATCAGAAAGGCTAAGAAAAATCTTTAAAGTGCACAGCTTAATTCTCTGGTCTGTTGTCATCAAAAATGAACATCTGAAACTGCACTTTGCTAACCAAAATGGAGTCTCTTCCCTTAACTCTCTTGGTATTGCTGCTTTGGCTTCCAAGGTAAAATCTTCCCTTCTGCTAAAACCTTCTTGTAGGCAGGTGATTCAGCATGACTCCCCAAACTTACATCACTGTTTCGGAGCTGGGATGCATCAGTTCTTTGGGGAATCTCACTGGAGAGTTATCTCTGAATTATGTCATCCGAGAAGGCTTCAGAGGAAATGTCACTGCTGTGATGACTTGCATCTGTATAAGCTTCCCACGAAGACAGGTGCCAAATTAAAGAAATAAATAATTAGGGATGAGAAATATCTCTAATTTTCTCTTCAATTACTTGTCCATCTGCATGTATATCAGGTGTAATATCGCACCATTATTGCAGAAGAGTTGGTTGGCACTCCCAAAATGGTTTACAAGCTCTCTGGCGGCAATCACTGTCTTAGGAACAAGCTGAGAAGCAGTCACAAATTCAATTGAAAGCCTCCTGAACCTGATCTATCATGCCAAGGCCCTACACATCATTTTGCTGTATTAATACTACAAAGAGGCAATCACCCAACAACCTCACATACATGGCAGTGCAGGATGGTGAAAACCTGGAGAGCTGATTCCCAAGCAGTTCCATCACTCCATGGTCTCAGGAGTCTTCTCCAGCCTGAATGATCCTGTGATCCTATTCTGTGATGGCTTGCACACTCACATTCCCTTTAGATTTTAAGTATTCAATGAGTAAGAAGAGCCCATTTCTGCAGTACACATTCCATATGCAGCCTCTGCTCAACACCCACGTGCTGCACTATGTCAAACCTTGTGTTCAGAGGATGTACAACGAAATTTGCCTCTTCCACTAATGCCTAAACTCCATTGCCTGCTGATGTATGGCCACAGTGCACCACTGGAGTGATGAGGATCTGATGGGATATTGCCATCATTTATTACTGGAATATTATCACTGGCATATTATTGCAATGTATCACCAGAGCAGCAGCCAGCAGGGATGGAGCTGCAAGAGAGCCATGTATGTTTTATTAATTCCTAAGTGATAGCTGTAGGATTAGGATGACACAGAATCAGCACATACTCTGCTTTCCTCTCATTCACATGCTTGCAACATGAACTGGTATCTTTTGTTTTCTGCTTTCCAGGTGTGAATCATTTCCTTGCTGAACTTTTAGATTGAGACCTTCATTCTGAAAGTTTTGCAAGCAATTGTGAAGTAACAAAGACCAAAAGAAAATGGGAATCTGATCTTGACTGTTTTATCATCACCTCTATCATATATTTTAGGATTATTTTGTGGCCCTGACTATTAAATTGTTTCATGTTACCCCAGGTATTATACAAAGACTTAGAAAATGGGCAGTTCATTAAGGTATGACATCTATTTACAATGACCTTTTTTTTTGCATTTGCATGTGCATTTTAAAATTCAGTATCTCATTTGCTGCCAAAAATAACATACAAACCCCAGAATATTCCTGCCACTCAGCCACTCAAATTGGCAAAATGACATCAGATATTTAAACATCTTGATGAAACCTGAGTGTTCTTTCTCCCATCAATGTTAATTCTGCCTGTCTCACCATGCTTTGCACGAAGCAAGAGTGTACTTACATTACAGTGTCTCTTCCACAGTCATTGCCTGGAGGAATTCTGAAAGCTCTCCTGCAAATGTCCCCTGGATTTATTTCATTGTACTAACAGAAAATAGCATTTGCTGCAAGCTTTATATGGAGCAACTTCTGCAAAGTGATCCCAGTGTCAGCCTGTCTGATTCAGTCAGGACTCTGTTTTAGTTAGTGATAAGGCTCCTATCTGCATCCCGCTAGGATCAGACAGAGATATTGGATAACTACATTTAGTTCTTGCTGCTCACTGGAGGATTGCATTCATCGTATCTCTGCTACTTCTGGCCATTATCTATCAGTACATAAATATCTTCATCTTACTTAGCATCATGCATTTTTAAGCTAAAACTCGCTCTCTGATAGACCCCTTCAAATTCCCATCATTCATCCATCCCTAATCTATTGTAGTAGAACATTAGGGATGAAATGTAGAGCTGCATATTTTTAAAAACCACTGATCTAGTTTCAAGTTGCTGCCCCAGGTGAGACAGTCAGCCTGCCTGACCAGGGTTGTTCAGACACAAAGAGGCAGGAGCAGACAACCCTGGAGAGGAGCCCCCTGTGTGCTTGGTAAACTGTGATCCCAAACTAGAGGTAATCTACAACAGCACAGCACCTTCTCTGGAGTTAGTTCTTGGGTAAACCTTGTACTGTGATAAACCCCAGCCCTAGAAGATCGTGAGCAGTAGAGCAAACTGTGAGAGAAGGGGTGGGCAGTGGTAGGTGAGGAGCCAGGGGGACACAGGTGAGGAGCACTTCAGCAGGAAGGAGCCCTTTTATGGTACATTTGGCTGTCCCCAATTCAGCACCAGTCAGGGCTGGCCATCATCACTGAAAAGACAGAGCATGGTAGTGATAGAAGTGAAATGTTGCAGGTTATACCTGGCTGTCTGAGAACAATTTCTTGCTTCTGGAGAAAGACTGCACACGGGTTTTTTTAATTCTTGCTTCCTCTCTCCCAAGAAATGGTTAATGCTCATGTAGGAACACATAGATCAGGAGGTTAATCCCAGAATGTGCAGCGTATTAGGCATGATAAAAGTGAACAAAACAGCAACATCTGTTTCAAATGACAGCTTCTCATTAATCTGCACATCCACTGCTGAAGAATATGGATTACACTCAGCAAGAACCCTACCTAGATTAGTAGTTTAGCAGCCCAAGCAAGTCCTCTTGCCTGTTGTCAGCTAGATTGTCCCTTGCTGAACACAGTGACTTTCCCAGGACTGCCTGCAGTAATAATGGACATTCATTTAATCATATTGCCTGACACATAGCAGGGAATTCAGTAAAAACTGGTGGGAGGGATACAGAACTAGTGGAGATTTAATGTCTCTCTCTTCTTTCTGCATATGTTGGCTGGATGAAAGTGTTTAAGCTCAGCCTCAGATGTTGATGTCATTCTCTGACCTGCAGTAGATGTACTCTTCCAATGCAGTGTGACTTCTGCCATCACAAGTAAACATCTGCAGGATGGCACAGGTTTTGGCAGCCCTTCAGAAGGGTGTTTAAAACCTTTTGTTGCCTTTCTGCTCAAGAACCCAGTGCAAAACCAAGAAATGATGGGTTGGGAATTGAAGGAAGGTCCTGAAGCAGGTCTGATTAGAAGTAGAAAAAAAAAACCCCAAACCCACACAACACAGTTTGTACACTGCTACCACCTAGTGAATTAAAAGAAAACAAAATCTCCCTCTGAACTAAGATGAACCAAATCTGAGGGTGTGAACCTTCACCACTGGGGTCTCTGGGACTTTTGCCATTGACTTTACTCGGAACAATACTTAATGGGATAGGTCATATTAAACATCAGGCATTTGAACTTCAAGGGCAATTACAGAAGGTACCAAGGAGTGTTACATATATTTGTGATCTAGATAATTGCCATAATTTGTCCAGAATAACACTGAACCTAAAGAATCATTAGCAATTACTGCTTTAAGTCAGTGCAAATAGGTTGAACTGGATGAAAAGACCCATTTGAAAATTGGAAAAAATGGGAGCTTTTTCATGGGTACTGCATTTTATTTTTCAAATTAGGTTAAACCTTAGGAAAGAAGTTTACACAGCAGCTCTGGAAACCTCAGTTCTGCACTGATGCAAAGAATTTCTCCAGAGAGTTTGGCCAACTGGCCTTCCTGCTCTCTGGGGCTTCCCCAAAGCAGGAAGGAACCAGCCACTCCCACTCAGTCTTTAGCTCTGATTTAGTGGGCATTTTTCTCTGTTAGATTGGCACGTGGTAACTCATCTCCCAAGTCAGTCACGCTGAAATGTCAGTGCTAACATCCAGTGCTATTAAAATCCACACTGATTTTGACACTTCCTCCTGCAGAGTCAGCATTTTATTTACCCCAAGGCATACTTTCACTGGCAATGTGAATCTCAGTATAAAGTGTCAGGATTAAATGATTCATACCTTATTTGCAGTACTTGATCCTTTCTTCCCTATCCTGTGCTAGGAAGAATGCAAGGACCTTAATTACCTAATATTAATAATACAAATGCACTTCTATGCAACCGTGCTTTAATCACTTTCACAATATTTATCATCGTTAGTCTCATATCATAGTTCAGTAAAGATCTGAAGTGTATTCATAACTCAAAGCACCAGTGTTTTACTCTTTATTTCTCAGCCTTAAAATGAGGGACATTATTTGAGGCTGAGCCTAGAATCACATCTCACAACAGCCCTACTTTTGTGCCAGTTACACTGTGCTTATTTGGAGCTCAGATATGTTCAGAAGAGAATCTTTCTAACACAGTAGAACACCCAATTAATTACCTCTCTCTTTTTTTGTTTGCAATGGAAATTGCTTATGTTAAAGCCAGTTGCAAAAGAGCTCTGTGGAACCTTCTGCAAAGCAGTTTCTTGTCACAAAAAAAATTAATCTTGCAGTAATTAAATCTTCCATAGGTTTACTATTTTAGAAAGATTGCAATTTATGTATCATAAAAATCATGCTTTAGAGGAAGAAGAGAACTTTAACATTTTTATCAATGTTAGTCTCAATTTGAAAATAGCTTCTTAAATGGTCCGTATTAGAGAACATAATGTTGAAAGTGAAATCAAACCTTTGATTTTTTTTTCTGAATTTTCTGTAATGTAGGTTTCATGATGTAGGGGGTCTCCTCAAAAACCTAATTCTGATATCTTAAAATTTCGGGGGCAAATTCAGTGTGTACAGTCCTCTTTGCATCATCCTCCCAGTTTCCTTAAGAAATTCTCTGCTTTAAGCATCTCTTTCAAACCTGTTAAACACCTTCCCAGTGGCTGATGTGCCATTTCACAGCAGCCCTGGTTCACTGGCTGCCTCCCCCCGAGCTTCCTGCAGTGCCTCACCCATATTCGTTTTAGCTTGTACTTTGTGTTGCTACATAAAGCATTATTTTTTTTCTTTCTTCAGGGCAAATGGATGGGATCTGTAAAGCAAGTGATTTTGAAATGCATCTTAACTTTCAGATCAGCCTTTGAGAAATTAATTTCCACTTAGTTTTTGGAGTCATTCCAACTCATCCTCATGAGTGAAATATGGGCATCAGAAGGTGGAACAGAAAATACAAAGCTAATGATCTGGTTCATGTTAGTTAGTTCTCTCTTAATCCTTTGAAAGATTGCATTTCCCGTCTCTGGAATTTCCTCTCACTGACGGTTTTTAAAAGAAACAAGACAATATTTGCCATGCATTATATATCAAGATTAACTCAAGAAGCAAAGATGATCTATTCACCATCCCTCTAAGCCTCTCATAATTAGGTCTACCAGCTTTCAAGGACAGTACTGTCTGAGTTTTAAGAATAAGAATTCCCATTGAAATCTAAAATGTCTCCCAGAGTAAAGTTAGAAAGGACAAAAGGGACGTAACCTTCACCCCTCATCCACCCTGGCTGGCCTGAGTCGTGAGTACACAAGGGCTGCAGACCTGCAGTCACTCTGCTCCTGAAAAGTGGACCCTGCTCCTCCCCAGGCCACCTTGGGTCACAGTTCTGCTGAGTTTTTCAGTTCTGCTCAGCCCTATAGAAGTGATCACATTTAAATTCCTACCCACTGAAAGCTTCTCAAGTGTTGTAGGCTTTTCACCCCATTTTTTTTGTAAACCTGCATTGCCTTCAGCCAAGCTATCTCCAGTATTTTTGCTAGAAGCCCCCTCAGGAGGGGAGGTAGGAGTCCATGCCCAGCCTTTCAGTGATGCTTGGTGGCTACTGCAGTGTGACCCTGTGCGAGGCAAGGAGCTGATACCAGCAGCACCTGGGGACATCTCTGCATTCCTGCCCTCAGTGGAGATAAGAGCAGGTGACACAGCACACTGGGGCTTGGTGGCCTCCAGTCAGACCAGTCCTGCAGCAGGCTTTCCTGCACCCAGCATTTCCCAGAGAAGGTGGAAACTTCCCAGTCACTCAGGGAAGTTGTCCTGACGAGTTTCCTGCTGTGGCCCACAGGCTGCTGCTGTGACACAGACAGGACAGCAGTGGCCTCTGGAAGAGTTGGGGGGGTCACTCTGTTTTCCACTGCAGCTGGCTCTCTGCAGCCCTGTGTCAGTCCCAGCAGAGCAGAGCAGGCACCCTACTCCTGTCCTTCTCCAGGAGCAGCCACCCTATTCCTGTCCTTCTCCAAGAGCAGCCACCCTGCTCCTGTTCTTCTCCAAGACCAGCCACCCTGCTCCTGTTCTTCTCCAAGAGCAGCCCTGCTCCCTGGGACAGACCTGCTGCTGCCTACAGAAGGTCCAGTACAAACCCCAGGTACAATTCCTAGGAAGTTTGAAACACCCCTGCAGGTTGGACAAAGTTGGTTTTGATGGATATCATGGAAATATGTTTATTAGAAGTTCATCGAAATGAGAAATGAGAATTAAAATAGTATCAAGTATTTCTCCTTCTCTCCCCAAATTTCCTCTTCTGCCCAGCCAGTTCTACCAGCAGAGGTACAAAAATAATGTAGGAATGTAAGTTATCAGCAGTATTATTGATATGCAAATATAATAACAAACATTTGTTGACGTTGTGAAATGAACAGTAGATTTAAAGAGACAGCAGGATCTTCTGTTTACTTACAAATATGCATGCAGAGAGGGGGGGATATTTGCATGAAACCATCCCAGACATCATATTTTTACTGTCATATTTACAGTCCTGCAGACCATTTCCAGACCACTATCCTCTTAAAGAAATAGCATCCTATTGCAGTCAGATGGAAAAGGGTAAATTTGAGGAGACAGTCTATTCAATTTTGTTCCAATAGAATTGCAAGCACTTCGCTTTTGTCTACTATTATTTCAAATGTCGGGCTGCAAAATTCAGTCCAGCTCCCAGTTCTAGTAATCAGAAGCTGCAGAGAAAATGCATTTGTTCCTTTCCAAACAATAAGGAAGATTTGGGTTTTTAAGTGAATGAAAGTTTCTCGGAAACAGCAAATTTCAGTGTTCATTACTGGAGATCAAGATTCAGCATGGAGAGGTTTTTGTAATTTCTCTCAGAAAAGGTAGCTTGTTTAGAATTTAAGAATTTCTCATTTTTCTTCTCCCTCCTCCCCCAACCTTAGAAGATACAGCTGGTAGGGGTCTAAGACTATAAAATAAGGCATTAAATCAGAGAGCCTGTGTTTGTCCTACTTCCTCCACTTTTCTACATTCAATTCCACGCTTAATAGGAGGGAAGACAAAAGAAGGAGAGATTTTCAATACTCAGACCATAATAATATCCCTCTGGGATTACCTGCAGCTCAATACATCATTCAAAAGCAAAGATTAAAAGTAATAGTCATGTTAATATTATTTCACAATCCACAAACATAAATCCTCCTTTGTTATTCATGAGCTTATCACACACACCTCTTAAGGAGCAAAATATTGCAGCATGTGCAGAAAAAGGGAACACAAAGTAAACAGTGAAGGGGAGGCAGACAACTTTATAGCTCATTTAAGGTAAAGATATTGCAGGTATGTTTGCTAACAGAGTAGAAGTGTTCCTGCCTGGCTTTGATGATGCATCATGCAGAAGCATTTACTGTTTCCCTAATCATGACTTAATCAGACCCTGAAGTGCCCACATCCTAAGTGTGTTGTTTTAAAGCGATGGATACTTGTGGAATGAGGTGGTGGAGGGCAGCAGTGCCTTGCACATCCCCCTTCATGTCGGGTGACAGATCCAGGAGTGTCACACAACGCCATGAAAGAGATGGACTCCCTTGCTCAAGGAAATTCACCCACCACCCACCAGGATATTTCTGCTTTCTGCATAGGAATGAGCTGCTGACCTTGAGCATTGAGAGCCTCCTGGGCTCAGGACACACTGCTCCTGCACACAGGGCTATTCCCAGAGAGCCTGCAAGCAGCAGAGGCCACCAGAATCGCTCACAGGCAGCCATGGGTGGCTCCTGCCCAGACATCCCCTCAGAGGCTGTTGAAGATTCAGAGCTGAATTTTATTTCACAAGTGACCTCCTCCAGGTGCCAACCCATCCCTTCCCTGCCCTGAGCTCTGAGGAGTTCGAGGCAAAGCCATGGGGTCTGTAGGTGGCACACACAGCTTGCCTTGGCTCTGTAGCCATCCAGGCTTGAACCCCAGCCGGGAAACACGTGCACAGTCCTCCTGATGGTGGTTACTGTAGAAACAGAAAGGAAACTTTCACCAATGTTTCTCTCTTATTTCCCAATAAATAGCAGCATCTCCCCTAGAAACTATATCGATCTCTAGTTGTTCAAATAACTACTATTACAGAAGTAGATGAACTCTCCCCTGATAGACCTGTCAGACTCCCTGCTGATGAGAAGCCTTCCATGCAATCCATATCCACAATTGCTTTGGAAGTCGACAACTGATGTTCCCTCCCTTTTCCCCCTCCAGCTATATCCCTGTAGCTTTCTTCAGTTTCAACCTCCTATGCTTTTTTTAAGCTGATACTTGTTTTGAGAAACTGCTGGAGTTGTGACAGAAACTTCTGAGCTCTCCCAGTAATTGGCCTGCCTGTGTGCAAGGGAGGGGTTGAGAATGACAGTGCAAGGGAAGAGAACCTTGAAAACTTCTTGTCTTGGGAAGCTCCTGCCATAAATCAGGTGGCATTGCATGAGCTTGCCTTGCACAGGCAGTGCTCTGTGCAATGAGTGTTTCCTCTCTCTCAATGCCTTCTCACATATTTATAGATACATGGTTTGGTTTTACACATTAAACTTATTATGTCCGTGTTTTTTATTTCTGTAACTATTGCAAACCATTTCCTCTGACTCAGAGGAAAAAGGCATTAAATACACAACTTGTTCAGCTGGAACAGTTGCAAGGTTGCTGATGAAGACTCAAACACCAAGTTACCCAGTTCAAGCAGAATCTCATTATTACCTGGAACTACTGAGAAACCAAACACTCATCATTGTTAAACCATTTTGTTGTAAGAGGTTTAAGCAAAAATTAGCACAGGCTGTATCCTCAGCTGTCACAGGCTGACAAAGTTGCACTGATTGCACTGGAACAGCACTGCTTATGGAGCAGACTCTGGCCTGCAGCAGCCCTGTCCCAGGCGAAGACAATCTGCATTCCTCCTAAAAATAATTAATTGAAAGCTGTTTGGTAGCTTTCCTGACAGATGGGTAACACAGTTCGCTGCCTGATTTTCTGATGCTCATGAAGTGACCTGACTGAGCCAGCAAAGTTCTTAATACTTCACCACCTCGGCACCCAGGGAGCAACTCAGGCATCCTGCTTTCACAGGTTTTTTTGTTTTCTTAACTCTTGAGTGGGAGAGACAGAAAACAAGTTCTGCTTATGCTCCTTTTGTCTTCTGACACAGGGATGAAGGAACACCCTCCTGAGCAGGTTTGAGGGCTGAAGGTGGCTGAGCTAGAGCTGTCAGGTTTGCTGTGCTCTTGTTCAGCCCTCCCACATCTGCCCTGGTGTTGCATAGGAGGACAAGGAAAACTGCTGGACAGCACCACTCAGCTTCCCAGCAGCTCTCACCACACCGAGCAATCAGCATCCTGGACCTTCCCACAGAAACAGCTGCAAGAGAGGTAACTGGACAAACGAGTGTATTCATCTGTCACCTATAGGTGCAGGTAACAAAAACCTTGGGAACTCACCTTGATGCTGTTGCCTCTGTGGTGGTCTTCAAACACTGCAAAAAAGTGGGCGTGTGCTGGAAATCTATTAGCTTGCAAAGGAGCTGGGTACATTGATTATCCTGTGTCAAACAGTATTGTAAGGAGTTGGGCAAAGGGGAGGTTATAACCATACTATGACAATAAAGCTTTCGAATTCCTCAGGTGTGAGCCACCTGCTGACAGGCTCCCTACTTAAATGTCACTTAGCAAAGCTTTTGGCACTGGTGTTTTCCTGAGTGTATTTCCCTCTTCATCTTCCAGATAATTTCATTATCTGCCTGAGTGAGGTTCAAAGAAAGGCTTATGTAAAGGTTTCTCCTACCAAGACACATCCCAGTTTGAAGCTGATTATTCCAGACCTTTTCAGGATTAAAACAAAGTGCTCACTCACAAATTTTCCTTCTCCAGCATAACAGGCATCCCTTTTCCACACTTCCATTTTTAAATGTAAAGAATATTGCTGCCAGTCAGATATTGCAGCCTGTCCCTCTCTTACCTTAAGAATGAACAATTTTAGTGTAGAAATTACTGCTTGCAGACACCAGAAAGGATCAGCAGATACATCTCCAAGTTTTTTTGGTTTTGTTTAAAGTGACATCTGCTTGAAAATTTTCAAGTGTCTGGAAAATTACAATAGGTCTCCAGGGAATGGATTAATGGGCTGCAGACATGCAAGGCAAAGATAAATGCTGAATAAAATACCTCACCTAGTACTGCAGTTCATCAGCTGAGTTCCCATACCTGCAATAAACCTCTCCCATCTGTGCCTGCCCATGCAGCTTTCAACCTTCACCAAGGAGGGAGCTCCAGGCACAGTAAGGTCGACCCTGGCACAGATTCTTTGATATTATAAAGTACTCAGCTCATTTAGCAGAAAAATGTTGAAGCAGGCAAGGATTAGGTTTTTTAGTAACTAAACACTCCAGAAAGTAGAGCTCCAAAGCCTGTGGGTGTTAATGCACTCTGGTTTTGCCAAAAGGCTACCAAGGTGTCCAGGCTGTAATCTGAAAAATGCTCTCTCAATATTTGGTGCTTGATTACTGAGTGAAGATGGGGAACAAGCTCTGGAAAAAAAGACAAGCTGTAAGAGAAAAGGTGAGAGAAACTGTCCCTACAGACACACCTAAATTAATGGGAAAAAAAAAAAGGCTTAGGCCAGAGCAACAGGAAAGAGGAACTCTTTGTTCCTCCTGCTTAGTAAGAACAATTAAAATAATTACCCAGTTAAAACTGTGTTCATTCTGTGGTGACCACAACAGAGTAGCTTGATAACCCTGCCCAACTCTAATTTCACGTGGTTTGTAACACTCTGCCTCTCCTTGGAGAATGTCAGGAATTGTTGTTACTGGTTGAGATGCTTGGGTGGGCAATTCAGAAACCTGAGACATGGGCATCAGAGCAGTCAGTGTGCATGCACAGAGAGCACAGGGAAGCTGAACTTAGCCTGCCTCATGCAGCCCAAGAGGAAAAGGAGAGTATTTTTCCTGAAGAATGCTCAGTGCATCCATCCCACACCGGCAGAATTCCGACATACTGACTTGACATTAACTCCAGTGAGCCTGCTCTCATCTTTAAAATCTGTATATAAGTATTATCTAGACTGAGCACCACAGTGCATATCCCATGTCAAATTAAACCTGGTTTACATGATTTACTGCTCTATTTTGTGCATATTAAAAAAAAAAAAAATCCCTTCAACTCTCATGTCTTTTTATGTTTTTATATATCTATCTTGCAAGATTCTTTGTGATCCACATATAAAATGCTTCATATGAGTGATACTTCAACCTGACAGGGAAAGTCTTTACTCAGTCCTCATCTGCATCTCTGGTCTGCCTTAAAAGGCATTCAAAGGCTGCTCTTTTGTCATGTACCTCTAGAGAGTGATGCCACATGGACATGAGTGCACAGCCCTTGTGGCAGGAGCCACCAAGTGACACTGTGGGAAGCCAGCAAGGAAGGGAAAGAGGAAAGAGGGAAGGGGAAAAGGGAGAGGGGAGGGGCAGGGAGGGGTGGAGTGGGGTGGGGTGGGGTGGGGTGGGGTGGGAAGGGAAGGGAAGGGAAGGGAAGGGAAGGGAAGGGAAGGGAAGGGAAGGGAAGGGAAGGGAAGGGAAGGGAAGGGAAGGGAAGGGAAGGGAAGGGAAGGGAAGGGAAGATGAAAACCACTGGATTTTATATGTGAATCTCAGTGCAAATAAGAGACAGGTAGAGAGAAGGATTTTTGTTCAGTTTGGAATTCAGTTTGGAAGCCAGCTCTGTGATTTATTTGATGATGGCCATCACATAGCTTATGCATAACTAAGGGCACTTGTGTGTGCATGTGTACATAATACATAACTTTTTAGTTTGACAATATTGATTGAAATCCTTTCAGTTTGATGAATGAGTGCATTATGCAGTGAACAGTGAAACCAGCCTTGATGAGTCATTGGCAGGATTTTCCCAACTTTTTGAAGGCATCCTCTCCTGTGGGCTAAAAGTCAGAAATGTCCTCCCAGTGTGTCTGCTTGAGCTCAGTTTTTGACTGTGACAAGACAAGCCCAGGTATTACTTCAAGTCTGTCAGTTCCTCCCACCTCTCCAAATCCCTCTACACCTATCCTGATACACACATGGAGGATCAAGGGATGGAAAGTCTCCCAGGGTTCATTTGGACTTGCAATGCAGCTCTTTCATGTTAATTTTCCTTTTCCTTTTCCTTCACCTCAATTCACTCTGACGCCTTGCCACAATATTGTCAGTCTCAGAGAAAACAACAAGCCAAAGCAGATGTGCTGAACACATGGTCACCAACAGGAGCAGTTCCCAAGCAAAGTTAGCGTGTGAAATCATTCCAAAAGAGGGATGTCTTATCCAAAAAATAATCTGCATCTGCTCCTGTTGTTTGGTGGATTGAAAAAAAACCCAAACAACTTCCATGTCCAAGTTTACAGTTTGAATTTACCCAACGCTCTTACATTAGGAGGGTTATGATTTCAGACAGTCTGATACCATTATAATGGATTTCTCTTTTGTTGAATAACAGAGACACATAACTTTTCTAGGGTTTTTTTTTAAATAAAGGCATCACATTGCAAAGGTCCCTTATGTTTTGGTGTCTCAGAGGTGATGAAGGGTAGCACCAGAATTCTGCAGAAAGGCTAAGAAATGGAAATCTGCTGAAAATTACCATTCTTTAAAGGAAAGACATGGTTTTTCAATTAAAAAAAAAGAAAAAAGGCTACTTTACTTATAATGTTTCTTTATTCATTTCCTCTGTCCTATAGAATTTGGGTAACTACCCTTAGATGGGATTGTGCCCTGATCCAAAGACAATGCATAGGACAGAAATTGGACATTTTACCGCTGTTTCTGTTCCATTTGAGGGAATATGAGTAAACACCTGGAGAACAAGATACATCTGGCAAGTTCTAAAGACAAGCTCAGCCTGCCAAGGAGAGAGCACAGAGTGCCAAGGTCTGGCTTGGGTCTGAGGATGAGGAGGCCACTTTCTACCCAAATCTTGATCTTTTAGCTGAAGGTTTGTACTGGATAAGCCCATTCACTATTCTCCCTGATAGGGGCCACCACTGCCCTGCAGTATAAATAGAACAGGTACAGAAAAACAAAAAACAGTTAAAGAAATGTGATAGCAAAATCCATGCCCATGTTTGGGAGGAGTGGCCAGGAAATTCAGGCATTCAAAGCATGCAGCCTGAGAATCACTGAGAACTTGTCCAACTTGAACACAGCACCCTGAGAGACTTGCTCTGCTTTGATTACCCATACATTGATTGAGTACGTACCACCTGCTAACATACAGAACAAAGCACCTCCACCAAGAGCATTTGGTAAATAAGTGACTTGGAAAATATTATTAAGCTCAAAACCAATGCTTTACCATGTTTGATTTGCCACCAGATGCTGTGGGATCTGAAGAGACAGAGAGAATAAAAAAATGTCAAACAATGGCAATGAGGGACTGAAATACAAGAAAAAGAAGGGTTTTGTTAAATTATTGTCAGAAATGAATGCAAAGCTCTTATTCTACTCTGGACTATGTCATGTACAACAAATATTGCCTTTTCATGGAAAGTAAGAGTCCCTGACAGATTTTGCCACCTACCTTATGGAGGGTATTTTGTCTCCTTCAAAAAGCAAATAATATATGAAAATGATACCATTTTCTGTGGTGCATTACCCCACATGCTGGAACAGGTTGATGCACAGGCAAGGAGGAAGTTTCTCCTCTTGAAGGTAGGTAATAAGCCTCCCAAGTGTTTTTTACCGAGAAGACAGTAAAGAGCAGCTGGTGCTAAAGCCAGCTGAACTTTCATCTCTTTTCCCCTTTCCCTTTCCCTGAGGAGGAAGGACTGTTAGTATGAGCAAGCAGTAACATTCTTCTTAAATGCCCTCTTTCAGTATTAGGGGATCCTTCCTTCGACTGATAAACGTTTTCAGACTCCCTTTGAGAGTGACAAGTGTGTGTGATTCCTGGAAAACTCAGTTAAAGACGTTAATGGCCTGCTGAAGACTGGCTAGAAATGAGCAATGGCCACTGGAAGGATACAGCAAGAGCTGACTGCGTCTTTCCAGATCACCCTGCTCGGGATCTTTTCACCCTAAACTGAGTTCACAATGGGGCAAACAACCCCATCACAGTCCAGAGAAAACCCTTGGAAAGGCCATGGTCCAGCTAATGTGCTACAGCCTGGAGAGAGAGATTCCATTCTCATCATCCCTTCCCTTTTACAAGGGCACTCTGCCTTCTCCATCATGGAAGTGTTAGTGTTGGACAACTCAGCCTTAGTATCACTGAATTCTTTCATTGTTCTTAACCTAAACCCAGGCCCCAAATCCAGCTATAGCTCTAGGCACCAACAGCAAATTGAGCAAAATCCACCAAATAGCTTCAAACTGAAACATGTACTGTTATTTTTTTTAAAGCTGATACTCTGCTTTATAGGATTATACCAGAGAGCACCAAAAGCTCTGCCCAGGAGCATGGGCTTCACAGCCAGCTCAGCTGTCTGCAGAGACCAACACCAGCTACTGTGCCAGTTTATTCTCTTCTATTTCCTCTCTTTTTATTATATTTGAACTGAAAGTTACTCCAAATCAAACCACTGACAGGGAGAGGAGGCACAGTGCGTGTGTGCTAAGCAAACCTATATTGCACTGAAACCAGGACCCTCACTGGAGTTCTTGCTGTTTTCCAGGTCATGGGGTACTGCACCAGCATCCTGGTCCCCAGCAGAGATGACACTAAGAAATATTATTTCTTCAAGTATCCAAGTTTTAAAGTTATCCAGTGACTTGGGAAGGAGACTTTTTTCCCTCCCCTTTTGCTTTAAAGCAAGTGCAGGATGAGGTTATATGACTAGTTGGAATCAACGCAGGTTCTTAATGATGCATGAAATGAAATATTGCTGTCCAGTGCACAGTGAATATTCAGAGTTCTGCTCTATGATAGATACATCCTGTGCTGCTCTGACAGGGCAGAAACGCCCCCCACAGCAGCTGCAGCTCTGCCCTGCGCCCCAGCCTGGGTTTTGTGTTGGATGAGTTGCCATCTTCTGCTGCTACACTCTCTTCTCCAGGCTCATACATCTAGCAGCCAAAGGGTAAATAGAAAGCATTTTCCATGTAATGGTTCCTGCTTTGAGAAACAAAAAAAAGTCATGGACCTTACAGATTCTCTAAACAACCACATATTGTCTGGGACCTCTGAAATTCAGGCCTGATTATTGTACATGGTAGTCCAGCTTTCTGCACTTTTAATAACTGTGAAAATGTGGCCTGTCAAAGCTGGACCAAGAAGATTTAAAGCACTGCTCAGTCAGGGCAAACACATCTGTAGCTCAAATTCTGAGTTTCTGAAAGCTTTCTCACATCAGAAGGGAGAAGCAGCATGGAAAAGATGGAGTACTTATACTCTTGTGGAGATTATTTTGGTATAAGATAGAGAAGAATTAAATAAAAAAATGAGAGAAAGGTGTAGGTTTCCCTTCAGCAGAGTCTCATCTCCAGTGTAATTTCCTAAAAGAGTGGACACAAGCAGTCAGGGAAGACAAGCTTTTCAAGACCTAGTACCAAAAACCAGCCCCCTTATCCGATGCAGGTTGCTGCATTGTTTTAGGTTTGTAACTGTGAATGGCCAGATGGCTCTGAAACTCTGCAGTCAAACCCTAAAATGAAGGCAGGGAGATCAGAAGGAATCCACATAAATTTCAGAAAGAAGAGTTATTGCCCTTTTGCCTGTGGTGTAACAAGGCAGACTGGGGCAACTGCAGCAGAAATCCCTGCCTGCACATCTTTGCCTTGATTTCATGGGCATCAGCTGCTTCAGGACAGCCAGGCAGGACTGAGTCAGAGCTGGGAGGAGCAGGTGTGGGACAGGCATGGGGCAGGCAGAGGCGTGGAGCAGTGGCAGCTGCTGCCTGCAGCTCCGTTTCCCAAAGCAGCAGGACTGCTCCGTCTGAGAAACCCTTTGAACAGTCGATGGTGCAGCACCTCATGCAAGAGGGGAACCTATTCCTGGTGCCTTTCATGTTTAATGGTACACACAGATTTCCATATTCCTCCTGTTTCTGTTGATAAATAATCTGGATGTCCCTTCTCGTTGCTTTTATCCAGACACAAAGGACAGTGCAAGCTACCTGCTGTGCCTCATCTTTTCTCCGATCGGCTCTATTTAAAATGAAAATCCAGCCAGAGAAAGGACACCAAGGGCTGCTTGTTCAGTATTCCCTCTGTGCTTAGATGATTACACCAGGGAAGAAAAAAAGAGGGACAGCAAAACCAAACAGTAGGAGGCCAGGATCCAACAGTAGGAGAGAAGAAACCTTTTTATCCTCCAACTATTGCAGAAAACCAGAAGAGGATCTGTTAGTGAATTGCAATTTGTTCTCTCCTGTCCCTTGTCCAGGGAGGACTGTAGTGTTACTACCTCATTTTCAAGTATTTCAGCCAGTCTATGCTAATTTTCCACGCCTTCCTCCCCACCCCCACCAAGTCCTGTTCCTACCCACCTGACTTCAGCTTTATCTTCATCTTTTAAATCAGCTTGAATTACCATCCCAGACCCACCAGATTTATGGTTAAAATTAAAGCTTTGGCAAGCTTCTGTCACTATGTTGCCCGTTACTGTGGTACAATATAATGTAATTAATGTTTTTATGTTTAAGGAAGAGGAAGCACATATGTTCCTCAGCTGCTGATGAACAGATTTATAGGTAACACATCTGAGTCAGTGCCCATGTTTAGACATAAGCCTGACAGACCACTAATCATTTTCTAAAGGCTGTGCACCACTGCCCTGCTTCCCTGGATTTGCAAGCAGGACTGTGCTGGGATGCCATAGTGAGATGATAGATTTCAGGTGACACAAGGGGAGGAAGCAAAACATCAGTAAATGTTTCAGCATATCTATCTCTTCATAAGCAGATGTTCTTGCTTAACACGTACCATTAAGCTGGAGCACACCGTGTGCCTTCTTAAAGAGAAACCCAGCCTGCTCAGGGTAGGCAGCTCACAAAGGCACCCGAGCCAGCCTCTCTTCTGGCCTCAAAAATTCAAGCCCTATTTCCAGTAAAACCCTCTGCATGGAAGAGGGGAAGCTGTCCCATCCACAGCAACACAAGAGGACTGAGCTTATAACTTAGAGAGACCTTTCCCATCCCTAGTTGCCATTGCCATTTTCACTGCACTCAGCTGAGGGGCACAAGTGCTGGAACGGTGATGGGTGGCACCAGTGACCCCTGGCAGAAAGGCAGGGCACACAGCTATGGATAATCAACCTTCCAGCTGCCTCAGCAGGATGTCCCAGATGTTCACCAGAGCACTGCCCAACGCCTTTGTTACCAGGTGAGGGGTGGGGGGTGTTTAACCACCACCAGTTTTCCCAGAATTTCTTCACACCTGCACTGACCTGACCAAGGGAAGGCTCAGCAGTGGCCCAGGCCAGCCACTGCCACACCCCCCTCCTCGACAGGGAATAGAATGGAAAAGTTCACGGCTCAAGATGAAGGAGGAAGATCCCTTCCCAGCTACCATCCCAAGCAAAGCAGACTTCACTTGGGGAAGATTAATTTAATTTACTGCCAAGTGAAAATAGAGCAGGATTGTGAGAAGAGCTAACACACACATCCCATAAATACCTTCCTCACTGAGCTCAGCTTCACTCCTTAATCCAGAATCCCTCTGCCTCCTGTGCCCCTGCCCTGCTGGGCTCTGCTGCCCCTCCTGCTGCCCATTTCATTGTGCCCAGCAAGGGGCTCCTCAGTGACACCCAGACACCTGGGATGGACACGTGTGAGACCCACAGACAGGTAAGTATGAGAAACAAACATCTTGCAAGTTTGGAGCTTCCATCTCGTTTTCAGCAATCAAGTTTTCCTTTAGATTTTTGGGGTTTTATGAACTCCAGTAATAGGAGTCAGCAATGTGGAACTCCCTTTCCCTTCCAGCTCTGTTCCTAGGGGAGAGGGTATGGATAAAAGGGGAATATCCAAGGCCCCAGCCCACTGTCTTGGACACCAGAGAAAAGAATTCCTCTTCTTTCAAAAACTGCAAGTCTAAGCTCCCCTTTAGGGATTTAATTAGCCTGAAAAATGTGAGTTTTCTCCTATACTTATAGCTGGGGGCTGCTTATGCATTTTGGTGAGTCATGCTCTACTTCCAAGCACAGGCTCCCTTTCAGAGCCCACTGTATTCAATCTACTGACTACTGACTTAATGGCATTAAGAAAAAATAACTCAGTTTAAGAAAATCTTTGCACAGAGCAGATTTGTTAACCTATACTAAAGACCATTCTGGGCACTTTCATTCAGAATTAAAGTGGTTTTAATTCAAGTTAGTGTTTGAGTTAAATCTAAATTAAATTTGAATTTAAATCATTAAATCTGTGCGGGGATTTAATGCAGTTTACATAATCAATTTTAGGTTCATACCCTTCATTAATTTGGATGACTATCATCCAGTCTTTGCTTACTTAAAAATAGTTCTAATGCATTTATTAATATTATATTCCTCAAACTGGGTTATTCTTGAAGAAACAGGGAGTTTGAGCTTTCTTTGAAGTTTCACAAAATGAGAGTATCTTACTGAAGAAAGTCATTTTGTTCTCACGCATATTAAGGGCAGGGAGGGCTTTTAATTCCACTTAAAGAGCTTCTGTGTTGTCACAGCCAGTAAAGCAGGAACAAGGAGCAGGGCTCTTCCCTCATTAGCAACAGCAGGAGAGCCCAGGCGTGCACTGCACCCTCAGAGGACATCCCCAGCCCAAGGACCAAACACAGCAGCGTGCACCAGGGTGGGCAAACAGCACATCTGCCACCTCCTGCAGCAGCCTCCAGACCTGAATGAGGGGTGTGTGTGGGCACTGGGGATCCCCCTCTGTTTGTGGTGCCTTTGCATCACGTTTTCACCCCAACCAGCAGCAAAGAACCACCCTGCTCCTCCCTCACTGCCCCGGCAGCAGGACTGAGCAGAGAATGGGAAGAGTAAAAGTGAAAATCTCATGGTTTGAGTTAAAGAAAATAAATCAAAAGCCACGTGTCCAAGCAAAGCAAAACAGGGAATTCATTCCCCATTTCACAGGTGTTCAGCCATCCCAGGAAAGCAGGGCTCTGTCACAGGTTTGGGAGGACAAACAGCACCACCCTGAATGTCTCTCCTTCCTTCTTCCTCACTGGGGTGTGGGGAGAAGCAGAAAAGGCCTCGATGTAAGCACTGCACAGCAGTAACAAAAACATCTCTGCAGTATCAATTCTGCTTTCAGGGCAAATCCAAAACACAGCCCCCACTAGCTCCTGTGAAGAAAACTGACTCTACCCCAGCCAAAGCCAGCACACTTTGGAAAATGCAGCCTTTGGTGCAGAGTCCCTACTTTTCCCCCTTCTCCATGAAGTGCCAGCCATTTGTGATTAAACTCCCACCTGTCACCAGATTTCAGAGGAATGCAGAGTGGATTCATTTTACAGTATCAGAACCAGCTGCTCACAAAAATAGCTTTCACTCTCCCAAGGTCTAGTAATCATTTCAGGAGACAAGAAGAGAAGAGGATATCTCAGCTGACACCGGAGAGCACAAATGTTGACACAAATATGAATCTGAATTTTCTGACAGTAGTTGATTGTGTTGCTTTAGAAGGTTTAACAGACATGCCACTCAGCCGACAGGGCCCTGTTTAATGCTTCACTTTAAGTATTTGTATGATCTTTGGGGTTGTCAGTTCTGGGAATTGCAGTGCTTTGAGAGCCGTTGCAGCAATCTCCCTGTGTGCTACACCTGTTAGGGTAAAATGCCTGCTTCCTTCTCAGGTTGTTGGGCTGCTGCTAATCTGGAATCCTGTGGCATCTACGTGCAAGAGTGCTGCTAAACTTTTTCATGCTTTTGCTGCTTTATAGCAGCTAATTTTCACTGAGGCCAAGTGCCCATGACACCAGCCAGGTGTGTGCAAATGCAGGAGGTGTGTCACAGGAGGATGTGCCTGTCCACAGCCTCTGGAGCTTCATCTCAGATTGCTCGTGCTTCAGGGCCTAACACTAGAAAACTATTAACCTGGTCTGTGTTCCTTCTAATTTTCAGTTATCAGGGAAATCTGATTTCAAACAGTTCAGTCAACATTGGAATGTTTCAATATAGTGGGTTTTGTCCTGACAAAAATATTTCTCATGAATTCACAGATAGTCCCCTCAAATTAGAATTTGGGCCAGCTAGAACATTTGGATAAAGGCTGGCCTGCTCCTAGAAGAACTGAACTGCTGTGTTATAGCAAGCTGCATTTGTTCTTGCTTCTGAGGAACTGAAATTTCATGGGAATGCACTTAAAATTGTTAAAAATTAAACTTTGTATCTGCTCTGTGTTCAGCATTAATGTTGTCTTTCATTGTCTTCTAATAGGATAATTAGGCATTGCATTACTCTTGGGTATGTCTTGTAGCACCCCTGGGAGGGCTTTTATGCACAAGATAAATACTAAATACTGTATACATGAAACTAAACTTTGTTGAGATAAAGCCTCTGTTGGTTTCATGCTTATGATGTTCTCTTTCACCTTCTTCTTCCAGACTCACAAGACTCTCTTAGAATTTCCCTTTATCAGCTTTTTCTTATTCCTTCTACATCCAAGGTGCTGTTTTTCTCAAACTTTTCATTCTGCACCAGCATCATCCTCACCACAGAACAAGAGGCAAACTCTCCTCACAGTAAATACAGCAGCATTTTCAGTGCCAAACAGTGAGAGCTGTGAAAATTGATTTGGGGACAGGCTGGGCCATCTCTGTATGGACGAGCATCTTCTTCCACCAGCAGTCCTCGTGGTCAATAGTGCTCTTTACTGGGGAAAAAAACCAGAAGTTTGGCTGTATGTAATAATAATAATTACAGTGATGTTGATGATGATGAAAATAAGAACTAGAGGAAGAAGAAGGCAGGCCAATAGTGGTGGATATCTGCAAATTCTCGGCATTTCTGGACACCGATAAATTTTCTTAGCCTGACTTCTGGTTTCCAGTTTAAAATTCCTGGCTGTCCCATGGCAATCTGAATTCTTCTCACGTACCTACACAGACACAGTGTCATAAAATGCTCCACACTGAGTGACTATTCAGTTCTCCTCCTGCCCAGAGTGGTGGACATAGGGAAGCCAAGTAGATAGTTAATGTTTAGTGAAGCTAAATGCTCTAAGAATACTGCTGTCATATGTGCCATAGAAATGTTTGCTATAATTCCTATATGTTTTAAAATGGGTCATGTATTCCTACTTTTAGGGTTTACAATACTCTAGACAAAACTAGGTGCAGCAGTCTGGTACAATAAAAAGGCACCCTGGAGCTCCAAGAAAGCATCCATCTGATCTGATGGGATACAGGACTACAGGGATACAGGGATACAAACCCTAACCTTCTACAATAGAAAAATGGGGAAAGTGATGATAAAAATAAAGCTGCAGCAATAATTGTCTGAGGCAACTCGTGAAAGTGGGCCTTCAGCATTCAAACCCCCCGTGATAAAGCACATGGGTTGCTGGATGCTATTTATTTAGCATTATTACTGCAGCTATTGTTACAACATGAAAATCTCGAGCTGAGTGACCACCTGCTGTTCGTGTTGATGCTCAATTTGCAAACAGTCAAGTACCATTTGGTTTGTGCCAGCTTGCTGCATTACTTCAGCCATAAAAGATATTGTGTAACCTAACAGCAGCTTTTTAACTAAAAATAGGTGTTCTGCTTATATCCAGTAGAAAACTGGTATTTAATGATTACAATACAATGTATTCAGATTCTTTCAGCTGCTTCAAGCCGTAAGAACAGCTTTTTCAGCTGCAACAAATGGGGCAAAACTCCTTAAAGAAAAATTTAGTAACAGCAGCAAACTGAGAGACAAGACAATTGGCCAAATTTACTGCTGCCACAGCACTGCAAAAGGCTGCCTGTGTGACCTTGGGCACGCCTTCACATGTGGCTTTAGAAAGGTTAAGGATTTAAAACCCTTCCCAAAGTTACTAGCAGCAGCCGGGTCTAAGCACCTATGAAAATCAGAGCCTTTCATCTTCACCATTTGTCATTCTG
This sequence comes from Coloeus monedula, assembly GCF_965178545.1. Lineage (NCBI taxonomy): Eukaryota > Metazoa > Chordata > Aves > Passeriformes > Corvidae > Coloeus > Coloeus monedula. The sequence continues at coordinate 11,837,403 of NC_138796.1, read as the reverse complement.
ATACCACAAAAGGCTAAAAGAGATCTTCTGTTTTACCCTCAGAGAGCCAGACCAGGACCTCACTTACGGGGTCCAGTCTGAATTCCAAGGGTTTTATTTTTCTTATTATGACAGATCACCTGTCCAGAAAGAGGTCAGTAAGTGCAGTTACCTGAGAAAGGAAGTGTGATCTTCTGTTTACAGGGAGAAGCTGAGAGCCGGAGCTCTTGGGAGCTGCTGTTGTATCACATTATAGCTTTGGGCAAGAGGCTTTACCTCTGTCTTTCATCCAACCCACCTGCAACACTTCCATCCCCCGAGTGTGGTGATATTCATTGTTATTTATAAAATGCTCAGGGATCGCTGGAGATTCAACCATCCCAAAATTGAACCCACAATCATTTGCAGTGAAGGTGCAGAAGAAGGGATCTGTGTCTGGGCAGGCAGAAAAGCTGCTCAGTCTGGTCCCTGTGGCCACTGCTTGGGCACAGAACGTGTTAAACCGCAGCAGCAGAGACGCTCATTAGCAGCCTCATTGTGTGATGAAAGGAAAGGCAAACTCTGCCACCATTTTGCTGATGTTCAGGGTTTCATACACATAATAAATTACACGTGAACGTTGTTGCCATGCATCCATCCCAGAATTCAGCCCCTGGGGGGCTCAATCATGCTGTTCTCCTGTAGCTGGGAATATCAATGCACTGAAACAACGAGCTAAATCTCCGTGTGTCTCATCCGTGCAGGTTATGAGGAACACAAAGGGGGAGTGGAGGAATGTGGCCCTCGCTCCCCACCTGGCCGGGGGAGGGGGTCCTGACCTCATCATCTCGTGTAATAAACACCGTGCAGGTGGGGAGCTGTGGCACAGCCCTGAGCAATATGAAGCCCCACGGAATGAGATACAGCACCGTACATGCAACTTTCATAAAGATTTCTGTGTGGGTAGTTTTTGGTTTTGATAAGAAGAAAGGAGGAGGCTGTGTGCCCATTCGGGAGAGCAGGGCTGGCAGCACCAAGCCTTTTCTCACAGCACCCTCGTGTGCTCCCAGCAGAAAATGCTCTGTGACACTGGGACAGTGCTGTGTCTTTCAGCAACGCTGTAACTTGTTGAAAGAACTAATTTAAATTAAATAGGACAGCCAGTACATATTAATTAAGTATCAGTTGATTCTTAAAAGAGTACTTATTGAGGGTTCTCAAGTTGGGAAGGGATAAATCTGGTTGTCATGTAATTAATTCAGAATGACACAGGCAACAAATGCATATTACATATTTTTCCTCTGAATATTAACTTGTTAAGAATGTTTACATATTCAATTAACATTTAACAAGATAACCTTATACCACATTAATTAGCTATCTGCTAATTAAAAATGTACCAAAATTAATATAGACATTAGGCAAGTCAACTGTACAACTGCTTATGCATAAGGGGAAATCAACATGAAATATCTAGAAAAGCTCTTTGAGAGAAAATATGTGAGAATCTAGACCTATTATGTCCCTGCCAATGACTCTGGAAACCAGCATCTGGCCAAAGTAAACAAGGAGTGGTGGAGTTTATTTTTCCTCATGTACATAATTAATGAAGTCCTTTCTGGCCACATCTCATCCCAGTGCTGTTGGGTCCAGGTTTTGAAAGCTTTATGAAACTAGATTGGAAGCTTCTCTTTGGTTCTGGAGGATCAAAAACTGGGGATTTTGAGAGATATGCAAAAGAGAGATAAAAAATAGTAAATAAGAAGTTAAATACTGGCTTGACCCCCTCAGAAGATCACTACTGCACACATCTGCCCAGCCCTGTGAACGCAGTAACAGATCCTCCCTGCAGGCTGTAATAAACCAAATGCTCACTGAACAATAAAAGGAAAATGAGCGGTTGTCACCATGTTTTAAAGGACAGAAACAGTTCTTACCTATTAAAATAAGATATTAGATAATACTCATGTTTGTGCCTATTTCAATGACTTTAGCATCTGACCACGTGTTTTGGCACCTGTGAAGAATTATAGGAGGTCGTTCTCTGAGGCATTCTGCCTTGCCTTTGCCAGTAATTGCAGCTAACTGGAAAAGCAAACCTGTTTCAATTCTAAAACGGGCTGTGGTATTCTGAAACATTGTAAATTGGCCTATTTTTAAATGAATTAACTCTGAAAAGCAAAGCAGAACTAGAAAAAAAAAAAAAAATCACCTCTCTTGCACACAACAGACCTCTTGCTTTCAAAGGCCCACATAGCAGCAGTGCAGCTTCCAGCCAGCACGCAGATGGGAATAGTTCCATGTGGATATTTCAGTGTGCCAGAAACCTTTGAAAAATATCTTAAACTCATCACTTTAACAGTCAGCTGTTTATTTCTGGGTGTCTATCTGCACACATGCATGTGTACTGACACACACATGCACCTCCAGATCTTTTGGCATGGTCACCCTTTCCAAAGTGTAGCACTGATTAAAGTGCTTTGAGATGTAACTGGTCTCTTTAATGCAACTGTCGAGTCATTTACATTCAAACATTCCCATATCCGGTTTTCATCCAAGTTTAATCATAATATGGATATAATTTAATCCCTTTTGTAATCATCTTAAGACCTGTGTAGTTCAAAACTTGATAAATTATAATAGAAGTGAAGAAGAGCGAGCGCAAAGCAAAGAGAGAATTAGAATTTTATAAGGAAAGAATAAGAACAATTAAACACAGGTGTAACAGTGAAAGGGAGTGGGGAAAGATGCCACAGAAAGTGCAAGCAACTGGGATGAGAACAGGACAGGAGGTGGAAGGTGTGTGCAAAAATAATGGGGAAAGCTGAAAATAGAAAGTGATTCTGCAGAGTTTGAGTGATCAGCAGAAAGACAAAGAGGACATGGGAAGGAAAGACAGATGTCATGTTCTTGTAATGGAACTGACTGTGCTAATGCTCCTGCGAAGCCTCTCAGCACGCCCCTTGTAAATGAGATGTTTTCGGAAGCCTGAGAAGATTCAGACAGAGCTGACAGCCTCTGTGGTCAGAAAAAACCTCTGGGTGTAGTCTGTGGCCCCTCTCTGCTGCCTGCTGCTCCCTGAATCTTACAGGAAAGCACAGTCCTCCTCAAAAGCCTTTCCTGAGCAATAGGGACCTGGGAGGAAATCTGAAGATTCCCAGCACACAGGTACTGATGAAGAAGCCTCTCAGCCATTCCAACGCCGTATTTTCAGCTGTGTTAATAAGCCACTGACCAGCTCAGTTCCAGCTCAATGAAGTGCAAGCAGCTGGGTTAAACAGCAGTGTCAGGCTGGAGAAACGTAACCAGATGTTGGAAAGTTACAGAGCAGTGCTGAGCCCAGAGAATGAACAAAGGCTGCTAGTCAGTAGCTCTGAAAAGGATGAGATTAATGCTGGCACTTGGAAGGCACTTGACTAACAGAAGCATCATTCTCCAGTAAACAGCATGGACCAGCAGGCTTGGCTGGGGTTAGAGCAGCACCAACATTTCTGCAGGGCCGAGCATCATCTGCTTGTTTTCTAACAGTGGAGCAAAATCACTTGACAGAACATGAAGAGTTCAAAACCGAAATTAGAAACAGACCCCAGATGAAGCCATGGCAGTGCAGCAAGTGTGATGGGGAAGCAAAAGCTCAGTGATTCCATACAAACTCTGACAAAAGCGCTTTCATAAAAGGTGAAGGCGTGATTAGGGAAATCCCATCCTGGAGGCAGTTAGTGGAAAGGACACCCTTTTTAAGGTTTCACTATGGGTTATATGGCTGTCTGAGATGAACACAACAGTGGGCATGCTTAGACCTCTAGCCAGAAGAAAACAATTTTTCACTTCTCTAATTGAGGAAGAGGAAAATATACAAAGTAGGCCTTGGCTTTTCCCTTGAGGAGCTGCTAAATCCTAATTATACATTTGTAAGCATTGCATATATTATATCAATTATATTGATATTATTAAATTATATCAATGCAGTTTGTGACCTAGGACAGATATGTAGGATGAGATTCTAGAGCTCAGAACTCCAAGAGCAAAATCATTTTTATTGAGAAGAAGGATACAGATAAATAGCTTAATCTGAGGTTTTCAGGCCTCAGGAGGATTTACCAGCTTCTTGTGAGACCAGTTTTGTCTTTCACCAAACTCATTGCAAAATTCAGCTTTTAACTGGGTGAGAGCTTTCTCTCTGTGCAATAGTTCAGTGGTCAGTAATGCAGGAATTAATCTAACAGGTTTTCCCTTTCTAAAAGACTGCTTCAAAACCATGGAAATCAGTATGTTCTCCTTTGTGGGCTTAACTCCTATTTGGAAAACAGCAAGGAGGCCACAGCATCTACATTGCTGAATTCTGTTCCTAGATCTAGGAGAGAAATATTGGTTTACATGTGAAAGAAACTGTCACATAACTGGGCGTGGGCATTGCAGTGGAGAAGAATGTTTGCTAGCTTTTGGAGGATTGTTAAATATTTTGTTACAGCTGAGCCTGGTCTGAGAATTGTGATCATCTCAAAAAACTTCAGTATTCTTTACAGCCTCTGAATTAAACTACTTCTATTTTCCTTGGAGCGTTCTTGTTCTGTGTATTTCAGTGTGAAACATGATCCTGGAGTTTTTGGGTGTGTTATTATTCCAATAATTTCAGGCAGTGAACTGAGGTAACAAGATCATTTACTCGTCTTTTTTTTGTCTTAGCACATGCTGCTTATTTGAGTTTCTTGGTCTCTCTGCATGCCACTTCCCCCACCTGAAGACAAGAAATAATGATAGCTACTTACAGATGAGTCATCAAGAATAGTTATGCTCATGTTTGTAAAATTCTTTACAGACACCGAGTGTCTTGGCTTATAAAACCCTTTCCTATTATTAGATGTTCTGCTATCCTTTTTTCCAGAAATATACATGAACATTTTAAAACAAAGAAGGCGAGCTGCTACTCATTTTTAAAGCATAATGTATGTACATAATCTGCTAGATTCCTCACTTCTCAGCTGATCTACTCACTTTCTAATACTCCTACCAACCACATAAACGGTACAGTGAGGGATTTTCAATTGTATCTTTACTCGGGGGAAATTTTAAATGAGAATGTCCCTGGAAACAAGGGGGCAAGAAGTAGAGTGGAAGGACAGAAAAATAATGACATTTTCCAGTCCTAACACATCAGCAATTGTTACCTATCAGGTGTTTTTAAACATGGAATAGCTGGGAGGAGCAGGCTGCTGGGGATTTTGAAGGTGCTATTACTGCTTTTATGTAAAGTTGTGTAAACAGACGCAATCTAAGATTTCAGGTTAAATTATGCTCGTTCCAGTGTTTTCCCCCAGAACTTACAGTAGATGCGTGGTCTCTTGCACCTCAGCACAGAGGAGGATGACTCTTGTTTGGAAGCAGGATAGCTGTGGTCCCAGAGGAGACAGTAGTTATTTGCTATTTATTGTTACAGACGGCTGCATTACCACAGGGATTTAGGGACATTTAGCACAACACATGCACTCCATAACTGAGTGAAGATGCCCTTTTGCAAACACATCTTCCCCTCTCAGTGCTGCCTGGAGCACTGAAACTTCCAGGCATTGCCTTCTCCGCGAGTGCTGGCACCTGTTCCAGGGGAGCAGATAATTCCAGAGCCCTGTCATTTCCTTCTCCAGCTGCCATCTCACCTCCCAGGCTCCTAAGGGCCCTGTCACCCTTAATCACGGCTTCCTCTGTGATGGAAACCACAGGTGAAGAACCAGACAGGTTCCAGACTTGCCCACAGCAGAATTCTTTCACTTTGTTCCCTGGGAAAAGGATGGGGGAAAAGTGGGGAGTCAAGGGCGAAAATGCACATGTGCTACAAAAGACAGCTACACCAGAAGCAAGTGAGCATGAATAACCCTCCTGCTGGATTTTCTTCCTCATTAATTCCTTTCTCCATGTGGAGTTCAGGTATACTCACACTCCAGGCAAGGACCATGGTGTCGTAAGGGTTGGGCTGAATAAAGTACCTGACTTTGCAAGACTAAGAAATGGATTTTCATTCAAAGACCTCTAAGCCTACATATGCCAGTTCCATTCAGGCCAACAACAGCAAAACTCTGATTTACCTTTGCAGAGCCTGAATTCCCATTTATTCTTCAGGTTTTCAGGTGCTCACCTCACATTAAAACTTTTCTTCCATTTAGGTATCTCCATGGAAACAAAATGAAGTCCAGAAGCCAGTGTTAGGACAGTGATGGCCAGACTCTCCTATATACATCCAATACATTAAATATTTGGCAAATATGGTTGTGCTGATGATGTTAAGCCTTTTTGTGAAATCAAGGCATCAATAAAAATTCATTACTTCTAAATTAGGACTTAATCTACTGTACAGATAGTGGGACAGCTACATGCCCCTGAGAAGATAAAATAAGATTGTGTAGAGACTAGGGTCAGTGAGATAAAGAATTCCTTCAAATTTTGCAGAGTGGAGCTTGGACTGGCTAGAAGTTACATTAATCATTTTTCAGGTTCACAGTTTTGGCATCACAACTCAAATGTTTTACTCTGATCAGATCCAGCATTCAATGAAGGACTCTGCAGACACAGCAAATTTCACCCAACTGCTATTCAGAATAATATTAAGCCCAAGTCTGCTCAGGATTCAGACCTCAGTCCCACGCTATGATTTGTGCTGGGAATTGAATACTATTTTCAGGGTCTAGCCTTACAACAGGAAAAGCTAAGATAGAGAGTGATACCCTTCTTTGAATGTCTCTCTAAACGATTTTCCCTGCTGTCACATTAAAAAAAAAAAAAAGGCACATTCTGGAGATCAGTTTGCCTAATTTAACAAAAACTGTAAGAAAATGCTCCCACCCTAGGATTATGTGAATTTGCTGAAACTACACTGTGCTTGTGAACAACTTTGTAAAGGATCCTGTTACCCTCAGTGGTCTTTGGATCTGATGCTAAGTGAGGCAGCATAAATAGATCAGTATTTAGAGGAAGGTTTAACTGTGCACCATCAATTTCATAGCACCTTTAAACCAATATTTACAATAGCTAGCATCAAGTGATTCACTACTTAAAATGCTCCCAAACACACTATTGACAAACCTACAATCTGCCTTCCATTTCCAAATTCTGGATGGGTATTTTTGGCACCCCTACCCCCTGCCCTTTTTTTAAAATCTATATTGACGCTTAACTTTTTCAGCACAGAATGTACATTGACAGAGCCATCAAGACAGCAGACACATTAAACATAAACAAGAAAAAAACAACAAGAAAAAGCTCTAAATAATATAAAGCTGGACCTACAGGCATGCGTTCTGAAGAGCTTTAGGTAACTGGGTCTGCAAAGAGACCCTCAAGCTTCTATTTGGGCTCATATCGCAAACAAAACAAAAACAAATCTTGTAATTATACAGACAACAACAATTTATGGTGTCAGGTAAGGGCCAGACTTGGCTTCTCTGGCTCCAGCCATCCGGTACATTGTTAGTCACACAAAGAACTTGAAGATGTTCAGCGCTGCCTTGCTAAAAACTTCACCAGCAAAGCCTCTGCTGAGATTCTTGTCCCATAAAATCAGGTATGACGGATTTAAATGCTAATTCTCAGCTCAGCCAATGGACAAGGCAAAGCACAGCCCTTCCCTAGCCCAGAATGGACTTGCAGTCAGTCAGGTTCAGGAGCCAGAGGGCACCACGACTTTACTATGCAGCATCTGTGGCTCCCCAAGGCCCAATTTCTCTGCCAAGGCTTTTGCTTGAGAGGAGAATCTGGCCAGTGGTTTTAGTCAGATTTCTTTCATCTGTTGTTTGTGGGGAAGAAAACAGCTGCAAGTCAAGAGTACTCGGGGCAGTGCAGCACAGGGCTCACGCTGGGCAGTGCTGCTGCCGTGAGGGGGACAGCAGGACAGCTGAGATGACAGCTCCCTCAGCAGCACAGGAGGAGCACACCGCATCAGAACAAAAGTTGCAGGCAAAGAGAAAGCTATTTTCTCACAATGCCTGAAGAAGGATGGACATTTTCAATCCTCTGCCTTCAGTTCTAGACTTTGATTCGCTTCTGTGTCCTTTCACTCCTTCGCTCAGCTCTGCAATCTTGAGGCAACAGTTTTGATTGCCTAGCCGTGGGTGTTTTCTCTCTCATAGATCATCCCTGTCTCAGTAGGATGCAGTGTTAGAGCCCAGCCATTTGCTTCAGGAAAGGGTTTCCTTCCCTCTGGCAGTATGATCTCCTCTCATGTTTGTGGATCTGGGCTTATGAAATAAACATTGGTTTTGTAAGCTCAGAAATAAAACTCCTTGTTCTTGTGCTGCATGAGAAATTCTTGTCAGATTTTAGGCTTTTCAAAGGATTATGTCTGGAGATTGCAGAATAATTTCTTTTTGGAATTTTCTTCATTTCTGGGACACAGGGTCTACAGCAGCATTCAGGCTGAGTTTCTTCATACAGCCAGAGAGGTGCAGGAATTTCTGTGTCAGTGCAGGCATTCCCAGGGTGGGAATTGCCAGGCCTCAACATTACAAAGTTGGCATCTGAGTCCTGCTACCTTTAGTGGGGTCCTAGGGAGGGAAAGCAGAAAGCTTTTCTCAGATTTTATCTCCTCTGCGGACTGGAGACGCAGGAAAGCATCTGTGAAATAACTTGTAATCATCACAAATCAGGGCAGCAATATCAGGAAAAATGCAGTGGCATGGGAGTCATCCTGCGCCACACAAGCCTGGCAGGAACACAGCTACTCCGCACAGAAATGTGTCCCTAAGCTGGGTGGCTGGAACTGGAGTTAGATGAGTAAACCTGGCTCGAGAATGTACACACAACGCCTCGGTGTCACCTGCAGATGAAGTGTGGCTTTGTCCTTATGATCCCAGGTCCATGGACTGCCAGCCACGTGACGAATTTCCCTGCCAGCAGCAGTCCAGCCAGGCTGCAGCAGGAGGATCTGGCAAGTGCAGCAGTCACTAGTGGGTTGGAAGCCCAGTATGAAGACCCATGGATGGGGAACTATTGTTTTTAGTGTGTTGAGTACTACAAAAGGTCTGTACTCGGTAAACAATTTTCTGTTAAGTTTATATATACCTTCTACTGTTAATTCCACTTGACATCTTCTCATAGTTTTGTTTTACTTTCTGTTTTATCCTTCAGCATCTTCTTTTCTACCCTCTAATGGAATTTTATTTGCTGGCAGTATCATTTCTGTTGTTTTGTATGAAACTTGGCTGAAAAAGGAATTAAGCTTCCCCATTGCATTCAGACAATGTGGGAATTGCTGAAAACTTGGGAAAAAGTCATGAAGAACCGGAAATATGTCTGTACTTTTAGTGGCAGGTACTGGAAGGAGGTTCTCAGTCCTATGCAGCTTCTGTGACCTGACACAGCTGTTGACAAAGTTTTCCTGGAGTGTTGTGCTTCTAGGAAAACACCTTTCAGCCCCCTGGTTCTACAGTTATGCCAAAATTTCAAGCTCTTTATTTCTAAAATCGCAACATAACACTCAAAAATCTCCCCTTTTCCCAAAAGGAAGAAATGCTCCAAATCTAAGAAGAACATGATGTTGCTCTTGCAGTTTTATCTGAGCACCTTGTGCCTTTGGTCTCAGCCCCCAGAGTAACACCATGAGGCAGGGCATGGTGGCATTGCTGCAGGACTTGGGTATCAAGAGGTTCAGTGGCCTGTCACATTTGTCATGGGGCCTGTGGAGAGCTGGCAATTCCCACAGGATCTGTGATCCCTGGCTAATGACCACTCTCTTTTTATACCTTTAGGAAAAAAGATGGATCAAGTTTTTCTGCACAGGCCAATGAAAAAGAGAAAGAGCAACGTGTGTGGATGGCCTCCCTTCAGTCTGGGGGAAAAAAATCCCCCTTGGCTTCACCCCTTGGTGTGCATTCTCTTCCCTTGACTGAAAAGGCAAATAGACTCTCCCAGCCCTGCTCCCTGCTCACAGGAGCGAGCCTCCTTGGGCTCTTTTGTGTGGAACAACAGTGACGTGCAGTGGCTGCTCGGGCAAAGCACAGCAGGGCTGGGAGAGCTGTTATTTATCACTGGGGCTGCTCCTCTGCAGAAAATTACATTCACACATAACAGCCACCAGTAAGCTGGGTTCCCCACGTCGTGATAACAGTTCACAAATGAGTTTGGTGAAATGCCAAGTTATGATTATGTGTGTTGCAAACCCCATTTCAAGCACTAATTTATACTGTATGCTTCTCTCTCATGTAACAGTGCTGTTTAGAGGGTAATCACGTTTTAACCTAATTTCCAAATTAGTAGAAAATATTTGTATTGACTTGCAGTGTATGTATGGGCTGCAGCTGACAGTGCAGGCTGGAGTCTCTCTCTCATAGAATGAAAGAAAATCTGATGAAAATTATTCAGTCTCTAAATGAGCTATGGAGGGGTTACTAAAGTCAGTTATTCAGCTTGAGGCAGTTGGGTAGGAACACTGCCATTAGAGGTGGTGAAGTATAGAAACAGATTCTGTTAGTCCTGTGTCAAAAAGATAGTAGCTAAGTAAGATTTTGGGGTTGCACTTGTCATTTTGGAGAGACATGATGCTTTCTAAGAGTCTTTAGTGTTTTAATACCTGCCATGTCAGCTAGATTCTGCAGTTATAAGGGTATTTACTATGTGAGGGCATTGCTCTCTGTGGGATTATTTTCTGGACTCCTTGAGGCACCGCTCCCCCAGGCAAACCCTAGAAAACAGGGTTAATCACAGGGTGAGCTGGTCTTTGAAAAGACTAAGGCTCACCTGTAACCAGTTCAATCTCCTCCCAAATGGGTGACTAAACTGTTCATCAGGCTGTTGGAGATAAAAAGGCCGAGGCAGCTTTAGAAGGAGTGGGTGTGGGAATTACTACTCCAGTAAAGAATGTAGATTTGCTCAGGGAAGGATTGATGAGCTCTAGATGGTGAGTAGGAAGAGGCCCTTGAAGTTACAGAGGGCAGTTTGAATTATAAGACAAATAGCCCAGTTGTTATGGTGATGAAGGGTCCCCACGCACTGCTATCATTGCCAAGGAGGAGTAAAGGGACTTTCTTGTGAACAAGAAAGCAGGAAAGTGAGCCCAAGACAGATTCTGAAGGACACATCTGTGTCCAGGAGGGGCTTGGAAGCAGGAGAGTGGTTTTCTTTCTGGATAGCTGTATGGGAAGTGGACTTTGTTCTCATTTATCTTGCTGATGCTCCTGCCTACCCACACAGAGACCCCTGAGGGGGAATAAAAAATCCAGTTTTCAGGGAAGCCAGCACAGCAGAGCTCCCTGCACGGAGTTACAGTCCTGTGTCTCTGCACACTAATGTGACAAGCAAATAGTCACTGAAGTAGGACACTAAAGATGCTGCACTGTCCCTTTTTGTTAGCCAGCCCAGCCAGCAAAGGTGTGGATCAGCTGGATCAGTAACAGCACCTTCCACTTGCAGGTTCATCCATGGCAAGGCACAACAGTCAGGCAGAGCAGTTCTCCCAGGACATGGTCACAGCGATGGTGTTCCCTCTCCAGCTGTTTGCAGCTGTTATTTCAGTGATGCCCTGGGACAGCCAGGTACAGCTGCACCAAACCCTCCCTGCCACGAGGTGCCGGGTACCTCAAAGTGACACCAGTGGGTCTGGGTGATGCATGTGGCAGGGGCTCAATGACTGAAGGAAAGAGCTGCCACCTGTTCAGCAAAAGGAAACTCACAGCAGTGAGTGCTGTCACTTGGGTGTTTGCATATATTCTAGTAGGAGATTAAACAATGAGTATCTGAGTCTGAATAAAAAAGATAAGGCTGAGAATGTCGTGATTTCCATTGGCTGATAAAGCACCCATTTCTTCCTTCATTTGTTTTCATTAAATATTGCATTATTCCTGAGTTCTGAGAAAGAAATATTTACACTTTTTCTCTGCACACTGTATCAAATAGGTCTCTTATGTGTCTGACCACTGAAGGAAACAGGCCTGGGCTTCTCAGCTACTTATGTAGACCTCCATTTTGTCAGAAGGGCCTTGGACCAAATAAAGGTCTTGTCACCCATGAAGTTTGCCACAGATAAGAAGGAGATACAGCTGCCAAGATTGCTGGCTACAGCTGCTGCCATGCCTCAAGGTACTTTTCATAAAAACAGGCAGACAACTCAATAGATTTGTTATTGCAAGTCCTAAAAAGTTCTGTCTGTGGATGTTGCTTGACAGTTATAAAATCCTTTTTTATGGCGGGAGTTTTTGTTTGGCTTTTTGGTAGGGTTTTTTTTGCATAATTAAGTGCTTTACCATATAATACTAGTCAAGTGGGAGCTGTGGCAATAAAAGGTTTATGATGCCAAAGGATTTTCATAGCACTGATGCAGTCAGTTCCAAAAGGCTGTGGAAATAGAGACTCCTCCACAGTGGAATTCAGTTCAGCCTTTCTGTATGCTACAGGCAGTACATAGAACATTAGCTTATAAATATTTGAGAAGGCCAGATTGGATGGAGAAATGTGTTGTCCAGAAGCATAAACCATTAGCAAATGCTCTTCAGCTATTGGCACACAGAGTCCTTTCAACACCTAGAGAGCATTACACCGAGAGGATCCCAGCCTTCCACGTTTGCTTTGTGCTTGGAAAAAATGAAACTGGTAAAATTATGAGCCAAAAGCTCCTCAGGGAACTGCCTCCCATCCCTCCAACCCCAACCAAGGTGTCTTTCAGCTACCTTTGAAATGAGGAATACAAGCAGATTACCACCAGGACTAAAGTGCTACTTTTTAATTCTTCACTGTTCATCAGCTCTGGCCTGCTCCAAATGAAATTTTAAACCCAATAGCTCAAGCCATTGTGTGAACAGGACCAGGCTGGAGAGACGCTGTGCTGAATAAATGCATGTTAATATCCAAGAGTGATGGGAGGTGACTTGGGAGTACAAATACATTTGATTGTGACAGCTTGGCTGATAAGCAGTAACTCATTAACTGATGAAAACTTGCCTTCTTACATTCCCATATCCCTTTCTTTCTGGCAGTTTTACAAGTACTAACTTTAGTGCCTTGTCTTCAATGTTGATGGAACCTGAAAGGTTCCTGTAAGATCACAAGGATGGGTTTCCTTAGCCAGTAGGCTGAGAAACTTGGTCACACCAAACAAGAGATTTCAATCCATCAGTGCCACTGCAGTTACAGTGGGGTATGGCATTGCTTCCCTCTTTCCCTATAACACCTGCAGATTCTTAACCAACTGCTGTTCATCTGCTTGGGAACTACAGTCCAGGGATGAAGGAATTATCCCCAAAAATTGCTCACCCAGCATATAACTCTAGCAAGTCAATCCTGCACCACAGCTAAGATTTTTTTACAGGAGATGCTCTACCCTTGTCATTTGGCTTGGGAGAATTGCAGCTGTGTCTGAAGAGTCTATGCAGAGATATATTCATAGCTCTGGAGTGGATAATGCTGCCACAGTTCCTAGGAAAGGAAGACCCAATCTGATAAATGTGAGAGGTTAGATTTGGTCTCTCCTGCTTTGACAGTTGTTGCATGGTTTCAAAATTCAGCAATGTTGGGGTGTTGCTCGGCTCATACTGGGAGCACAACTTCCTGACCTTCTTCAAAAAAAAATTATTGAGAGAGGTGAAAATTAAAAGCACAATAAAATGTAGCATGTTGTTTCCTCCAGAAGTTCTCTTAGATTGTCTGGATCAATCCTGAAGTCAGGTTCAATTCTTAGACAGTCTGTCATATCATGGAAATCAGCCATGATATAAAGCTATTTATTTTTCCTTATTGTTTGCATCCTCAGATATTCAATTTGATTAGCTCCAGCTTAATAATTACAACATTTATGCCACAAATGTAATCAAAAACCTGTTTTGGTTGATCTAAATCAAAACACAACCATCATTGAAATGGCTGTATTGCCTAAGAACAGAAGCATAAAAACCTTTAAGAATGTTTTGTGTTTATTTTGTTTTAAAAAAATTATGTTTAAAAGCACATTTTCCAACACCTGACATTTTAGCTCCATATGGCCAGCAGCTCAGACATGTTGCTGACTGGGATTCAGCAGTTTGTAAATGAGACAATCCGGGCTTTAAAATACAGGAGCAAGGCATAGTGAGAATGAGTCTCCTCTGCTCTTCAAGCCATACAAAAATTAGTACAGAATCACAGAATCGTTTAGGTTGGAATCATGAAGATCATGAAGCCCAACTGCCTTCCACAAAGCCATGGTGCCTGGGCCTGTCTGGCCGTCCTGCAAGTGTTGCATGCACAAAAATGAACGGATTCTTCCCAAACAGAGCCAAGTTCTCAGCGCAGCCATGAGATGTCAGCACAGACCGCTGTTTGTGTGCAGAGCTCTCCGCAGGGAAAAGTCTCTCAGCTGAGAGCATTCACAGGGATTAGTGCCCAGACAAACGCCAAAGTGGGCTGTGAGCCCGCAGGGTAAACTGCTGAGCTGCTGAAAACACTGGCAAAAAAGGAGGGGAAAAATTTGAGGGCCTCATTAGGGTTAAAGCCGATGCATAAAGCAGAGAAAGCCGCTGCAGTAAAACAGCACTATAATGCTTTAGTAACAGTAAAAAGACATGATTTTTGTAACTTAACTAGAATGCAATCCAGTAATTAAAGACCTGTAACCTATACCAGGGATAGCTAAAACTCTGGGCAGAACCTGGCCTTCAAAGTAGTTTCACCTGGCCCTTAAGAACACCTCACCAAATTCCTGTGAGCTCACATTGCTGGGCAAAGGGCTGTGCCCACTTAGAAGCACCAGGGAAGCTTTCCTGAGCATGGTTATATCAACTCTGGGGACAGTTTGATTCTAACACAAAGCCAGAGGATTTATTGTAACCTTTTTCATCCTGAGATGGGGCAAGTAAGTCTGTTAATATGGAAATGACAGCTGGGAGGCTGGACATGGGGTTTTTTATTGATACATCTTGACTAACTAGGCACTGCTTTGCTGCAAGGAATTTACAAAAGGAATGAGAGAAAAGGACACTGTCGTTTATGACGCAGGCTCATATTTCTTCAGATTTTGTTTTTCTATTTTAAACAGTCAAGTCCATAGAAATTCATTTGCAAAACAATGCAAACAAGTGATAAAATTGTTTGATCTCCAACCTGGAATGCTTCTCCATTTGGAAGGCAGAAACTGTGAACCACCTGTGTCTGCACAGAGTCAATCAAGTTGTATTGGTTTAGCGTGGCAAGGTTTTGGTGGCAGGGGGGCTGCAGGGGTGGTTTCTGTGAGAATCTGGCAGCAGCTCCCCCATGTCCAGCAGAGCCAAGGCCAGCAGCTCCAGGATGGACCCACCACTGGCCAAGTCTGAGCCCAGCAGGGCGAGGGCAGCACCTGTGGGACGGCAGATTTAGGACTGGGGAAGAGCTACGGTGCAAGGAGAAATTGCAGCCTGAGAGAGGAGTGAGAGCTGTGAGAGGAACAGCTCTGCAGAGCCCAGGCAGGGCAGAAGGAGGGGCAGGCCATGCAGGTCAACAGAGCAGCAGAGATTCCCCTGCAGCTGGTGGAGAGCCCCACACTGGAGCAGGTGGATGCCTGAAGGAGGCTGTGACCCTGTGGGAAGCCCATGCTGGAGCAGGCTCCTGGCAGGATTTGTGACCCAGCAGGGAACCCACGCTGGAGCAGCCTGTTCCTAAAGGAGTGCAGCCTCTGGAAGGGCCCCACGCTGGAGCAGTTTGTGAAAGAGCTTCAGCCCATGGGAAGAACTCACATGGGAGAAGTTCATGGAAGACTGTGTCCTTTGGGAGGGACCCCATGCTGGAGCAGGGGGAAAGTGTGAGGAGTCCACTCTGTGAGGAGGAAGATGCTTCACAAGCAATGTGTGATGACCAGACTGCACCCCCATTCTTTGTCCCCCTGTGCCATTCAGGGAGCAGGAGGTAGAGAACTGAGGAGTAAAGTTCAGCCTGGAAAGAAGCGAGGGGTGAGGGGAAGGTCTTTTTAAGATTTGGGTTTATTTCTCATTCTCCTGCTCTGATTGTTAATAGATTAAACTAATTTCTGCAAGTTGAGTCTGTTTTGCCCGTGACAGTACCTGTGAGTGACCTCTCCCTGCCCTTATCTTGACCCAAACCTAGCAGATTTTCTGTCCCCTGTCGAGTTGAGGAGGGTGTGATAGAGCAACCTTGACAGGCACCTGGCACCACACAGGCCTACAGGCTGTGGATCAGTGATAACAGATGCAGGGGGCTCCTTTAACTGAAGCTGTGTCCAAACCAGTGATGCCATCCTGGCCATCAGAGGTGGGGACACACAGTCTGCTCTGCAGGAGCCAGCTCAGGGACAGCACAGAATCCTCGTGGTTTGCTGTCTACACGACATCCACCAGCATGGCCTCTAAATGTCTTGGACATCTGCACGTTTTTCACGCTCAAGGATTCTTTTGAGCTCCCCTCTCCTTCTGTGCCACCCCTCAAGCAAGCCCTTAAAGAAGTGCCTGGTGCTGGGCAGGAGCTGTGTGCACTCTGCCCTTCAGACAGTGCTGCTCTGCTCTGTGCATCTGTTTTTCTTCACTTTCAATGTGATCAATTACCAATGAGTTTACAATTCACCAGAAAGAAATGGGAACACTCAGTGTCCTCATCTCAGTAAAGTATTTGGGGGAAAACACAGCAAAAAATATGGTATTATATAAACATTAATTTCAGTAAGAGGAAGAAGCTGATACAGTCATTTGTCTCAAATTACATAAAGTCCTTTCTTGGATGTTTTCTCTTCCTAGTATAATGTTTCAAAATGTTCAATGCTAACTTGACTATTCCAAACCATCTTTTGTTCTTTGTATTCAGAAGGAATTTCAGATAAATTCAGGGGTTATGCAAACGTTCAGGAGCAGAAGATGATCTTTATTACCATTGTGCCAGATATTACAGGAAGCCAGAATGAGAAATTTAGGAGAGCCATGGAAATGAGAATTGCTCTAATTCAATAATAGATTCATTGGCTTTCTAATTAGATTTGATCACTTGAGTATTTTATATTGTAGCTGGGTAAGTATCTTTTAAATACCTACCACATGTGACACAGGTACTTCAAAAGCATCATAAAAACAGTAGAATAAATGTGCAGAAAAAGTTAAATAAAAAATAAATATCTTAGTCCTTTCATGTCTTGGTAAATCCCACTCTGAGATGTCATTTTATTGAATTTTACTACATTCAAAACCACTTTAAAATAACATCTGTAATAAAGATTCAAAAAATAACTCAGATGATATTTTACTGTTACAGCTTACAGTAATGTCTGAGTAACATCATACAAATTGCATTATAAATAGTTTCACCAGCACCAAAACAGAGAATTACATTTTACATAATTCACTTAAGCACATGGAATTTTGACTACAAAGGATTTTTTCTTACACTTCTTATAGAGCTGATTTGGTATGCTTTAACTTGTAAAATGACTCAATTACATGGTCCCAACATAAGGCAACATGGAAAATACCTGAAAACCAATGTGGGAGCAATGAAGAATTACAAAATTATACTGGCTAGTCACAGAATTTCTACTGCTCAGTCCATTCAGGATTTTGAGCCTTATTTCATTCTGATAATGAGCAAGATTTCACATGTAAGGCCTTAGCCCAGGATTCAGAAACTCTGGTTTCACATGACCTTGGACAAGTTTTCTGGCTCCGTTCTCCATTCACAGCATGGCACTAAAATGCTCCCCATCTCCAAAGATTTTCAGCTCTCAGAAGCTCCTTGCCAGTATTTTTTCATAAAAGAATTGGTACTTTGGGACTAAGACTAGAGCTGAGCTCAGTAAGAGTGAATGTGCGATCTTTAACACAGGACACACGGATAAAATTGTTCTGGTGTTTAAGAGAGGTAGGTGAATGATGCCATTTGTGCTGCTGGAGAACATACAAGGGACTTGCCCAATGCCAGAGAGTGCCTGACACAGCTCCTGAGTCACAGTCCTGAACTGCAGTGTGCCGAGGGCCTCCAGAAATACATGATCTAACAGAAATGGAGTGCAGCTGTTAACACATTCAAGTATCTATTCAGCACAGCAGTCAGGGGAAAATTTCTTCAGTCATTTCAGTGGGCACTGAAGTAAATATTCTCTTAAATGCTACACCCAGAGGAAAAAACAGATTGCTTGACACCCAAAATGAAATTTACGTGCCCTGCATGTTCAGTTTACTCAGCAGTTTCAGCTCAAGATAAACATATTCTAGCACAAAGCCTGTGCACGAACCTCATGAAAAAAAGCATCATCAAAACTGCAAAGTAAAAACTGGAAGGTGCATCAGATACACCTTCTGCATTGCAGAATTGAAAAAGAAGAGAGAAGTATGTAGCCTGATCACTGAGAGATTGGGGCTGTCCCCAGCAGTTAGTTGAAACATCTGGAAAACAGCTGTACTTTTCTCCTGCAGTGCACTCACCATTGCACTGCACTCGAGGACTTCAGCATCACAGTCACTGCCCTCTGCTGGGTTGCAGGACCCTGGAATAGTTTGGGTTGGAAAGGATGTGAAATATCTTCCAGTTCCAACCACTGGGTCCCTGTCCAAAGTCCCTCTCCAGCTCTCCTGGAGCCCCTTTAGGTGTTGGGAGGAGCTTTAAGGTCTCCCCAGAGCCTCTTCTTCTCCAGGCTGAACAGCCCCAGCTCTCTCAGTCCATCTCCAGAGCAGAGCTGCTGAGTCCTCTGAGAATCTTCATGGCCTCCTCTGGATTCCCTTCAGCAGGTCCACATCCTTCTCAGAACTCTCAGGAGAACCCAAAATCTGGCCTGCAAGATACTCTGAGGCACTTTGCTGAGACAGCAGAGAAGAGAAAAGAAAGCAAGAAATCTGCCTTGTTCTAAGCAATGAATGGAGATGTCTGATGAGCTGCCAGCTGAAATGGTTCTGGAAATACACTGCAATGCACTTTCTTCTAAGGACACAAGGGCCTCCTAATTGACACCACCTGGAATGTTTAACTGATTTACCAGAATCTTTGTGTTTTACAGCCACCTGTGAGGAAAAAGGCTTACAACAGCTGACAAGCCTTGCCACTCTTATGACCCCTAGTGACCAGATGGACCAAATAATCCGAATTATCAGGCTCTGCAGGGCAAAGGCACCTGTTGCTCACAAAGCCTGTTCACGCTGCCGTTTCAGACCCACGACTCTTGCTGCCAGGAGGAACACGGCCCCAGTGAGTACTTCTGCCACAAAGGAGATCCAGACCAGTGCCAGGGACCAGCCAAACCTGATATCGACTTCCACCAGGAGATCCTTGCTCCTCAGGAGGCAAACAGCTTCTTGGAAGGCAGCAGCTGAATATGCAATATAGACACTGATCCCTGTAAGGGTAACGAGAGCTGAAAAGAGAAACATGTTCAGCTACTTACCAGCCACTGAAGGAATTAAAACCAATCAACTGGATATGTCTTAGGGCCTCTTTGCCACTCCTTCCTATTCTAGCCAGGCCAGATTCACAGATTATCTTTGAAATCTAGCTGAGGTTGGTTTCTTGGGGAATGAGGGTGAGAGGGAAGTAAAGGCAGGGTTATTTATGTCCATTGAGGACAACGTTCCCACTGTTAAATACTGAATGTCTGACAGCAAGCCTCCCACAATAAAAATGGGGTCCTATATTTTACAGATATGTAATGTGTGTGCATCTCTGTTTTCAGTACTGAGATTCAGGATGGGGGCTGCTCTCAGGCAAAGGCCACCCTGCAGTCTGTTCATGTTCTCCTGGGAAACTGCACCAGCTGCATCCCCAGAACATCCTCAAGCACCCCTCTCCCAACCCTGTCTTCGTGTTTCCTTTCCCTCTTTGCAGCCCCAAATGGCTTAGAAAGGCCCAGTGCTCGACTCCTCAGTGGGATAATCATGCTTGGCACTTCACAGCTTTTCATTTTTCACTGACTATTTGGAGTAGTTTTCCACCAGCCTTTTCAGTGAATACAGCTTTCTGCTGTTCTGAGGAATCAGAACTTGCTCTTCTTTTTAGAAGACAATCAGAATGGGGGATGGCTGGTCTGTGTAAGAGCATTTCAGACTAAAAAGCTCAGCCAAGACTTTGAGACAGCAGCATTCGCTTTCAGCAATCCCTTAGCATTTTCTTCTTAAAAATAGGACTGTATGAGCAGTTGATGAGAGCCATTTCTGAGGATCCCTTTTTCTGTTGGGAAAAATTTCTGCTTTAAGTTACATTGTGAAACAGTACTGAAAATCTGTTTGGAATAGAAAATGCAGATTTAAACACAGTTTTCCTACTTTGACAGAATGTTTTCAGGTTTTTGAATTCATAAATTACTTTCTAAAACATGGTGGGTTTGGATACAGCAAAAAAGGAAAAATAAAAAGAAGTGTAAAGAATTTTACTAGCTTCAAATTGAAATGTTACACTCCAACTAAAATAACTTTTTGGGGTTTCCTTTCATGATCCACAGTTTGGGGACACTGCTCTAGATCTAAACTAGCAGTGAAGCTACCCCAGGAATGCCTAACAAGACCCTTTTCAGGAACTCAATCAAATGCCTTTTTAAAAACATCAGCTTGCTTAATAGTTGCAAAAACTATGCAACCCTATGGTTTAGTAATTCCAAGTTCACTTTTCCATCACTCCATTACCTTGTCTGTAAAGAATTTGTGCACCACGCTGAGAAGTTATTAAATCTTTTGTGTTAATGGGCAGAGCAAGCACAGATTGTTCAAAGGGTGCCTCGCTCCACAAGGAGGGATATTTGCCTTTCCTGAGCCGCTCTAGTCCAGAATTGGGACCCGATCAGACACCAGGTGAATGAACACCAGCATTATTCTGAAAGCAAATTCCTGCTTGGCTTTCATTCCCTGGGAAACAAAGTGATGTTTCCCAGATATAATCTCTTGTCATCTAAAACAGGCCAGGAGTTTGATTTAGTACCTCCAAAAAGGAAAAGCAGTCCCGTCATTAGGAGCAGTAGGTAGGCCCTGGCAAGAATACTGATGAATCCAGTCATTCCTCCAAAAATCATCAGGATCAGACTGAGGGGCATCAGGATGACAAATGTTCCATGCATGTCTGAAGAAAAATGAAGAACGTTAATATTGTAATATTTTATTATGGTGTCAATGGATGTACTAATAATTATTAAGTGCAGAGACTCTGATCAGGATCAAAGCCTCATTTTGTGCTGCACAAACAAGAAATTGGAGAACCCTTTGGGTTTTCAGTGTAAGTCAGCAAGACAAATACATGCTATGGAGGAAAATGTAACAAAGAGAACAAGCCCTCACAGGGTCACAGCCTGTGTTTCAAACAGAGACCACAGATATAAAGGATATGTCTACACAGATAAAGATGAGCAATTAAACTCTTCTCAGCTACTGAGCCAGCTGGATATCAGGTGATGCACTGAATACCAGGTAGGCACTGGCAACCTTAATAAAAAGTAGCCCTGTTATCTGAGCCACGCTGTTCTGTTCGGGAGGTGAGATCCAGCCATGCTTTGATTAAAGGCTTCTCTTCTGTCACATGTCCTCTCCTGCACTGATGTAGCATACTGTTGACCTTTTCCTTTGTTGCAGCTGACCATCAACTAGAGGGAAATTTTCCCATCCAGCTCTGATTCTGTCATTGTTTTCTACAGCAGCTTCACTAAGTGCATTAACCTATCCTGCCTGCTTCCTCCCATGCTAAATGTTTTACATTAGTCTTTCTTGATGCCTATAATACTTTAATAGCTGTGTAAACAGAGGGTTGCTAGGTATTTTTTCATATCACAATGTTTTTTCCATCATAAACCATTATTGTGTCATCGTTCCCTCTCATGCACTCTGTTCAGAACATTCAACCCAGCCTTTTTTAGAATAACAACCAAAAAAAGTAGTTCCAGTATCAATTTGCTTCATACCAGAGTAAAGTGCAGAGTAAGTGACAAAACAAAATGTAAAACCCAAAATCTGAACAGGTCTAGGCTTCAGTGTCTCATTTAATTTTACAGAGGAACCACAATACACCATTAGCTGTTCCCAAGGAAAAGGAATCACTTAAGAGATCGCAGCTCATGTGTGATCAAGTGATCAATGTTTTCAAGTCACTCTAACTGCCCACTGAATTGGAGATACTCCACCTGCCACTGGCTAAGGATCCAGCTTATCCTCTTCAGCAGAGTTATAAAGATCTAGACACAATTGTGTACATATCTCTCTTCAGTTCCAGAAGCCTGGAAGGTTAGGAAGGGTCTGCATGGCATCAAGGGAGACATTGTTAATGTCTCTACTTGAGCAGAATGTGGTTTCCAGACATAATTATTTGTTTTGTGTAGCACAGAACATGCTCACAAAAAAAAAAGTGGCAAATGACAAAGTTTTGGGAGGCAACCCTATTGTTCTTTTATTTCTGCTTATTTGCACTGTATTATATTTTCATATTCAACCCCACATATGCCCACATCAGGAGCAGTTGATGCTCAGAAACCATGAATTCAGCATTCTTCATTGAAGAGAGCACTTTCCCTCTTTGATTCTAAAGCTGAGGACACTCCCTGGGCCTTCCTTCAGCAAAACTGGCCACAGCTGCTGTTCCTGGCTAAAAAACACAGACCTAAAGCAATTCTCAATGCTAACAGCCACAAAAATCTTCAGCTTACTGGGAACAAACCCATATGTCAAAACTGCCTGAAAATCTTAGTCGGATTCCAAGATGAGAACAAGCCATGGAACTCAGTTCAGAAGTTTTATGTATTAGAAGTGGTTGTTGGGGGTGTGATGGAACACGATGTGACAGAATAGAGATTGGGCCCCCAATTCAGTTCTCATATTCTAGAGAGGCAGCAGCAACATGAATGTGGTCTTCAGCCACATTTGAGCTTGCTGAGGGTTATTTGGTCTGGTTTTGGTTATTCCCCACCATTCTGACATCCATGCGTCCTCTTAGATTTGGTCTTGCCTGTAAAAGGTGAACAAGCCTTGGGAGGATAAAATCTTGGGAGGATGCAATTAACATTTTAAAAGTATGAATGTAAGAATGGTGCAACTTTGTCCTCAGACCTGGCCTTGCTGAGAGAGAACAAACATAAACAAGCTCATGGCTGGCTCTCTGCCTTGTGATTTTCCAGGTGTCCCTCACTAGCCCAAGTTACTGCTGACAAACTCCACCTCAGCAACACTAACTTGCCATTTCTTTGACTTCTTGTCATGGTGTAATTTCAGTGACTGCAACCTGAGCCAGGACACATGTGGGTGAGCAAAACACAGCTCTGAATGGAACCTTGTGCAGCAAAAGGAAAAGAAAACTATACCAGAGCGTTCTTGGGAGTGTCCTAGGTTACATTAATGATCTGTGACAGTTGCAATATCAGAATAACTCTGATTTTTATGCCCTCTTCAGTGAAAATATAGGGTTTTGGGATAGCTCAGCTGAAACCCACAAACCCCACTGTGACAGAGCCTTACTTTTCCTACACACAGCTGAGATCACACTCCTCATTAATCACCTGCAGCTTTTTAAAAATCAAATATTTAGAGAATCATATTTGGTTAAATAGCACTTTTATAATGTCCAGTGTTCTAGTTCAATACCTACTACTCATCTGCACTATGAAATCTGCAACTGCCTGGGAAACTTACTCTAAAATGCTGCCATGGAAACCACTCAGGAATCTGAATTCATGCCATCTGGCATATGATATTATGCCATTATATTCCTTGATTAGAGAAATATAATTAGTTTATAGAAGAACATGACTTAAAATATCTTTACTGTGTTTCTGTCTTCAATAATCATCTGTGAAAGAAGTTAAAACATTAATTTTGCAGTCATTTTAGTGGTTTTTTAGTTTCTGTTGAAATACACATTTATGCATTATGTATTAAACATATAACTGTCTTCATATTGATGAAATTAATCTAGTATTGGAAAAAAAAAACCCTAAGCATTTTGCACAAGAAGAGGCATGTGTACTTTCTTGTAAAACAGAATTCAGTTTCCCACATCAGTTTCTCAACACCTGAGTTCCCTGTTAGTCCAACATGAAAGATCCAATGGTTTAATCTTGGAAACACTGAAACAAACTCATACATTTTCAAAAAACACTCCCTTTTTTCTGAAGCAAAAAAGAATGAAGTAGTTTAATCTGAGTGAATGAGGGTTTGCATTATCTAGCCAAAGCTCTTTTACTAGAGGTCTGGCCAAATATCTGTAACAATGACATCTGCAGTGTGTGTCCAGATCTGAGAATTTGGCAGGCATTTCTAAATTACCACCCAACACAGTTGTTGATGAGTTGTTTGTGAGAGAAATCTGTAGAATGAAATAGAAACACTGAGCGGTGTCAGAAGTAACCAAGTGCAAGCCCAGCAGTTTCGTTAATCATCTCCTGTTAACATCCTGGAGCTTAATTGCTTCAAACTAACTTTGGATTTGTTTGCACAGCTTACAATAGCAAATAGTGCCTAGAAATCTGTAATAGTCGCCTCATCAGAAATACTCCAAATAGCAGCAGCGCAGAAGAGCTTAATTAAGGATGTGTTTGTCTTACCCAGCAGTAACTAAATAGCCAGTTAGAAGGACAAAGGCCTCCAGCTGAAACAGACTCCTGGCAGTTGCTAAAACCAATGGGGCTGTTCTAGAAGGACTTGGCAAAGCCAGGAAGAAACAGTGCACAGAGAAATTCTGACCTGCTTGCTAGGAAGAAAGGAAGGAAACAACTTAAAAAGCCATGAACGACTGAAAGAACTCCTCTGTGGCTAAATGTAAGTCTTCTGGGCTTGGGCCCCAGGGACAGGAAGGCCTGGATTTTGTCCTGTTCAACAGAGAAAAGGTGATGGAGGATGATTGCTCAGAGGGTTAGGGTTCTCCAGGATGATTAGCCAGGCTCTGGTCGGTGTGTTATATGTTTTGGTTTGGTGCTTTTCCCAAAAAATCTCTGAGCTAAACGGGAAGACCAATTGCAGATAGCGGAAATAAAACGATGCTAGACTTGGAGCAGGTGGCACTGACAAAAAACCTCGGTAGCAGGAATGGGTAGAATGATGAATGTGAGCAATGCACCATGGTTCACATTCTGCTGCTGTGGTACCAATGAATCTGAAAATGAGAACATTCATCAGAAGTTGTCACTTGTTAGGCCTCAGCTGCAGTGGTGCTGAAGTTATCCAAGATTTCTGTATATATTTACTGTAACAGCTACTGTAAGTACTGAAGCAGATGTTCACTGGCACCTCTCTGAAGGAACAGGAACACACCTACCAGATTAATTAAGCCAGAACTTCTATGTGCATCATTTGGGTCTTGTTTCACTTGGCCTCTAAAATGGCCCCTGCTCTAGCGCCAGCTGTTTCCTTCTGATAGCTTAAAACCAAAAGAAAATTTGCAAAGAACTGTAAATCCCCCAGGAAAAAATGTCGGGGTGGCCAAAGAATAGGGCATTCTTTATAACATTATAAACTAACTCAATAAAAATGAAGCAGGACCATGAAGAGCAGGGTGAAGTGAAAGCAGCTAGTTAGTGACTGTTACACGGTCCACATGCTGTAAGGAAATCCAGACAAGTTTATCTGTACTTTTAAACTGATTTGTCAAGGAAGAAACCAAGGCAGCTGTTACATTAGAACAACTGAGGTATCAGTAGCTGCCTCTGCTGCAAAGATTGTTTCCCTGCAAGAAGCACAAACTTTTCTGCAGCCTCATGGTTCTGGTTACATTTGTGTCTAAATAAGAAAAAAATAAAATACTCTGGGGAGAATACTTTAAGCAGTTGTCCATGGACAGCTGCACACTCCAGTCTTGATTTTATAACAGGACAAACAATGAGTGCAAACCACATCCATTAAGTACTCATTTCAGGAATAGAGGAGAGCGCTAAAAATGGACGTGTAAAAGGAAATAAATCACTGTCCATGCTGGTCAAGTCACTGACAAAAAATCAGGATTGTCCAAGGCTTAATCTTACCTTGTGCAGATGGTTTGTGTGTCACACAGACAGTAAGAAGGAACAGCAGTTCCTCTCACATTATTTTTCATAACTCCAGCCCCAGCTCTGCAGTGCTGGTGGGACCCTGCAGCAGCTCAAGTGCAAAGATGCGATCCAAGTATTTACAATATTTTTCATTGTGCAAGGATTACACTGGTGCTGTCTTCAGCTAAATCTGTTCTGGTATTTACTCATTACTAACAATGTAGACTTCGGTAAATGGAAAATATTTATATGACAAAAATATCTAAGAGCAATTTTTCCCCAGTGTAACACGTCAAGGTTTCTTGTTTGTTGTTTTGTTGTTGTTGTTGATGGTAGTGGTGTTTGGTTTTTATTTGTTTGTTCATTTGTTTTTTCTCTTAAGAAATTCTTTTACAAAGCTGAAACTCTTGGGGGAAAGGTTTCAGCTGACTAAGCACTGCCATTCATTCTACTCACCAGCTGCCCTCTCTCTGTGTGTGATCCTCAACATCTAGAACTGATTTTGGATGTTACATTTCTGCTACTGGAAAATTCCGAAGCTGCTCTGAACCCCTGATGCAGCTTCCTTTGAAGTCAGTGACATCCTTATTTTGTCATTTAGTGAGAGATGGATCCAGTTCACCATGAAAAATGTTGCTCTTGCTGATTGTCTCCCATAGCTGGCACAGGAGAACACACAGCAAGGCAAAATATCAGGGGCGTCTTTGCTGGCAGAATTCAATTCTAAGGGGGACTTTCAGAGGGCTATCTTTAAACCTAGTAGTCACCAAGAGACTCTAATTACTGTCTAAATTACAAAAAGTGACACTTTCATTTTAATCCTGTTTGGGCCAGAGGAAAGTATACATCTCCAGTGAAAAAGAATTCTAATGCAGAACTTTCAGAAAAGCTAGTGGTAGGCAGTCGAGAGGTATTTTTCTTTAGATGTGGCTGATGTTTTAAACAAATAAATAACCAGGCCATAATGTAATCTGTAATAGGGAAATATTTGATCCATGGTGGGTTTGAGGGGCAGAGAGGGTATACACTGCATGTTCAGCTGGGGGGAGTGGTGAGAGAAGAAATGGAAGGCCAATGTAGAGGAGAGTTCATGTCTAATCCATTAGAGGAACAGCTCAAGAGTACTCCTGTGATGTGAAAATACATCAAGCCTTAGGTTGATTGCCTGGGGAATATTGCTGCTAGCACAGGATTTTAACTTGTGCACCCAATTATTTTAATTTGAAGCTCAATTTGAAGTACACCGTAAGTCTAAAAGGAATCTGCTGGGATGAATAGGGGAGATATTGGAAATGTGGAGGAAGGGACCATGAAGGCTTTTCATTCTCTAGTGACGAGTTTAGCTTCTGGCAGTGGCCAGCACTTTTGTTTCCACTTAGACCCAGCTCTTTGCACTCACATACAGATTTCCTCCCATCTCTTTGGCAGTTGTGTCAGTTAAGACATGCCAGGAGCTGCATTCAAACTCTGAAGAGTGAGAGATGTGACCAATGTGTTACCTAAGTGCCTACTTTAGTAGACAGTCCTTTAAGGCCTTTTTAGGAATAATCAGAAAGAAACGTGTTTGACTTTGCCAGAGCTCATGAAATTCAGTGCCAATCAAACAGTGAGAAATATGTGTGTACAGCTAGATGGAATGAGATTAATCCCACGAGAATGTGCCTCACAGACACCTTCACAGGCACACACAGATAAAAAATGTAATTTTTTTGAAGTAACCAATTAAAGCTGTGCAATTAGCTGTTTGCCACATAGAGCAGCAGATGAAGAAACTGCTGTAACTACACTTCAATCCATGATCACAGAATTGTCCTCTAAAATTCTTGTTAAAATGTGTTGTAGATGAAGGTGGTTTGCCATGATCTGCCTAAATATGATTCAGTGGCCAGAGTCAGAAACATTTAAGAGATAAGAGTAAGGCTGATGTAGAAGGTAATATCTCAGGACCTGATGAACCTAGATGTCACTTAGAAATATCTGTATTTCCTAGAAGGAAGAAGTACTGAGATGGTAGTTTCTATGTTCAGCTGCTACTGCTGAGGATCTGTAGCCTCACCACACTGAAACTGCATTGAAGCTGAGCAAAAAAATCAAAAAGTTAACTTTGTAGGACATTCCAATCAAACCTAGCAGGCTCTTTCAATTGAAGTGTCTTTGATTTCTTCTCTCATCATTTTTAGGCAGACTATGCCTGTTTATAATAAAATACACAAGTGTCTTTGCAGACCAGAAGTCTTTTTCCAGGAACATAAAAATAGCACTTGATGTGAAAGCGAGAGAAAAAAAAATTCTCCAAGGCCATGAAGAGTCTGTAAACATAATTATTAATCCAATTTTTATTCATATCCACCATTTTCTTACACTTCATGACTCACAAAGAGCCGTCCTTTGTTTCCAAGCCAACATCATTTTTATAACCAAAAGAGCTTTTCTTTTTGTTTTGTTATTTCACTGAAGAGCTGCAATCTCTCACCCGAGAAAACAGATGTACCTTCTGCAAATATGCACACAACTTTTGAAAAGCCAATGATTTTATCCTGAAATGCTGGACTATCACCAACATAACAGTGGAGGTGCTGATACCTAAAACATGATCAGGCAGGTTCAGTTAATGCTGACCCCTCAAAGGCTCAAGTGATCCAGCAATCACTTCCGCTGATTTCAGCAACATCAAGCAGCTACAGCCCTCTGTTTTGAGCAAGGAAGATTAAAGAAATGGCACTTCCTATTTGAAAGCACAGAGAGACGTCCTGGGCTGTAAGTCCTGAACCTGTTGATGTGTTTAAATGGCTGCTTCAGTAGCCCTCTGGGATCTTACTTCTACTTTACTTTCCCAGCACAGCTGTGACACAGTCCCAGCAGCACCAGCACCTCCCAGGCTTCCTTTGCCACGGGCACTGCACCTGGAGCTGAATCACGAGATGCTGCTCCAAGAACCTGAAGCCACTTTAAGCCTCTCTGGAGCCCAGGGAATGGCTGGTTTTGAGGGAAAGAGTTCCATGCTAAAAAACAGCACAGATGCACGAATTCCATGTGCAAGGAGGAGACAGAGCCAGGGAAAAGAGGTGAGTAAACAAAAAAATTTTAAAAAGCAAGCCCATACACAAGGGTGTATGGGGAAAGGATTGGGCTGAATATAAGATGTAAAGATGGTAAATCAACTTCTAGAAGATGTCTGTAAGTATTTGAAAATGTTCAGTTTGGACTTTTTGAAAACATTCTGGCATTGATAAATGAATCTAAAGAAAAAGAAGTAAATACATTAGAAGCTTAATGTTTTTGAACACGATGTTCTTCAGAGACTTTGCACACTGCTTTTAGTCATTGATTTATTTTCTTAAATTGTCACATACTTAAGCCTTTTATCAGTGCCAGGAATCCTGAAAGGCTAGGAAAGTAGCTGTCTTAAAGGTTAGTGTAAATGTGTTCTTAAACATTTTCAGTGATCAGACTCCTTTGAAATGATTTGGAACACTTTTGCCTTTTATTTTTAACAATTGTACACCTTCCTGTGCCATTGCCGTCAGAAAGGTCTTGCTCCTGTGGAAGAAATTAGCTGAACTTGTCATCAAATAGATGGTTATGTCAACAGTGAACACACTTAAAGACCACAGGCAGTGACAGATATTGTACAGAAGCAGAGTCAAAACACTGTCTCAGTGAGTTCCCCCTCTGAATCAGAAATGAGTCCTTATAAGTGGCCAAGGAGGGAGGGAAGGGTGGATGGAAATATAAAATAATATAAACTCTACTCACACAAAAGCTGTCTGTGTGAATCAGTGATGTTCACATTCTCATGCCAGAAGGGGTTTATCAAAGGGTAACATTCACTCCTCACTATTAGAAAAAAGGGAAAAACAATGAGGAAAAAATTACACTATAATATCTTTTTGCTATATATATAGTTATCTTTTACATGTACATATAATTCATTTAATATTAGCTGCTTTTAGAACAGCCATTCCTAGGTAGGGAAGAAAAGGAGAGGATTTTCAGTACACAGCATCAGCTGCTCCCATGGGGCCTGACCGCTGGAGTCAACAGGGAAACATCTGCTCCTTGCAGTGGGGATCAGAGTACAGCAAAGGGAGAATCCCTGCAACCTGCTCCCTCTCCTTGCTCCTCTGGAAGCAACATCTTTTCTTGCCTATGGCAAACATTACTCACTCCTGGCTTTTAATGGTGAAATCAAAACCTAAACTTATGTGCCTAGCATATAAATTAACCACATGGGGAAAATCCTAAGTATTAATATATAGGACTATAATAATCCAATATTATTATATATAATAATACTTATATTTAAATTAATGGTATTGTTTATGTAAATAAACTATATGGTGTTTATCTTTCTATTCTTTATATTATTATTTATCATTTTAATGGCTTTAACCCAGAACTTTCGCCCCTTAATTCCTTGAGCCAAATGAAAAGACATCTCCTTCCTTCTAAATGGTTAAGGTTTATTAGATTAGCTTGAATTAAAAGTTAATGTAACATTAGGTTACAGGAGCAGAAAATTCGCTCTCCCTATGTCTCCCCCGGCAAGTGACACGGGAGGTATTGACAAGGCACTGCCCACGGGTCCCGGGCACGGCCGGGGAGCACTCCTGCCTTGAACCACGTAGAGCCGGAGCTGCGAGGACAGCGGGCACTGCCCGCCGGCGCTGCCCCCGAGCCGGACCCTGCCGGACCCCGCACCCAGACCCCTGCAGCCGGACCCCGCAGCCGGACCCCCCCACCCAGACCCCCGCAGGCGGACCCCGCAGCCAGACCCCTGCAGCTGCATCCCCTCTCCCAGACCCCCGCAGGCGGACCCCGCAGCCGGAGCGCTCCGCTGTCCGGGCCCGCCGCCCGCCCCGCTCACCGCGGCAGGTCCGCCAGAGCCCCGAGTGCGAGCTGAGCGCGTCCGTGCCGTTCCGGGACGCCTCCAGCTTGGAGGCATCGATGATGTACCAGAAGTCGGTCGCGATGGCCACCACGAGGAAGATGAAGCTCGAAAGTCCCACCAGGGCCACGAAGAGGGAGAGCGCGCCCAAGTTAACCCTCATGGTGCCGCCGCCGCTGCCGCGCCTCGTCCGGCCCCGCGGCCGCGCAGGTAGCGCGCCCTGAGCCCCGCCCCGGCTGCTCCGCGCCCCGCGGGCGGAGCGGGGACCCCGCGGCCGCCGCCGGCCCGGGCCGGCCCCACAGAGACCCCGCTGCCCCCCGCCCGCCCGCCCGCCAGCCCCGACCCCGGCCGAGCCCCGCACGCGTGTGCGCAGCGAGCGCGGAGCCCTGTGCGATGAGGCGTGCCAGCGCTGCCTCACAGAGAGGGACACCTGGCAAAAACACGGGCATGGGGATCCCGGTCGCCCCGGCAGCTTCGGGATGGGCTCACCTCAGAGGAGAGAAAGATCCCGGATTCCAACCACCACTGTCTTTGAGGGGAGGAGGGAGCAGAAGCCGAGGTTTGGGGGGCAGTGACAGGGTTGGTGCTCCTGCAGCCTTTCTGGTACATTTACAAGAGATTCCCTCTTGTTCTGTGCCTTCCAGATGCCGACCTCAAAAGGCCAGTTCTAACCTAATTTGAAAGGTGGTGTGAGAGAAGGCAGTAGCGTGGCATTTACTACCTGATGCAGTGATGTCTGTACCCTGCTTGGAATCATTTTCCCGTCAGTGTAACCGATAGATGGAAAGACACAAACTACCTCTTCCAGAAACTATAGTTATGTAGTTTCCAAGGAGTTCACGTGTGAGCCCTAAAGCCACACTTCACCCAGCCTCCTGCTCATCTTCAGCCCGCTGAAATCTGTTGAATAACGAAGTAAATTTCAGTAATAGAACCTTGCTTTCAAATCTGCAGAGAATTCACTCTGGTGTTCTACTGCATCTCTTCACTGGCATAAAGATGCTGTGCAGGTAGGGACAAGGGGGCATCTTGTTTTCTTCCTTGTAATTCACTTCAGGCCTTCCAGGGAATTGCTAAGTAACCCCAAGTAATTAAAAAAGTCATTCTCATTTACTTTCTGGCATGGACACTGGGCAGAATGTGTGACATCATTACCTATCCATGGCAACAAGCTATCGTGAACCAGCAGGGTTTCAGCAGTAGGATCAGTTAAAAGGAAAATTTTCCTTGAGAGTGTGTTCAAATAAACACAGTAATCGTCAACACTAGAGACCACATTTTGCTCTGCAAAACTACTGAAAGGTGTATATGGCTGGGAATATAATAGTCTGTATATTCAGGAATACAGTTAAGCAGCCATAGCATTATGCTGAGCTTTTGCCATCTATTTCTCACCTCTCCAAGTTGTATTTGTAATCTGTGAAAATGCCCTTGCAGCTCTACAAACCATGCAGCTGTTACCTCCTTGTAATTGCTATGTTTGGGTGATACAAAGTTAATGAAGCAAAGTGAAACGTTTTGTTAGACTAACTGATGAAGTGAGACAAAATGAGTAAGCCTCGGGGCACGAGTCCTAACTTGGGACCCCAAGTTGTCTCTCTTTTTCCAGCTATATTTGCAGAGTTACTTGAAAGTTTAAATTAGCCCCACAAATACCACATCCTATGCAGAGGTTTTAACAGTTCTCTTCTCATAAATCTGAGCCAGAGGAATTTGTACACCTAAATCACCACTCCCCTGCAATGACCTGACACTGTCATCTCCCAGGGAAATGTCAAGGTTGTTAAAATGCAAGGGAAAGCAAAGGGTGTAAAACTGCAGGAACATTTAACCCAGTTGCGTACAAACCGTTCAGCGGGTGCTGTACAAGATGCTTGTCAGTGACACCCTGCATCTTGCAGAGTTCCTGTTCTAATCTGGGGGCCCTCAAAGTTTGTATATGTGCTTATTCTTAGAAACATTATTAAGTAATCTATTTTAGCCATCAAGATGTGTGGAGGTCCTTGTAGACGCTGTCTAGACTAACTTTACAAACCTAAGTTAGAGCCTGCTAACCCCAGATCCTTTTGTGACCAAACTCTGATGACAGATACTTGTATCAAGAGTAAATCAACTCTACATAAAGGTTTCATTTCCACATCACCATAAATTTTTAGGCATTGATTCTCATGCTAGGGAACTAATAATTCCTGCAAAGTCAGAAAACTAAAAACATAGTTAACAAAGCACTTTCATGTATTCATTGGGAAATGTTTATAATGAAAGGAAAAAGCCAGCAGTGCAAATTAGTTTCTCTACAGATTCAGTTTCAATTTCCTGAGGTCTTTGAATGTTAAACTAGGATCTTTAGCATAAAAGATTCGAAATTTTAATCTAGACTTAGCTTCATGGAGAAGGAACACTTGGCTTTGCATAGACTAGGTGTTGGTTGCATCTGCCAACATCAATCTGCTGCTCAGAATAACAAAGATAGTTCAGAAAATGCTCTCAAAGTTGCAGTCAATTATCAGTCCCTAGAGTGTGATGCAGCAAAATTATCAGTCTCTTCCAGCCTGAGCATGGCAAAGCTTGTGTAAGTAACTTTTACCCTCTCCCTTCTGCTTGCAGGGTTACCTGTGTGCCAGAGGATTCAGAGGGCATTGTGCTCTGGGAATCACCAGCTTTGCTTCCCAGCACTTTTCCCGGGTAAAATGCATCTCTAGGGCAGTTCCTTCTCAACTGTTCTGAACCTGTGCTGTTCAGGTGCAGCAGAATCCCACTGAATTCCTCAATTTCCCCCAATGTTTCTTTTATTTAATTTCCTCTGCCCTGTCTGTATTTGTGAAGAGGAGACTGCATTACTAAAAGTACATTCTTTGTAAACTGAAGAAGGGAGGGATTCCCACGATGTTTACCCACCTGACTGCAGGAAAGCCAGTCAGTGCAAGTGTGCACCAACGACGGTAATTAATTGCTGCCATGGCAAAAAGCACAATCAACACACATAATTTCATTCACAATCCTTTTCCAGGAAATATCACTTTTTTTTCTCCTGTTATTTTTTTATTTTCTTGTTGTTGAATGAAGAATTAAATCAAACACAGTTTTACCATTCAGCCTTCCAGTAAAGCTAATGGGATTCTGGATTTTATTGTTCTTTTAAACCTACCACAATTACTTCCCCTGTGGTTCAAAAGAGAAAAGCTGTTAGACAATATTCACTATTACAATTTTCAGATTCGCTGCCCTTGGAAATTACTAACTATTGGCTGGTTGATCTGAGGTCTGGCCGTTCCTTCTCAGATTTAATCTTTTCATCATGCACTTGTACACATCCAGTTTTGAAGAGTCAAAACCTGCAGTGAGTTTTAAAAAAGACTGACCAGTCACAATTTATCTCTGACACGAGGCTACAAGACATATATCACAGTGTCCTGGCTCTTACTCAGTATTACCTGATCTGCCAAGAAAAAACCCATGGAGTGTAAACACATGACATTGAATTCAAAAGGGGATTACAGGAGGGACATACTTGAAGCAAGCAGCACAGCCAACTTCTTGGGACTTGATCAATGGATGAAACTGGCCCAATTCATCATTTAAAACAAGCAATGAAACCTTGGTAAAGTTGTCTGGCACATGAGGCAAATTTAAGCAAATTCCTAGGTCACATAGCTGTGAGGAAGACGGGAAATGTAACTGAGGTGCATCCTTAATAAAGAGGTACCTCTCAGGAGCTTGCTGCCAAAGCCCTCTTGCGTGTAGTACAGAAACTGCATCTCCCTAAACAACTTTCACTATCACCCACATTATCCACGCTGCCTCCTTTAAGTCCTTCTGCAGTCACGAGATATTCCTGCTTTGCCCAAATATCATGCATATGTGAAACAAGGTATCAGCGTTTCTTAGAAAAGCAATTGCAGCAGCCCCATTTCTCACACAATCTACCTTTGTGCTTAAAAGCCCCCATGTAATGCAGCTTTTTAGCTACTCCTCTAGTTATACTAAGCCTTAGTAAGTGCCTCTTGCTGCAGATTGGTGAGATTTTGTGACAAATATAATCTGCTTTGCCTGCAGATTGTTGGCACTCAATAGCAGTGAGGAACATGCCAGCACAGAGAGAGACTGCAGTAATAATTTATGTGCCATCGTATCACCACAGGAAGTAAAATAATCTTCTGCTCTTTCACGAGAGACAGATAAAAGGAGAAAAAAATCTCCAAAGCATTTTTGTCAGATGTTCATCCGATAGAATTCTCCACAGAAACTGCAATGAGAGATCTGAATGGCTTGCTGTGTTTTCCATTCCATTGCCACTCAACAATCTTGACTTTAAAAATAGGGAAAGATTATTTCATTCTTTAATAATTCTTAGCCTTTGTTGAAGGATGAAGATGATGAGAAGGAGACATTTAGAAATAGATACAGACTATAAATTACATTCCAAGGTTTTTTTGAGCATTGACTCTAATTCTTCCTACTACTCAAGAGAAATACAAGGATCATCTATAGCAATTGACATTAGCATCATATGACAAGTAATTAATACGCAAATACCCACTTTTGAATTAGATCCTCCTGCTGAAAGATAAAACAACTTCAACAACAGCCCTGCCAGACTTGCAAAGGAGGTGAACTGGAACACAGATGGGAGTATGGAGCACCTGTCTGTGATTTTGCCCAGAGGGCTGGTCAGCCGCAGCGTGTCCAGCTGCTGAGGTGTCCTGTGCCCGCACACCATCCACACCCTCTGGACAGCACGACTGATCACACAGCCCCAGAGCCAGAGCAGCAGCCAGCTCTCACTGCAGACGAGCTCAGCTGGGAAATTACTCCCTAAAACACCATGGTCCAAAACGTAGATACTAAAATCTGGTGGTCTAACTCTGTTAGACAGATTTCTGTTGTTAAAGCCTCCCAAAGACTCTGGTTTGTGGTGTTTCCACACAACGCTTAGCTCAGCCTTGTTTGTTTCACCTGGTTTATACCTAATTAAAAACTCTTCAGAATTAAGCAACTAAACCCCCAATCCCCCAAACAAGTGCACAGCTGCTGCTTCAGCTACTCTTACAGTGGTAGTAGAATGCTGACGGTAATCTGGACTAAGGAAGAAACGCCTATTTGCCTCCGCAGACGTTTTTCCACTTTGTTTTCAAGTCGTTTGGAGATTTTTCATGGGATTACAGATGAACCGAGACAGGGCAAGTGATGCTAAAAACAATTAATAAAAGAACGCGAGTAAGAAACGCGTGTTGAAACGCGGAGCAAGTCCTGCAAATGCTTCAGTGCAAGCCTTTCTCCACCTCCCCGGCAGGCTTTTACCGGGATTTAGTGCTGGGTAAGGCTCAAACACAGGGGATCCCCCGAGCAGAGCGGTCACCCCACGGCCGGCAGCACCCGCGGGGGCCGCCGGGCAGCAGCGTCAGCGGAAGGAGCCGGAAGGAGCCGCCGCCTCCGCAGCGACCCCGGGAGGCGGCCGGAGGGGCCGGGAGAGGCGGGACCCGAGCGGGGAGCGCGGGAGAGGTGGGATCTGAGCGGGGAAAAGCGGGACAGCTGGGAGCTGCCGGGGGACGCGGGGGCTGAGCGGGGAAAAGCGGGACAGGCGGGTCCCGCCTGCGCTCCTGCGGCCGCCCCGTGCCCGCGGAGCCGCGCCCCGGCCGCGCTGAGCCCCGCGGAGGCTCCGGTGGGTCCCGCAGCAGGAACGGGAGCCCCGCCGGGCACAGCCACAGCCGGCGCTTCCCCGGGTCAGTGGGCAGCAGCGCTGGGCTGGCTCCTGCGCCGAGTCCCGCCGGGAAGGAGCAGGTTTGGAGCTGGGACTGGTGTGGCAGAAGTTAACAAAACCGCGCAGGTGCAGATACAGAGGCTGCCTCTAAAGCGTGGAGTGGTTTTAGTGTGAATGTGTATGATGGTCCAGCAGGGACCTACTAAGTTGATCGGGGGTCTGGAGCATCTCTCTTACGAGGAAGTTGAGGCTGAGGTTGAGAAGAGATGACTGAGAGGGGACCTTCTTAATGTGTATAAATATCAAAGGGAGGTGTCAGAGCATGGACCAGGCTCTGCTCCCTGGGGCCCAGCAATGGGACAGAGACAGTGAGCAGGAACTGCCCAGGATGCTCCACCTGAACATGAAGAAGAGCTCCTTCACTGTGAGTGACCGAGCACTGGGGCAGATTGTCCAGAGAGGCTGTGGAGTGTCCCTCACTGGAGATATTCCAGAACTGTCTGGACACAATCCTGTGTGCTGTGCTCTGGGGTGACTCTGCCTGAGCAGGGAGGTGGGACCAGATAAGCCACTGTGGTCCCTTCCAGCCTGAACCTTGTCCAAGCACAAGCAGATAATAGCAAATTTAGCATAATCATTCAATATGTTAATGCTGACACAGGAAATGGCCTTATTTCCTTTGAAGACCTTGATTTAGCATTGTAATTCTGTGCAGTCATGGTAACATTTGATTTTTTTCAGGGGAGGTTGTCTGTAACACAAACAAATTAGTAGCTCTTCCTAAAATATACAGTGGCTGCCACTGAACTACTAACAATAGTATATTTGAGGATTCTGTAAAAGAGAGCATTGGAGCATTGCTACTTTATTGAACAGTGTCATCTGATTTTTATCTTCTGAAATACTGCTGGAGCAATGTTCAGACAGTGTCAGGGTACCACTAAAAGCTGTGTGTGTTTGGTTTTAGGTTGAATATCCTGACAAGCAACTTGTTGTCTTGGGGCGTGGTGGAGCTTCCATGATCACGCCTTGCCACACCTCAGAAACGATGTCCTGAGGTTCCCTTGCTGAGCAAAACTGTTACTGGATCCCTGCAAATGGAAGAGAATGGAATCCCTTCGTGGCAGCACTGCATAAGGGACTGTTTGAGCACTGCAGATGTTTCTCTCACCGGCACACCATGGTAGATTTAACAGAGAAGGAGATGGATAACCCCACGTTTAGAAGTGACACTGTGCTGTCTGATGTTCACTTGCACTGCCCAAGCAAAAGACACCTCATGGTACGACTGAATGCAGTTGGACAGCCAGGTAATGGATGCTTACACTGATGGAGCTGTATTTTAACTACTCACATCTTTGGAATGGCTGAATTCTCCTCTAAGGGGTTCATATTAATAGTTACATATTTTATTTCAGTTATAAGCAGAATCACCTCCTACTCAATCTTTAGAAAGAGGGCTAGCTGTGTTCTCCTCATGAAATTCACTCCAGAAATGAAAACTTGTAGGCAGCCTGTCTAAAAAATTTAAGTTACTTTCTGGGAAAAAGTAACCAAATTTACTCACTTACAGGTTTAATTTTATGTATTTGTTCATTGAGCTATAGTGTCAACATAGCACTTTGGGAATCATGAGTTAAAAAAAAGATTGTGATGTTCCTTGAACACAAACAAAAGGTGAGAATCCAGGGGTTTTAAATAGTGTAACTTAAGTTTAAAATAAAAACTATCAGTAATTAATTTATGACGTTTAATTAAATGTTTATGTGATGGTTTACCATCAATTCCAGAGGAGCCTAACAGCTTTCTTTGGGCTTTGTGGTGTTTTTTTGGTTTTGATTTTTTTTTTGTTGGTGAGGTTGTTGGGGTTTTTTTGGGGGGGGGGGGTGTGGTGCTTAAAAAAAGTCAACAAGAAAACTCAAAATAGCAATGGCTTTAACTGACACAGAATTTGAAGAGTCAAGGCTGTAGAGGTAATGAGTTGGCAAATGCCCCTGGCTGATTGCCAGCCTGTAGGTTGCTATAAAGTTGTCAACGGAACTGCCCTTGGAGCTGCTGGCAAAATGTTCTGTACAAAAGTCCTGCTGTGACAGAAGAGTTAATTGTTTTTTCAAACCCAGTTGTGACATAAAAAGAGTAACTTCTGCAACTGTTCTGGTGTATGACAATGTGAAAAATTATAAAAGTAGGCCTGACAAAGAAATGAATAATAATTTTGACCCTGTTCAGGTCAAAACCCAGGTAATTAGTGCCGTGGTGGATCTTCATGCTGTTTGACATGTGTTTGCTGTGATTTTGCTTGGTGCAAAGAACCTTTCAACAGAAGGAAGTGACGGTGTGTTCTACCTACTGTGAATGAGCTCTGTCTGGGAAATTCCTCTGGTTATTGAGACAAGAATTGGATTGTAGTATGACAGCCTTTAATGCCATAACAATCTACCACTGCCATTTTGCTGTGTTTTAGGGAAGTTTATGGGGATTTAGTCTCTTCTCCAGTGAGTCAGTTTGACTTTCCACCTTTTGAATGCTGTAGAAATGTAGAGGATCAGAATGGACTTGGAAAACAAAAGCAATTCATTCACTGATGGCATCCTCTATTCAAATTAGTTTCATCTGGCCATCATGCAAACAGCGGAGACTTTAAATATTTCTCATTCTAGGACAGGCACTGAAGATTTTTTTAGCTCTATCTAAAAATGGTCTCCCTAGAGAGGACCCTCAGTCAGATTTCAGTAGACCACCTCGGAATGTCTTGCCTACCAAAGAAACTGGAACAGAACTCCATAAATTGTGAAATTGTTGAAAGCAGTGGTGGCAAGCACTTTATCTCTTCCCTTTTGTTGGGAATGAAGATAGATGGAAGGACTATGGAATGTTCATTCTTCCTCATGCGTGGTATTCAGGCAGTACAGATTCCTGTGATTAAAATTGTAAGGTCCATGTTTCAATAACTTAACATTTTAATAGATGCTGATGTCACTGAGTGAGTGTTGCAAAAGATTTTTAATTAATTGGTCTTTATGAATAGCTTAAGTCATTTAATCTCTTTGAATAATCAGTTTGAACACTTAAAAAAAATTACAAAAGTCTCAGCTTTGGCAAGTGCCTCCTGTGCACTTATTTCTGCTCTCATATACTGAGCCTATTTCAAGGCTTGAAGTTGATTGAATTCCTAAAGACTTTCAAAGCAGTAAACAAAATTGCAACTTGCATTTTACTAGAACGTGCTTGTTTCTTGCAAGATAGGAATCTTAACCAAAAGAAACTAATTCAAACTTCTATTAATTCTGCTTTCAACTTGGTTTGAACTTGTGTGAACAGAGCAAGTTTTGGAGGATGTAAGAAACCCTCTGCCCATAATTAAAATAAATGTTACTAAATCAGATGAATGTGCACGTCGTGACTGCAGATGCTGAGTCAGTCAGTGGACTGTGAAAGTGCTTCATTTATTTCTACTGACAGAACTTAAAAACAGAAGTATTTCTTCATAGCAAATAAAACTATATTTCAAGTTACCTGTGTAATTTTTTATTCTATAGATTTTTAATACATGTAATGCATACCAAAATCTCATGCATGTGGAAGTTGTGCATAGATTCTGCCTCATCTGGTGTTTAACCTTTCCCCCCACACTGTGTTCTTACAGTATTCCTGTCATATTTCAAACTCCTTTGGAGCACAGAAGATTTGGCATCTGGGAAACACATGAGAGAAATTACTGCAGGAAGAGAACACCAGTGCAGAAATGGAGATGAACTGTGTGACAAGGACAAGAGTAACATAAAAAAAGAAGAAGAATTAAATAGTGAAGGAGTAGAAGCTCTGCTAGATGATGATGGAGACTTGGAAGTGGTCAGAAGGCCTCAAAGTGCCTCTGGTTTGGAAGCAGAGGATCTTTTGAGGGATATAGTGTGCCCTGTAATTCTGATGAAAGGGAAAGAAGATGCTTTTGAAGATGAAGAGCAGGAGTGCACTTGCAGTGATTTTGTTAAAATAGGTAAATAATAATCTTTCCGTCAAGGAGAAATGGGGCAAATGTGTTTCTGTAAAACAAAAGAAAAACAGGTTTTCTTTAGAAATGGAACAGCAGTTTGTTAAGTGAAAGAAAATAATGAACATAATACTGTGAGATTGCAAATAAAAATGTACATTTTTTCTCTGGAAGTGATTTGGGCAGTCATATACCATGGGAAACTCAGTGCACCTTAATTAGACTGGGTGTTTGGCATTATCTAGCATTATTCTATAGAATGAAGAGTGTTTAGTTCTATATTTGAAAGGGAAGCATAACCTTAGTTTCAAACTTACCCCTGTGGAACTTGATTTGAACAATTTTGAGATAATTATTTCTGCTCTGCTCTCATTTCCACAGAACACACTATGGCAACCCCCTTAGAAGACGTTGGTAAACAAGTACGTGTTCTGCCTTGTAGCATCTTGATTTGCATGGAATGTGCTTCAGAATTGCCTGAGTTTTAACTGCTTCCCTTGTCCCCAGGTCTGGCGTGCTGCCTTCCTTCTGGCTGATTACATTCTCTTTAAAAGGGACACGTTCAGGTGTTGCTCCGTGCTGGAGCTTGGAGGTGGCACTGGGATTTCCAGCATTATCATGGGAACAGTTGCCAAGAGAGTTTATTGCACGGGTAAGGCAGTTATTTTCAGTTATAGCTAATCATTTTTTATTAATGTGTATCAAGTTGTGTTATTTACTGAAAAATAACAGGAACTTTCTCAAGGGGCTGAGAAAGCACAAGAGTTTAAAAGCAAGAGATGTTGCCGTGAACTCAAGATAGGGTGTCCAGATTAAAAGAGGTAGTGTAGGGATCTAACTTCTTTCTTTCTTCAAGGATTGCTCAGAGCGTGGAACTGAAAGACAAAAGGAAGAAGGAATCTAGGGAAGCAGTCATCAGTGGACAGAGTTGCTCTGAATTTTCCTTAATCTCATGGGCTTGAGAGAAACTTCAAGTATTAGTCTGAGAGGCATACATGGCCCATGCAAAATGTTCTTATTTTCGATATCATTATCACTTCTTCTCCAGATGTTGGTGAAGATCTTCTGGCCATGTGTGAGCAAAATGTTGCACTAAACAAACACCTGATGGAGCCAGGAGGTAAGTGCTGTATGGTCAGACTTTGACTCTTTACTTTAGCTCAGGTGCTGTCTGAAAGGCCATTTGGGACTGATGTGATTCTTCTTCACCCACAGGAGGGGAAGTTAAAGTGAAAGAACTGGACTGGCTGAAAGATGAATTCTGCACTGGTAGGTGCTTGTAATGGTTCCTTTTAGATTGGGCTTGGTGTTTGGTTTTACATATTCAAAAGCCTTTCTTGAGCCTCAAAAAAAAATCCTGGTTAATGATAATATTTGATACTGCCAGTTGAAAAGGTTTTATGTTTATTAGACTTGCAAATAAAGATTCTTTTAATGAAGAATAATTTTTTAAAAGCATGGTAAGACACGAAGAATAATCAAAACTTATATAAAGATATATCTGGGGTTTTGTTTAAAGGAGTACTTGCTTTAATGTATTTAAAGCTGTGATCTTGCAACAGGGTTGTGAATTCTGAAGTGAAGGAAAACTTTTGCTTGTCAGTCAGCCTTGGGAGGGTTGGACATAACACAGAGAAAGCAGGGGACTGAGGAAACTTCAGAGAATGAACAGAGCAAGGTTTTGATTTCCCTTTAGTGGTGTGCTCTGTTTATGGTGCAGCAGATGCCCACAGGAGCTAAGAAGTTCCTTTTCTCCAGTCATTTGAGACATTTAATCATGTACACAAAAGCCATATTTTTTCTTACAGATCCTGAAGCTCCTTATAGCTGGTCTGAAGAAGAGATTGCTGATTTGCTTGATCACTGTTCTGTGATAATGGCAGCTGATGGTAGGAAAATATAAACAGTATGCTTTTAAATCAAACACTCAAGCATTATGAGTAATAATTTAAACATACCTAATTTGTTTTTAAAATCTAATAGGTCAGATCCTTACCTAATTTGCCAAAGCTCTGCCTTAAGTGTTCCTGTCTGTATTTTTCTTTTCTAAACACTTGTGTTTTCATTCTGAATTAGCAATGGGAGAACAGATGTTGCAAGCTACTAGCTCTTCCTTTTCTTTGGTGTGTTAAGTCTTTGTGGCTAAATAAATTGCTGGACACAATCACAAGTAACTGATGAATCAGGAGAGTTGTGTTGTCCTATCATTGTCTTGTATTACGTAACTTCTGTGCAAATAATAATAAATAGGTTTAAGATTTTCTATAATGTGAATAGCAATTTCAGATGCTGCACTTTCCCATGGAGTCTTTGGATATCACTTTTCTGCTTTTTTTCTTGCTTAAGTGAAGGATTTTAAAATGACAGGCTAGCTTATCTGTATAGGAAAACCATTGTTCTTTTGATCTGTAGATCAATATATAGATCTACAGATTTCTCACTAAAGGAGAATTGATTTTAGTTAAGATATTGAAAGGAGTTGCAAGACTGCTTTCAAAGGACATCTGGTTATAAGGGTAAATTAATTATGGCCTGGTTGGGGTTTTTGTAAGAAAAAAGGCTCTATACTCTCTGATATCATGGGGGTTTTTCAGCTTTATAGTCAGATTATTTCCAGACTCAGAGAATTCTTGTTAAAGCTTGTAAATTCTGACAATTGATTCCCATTCTGATGAGAGAAAGCTTAAAGTAAGCCTGACATAAATAGCAGAGGTGGATACTCTTGCAGGGACAGTTGTTGCCATTAAAAACATACTTTGCATTTAGATAAGATAGTGACTTGTTTGATTAGAGTAATCAAACTAAGGCCTGTTGTTGTTTCATAATGGAGACTTAAGTAAAGTACACCCTTAATTATACATATGCTCCTGATCTTGTTTCTTGTAGTGTTCTATGATGATGACCTGACAGATGCCTTGTTCAGAACTCTGTATAGACTCACACACAACTTGAAAAATTCTTGCACAGTTTACTTAGCACTAGAAAAGAGGTAAGTATTACCAAGAACTTAAAATAAAAAGCACTAAAAACTTTGTGTGTTTTGATTAAAGGTTGGCTTCAAATTTTCATTGTATCAGTTGACCACAGGCTGCAGTATATGCTCAGGACAAGCATTTTTTTTCCTACATGCCTAATTTTTATCAGTTCAGAATTTGAGTTTCACAAGAGTTTGCCTTTTG
Source organism: Coloeus monedula (assembly GCF_965178545.1). Taxonomy (NCBI): domain Eukaryota; kingdom Metazoa; phylum Chordata; class Aves; order Passeriformes; family Corvidae; genus Coloeus; species Coloeus monedula. The sequence goes on along the minus strand of NC_138796.1, from coordinate 11,793,849 downwards.
TTGTCCTACCTTTCCCTCACCTGAGATAAAGGATGAATAAAGATTCATGTATTCCATAATGCCTGACAACATTTGCTATATATTTTTGAGGTCACAGAGTGAAATGAAGTGGTTTAGAATTAGGATTCATATTTCCCAGCTTGAGAAACTCTAGAACAGTTTCTCTTGTTTGCTTTCAAGGAATCATTGAATGTTTTTAAGTAATTGTGAGTTAGAGTACATTCATAAGCTGATACACAAATAGGCTTTGCTTAAATCTCTGGAGATAGGTAAGCAGTAACTCCTCCTGTGGTTTGTTGCCAGGTGTTTGTCCAGGAAGCTAAGCCAGTAATTCTGTTGTGGCAAAGTGCCTTAAAATCAATGGAAAGATTCATTCAAGAGTTACTGTGTATCGATGCTGACATAACATCTTTTCTGCTTCTCAGGAGCAGGGGGGTGTACATTTTTTTGGCTGTTGGGAGTTAATTATGCTGAGAAGACCCATTTTTTCATTAGCTGAGGGAAGTTACACACCTATTTAAGAAGCCAGCATAGGAGAGATGTTCTAAATGAAATACTCTTTTGCCAGGCTGAACTTCACTTTAAGACATATGGATGTTACATGTGAGGCCTACAGTCACTTTAGAAATACTCTAAATGATTTGGAGAACCTCCAAGATGGAAAAATGAAATACACAGTGGAGCCCATTAAGCTTGATTTCTGCCAGTTCCTTGTTTATGAGCGAATTGAGCAGTTGGTAAGTGGCATTCATGAAAATAAATGTAATATGTCAGGCTAATCACCTCACATTAGTTATCAGCTGTTTATGTAGCATGAAGTAAGAAGAGGAGAATAAACATTATCTTTTATCTCCATTTAGCTTTTTTGATTTAAAGTGATCCTTCTTTGTGCTTACGTAATCTGTACTAGATTGACATGTCCTGGTTTTGACTAGGACAGAGTTGATTTTCTATCACCAGGAGCAGAGTGGCTGAGATTGCACTCAGTTCCTCAAAGGGTAAGAGACGTTTACTTTGTAAAATGCCATTTTTGTGATTGAACTGGAAAATGTTCAGTATCTCTTCTCATTTATTTTCTTGTAGGAAAAATTCATTTCACAGTTTTAGTAATTCCTTTCCCAGTTCAGAGTTCAGGAAATAAAGGTCTAATATCCATGAAGAAGTCAATTAGCTGTAAACTTCTGTTATTGAGAAACATCCAGATGTAATATTTCTGGTTATCTAATTACCTCACGAGCACTTAAGGTTCTCTTTCTCCCTTTTTTCCAGATTATCTGCCCTTAGGAATATTATACAGGGTAGCTAACAGCTTGCTGACGTCTAGAACAATCCAATCTAACTGATATTTTTAGACAACTTTCAAATCTTGTACAGGATTGCAAATCTGGTACCAAGAAACTATGTTGCTGTAGTCAACTATTGCTGTGTGTATGCATAGTGAGATTGCAGGGGCCACAGTTACTTCATCAGATTGATTTATTTTACTTAATGTTGATACCTCCAGGCATAAAACGTGTAAAACGTGTTTAAAAGTTTTACAAGTACACAAAAGTATCCTGGATTATACCTACATGTGTAAACTCATTCCCTGGCTGCCTTGAGGAAGGCTGCTGATCCTTGAAATCTTTTTAATCTTTTCTTGAAATGCATTTTTAAAATGCCTGTGTTTTTATTTATCATTAAGTCTATTGCCACAACTGGAAGATATCATGGTGAAGAGTACGTGATAGTCTGCTTAATTATCCTTTTTGGAGCAGACAAAGTGTGTATTAATATATTCTAAAGAAACTAATTGATTAAGGATTTTTCATCCTTGTTGTCTATAAGGTTGAGAAGGGGGGTGTTTATGTAAGCCATGCGTTTGTGAGACTTTGATTCCTCAGTAAATTGTCTCTTCAGCTGTTTTTTTTACCAGCATTATTGAAACCATTTGTCAACACAGGCTAAGAAGAAGAGCAGGATTATCAGACAAAATAGTGCAGAAGATCATGCAGATCAGTGCAATCACAGAATACTCTGAGTTGGAAGGGACCCACAAGGATCATTGAATCCAACTCTTAAGTGAATGGCCCCACACAGGGGTTGAACCAGCAACCTTGGCATTATTAGCACCATTCTCTGACCAACTGAGCTAATTTCAAACTATTTTGAAACAAATGCTTTTGTACTAACTGTACATTTTCTTAAAAATCATGCTACAAGAATGAAGCAATCAGCTATATTGCTCTGTTTCAAAGTTAATTTGGTAGTTGTTCCAGGAGACTACATAGATGGATTTGGTATCCATCCATGGATGGATACCATCTATAGGTGGAGGTATAGGGTATGTCTTAAAATTTGTCTTACAGTGAGCATTTGAACTTTTTCATAATTGCAGCCTACTGATGTGAGAAAATACCTGTACGTATTCTTTCTGCTCCTACAGGAATTGTGGAAGATCATGGCCGAACACCTAACGTGACAGGCCCACGAGAAAATAGAAGATCTTTACCTTAGGAGAAGGGCTGTTTTGATGTTCTGTTAAGATAAGGATTTTCATCCCAAGAAAAGCATCTTCTGGTGGAATTGTGTTCTCAGAAAGTATTGCAATGCAGATTTGCTTTACTTTTTTGGTTTTGGCACTTGGCTTCTTGGACTTGTGCGCTTGGACGTGATTTCTTTGTTTCCGAGTACCTGATGGATGCCAGACAGTGGCAGTGACATGGTGACTTGCTCTTTGGGATTGCTGACTTCAGTTTTAGAGCCTGGCAAAGAAGTATGTAACCTTTTCCATGTGGTTGGTTTGCAGATGTGCATTTCCCTTTTTAGTTTACAGAACATGGACATTTCTCAGTCTCATCCCAGTTCCACATTATTTGTATTTATGGACACTTGTGAAACAGCTTCTGGACAAGACTTGTTTGTCATGAATGAAATTTTCCTTAAGCAATTTGTTTATGAAACTTGGTCCTTAATTCTCAGTTTGTCCTGTCTGGATCACTCTAGTTTAGGGCCACTGTCTGAACTGAAAGGAGACAAGATGCATTTTGTTTGAGCCTCTAAAAATACTCCACAGAGGTTTTGGAGTATAGGAGGTCAACCCTATATTGCCCTGCAGGAATTTTAAGCTATTCTGTCCTAGGCAGGTTGAGGGTGAGAAGGTACCACATGAAGTGAGATGTTCCAGCTCTTGAAATATTTGGAATTCTACCCTCAGCATATACATGTGAGGGTGGGGAGAGGGAGGTGGCTGAGAATGTCTTGTCCACACAAAAGGGGGCCTCCAATAACTTACTTTTGGAATAAAGTAAAACATATTTATTAAATCTCTCCTGTGTTATTAATGAAACCAAAAATCTGCTTGTACTCCTCTAAATGTTATGTGCATTGTTGTGTTTATATCACTTTGCCATATGTACACTGCCATGAAAATCCTTGTGCCCACTGGATTTCTCAGCACTAGGAGAGTGTCAGTGATGAAGCTGTTCCAGCCTGGGACTCGTGGGAGTATGCAGACATTCATTAGAAGCATCTGACTGATTTCTTGAAAGCCCGTTTTATATTTGGTGTAGGTCAGTTATTTCATGACCTGCTTATGTGTGTGAAGACCTATTTCCTGTGTTCTGTAATGGGATGAAGGGTTCTTATATGATGATGGCCGTTCCCTGTGAATACAGTCAAAGTAAAAATTACATTATGTTAGCACCTGTCTGCCTAGATTAATACAAAACTTCTCTCTCAGAACCCTCATTTGAACTTCAAAGATAAAAAACTCAATTTTAATCCAAAGATTCCCAAACTAGTGTCCGTTGGTTTGTTATGTAATGTTATTAACTTTGGTAGATTCAGCTATTTTTGAATGCTTATTTCAGTAGTGATTTTTTGAAGGCTGTAGCAAGAAATCAATTTGAACTGATGTGAAATAGTGTGTGCAGTTAAAGAAGATTTTTTTCTCACATGGGATTTCTCAAAGTCTTTGGAATTATCAACAGAAACTCACCTTCAAGTCCTTCATTTCTGTGAAGGAAGAGAAAGTAGGCACTTAATTTAAAACTTACGAATATTTCTACTTGGCTGTGGAGATTAAGTTGGAAAGTTTTCATTGGAAAACTGACTTTCTCTTTTGCTAAATAAAGTCATCAGGCAGTTGGGAGCATTTCTGGATCTGGTTGGCAAATCCAGTGGTCATCCAGATGGATCATTTTCTGGAGAGAGGAACATAGAGGAGGTGAAGGGGAACCTGTGGAACCCTTGCAGTGCACTTAGTTCTGATGAAAGGGAAGAGTGTCCAAATATTCTTGGTAATGGATAGACTCATGATCTTCCAGGAGGAATCTGGCTTGAAGCAAACTGATTGTCACTTTTGTCACTGCCATATGGTGAAACAACAAATGCCTTTTTTCAGTCCCCATCCCCGTCCCACTTTTATCTCTCTGAAGAGAAGCAAAAATGACACAATTATAGATACTGGTCAGGAGAAGAACTTGAACTTTTATGCAACATCTCAATAAGCATTACAAACTAATTGCATTAATTTATTTTAAATCTCTGTTGATGTGAAACTTTGAGAGTTGCTTTGTTGTGAACATCTGTGTGTCCTTTTGCAGTAGAAAAATGTTGAAGACACTCCCTCGATGGGGTAGATTCTGTGTATTTATCATTGCTGGGTGTTCTCAAGTGTAGGTGGCTATTTGTAGGCCATCCTTGTAGCTCCATCTGTTGTACAACACTTTGAGTCAAAACATTTTACAGTTTGTTCAACACCCTGTTCCTTTCTAGTTTAACAGTATTGTATTTTGGAGTAGCAGCTTAGGTTGCATGCGTGGTTCTGTACTTCTCACCTAGACTTGCAGATGAAGGTACAGTGGAAATAATCCTGAAAAGAAGGTGGTGTTTAATTGGCTGCTTTTTGACAGTAGCTTCAGGAGGCTGCCTCCAGCAGTTTGGGGTTTTCAGGTAACATTCTAGGAAAAAGTGGACGTACTTTGTGTGTGTGGTAGGGACTTCTCATTCCTTAGAAGATGAGGACTTAAACTGGATCTCAAGGTTTTATAGCAGATAACTATTGTGAGATTGTCTGTTCTTTAACTCCACCATTTGTGGACTTCCACATCTACCACTAGTTCCAGTCCTTTTCTGTTTTCACCAGGGAATTAAGGGCTTTGCCCCTGGCAGTTGCATTTCTGGGTTTTGTTTTGTTTGCTTTGTTTTTTCATTACGATAAACAACATCTTAAAACTTGGAGAAATAATTTTGTGTGTCTGAGATTTCTACTTAGTGAGCTTATTTTATGTTCCAGTTGTATATTTCCCCCTTCCGTAGTGTTGGTGATAGCAATTTTGCAATCTGAATTCTGATGTTTTTGATTCCAAGGAACCCCAATTGCAAGTGTACTTTTTCATTGGTTCAATGAGACCTAATTCAGCTGACTGCTGTGATCCAGTCAGGGCCATCAGTGGGGATCTGTTGCTGGGGGTATAAAGAGAGAGCAGACCAGCTCTTTTGATGGCAATGGATATCTGGGTCCACTTTGGAGTTATGTGTAACTGTGCTCTCAATACACGTGGCAGTGCAGGGTGTGTTAGCAAAGCTGATTTACCTCAGTCCTGTGCCTGAGACCACATTACCTGGAGTCAGACTGCCAGGAGTGTGAAAGCCAAGAGCTGCTGCTGATTTTAAACAGTTACTGGTGCTGAATATTGGGTAGGGGAAACCGAAGACTGCTTCTGAAAAGTGGGTGCTGAATTCCTGTCTGTCTGCTTGTTCTGACACATCAAGGATAGCTGCCTGTCTCATAAGCTTGTAGAGATTTTTCAATCTGCAAGTAAATTGAGAATTATTCACTTAATGCTTAGCAACTTGTCTTTAAAATGCAGTTCATCTCCTGAGTCTGATCATGGTGTTTGTAACCTGAACACTTTGGAGGTTCAAGTGAAGGAGGATTTGAAAATGAGCTACTTCTTGCTGCCAGGCTGTCATGCTGTGACATAGTTCCAGAGGTTTGTGTTCTCTGACAGACTTCATCCTGCTGTTGTTCCACTCATCCTGACCCTTTTTGTGTGTCCTTTGCATCTGTGCTGGAAGTTGGTGCATTAACAGAATAAAGGTTCCTCTTGAGAAATAACTGCCAGCAATGCAGTCAGCTGTGTCAGTACAGCACATTGCCTCAGAGAAAGTTTCTCCCAGCAGATGGCACATGGAATTTCTTTAACAATACCAGCACCTAAAGGCAGTAACAAAATATCTACATGTATATACGTGTGTGTTTGTTTACACATTGCCCAGGCCAGCCCCACTGGTGTGAGCAAGAGGAGATGCAAAGGAACATCCCTAGCCTGCTAGCAGGGTGAGTGTATTCTCTAAGCTTTTTGAGCAAATATTCAAAGGGAATACTCATCAGTACTATCAATACTACAATACTATTGTTGTATCACTCGATAGTGATACGTAAGATGTTAATAATAGTTAGAGACATAACGTAAACGTAACTCCTGCCTCAAAGTTGAGTAAAAATACATATAATAAATCAGGCAAGAAAGCTGACAGGGAGTTGAACAGAAGATAGCATGAAAAAAGTAAAGTTTACTGCTCTGTAACGGCCCTGCTCAGTTTTTGTTCAATGGGATGTCAGTAGCAGGTTTACATTGTAGAATGATCAGAAGGGGCCCCAAAAAATTATCTGCTCTGTATTCCTCTCAAAGTAGAATTATATTCATCTGAGAATCTTGATGACTGTCTTGCTTCTTATCAAAGGCTCTCATCATAGAGATCCTGTATTTCTCCCAGTAATCTGTTCTAGTGCTTCCTTATCCTTTATGATACAAATGGCTTACTGCCATCTGAATGGCTGAACTGCTGCCTTTCTTGCGCTTTTGGACCATTAAACCTTTCTTACTGTAATAAACTGACAGACATAAGGGTTCTGGGCACGGTAAGTGGAAATGAGGAGGCGTAGATGGCCTAGCCTCAAGTGGTATGTGCAGGGACAGAAGGATCCTGTAACACCATCTGCAAATTGATGGTGTTGCAGCTCAAAAGAACAGCTCTGGCCACTCCAAGCCCACAGCGTTCCTGCCTTGCTTTTGTCCTCTCCAGCTCTCCTGTCCAGTGGCCTTCAGCTACTCTGCCACAATATCTGCTCCAGGATACTCCCTGGAGCCTTCAGTGGAGGTAACTGGGGACTGAGCAGGGTCTGACAGCTCCCCTCTCTTGTGACTAAGTGTGCATCCCTTATGGATCGCAGTGCAGGAGTTCTCTGAAGTCACCTGGACAGGGAGAGAGGAGGGAGGTGTTCGTTTCAGAAGCGCTTGTTGGCCTTCTGTAGACAGGCCTTAGGTTTTGAAGAAAACCAAGACTGTGAATGAGACATGGAATTCTGTAAGATGAGAGTCCTGGTGGGGTTCAACACGCTTGCCATGGGTTCTGTTGGGGATGAGATACATAATAATTATTATTGGGTTGGAGTTTCAAGGGCAGCATTGTGTCTGCTGTAGCAGAACCAAGCAGCAATGGAGCAGAAGGGCTTGTTAGGGGATTGAGCTGCTTCAATCCACTACCATCCACAACAAAAACGTGTTTTGGCTAAGTCAGGCTTAGGTGTTGGTGAAAATTTGAGTTTTAAATTTGGAGTTTGACATTATACTAGTTTTAATTTTAATTTCTAATCAGAGTTAGAAGACCAAATCACTTTCCCAGTAGCTGCCTTTGCTAAATTTAAGTATGTCCCAAGTGGCAGCAGGTAAATACGAGGCAATAAGGAAAGGACAGTGGGTCTTCGTGGAGCTGTAACAGTGCAGGCACGGATTCCAATCGCGGTTAGGAAAGAGGCTCCGCTGCGCTTCTCGCGGATGCGCGATGGATGGAGGAAACAGGCTCCGCTGCCCTTGTCGAGGGGGCGCGGTGGCCCAGGGAGCTGGGGGACGCGGGGAAGGCGGGGAGGAGGGCGGGCAGCCCCAGTCCGGAGCGTCCCTCAGAGGCCCGTGCCCCGCCGGCCCGGGGCCCGTCCCCGCTGTCCCTGAGGGTCCCTGCCCGGCCCCGCCCCTCCCGGCGGGGGCGAGCCCCGGCCGCGCTCTCCTATTGGCCGCGGCGGGCGCGGGGCCGCGGGCGGCGGCGCTGATTGGCTGCGCGGCGCAGGGCGGGCGGGGCGCGGCGGGGCCGGGTGGCGGCGGGGCCGGCGGGAGCGTGGCCGGCCCAGCCCAGCCCGGTGCAGCCCAGCCCAGCTCGGCCCGGTGCAGCCCAGCTCAGCCCGGCCCGGCGCAACCCGGTGCGGCCGCCGCAGGACGCGCAGCCCCGCACTTCCCGGTGAGCGCCCGAACCGCGCGGGGCCTCTGCCTTCGCCGCTCCCGCGCGGCAGCGGGACTCTCCGCGGGCTCCGTCTCCCGCCGCCTCCATCCCCGCAGGCGGCGGTGCCCACGTTGCCGGAGCAGTTCCGCGTCCCCCCCGCCGCTCGCTGATGCCCTTCCGCCGGGTCCCCGGCCCAGCGCACCCTGCGGGGAGCGGGGCGGCACTGGGCCGTGGCCGCGGGGCTTCTGCCGGCGGGCGGGGGTTGCGGGGGCTGGTGCCGTCCTTGCTGCTCGGGGGACCCTGCCCCGCCGGAGCTGAGCGTGGGGCTGGACCCCGGCGGGGCCCGGCGCCGTCCCCGTGGACCCCGGGGACCACGGAGCGCAGGAGGGTTCGTCATTCCCCGCCGTTCGGCCGCACCGGGAGGCGGGTTTGCGATGCTCTGTGCCCCGGCAGCGGCACCCCCGACGGGCGGGTGGGCCCCGGCACGGACCTGCAGCGAGAAAAGGGGGGAAAAGGGAACGCGAGGGCACAAAACCCGCGAGAAAACTGCTGCGTACCGCGGGGAGAACGGCGCTGGCTTTGCGTGGAGGGCTCCCCTGGCTGAGGTGTTGCAGGCAGCTGAGTAATGGTGTTCGTGGAGGCCTGGTGCTGCACTTCAGCTGAGGTTCAGCTGGGCTTTTCAGTTTCCTGTTCTCCGGCTGGTGCTGGTGATGCAAAACCCAAGCCAATACCTCATGCTTTGGTTTGATACATGCTTAGCATCACTTCCCTTACCGTCATGTGTGCTTAAAGTAGCGCGGGGCTGTTCAGCCAGAGCTTTGCCTTTGCCTAGCTGGGCTTTTACCTCTGTGATTCTCCATCTCTGTTTATAAAATAGAGAAGGGAATGATATGCAAAGAAACCGAACTATTGTGGGAGGTTTCCAAGTAATTTTGTAATCAGTAATGAATGTTGAGGCTTACAAATACTGGATTTTGCCCTACAGTTCAAAGGCACAGTTGGTGGGTATGGGCTCTTAAAAGGGTCTTTGCTCTTACAGTTTGAAGCAAGGAATTTGGTAAAGGTTGAAAGTCAACTGGTATGAAAGGAGGGTAATAGTAGGGTTACCTTCTGGAAGCTCTACACTAAGGAAATTACCTATTGAATCCTGTTATAACCTGGTTATTGTGTTATAAATTTAATTGGCAGTTTTTCAGTTCTTGTTGCATTGGTTTTTTATTGTAATTGTTTTTTCTGTAGTGTGAGTATGGGGCAAGTTGTGTCTGGGGGCAGTTTGTCTTCTCTGACTGGAGTTACAAATGCAGACTTAGGGGTCAGTGATTTAAATGCTGGATCACAGCTCACCATACATGTGCACAGCATATGCAAAGAAGGATAATATCTGGATTTCGTAGTGCTTCTCATCCTTAGTGTTTAAAGCACTCCTGAAACATCACTGGTCTGACTGTATGGATAGGGAAGCTGACAGAGATACAGGGAAGGAAAGCTGTTATTGCAAGTTATGTGCTGGGTAGCTTTTTGGACTGAAAATCTATGTTCAGGTCTTCTGTGTCTGCAGTCTGTGTGTGTGGTTCCTCCTGGACAACCTCAAGTGCAGAGGACAGTGATTCAGACATCTGCAGATAAATGGAGACCTGAGTCAGTGTAGTGTTATTAGACAAGGTGACCACTTGTAAAATATGTGTGGCAAAATGCAATAAAACTGTTCTATTAGTCTTTCATTAGGCCTTTAGTCTTCTGAGAAATGTCAGCCTTGGAGGCATACTGTACAGTGAGGTGTCTTGTGCATCCAGATACAAAGTAAACTCAAATAAGTGGATAAAATTGGATATTTATGCCCAGTGGCAGTAAGCAAGCACAGCATGCAAATAAACACCAAGCAAATCAGTAGGTGTCCTGCTGGCAGCTGTGCTGTCATTGGGAAAGGAGAACGTCCTAATCTGGATTTCTTCAGAAGCAGGGAGGAACTCAGATGCTTGCCAGCCATGTGTATGTGCATTCAAACCAGCTCTTGCTGCCTCTGCCAGCAGTTTGGGCGTCTCCAGGTGGTTCCCCTTGCCATGTCTGGGTGGTGTGGTGCTTAACAGCCAAGTTTGAGAGCAGTTTATCCAATGCCTTGTCTCCCTACAGGTGCAATGGGCAGCAGCCCAGCTGTAGCTGCCTGTGTGTGCAAGTGCAGCTGTACAGGCACCACTCCTGCTCTTGGTGGTGTAGAGCCTTCCTCTGGGTTTGTGCTCTGAGTGTTGGGCCTGAATTAAAACAGCTCAGGTGATGTTGTGATGTACCTCCACTACTGCTTGGCCTCATACATTCAGGGATTAATAGGTTCACAGGATTGGGAAGAGTTCACGTCTGGTCAAAGGCCAGTTGGATCTGCTTCTTGGCTTCTGAGCTTTGTTTCATGACTTCTAGGATTGAGAGTCCATTCCAGAAACACTGTTAAAATTTTTTATCAGTTTCAAGTACAAATTAAATTCCCTTCCTTTCTTATCCAAATGAAAACAGCTCATGGAAGTGCCTCAGAAAAGAGGGCTGTTAGTTGCACTATGTGTATGTGCAATATGAACAGGGTAGCATGCACTGTTGTATCTCTGTTGTAAAGAGATACAGTTATATGTTTAAATCTTACTGGATTGGCTGTATACCAAGAGCTTTAAATCAAATGGGGACTCTTTGAACTTGGATGAATCTCCTTTGTTCTTGGCTTTGCCTTTGTGAGAGGGAGCAAGTAGGAGAAAGGAATAGATCTTGAGTAATTCTCAGATTCCATGTAAGACTTTTCTCATCATTATTGGTTTCAAATACCTTTTTATTCCTCCTTGTATGTTGCAACTTGTCCATCTGTGTGCACGACTTTTGTTCAAGCAGACTTTTCCAGTAGGGCCTTTTCTTCTTTTGCAGTTCTTTTTAAGCTCTTAAGAGTTTTTCAGGCACAGTGATAAGTCTGAATCAAATAGTGAGGTGTCTTATCCCATTTGAAAAAGTAGCATAAAAGAGCTGGGTTCCATCAGAAGGAAAGCAGCTGGTGCTGATGTGTAGGGAGCTGTGAAAGTACAGGTAAGTAATGCGAAAATGACACATCAGGAGCACTGAAGTTTAAAGACCAAGAATCCACCACACAGATAATTATCACTGTGGGCCCATTGCCTATGGAAGGATAGATATGCTTTAAAAGTTATGTAACAGATTTGTCTTTCCAGAGGCTGAAAACACTCTATTCTTTTTCCTGATGGATCTGCTTTCAAATCTCCCTTCTTTATGTACAGAAGATGTTGCCTTAGGGGTCAGAGCTGCTACCAACTAAAAGTAGATAATTTTCCCAGCCACTGTTCTGTGGCTTGAAAACCACTTCTGTCCCCTCTTGGTTTTCTGAATGTTGCAATCTGTTTTATCAAATCATGGTCCTGTTGCCTGAAATGACAGCTATGGTCCAGGAAAACAGAGAACGTGCAATTTTCTTAGCCATATGGTGTTTGTGCAAAAATAACAGTATTCTGGGGGTTTTCCAAAGCACGCAAAGTGTCTAAAACAGAGAATATTGTTGTAAACTATTTCTGTGGCTTTCAGGCTCTCTTCTGATCTGTGGGAGTAGGGTTCTGTACTGCATCCTTGTATTAGATTGTTTGTCTTTCCTTTGACATAATATTTTACTCTTCCTTTTCCATATTTAGCCAGTGTTAGAAATTCAGAAGAAGAATGAGGTAGTAATAAGCTGCTTATGTGTTGCAGCTCTTGGCTGTATGGAAGAAGAAGCGTGACTCTCTTGCTGTCCAATAAGAGGCACATCTACTTGCATCATGGACAGTAATTTCAGAGGGTATGGTTTTCTTTTTGAAAAGTAATCCCACTTTTTGCAGCGTGAAGTTTAGGTTCTCTTTTCCTAGTTTGTGAATTTGGAGTAATTTGCATTTTGTGTGTGACAGCTTCTATGGCCGTAAATTCTGCTGAGGAAATGGATGCATGTCCTAGCAAGGGCTGGACAGTCACGGAATTCTTTTATGGCACCAGCAAGGAGCTGATCCCCTAAGTGCTTTAGGGATAGCGTTGGGCACCTGCAGTGTCCAGGACACAGGTCTGCCCTAGTGATGAACGTAACTTTTATAAAATGATAAAGCTGTGCTGTCCTGGCTGATGTGAGAAAGCACTGAAGTCACTCAACTAGAAGTACTGCCTTTAGTAAGTGAATGCTGTCAGCTTGAAGAAATGTGAACTTAGTTTTTCACAATTTAACAGTTCCCCTTTTTAATGCCTTCTGCCATTATTTCAGTGAACCTCTCTCAGTTTTTATGCAGGAAATAAAGTATTTGTGTAGATGAGTGCTCGTATTGTATCAAACTCCTCCTTTGGGCTCTGGCTGAAAGGCAGTGTACTATATAACTTCTGTGGCAAGGTGCAAGGCACTTTAAAGACAATAAAGCTTCAGACTTAGTGACTTTCCCATTTAGATTTTGTGATTTTTCCTGAAATGCAACTTGGTGTTGGCAGGTAGTGTTTACCTTCTTGTGACTCTTATAAAAGTCTTGGCAGTTTAAGCACTAACATCTAGTTCTGGTGTTTCAGGGGGATGTACTGCAGCTTGCTGAAGAATTCATGTAAAAAATCAGTATGTCTCAAATGCACTCCAGGTGACAGGATGAAGTGCCAAACTTACTGCTTTAGCTGTGTAGCTGTAATTCCGAGAGCAGAAAAAACTTCTAAACCTGTCTCCAGCTTTCCCTTATCTCAAACATTTTAAAATATTCCTTATTCCAGAAGGAATTTCCCTTGCTGTCTCCAAACAAAGTTCAGTTTTAATTTTACAAATGAATATACATTGCTTTGCAGCTGTTGTACCCATATATAATTCTGTTTTACTTAGGAATTTTTTAGCAATGTCCTCAAAATGCCTGAAGTTTGAAACCTGGCATAGTTCCAGTACCTTGAAAATTGGCTGGATAACAGAAAAAATTGCCCAAAGAAATTGGGCAATCCTTACCTGGCACGTGCTTGGGGCTAGTGTATTGGAATACACTAGTCCAATTTAACCCTGGCCTGCTTGGGATATGACAACGTGCCTTTTCCGAGGTGTGGGCAGCTGCTGGGAACCCACACGAGGGTGGCTGTTCTGGGAGTGCATCCCTGAGATGTCTTCCCAAGCAGAAGGCTGTTCCTTTGCCTCAGGAGGGGACTGCTGTTGTGGGAGAAACCTGTGTGTGCTTCCTTTGGTTTATAGTGCTTTTGTATTCTGTGTTGACTCCCTTAGGGTGCTTTTTGCCGGGTCAGTGGAGAGATTTGGATTCAGGTTGCCGTGTCAGAGTCTGTTCCCCACACCGTGCTGCTGTCCCAGCTGTACGGGCTGTGTTGGGGAGCATGGATGATCCTGGAGTCAGGATCAGCGCGTCTCTCGCCCATTTCCTGTCATCTCTTCTGCCATCTGCATGTCACGAGCACCCAATTTCCTCTCCTGGAGTCTTTCAGCCTGCCCGCAGTGTCAGTGTGATGTGCTCTCCATTTCCACTGCTCTTCCCACACAGCTTCCCAGCCCTTGTGTTCATGGTGTGTCAGATCTTCTTTTAAGAGCTCTTAGTCCTACCTGTGAGCTCTAAAAACAAATGCTTCTACCTGGAAGACCATTACTGCTCTGCAGGAGGCACGGCAGAACATCCGCTGTCCTGCTGGGTGAAGGAGCTGCTCGTGTGGAAAGGGAAGCTGGCAGGGGGACGGGGTGAGCTGAGGGAAGCAGTGGGAGAGGTGCTGCCCTGCCCATGGTGTCAGTGGACAGCTCAGCCTGGAGTACTGTGGGTGGAATGTTTACCGGAAATGTGTCAATGTGTTACCCAAGAGCGCGGATTGCCAGCACGAGGTTTTCTTTCTAGTTGTTGTTGGGGTATTGGGTTTTATTCAGGGCTTTCTTTTTTTTTTTTTTTCCCTCCCCTTGTACCTTTGGTTTCATCACTGGTTTCTCACAGAATGGAACAGTGGGTGTTAGGAAAACACATAAATTAGTGATGATGTTTTCATGGTGTCCTATTTTTGATGTTTGGCTCAATTTTAAAGCATCCAGATTCCATCTGTAAGCCTTGCACTAGGCAAAGCACAGGGCAGCAAGTTCCTCATGGAAATTTCTTCCCCAGTGCTGGCTGATTTCATGCTGGGTTCATTGCCTGTGCTCTCAATGTTAAATCACCTCTTCCTCTTTCCTCCCTAGCAAATGAACAATCCTACAGATTTTTTTTTTTTCACAAGACATGTCACCTCTTGTCCTTCCAGGCCTCTTCCTTTCTGAATAAGGTAGGGCAAGAATACAGGCTTCAGAAGCCACTGAGGAAAACAGGAAAAAAAAAATCAGTTTGCAGGGAAAGGAAAGAATAATATCCCTCATTTGTATTTGTAACTCATCAGGCTCAATGTTGATTAAAGACTTTGAACATCACCACAGCATGCCAATTTTGGCTTCCTCTTTCAGTGAAAGATGAAGTTTGCAGAGGTTCTTGGCAGCATCTCTTGACAGCAAACACAACTGAAATAAACTCATATGTTTTTAATTGGTCTGGCAATAATACAGAAAAGTACTTAAGTGACATAAATATCATGAAGATTAAGTATTTTAAATAAACTTGATGCAGTAATATTTTCTGTTTGTATTATGTTTCCTCCCAATTTGTGTGTCAGTCCTTCTCAAATAATGGGAACCAGCCATCTTGTTCTTCTCTGTTAACTCTCTTTCCACATCTGTCATGAATTACACATTTTTTGCAAGGTGCTTGCTTCATATTGATGTTGTGATGTTCACCAAAAAAAATTAGGGCACTGGGAGCAGGATGGAGGTAGTAAGTTTGTATTGAAGCATTTTTAACAGCTCTCACTGTATATATCTGATCATATAAATGATTGCCTTGGTGGGAATTGGAGAACATGACAGGTAGAAAAGCTGTTAGAAACCAAACCAAACTGCTCTGGACAGATTTCAGGCATGATGCTTCCTTCACAGCAACAGGCCAGAGGGTAATCCTGCCACAGGGTGCTGTGGGCAGGCTACAAGCCATGACTTCTCCATCCTTAACAGCTGCATCACTTCAGGCAAAGCTGAGCACACTGACACTGATGGGCCCCCATGGCAGGTGTGAGGGATGGGATTTACCTGTATGGACCGAGCTGCAGGTGTGAGGGATGGGATTTACCTGTATGGACCGAGCTGCAGGTGTGAGGGATGGGATTTACCTGTATGGACTGAGCTGCAGGTGTGAGGGATGGGATTTACCCAGTATGGACTGAGCTGCCATTCACTGTCGTGTTCTCCCCTCTCAGTTCCAGTATAAAGCAAGCCTTGTTTTTTGCTCCACAGCTATTGCTGCAATGCAGCTTCCTGGAGAGAGAAATAGGATTACACAATCAGAGTGTGCTGGTGGAGGTAGGAAAGCAGAGGATGAGCTGGGCTCAGATGAACTCCACATTCCTTGTTTGCAGGGCGGTTTTACCAGGTAATGGATATACAGGGGAGCAAATCTTCCTTTGTTCCGTGCTTTGGGCAGCGGGTGTTGGAAGGGGCTGCTGGAGCATGATGCTTCTGCCTTGGCTGTTGTGAAAAGCAGCTGAAGCAAAACATAGAAAGGGCTGGTTAGTGTTACAAGGGGAGGGAGTAGAGGCAAGTGGAGACAATGACAAGCGGTACTAGGGGCTGGATTCATGTTATGGGGCCTTTGACTGGGAAGGACTTTACTGATTGCAGCAACAGTCTGTGCATTGCAGTAACTATGACTGACAAATCTTGTGCTTTTCTTCTTCCAATAATTAAATCCAAAATGCCAGTTCCTTTTAGCAGTAACAGGAGACTGCTTGCCTAATTTCTTACCAGTAACTTTTTTTCCCCTTGGCCAAGAAGGTGATTGGAAAACACTTCCTGTTAGTAATGTAGGCTGTAGGATTCCTGCTGTTCATTTATTCATTAAAATTGGACCCTTATGTGATTGTGTATCAGTTTAGAGTTCGTTGTTTCACTTCTCTGTAGATTTTGGTGTAGTGGGACTTGGTTCAACCAAAATGGTAGGACTGACTATGGACATGGGTTCCATGGGTAGGTGATGTTTCAACAGGGAGTCAAGTGTGGTGGCTCCTCAGGGTGGACTTCTTGTTCCTCACACTGCATGAATGTTTCCTTTCCCTGGTGTACCTGGTTTGCTCTGAGCCGAACTTGTGACTCCACTGGACACCAAGAAGGGTTTGGTGATTTTTCTTCCCCAAATTAGGAATCTCTCTGGTGTGGATTGGAGACTGAGTGATGGAAGCAGGTGACAGGAGAGCTAAAACAAAGTGGGGTTCTTCAGAAAAGAAGCTCAGAAGGTGCTAGTACCCCACAAACCCAAGGCTGTTTGCATCATTTCAGAATGCAACACTTGCATAAAGCATCTTTTTTTCCCGAGAAAATATGCAGAGAAAATTAGTTTCTGGAGTGATCTGATAAATGATAGGAAATGGCTCACAGCTTCACTTTTGTTGTTCCAAATGGAAAAGAGAGAGGAGAAAGGAACTGTTTGTTGTATCTGGTCAAAATCCACACTCAGCCTTGCATAACTGATCCTCTGCTCTGTCTGGTGAGCAAGATTAGCAGGCTTGCAGCCACATTCCTCTCATCTTGCGAAACTCCAACCTCTAAATATCTTTTATGTACTGTCACTAGTTAACAGCAAAGAGGGAAAAGGGGCAGCTTAAGATGATACTGACACTCACAAAGCACATGATGTATCTTCTATGAAGAATTACCCGATTACTGATAAATCCTGCAATTGCATCCATTTGGTGAAACCCTGATTTTATGAAGGAGAAGGGAAATTTGCTGTTGTTCTTTCTCTGAGCTTCTATGACAGTGCCCTCTTGAGAGAGAGAGGTTAACTACCAGTGAGGGCAGAACTCAGAAGGGAACCACTTGCTGTTCCATTGTTGTGATGCTGCTTACTTTTATAAGCTACCCATAGGAAGATAAACGTCTCACACAAAAGGTTTTTTTTAAATAAATAAGTTGTTTAACCTAACTGCTAGCTCATTATTCCACACTGATTGTACTCATCCTGGAGTAGTTATCCTGGGTTTGTTTTCCCATGTTTATGCAGCCTCTCTTAACATCACAGTTATAAAAGGCATCCTTCATCAGTTTCTTGGTTCCAGGACCCTCTTCTCTGACCCCAGCGAGTAAGCTGGACGTGCTCAACTTGTATTAGAACTTCTGTAAAGATTTTTCCAAATTTAGAAGTTTTCCTAAAACTGGTCAACACTTTTTAACTACCAAAATGTGGTGCATAAAATCTCCACATGGAGGTACCAGACTGAAGAGCAGAGCCCTGTTTCTTGTGTGGCTGTCAGAGTTACCATGAGAGTTGAGGGTGCAGTAGAGATGTACTTCGATGAGCCTTTACCAGTGAGTTTAGCCATTAGCACACTTAGTAAGGTCCAGTTTATCTCCTCAATTTGTATCCAGATGTTTAGTATCTGTGTGAAATGCTGTGATGCAGCAGATTCGTTAGTTTGGTTAAACAGGCAATATATAAGGAGTAAATAAGCACAGTTTATGCAGGAGCCTTGTGGATTTTTCCCTAGTGGGTAACTTTCAGGTTTTGATCACCAGAGAGTCTTCCAGTTCCCAGTTTTTCTACCTTGCCTTTAACTCAGCAGAGTACTTTGGCTCATTCACAACTCTAGTTTTTGTGAATGAGTGCAGTGAAGTAAAAGGGACTACTTGAGAAACATGTATCTTGCTGAATCAGATTGGCACTAGTTTCTTTCTCCATCTGGAGCCCAAAAATAATGTTCTAAACATATCAAGGAATTTAGTAACCGAGTCTTTTTAACACTGTGTACATATCTATGTTTCCTGAACTGTTTTGAAAACTCCCCAACTGCTGTTCCTTTTTACCTGTTGCCTGAATAAACAGGAAATAATAGGACTTTAAATAGTAGAATTTCATGGTAATTGTGCTTAATTCCTCTATTCCTTTCTGTCTGAATGTGAAGTTCTCGTGTTTAATGGGAATTAAAGCAGTTGGCATCTGAAGAACAGAGGGGGGGTGATCCTCCTGTCCCTGGGTCAGTGTGAGTTACAGTTGTTACTGATTAATGAGTAATGCAGGTGCAGTTCAGGTGTGCCCTGCACATGTGCAACCTCTGACTTTTTCAGGCTCAATATCTGCCCAGCAAATGAAATCCCTGCAGTTAGTGGTACTGATTGTGCTGAATTCCACTCTGTTCATGAGCCTTTTAACTTCTTTCACAAAAGAAAAACTGCCTGCCTCTGTATACGGAGTGTAAAGTTACTGGATGTGCTAGGCAAGGAAGCAAGCAGCCTTCTGGCCAGCCACAGGTTGGAAAGCTGCAGTGTGCTTGCTTTCCCACAAAGCAGTTGTCCTTTTATTTTATTTTGCCCTTCATGGTAATCTTCTTTGACTAAATAAGATCTTTATCCTACTGTCTGCAAATTGTTTGCTCAGATTTTTGTAATTAAGTTGGGGTCAACATTTATATAGTCTTACTTTGTTTGCTTCCAACTGCATTGAAATACTTCTTAATATATTTTAAGGTGAACCTAGTGATTACTGCTCACAGTACCTAAAAGTTGATATGACACTCCAGCTTGTGCTTTATTCCTTCTCCAAACACAACAAGCCCTTAAGAGAGGCATTGGTTTCCCTCTTCATGCATGTTTGGGGTCCTGAGACCCTGCTGCTGAGTCTTGTGGCAACTCTGTTTTTTGAAGGAGGACTAGGACTTGGTGCTTCTGGAGGAATTTGCCATCATTTGCAGTGAAATACGTTGATATCATAGTAAACCTTACAATATTTTCCATAAAAACAAATTATCTTTGATACTAACCATGTGCTTTTACTTGGTGTTGTGGCCTGGCCGGAATCTGATCCCCATTTTGCCTTGTATCATCATCTTGTATGTCAGAAGAATGTTTGTAGCATTGATACAGAGAAATACATTAACAGTTGGTTCTACTGAAGCTGGAGATTACTTTTCAACAGTGAAGGATTGTGTAATGAGTGAGTCTTCCTTTGACAACTGCAAATCAGAGCAGAACGTGAACTTACTGCAGGTGGTTGGCCACATCCTTTCCAATGACAGACTGTTCAAATTACTGTTTCATTACCACTGTTCTCTTCATTAAATCAAATGCAAGTCCATGGGGTTTTTGTTACAGCTCCCACTTTTGTGAACTGCACATTTTTAATACATATTAAATAAAGTTTTAGTAGTTATAGTTGCTTCAAATCACTGACATGGGACTTCTAAGTTTTTTGCCCTGCAACAGGATTTATATGGTCATTGTCATCCTCTTTGTGCATCCAACCTGCCAGGCAGGGCCATTGTGGGTATGGAGGGATGAAAGCAGCCATACAGAACAACGAGAATTTAGGCTCTACCCAGGAAGTGGTAGTTTGGTATTAATCAGCCATTTGATGCAAGGGTTAAAGCAAAAAAAATCCACGATAAATAAAAGTCCACAATGGAATTATTGTCTCTCTGCAGGATGGGTTTCCAAGCAGTTTGACACAACGTGACTCAGCACGATGGGGGCACGGTGCTGACTGGAGTCTCTAGATGATGTTGCCATATAACTTGGCAGCACGAAGTACTTTTTGTCCTGCATGATTTTGTTTAATGAGTTTAGCCTCACATTATCCAAGGCAACACACAGCAGAGGCACAAGAACCTCAGTCTTCCTTAGGAGCTGTAATCCTGATTATTCACTGAATAAGTGTAGTAATGAATCACTGACACAAGGAATTGCTCTTGAATTCAGTGTTTCGTACAGGGCGAGTGTAAGCACCTACAGCTTTTCTCAGTCCTTCCCCCTCTGCTTTGTCACGTGTCCCTGCATTAACCTTCTGTCTGAATAGTATTATGGCACTTTCTGTGGTAGATTATCTGGTTAACAGGTTCAGTTTAAAGCCAGCAGTTTGTTCTAATGACTGGTAAACAGGACAGGCCAGCTTAAATATGTTGTTTACAGTCTGTGTATGTAATTAATAACAGATTTTAAATTATGAAGAAGGTGGGGGATCAGTTTTGGTTCTTATTTTGGATCAAATCAACTGCCTGTTGTGGGATGTGACAAATAACTGCAGTCTGGGCTCCTTTCTTGGCAGCTGCTCACAGTACTCACATGAGATCCCAGGCTACAGTCTCCAGCAAAGGGAGAAGGGAACCAGAACAGGATTAACCACATCTGATTCTCTTCCTTGTTGGTGTTAGTGGCATTTTGATTGGCAGTTTGTCTGGATGCTGATCAATTGTCCATTTTGGGTAGAAAAGCTCTGGAAAACAACATGGTGGCTTTAAAACTTTTACTCCTGCAACGGGTGTAAATGGGTTGTGTGGATGCTGGTGTGGCATCTGTTGGTGTGTAAATGACCTGGTAGTGTTACAATGGACACACTGCAGAGTGTACCTAGTCTGCCTGAATGACTTTGTCCCTCGTTGTTCCTGTGTTAGCACAGTGATCATCACACCACCCTCCCCAGCCGAACCAACACTGCTGCTGTGGCTGCTCTGAGTGAAGGGGAAGAAGGAAGTGTGGTGCTGCAGGAGCAGCACAAACTGGAGTGACGTTTGCCAGGAGCCTTATCTGTTTCCTGTAAGCATTGCATCTTCCGTCTTTGTCCCTTGCTGCTGATATCTGTCCTTGCCTCTGTCTGCCTTGGGCCCTTCCTTGCACCCGACTCTGCTCGTGCTGAACCAGCAGCACAAGTCTGGGGCTGGCTCTGGCTACTCCCTCATCTCCCCCCTTGCAGACAGGGTGCAGCGCCTCAGTCCAAACCCTCTGCTTAGGAAGCATCCTGCCCAAGTCTTGCATCCGACAGCTGGAGCCTGCAGAGCCTGAAGCGGGACCCCCAGCTCAGCTCACACCTGGCGCCCTGCTGCACTGCAGCCCTGCCTGCTGGGGAGCACAGGCTCCCCCTCCTCTGCTCGTTTTAATGCCCTGATTACTGAAGTGGGTAAGTCACCACCTCGCTTGTAATAATTACAGATTTCCTCTGTGATTTTTCGCTAGTCGGTTGCCACAGCAACCGTGCAGTGGCTCGGCCGAAATGCTGTCACAGGGATTTAAATCTGAAGCGGCTTAGCCTCTCTGCGTTCTGGCGCATCTTCCCTCTTGCCCCCCGGTACCATGGCAACCTGGCGATGGCAGCCCAGCCGCGGCCATGGCACCCTGTGCTGCTTTTCCCTGCATCCCTGTGTCTGAAGGGACGCTGCTGGTGTTTTGTGGGTATCCACATCTCCCCCGTTCCCGTCAGGAGCAGTGCGCAGCGGGAGGTGCGGCTGGGATGCGTGCTGGCTGTCGTGCTGCCTGCGCACCACCTGAAGGGAATGAACCAAACCAAGGTTATTCTGTGACAGTCCTGTGCCTGGGTGTCACCTTGAGGATATTTGCAAACCAGAGTGAAAATACGGGGTTTAGAGACAAAACCTGTTCTTCAACTTCCACAGTTGTTGAAAACTAAGGAGCCATTTCAAACCTTAACGCAGTCTGGCTCTGCATCTCGGAATTTGTTTCCAGAGAGCTGCCGAGGAGGCTTTTGGATGAACTCGGACGCCCACATTCCAGAGCCAGATGCTCTCGGGGTTGAGGCGAGTCGGGTGTTCCTCTCTGCTGGCTTTGGCTGAGCGCGGGCTGTAGCTGCCAGGAGCTGGTTCCATTAACCTTCATTAACTGGGGCATCCCCCCAGCTGAGCTGCGGGGCTGCAGCTCAGGGCTTCCTCTGGGTGATGCCTGTCCCCGCTGCGCGGCTGCTGGAAGGAGGTGGCAGCAATGGCATTCCTCACCAGCGCAGCCGGCAGCAGCCTGCGCTGAAGACAAGCAGGGAGTGAAGCGGGGAGCAGCACTTCCAACCCAGGAGCTGGCTGTGGGCAGTTTGGGAGCAGCACTTCCAACCCAGGAGCTGGCTGTGGGCAGTTTGGGAGCAGCACTTCCAACCCAGGAGCTGGCTGCGTGCTGGAGTTTGCATCCGAGTCCTGTAAGTGCCTTTGCCGTGTGCCCGCGGGCAATGGGGTGGGCTCAGAGTCCGGCCACGCTGTGTCCAGAGGGGAATGTGGGAATTTGTGTTTGAGCAGGTGTGTGCGTGTTGTTACGGTGTCCCTGCCATGGATGCTCAGGGATCCTGCTCCTGGTTTGTTTTCTGGACCCCGCATGGCTCTGCTTTTCCATGTCCTCAGCTGGAATGGGGGTCACCTTGAGAAAGCAGAGCTCTCGCCCTGGCTTAAGACATTTCCCTTGGTTTGGTGCGGGCTGTCTCCAAGTGAGCTGTTTTATGCCTTAGGACACAGAAAAATAAATTGTGCTTTTATGCTATTTATCTATTCTCCTGATCTCTGAGGAGGCAGCAGTAAGATGCTAGGAATAAAATCTTACAAGGAATATAACTGAATTTCCTTGGAAATGCCACTTGAAGGTATTACTTTGAAGGCAATACTTTAATTTTTTCAAAACTACAAAATGCTTGTGGAGCAACTAATCTGAAAAGCATGACTGTGCCATAATTTGTTTAATCCATTGTGAGCTGGGCTGTTTTGGTCTGGGAAATATATGGAAATGAACAGGAATGGTTTCGATATGTTTTTGCCATCTGCATTTAAAATAATGGATTTAAAACATGCAGGCTTGAAGAGATGTTTTTATATGTACCTCACTGGTAAAGTTCACTGAAATATCAAAGTGCAGGTTTTTTCAGGGGGAATTACTAAAAAAATTTAGAATTTTTCAGCTAATATAAGTTTAGTTGTGCTTGTTTTTAATCAGCATTTATGTATCATTATGCCATTTATGTAGTTATTGTTGGCTTTGCATCTGGAACTTGCCCAATTTCTAGCAGATGCTTTTTCAATCCCATTTTTTCTTTTCCTGAGACAATGTACTTCTTTCACAGGGAAGGTATAGGCACATCTCATCCCACTTTAGCTGTGCCAATAGTTCTTGGATCAAAAATGAGCTGCTCAAAAGTTTAGTGGGTCAACTGAATCCTAGTGTGCCATAATCGCAACATTGCTACCTGTTCTTATTTATTGGTTTAGGAACTGGGAGTCCTTCCTTGGCCCAATATTTTTTGAAGAGAGGGTGAACAGAGACAAGGGCAGAAATATTTTATTTTAAGAAAAAAGAAAATCATATGTTCATATCCAGCCACCAAACCCTGCTTAGAGGGCACTTGAGAAGGAGAACCTGGACATGAGTGTAGTGTGACTTTTGACTGTAAATGAGTTTTAAAACTTGATGGAAGGACTGAACCTGTTCTGGCTTTACTGCTGGTTCAGCCCTGACCGGAGTGCAGGTCCCATGAAGGAGGTAGGGATTGTCATGTCCTCATGGGTACTGGACAATACTTCCAAGCTGTAGGTATGAGGTTTTCATCTTGTGCAGTGAAGCTTGGTTTGTGCTTTTGCTGCAGTGCTCACAACAGACAGACTTGAATGCCAGCTGCATGTGGAGGGAGAGAAGGGAGCTGTGCAAAAAACCAGTTTATTATGCTTTTGTGTGCAGTATTTACTGTTTTGTCAAGACGTGAAGGACAAAACCAGTCTCTCCATTTCTATTCTCCTGAAGACTTGTGGGACTGTCCAACGCTGTTGGTGTCAAAAAATAAATAGGCAACCCTGAATAACCAACACTTGAGCTTTACTTGTAACTATGACAACTGTGTCCTTGACAACTTAAGTACAATCATGGAGTTTTCAATTACATACTGTTCTACACAAAGCCATTAAGATTATTAGAGGCATAAACAGCCTGTCAGCTTTTGTGGTTTTTGGCAAAATCCATTTAGGTGGTAGATAGACGTTTCCACTTGCAGGTCAGTGTTCTGTTGCTGGTGTTCCTGGTAGGAAGTGCCTTGGTGAGCTCTGCAGGCACAGGCTTGCCAGGCCTTGGGGAGAGCCATACTTTGCTCTTTCTCAGCTGCTGCCCATAAAATTGGGCCACATAAGTGTTGAGCTTCAAAGTGCTCAGGGGTCTCTTTTGGCTGGGTCCTGCAGACCCATCACACCTCTTTCAGGATGTCAGTCTCTGTCCTGATCCTGCTGTGTGGGGTGCCTGGAACCACCATCACTTCTGGAGTACGAGGCTGTGGCCTTTGGTTGACCAAGGGATGAGCAGCTTCTTGTTCTTTGCTGTGCCCTCTCATGAAGATGCTGCCAGGTACTGTTCTTCTTGAAGCTGAGGCTTCCAGCTCTGTTTTGTGCTGGGTTTGTATAGACACGTGATGAAAAAATCTTAATGCCAGGCTTTTATGAACACTAGATGTAAATCTTCTTTCAACCTCTTAACAGGACTTTTCTATTCAATTCTATTCTATTTCATTTGAGATAACTTTAGCCTAGCTATGACTGAATTTCTAAGTTCTTGGTGTTACTCTTACAGACTTCTCCAAATGCTTCTGTAAGCTAATTCAAATTTGTTTCAGAACTATACTTTGGGATAAAACCCCTGTTGAAGTAAAAGGACCTGTTGATTTCATTGTGTACACTCAGGCTTTCATAATTCCATAGTCTATACTGAGCTCTTAACTCTGCTCCTGGGACCAAGTGAACTGCAGTTACATACATCAACATGCTGCCAGGCCTCTTTATTTACATTGTTGTTTACTACATTTATGTGGCTAAAGCAGCAAGTCAGGATTTCTAACATCAGCCCGTGCTCTGTCAATAACTGGTGAATTCATTCAGTTGCTTTGCTTTGATCTGCTGGGTGTGGACATTCCTTGTCTCCCCAAAGGAGGGGGAGCTGTGCATTTTCAAACAGCTAGTGCTGCGTTCATTGGATCTTTTTATGCAGATACCATGATGACATTACATTACCTGATTCTTCCTCAAATGCAGACTAAGGAAGGACATGATTATGTTTAACGGATGTCAGCCTTGACTGTCTTCTACCTTGCCCATACTTAACGTTTCTTTGTGAATTTGTGGGGCTATTCCAGACTCTGGGATCTCCTTGAGCTGTTTACAGGAGTAAAATACCTGAGCTAAATCACTGATATTGTTAAAGATGCTTGTTCATGAACACTACAAGCCAGGAGACTTGTGCCCCATTAACAACTCCAAGATGGACCTGGGTCCTGCCTGACTTTTCAATGTTGTCGTTTTTAGTGTCAGGAACCACAGCTGACTTGGCTTCCCAGTTTGCAGTTCCTTCACTGTTAAAAGGCAGATGCAGAAAGAGCAGTGTCAAAGCACACTGAGCTGTAAAATAAAGAGCCTTTTTGCCTCTTGGAGGGACTCCCTCCTTGCATCCCATCTGTGCCAGCTCACCTGAGGGATGCCCGGGCAGGCTGGCTGTGGGAAGGGAGGGTTGGCATTCAGGCACAATGCTGATGCTGCCTGGGCTCCTAGAGAGCAGCAGGGCTGCTGCAGCCTCTGCACCCACCAGCAGCCCCTGTGCAGCTCACAGTGTGAGTGAGCCTTGGGCTGGGTTCACCTGCACACGGATCCAAGCAACAGGACTAAGAGATAGTCAGAGATGCTTTAAATTTCACAACAATTAGCACTTAGCATGACTATACCCTTGCTGTGCAGCCTGGAAAAGTCAAGCAAAGGAAACCAGTAAAAAAAGGAATGAATTTGCCTTTAGGTCCCTGCTCCCCAGCTCCTCAAATCCACTTTTTGGAAGCCTTGTGAAGTAATTGACCAGTGCAGCTTGTGCTGCTGTTTCTAAACCATGTAATTGTTCCTGGTTAAATGGGTTTGGAGCAGCTGAGGGACCGATGAATGTGCCCCCATGAATTTCAAACAGGTTTCTGTGTCTTTGTCAGAGTTGCAAGAAGGAGACGCAGATTTGCAGAGCTGACTTCTCCTCCCAAACCTGCAGAGCTGGCTTCTCCTCCCACCCCACTGGGTATCAGTTTTGCCTTTACCTTTGCACCTCCCCAGAGGATGTTTTCCAGGGCAGGTTCTGTGAGCTGCAGTCTGGCACACGGATGTCATGCTGCATTAGCTTCTCTGCTAGGGAGTGAGATTGGTGCACGAACTCCCAGTTTGTCTATTTTCACTCTTATATCTGGATTGAGCCCCCTCTTTTTAAAATTTTTTCCAGGGTTTCCCCCCCAAAAAAAACCACAATCATGTTCGCTCATGGAAACAATGCTTCTTTCTATGTTCACAGTAGACTGCTGCTGCTGAATGACTTGTCCCTAGTAACTAGTTTTATCTGTCAGAAGTAATCACTTGGTACAGAAATTTAGCAGCTGCTGTTTAAAAAAAAATACATCCAGTTTCACAGCATGCATTTAGAAAATGCACATTATGTTTTTCATGTGCTTGATAAACTGGACTGAGCTTTCTCTTTGAAAATAGTTTTTCTTACTAGAAGAATGTGGCTGTGGCTTAAACATATGCAGTGGCAAACACACTTTATGTAATGAGAAATTACAGACAAAATTATGCAAATGTATTTGGAAAATTAAAGTACTGAGCATTCACTTCAGAATAGCAGTTCTGTAGAGTCATCTGCACCTATGGCCTC
Organism: Coloeus monedula; assembly: GCF_965178545.1. NCBI lineage: Eukaryota > Metazoa > Chordata > Aves > Passeriformes > Corvidae > Coloeus > Coloeus monedula. The sequence continues at coordinate 11,767,103 of NC_138796.1, read as the reverse complement.
CTCCAGCTCAGCTGCCAGTAGAGGAAAAATGTGTGGGGTAGACTTATGAATCTTTTTCTGGAAGGGTGTCACATCTTCATGGTCTGCTGGTCCTTCCCATCCCCTTTCCTGTCAGGTGTCTGAAATTGGTGGCTGTATTTTGCCTGGATTTAGGGAATTTGTGTGTCCGCAGTGGCTCCGGAGCAGCAGCGGTGATGGAGCGTGGCATCGCTGCGGCTCTGACATGTGCAGGAGAGCTGATTTCTGCTGGCTTGCAAACTCTGCTGCTGCTGCTGCTTGCAGTGCTGGAACAGGATGGGCCAGTGGGAATCGATCAGGAGATGAGTTATGGAGGCAAAATTCAATTGGTTATTGTGATAACCAAATAATGCTTGCTTAGACTAAGATACCAATCACATCAGCTGATCTCCTGTGAGAGCCTGTGTGCATAATGGAGATGGAAAAGATGTTGGGTTTAGTTATACTCACATGTGATATTACATGATTTATTCTGACTCTGGACTAGAAAATGGTAAAACTTTTTATATAAGAACTGTCAAGGAAAATTAGGACTAAGCTACTTTATTTTTAAACCTCATGCAGTAATTTTTTTTCTACGAGTAGTTCAGAAAGCCAATATCATTTCCAATTATTTTTTTCAGCCTCTAATGAATGCTGTAGTTTAGCTATTAAAGGACTCAAGATAAACAGTAAGTATAAGAAAAAAATAAGTAACATTCTGGGAGCAGACATAGGCATGGCTCACCTAGGGAGGGAAGAAGAAGGGAAACCTGGACAGTGGTGGGCACAGTGACTGGAAGGTGTTTTTGATTTGTATGTGAAGAGTCGTCTCATCCTTGTGGAGAAGGAAAGTTGGACAGCTGGCAGCCAAACCCCCATGGGAGATGACTGAAGGGCATAAGACTAAGGAGTGAACCTTGGTGGGTTGTTAAGTACGTTTGCACTGCTCCTTTTGTGAGTTCCTGCAAAGCTGTGTTACCTTTTAACAGCCTCTTAAAAAGTGATACTTTGCAGAGTAAACTTATGGAGGGAATTGGAGATTGGAGAAGTATAGACCAGATAAACAGCTCTGAGCAGAGGACATCAGTCGAGGTGCTGGGCATTTTCTCACTGACTTAGACTGGCATTTGGTTTTTGGTAGAGGGTAGTCATGAGATAAGAAATCCATGGTGTTGGGATATTTCTTCACACACTGATTATGCAAAAGTTAGCACAACTAAAGAAAAAGTCGAGAGAGAAAACGTAATGAATGAATTAAACTGATCTTGTCTTGTAAGTGAAGTTACTCTTTTCTGAAACAAAATAAACTAGTTCCCTCAGCACTTATGACCCAAAGCCTTAGGAAGCTAATCTTGCTCCTCCAGCGTGTGCACAAGTGTTGTGCAAGTGTTTGCTCACATTGGCACATTGCAGGGTACCTTGAATTTTAACTTGAACTCAGAGCAAACTATGTGAAACCAAGTGCTATTGTCTGGAAAGGCACAGGGAATTTGCTTTGTTCCTGAGTCTTAATAGGTCTATGAATTTATAAATCTCTGTAGGCAAGAGGTTTTTTGTTTTCCTTTATATATTTTGAAAAAGCTCAAGTGTGAAGGAGATTTTATTTTGCATAAAGACAATAAAGAAACTAAATTTCTCATATTTTAGTTCTGGGTAAGAGATACTTGCTATCATGGTAGCAATAGTTCAGCTACTTCCCTGCATCTGGTCACAAACATCTGCTGGCATGTTTTATTGATGGCATAAGACTGATGGAAGCTGTAAACTGTGATCTCTTTCTGCTGGAAGATCATGTCTACTATTGTTAAATAAAATTTTTCCAGGTTTATGGATAATGACATTTTGCTTGGGCTGCAAGCCTCGGTCCACTGCTGCTCCGTGGTCTGCATCCAGCAAGGTTCAAATGCCAGGCAAAGGGCTCCAGTGTCCTGCACAGAACACAGGGGCCCATGCTGATAAGTGTGAAGTTTGAATTTAACCTGTGTCCTGGATAATAATTCAATGATCTGTTTTATCTATTCCTGACTTCCAGCCTGGCTTTCTGCACAAGTGATTCAGAGTGAAAAGGGAGTCATGTTATTGTTCATGCTACTTGGCTTTCCAAGGTCAACTATATGTAACCACCTGAGGCAGAACTGCAGAATGGCTGAGGCTGGGAGGGAGCTGAGGGTGTCTGGTCCAGCCCTCTGCTCAAGCAGTGACACCTAAAGCAGTCTGCTCTGGACTGTTTGGGTTGTGGATATCTCCAGGCATGGTGATTCCATGCCCTCTCTGGGCAACCTGCCTGGGGTTTTCCTGTGTTTGGATGGAGCTCAGAGTATTTTAGTTTGTGCCCATGGCCTCTTATCCCATCACTGGACACCTCTGAGAAGCCCCTGCCCCCTTCTTTACTCGCTCCCATCATTCATTACACATTGACGGGATGCAACCTGAGCCTTCTTCAGGCTGGACAATCTCAGCTCTCACATTCTCTCTTCACAGGGTTATGATTAATGGGTATAAACTGGTTTTTCAGGAGATTGATTTTCTTTTATTTCCTAATGCTTGTCCTGCTGTCTTCTATATTAGATGAGATTTTTCTTATAAACTTAGGTCAAATAAAAAACATCAGCTTTGGCTTGAGAGACTGACTGGAAACCATTTTTTTAAAGTTCAACACAGTCTACATATATAGAGAAAGTAGAGAGGAAGAGCAAGGGAAAATAGGTGCTGACCTTTACTCCCTGGCCCTGCAGAAGCTGGGACATACAGCTTTAGCCTAGAAGTATTTTGCCTTAGTAAGACCAAGCCAAGAATCAGATATGGGGCTCAGTCCTGAGACTGCTCTGAGCATCAGCATTAATCCATCAAACCATGCTCTTGGTGTCTTTGGATGGAAATTAGTGAAAGGGGGAGTTGAAATGAGCAGTGCAATAATAGTGGCTGCATCTCTAGGGACATAAATAAGTCTTTGCATTTTTTTTTTTCCAGAACATCAACCAGAAAGAAATCTCTCAAGATTGAGTCTTTTTCAGTAAAGAAAAGATAAAATGGCTTCAATGCTGCTTAGTCGACAGCTGACCTGTTGCCTGCAGCAAAACTCCAGATTGCTGGTATTTGGTGAGTATTTCCTTGTATTTTCCTGCTTTGTATTTGGTGAGTGTTAACTTTACATTGGTGGACAGAATTCCAGTTTGAACATCACTGGGGTTTGTCCCGTGGTGTTGAGTCTTTCAAAACTTGAGAAATATGATGTTCTGCATTTTAGATAATGATGCAGTTGTAGTCCAAAGTGTATCTGGTTGATTTTTTTCTCATTCTGCAAACAAGAACGTATAAAGTTAATAATTTGCCCTTTAAACATGCTTACTTGAAGTAAAGCTCTTCAGCCATTGGAACTCTGGTTTACCCTCTGGCACTACACGGTGCAGAGATGAGACAATCATCCATCAAAATGACCTGGGCTTTCTCTTTGTGCTGTGTAGCACAACCTTGCATGTCTCCTCTTGTGAAGAGGTTTTGTGTGACTGGCATGAAGAGGTGGCCCTCACTGGGGTTGTGTGTTTCTGCCTCAAATGAGCTCTAGTGTGAAATAAAACCCTACCACATGGCACCAAATTGCTTTCTCCTAAGTGAATGGCAAGTTTTTCTTGGCTCTGGCTTGCAATTTAGCTTGTGTACGTGTATATTAAACCTGCAGTCTCTCTGAAACAGATATAAAAATTAAATTCCTGTTGGCTGTGTTGGACAAAATGGTGTGGAGTCTTAAGATCATCCATTCCATGTACTGTTACACTGAATACAGTATGGCTGAATGGCTTTTCTTGTGACTGAGTAAATCTTAGTGTTTCTCCTGTCCTTTCACCCTCCCTCTGCAATGCCACTGTGCTCTGCCACTGCCAGGATAAAGCAAGCACACCCTTCCATTTGCTCAGAAACTTAAACATCATTGATTTCCTTTTAAATAATACACTTTGGGGAGCAACTGACCTTTGACTAAAGAACACCAAGTCTGGTCTTATAACCATTAGAAAATATTAGGTCAGTGTTTCAGTGCAGGATGCACTTCTATTTATGGGAGTGACGCACTGATTATCCACCCTGGGCAGGAGCAGGGATCGTTCAGTCAATCGTGGGCAATGGAAAGTGCTTGCAGCAAGCAGGCCTCGTTAGCTCCTGGTCCTTTGAGCTAATCTGTCACCTCAGCACCACTTAATGCTCCCTGTCCCTCCCAGTGTCTTGCGCAACTCTGTGCTGCTTCCGTAGCACAGAGGTACAGAAGGGAAGTGGAGGGCAGATGCACAAACTCCTCTTCCTTTCTTGCTGTCAATGAGGGAGTCTAGATCCTCCTAAGAAAGGAAAGCAGCTCTGGACTCCATTAATCCATCCTTGCTTCCAGAAAACTTCCAAGCCTGCTAAAATTCTGAAGCAAATAATAGAGGGTCTTGGCTGCAGGTTGTATAAGAGACCTGTGGCCTTTGGGTCTGAATGCTTTGTGTGAGTGGGCAGAGATCAGGAAAGATGGAGCAAGAGGAGAGCCCCTCACCAGAGGACCTGTGTCCTGTGACATTGCTGGCTTGCAGAATAGGCAGGAAGCTCTGCTTCTGCCAAAGCTGGAGCTTCAGGCCATTTTCCTGAGCCCCAGCTCAGGCTGCAGTGCTGCTGGGCTCTGTTGCTTTCAGGGAGGCGCTGAGGGTGATGTCCAGGAGCTCTCTGCTCCAGAGTGCTCGCCTCCAAGGTATTTCAGAGCACTCAAGTTCAGAGCTTTACAGACTAAAAAAGGGACTTGTACATTACTCCCACAGAAATCCTGCGGTGCCATTTGGGCTGATACTTTTGGAGTTTTTTTTAGATAATGAAATTACAGGGTTTCCAAGGGGGGATGGAGGTGGAGAGGGGGGAATAGTTTGCCTCTTGGTAGGTCTTTGTGTCTGTAGGCTGTCATGTTTCAGTTGTATGTTCATGAAGCAAATCATTCTGTTCATCTTGAATCTATGATAAATTTATTTACACAGAGGCTTTTTCATCCTTCACTATTTCTCTAGTTGGAAAATTCTTGTTACCTAACCATTGCATACTGTTCTCATTACTCACACAATACTAACCCCTGGGAAGCAAACTAGAAAGGGAAAATGGAAATCATTTAAGTTGATCAAAATGCAAAAGCTAAGCAAAACACATGAAAGTAATATGCAACTTAAATCTTACCTGAAAATGTGAAGCCTATAAGTATCATGCCTTCCTTGAAAATAAGCCCTTAATCAGAGATGCTTTTGTTTTCCTTCTCTGTTTGATCTGCTCGATAGTTTGCCCTCAAAGATAAAGTTCACTAGAACTGGAAGGGTGGCAGAATGACAATAGGGTTAGTAACTAACCTAATCTTTCTTTTACAAAGCCTCCTGCATTGTGCTGTCCATGGGTATCAGCCAGGTAGGGCCAGGAGAGGCAGCTGATTGTGGAGAAATGAGGATGTATCTTGATGTGACATCTTACCTGAATTGAGTTCTGTTGTTCCTGTCAGCCTGGTGTCCTGCAAGTTGATCACAACTGGTAGTGTTCATGTAAATGTTTATTCCCCTTGTGCCAGCTCTGGTTTTATCAGCTGGCCACTGCAGCAGGAAAGCTGTTCTGGCTCCGTGCTTCGGAGGCAGATGAGGATGCAGTTGGTTGTTGGCTGGTAGGGCAGTACCACAGCTATGAGGACAGGCTGGCACTCCAGAGATGTAGTTCAGTTTCCTGCTGATTACCCAAAGGGGTTGAATTTGTCTTTGAATCCTGCACTGAAAGCATGGCAGAAGGTCAGGCTGCTGCCTGAAGGTAGCATCAGTTTGCATTAGTGCACACCCATGCCCTTCTAGGATGCTGATCTGTTCTGCAGCTTCTGCAGCCTCCCCAGGCAATTTGCTTATTTCTGAACTGATCTTACCTTTAAAACTTTATTTCTAACATTTACATTTAGCCTAAGTTTCAAAACAGGAAAAAAATCAAATCCTTACTATTTGTCCTGTCCTCAAAGGACCTGGAGGCTGGAATATTTCTTTTTCTTTGCCTTTTACGTATTTGATAACTACTGTCTCCCCTAAGACCTCATACTTTTCTGTCTGCTGGCCTAAATACTGTTTGAGTCTCTCCTTGTAGGTCCAGTTTTTCTCCTCCAGAGTCTGTGCCCTTCCACAGCAGTGCACTAAGTGGACTACACTTGTTGAAGCTGTACCTCACCTAACTCAGCCTGTTTCCTGTCTCTCTGCAGAGGATAATAATGTTTAGCACTCAGGTGTGCTGCTGTAAAGTCTGAGAGATGTTCATACTAGTTATTGACTTGTCCCCATCACAGTTACCACATAGAGGCTAGAAAACCACGAGAATTTATTCTCAGTAACACTTTCATCTCCAGTATTGATCCTTGCTAAGACTTTTTACTTTTTTTGCTTGGTTTGTACATTAGGAGCCTCCCTAAGGAAATCAGAGAGAGCAGCCTGGATTTGTGTGAGGGATGTGTGGTAGAAGCAGAGAACAATCCCCGTCTTGGGATTGTAGAGGTCAGCTTGAGGTCAGCTTCAACTGATGCCCTGGAAACTCGAATGCAACCTCTCCTGCTGGACTGAGGAACATTTGCTTTTCTGTCTGATCAAACACTTTTACAAAAAGCTGAGATATATAAAAGCAATCATATAAAACCTGTTGTTGTAAGCAGGCTCTGGTACAAGGCAGAGTCCAAGCTGGGACTGCTGTTCTCAGTTCCTTGAGTGAATGTGATGTTCCTATGTAGTTTTCTTGTTCCTTCTGTGCCACCAAGGGTGGCTGTAGCAACGCTGGCTGTTTTCCCACCTGGATGTTCCTTGTTCTTGTTCACCTCCAAAGGTGTCCTGATGAGCTCTGTAGCTGTTGAGCTGTTGAAAGAGGGAGGATGTTATGACTGGTTCAGATCACAAGAACTACAAGACCAGTGGTTGGATGCTCATGTAACTCTGCTGAGGAGTTGATTTAGGATTGTGCTGGGATGAGGAAGGGGAACTTCTCTTGCTCTTTGTTGCAGGAGTTTCCATTTCTTTATGGCCTATGTGGTATTCGTTCTTTTCTTCATCTTTGGAGAATCCAAAGTGTGTATGTGGGAGTGCTGAAACACAGACAACCTCATGTGGAAGAGCTGCTGATCTTGCAGCATAAGCACTCTGTAAATAGCAATCTCAGTTTTCACAATGTTATGCAATAGTGATGTTCATTTTCCAAACATCTCTAGCTAGCCTGGCCTTTTGCCATTCCCTTTCAAGATCTGTTAGTAACAGATTCTACTTGTAACACCTAAAAGAGGACTCGGAGGAAATCACAGTCCTCCTACTTTTGGCTGTCAGGGCCTCTGTGCTCTAAAAATTCTGTCTGGAAGGTGGTTTGATCAACACTGAGGGGAAGTTAAAGGCATCCAAGGGAAGTTGCCTGTCTGCACTTGCACAGGGCAGCAGTGCTGTGGCACATGGAATGTGCCTCCCTGGTGACTGCAGAGCTTTCCCTCTACACCCCTTCACAGCAAGACACTTGTGTTTGAGAGATCTGGTTATGCCAGCATGCACTTTCATTCCTCTTCTTTTCCTTGGAATTGTTCCTTCTGTTAATTACACTCCAGTGCCTCCACTGGAGTTTCTCCCAGGTAATATCCAGTTGTACTCAGGAACTGTGTTAATGTGAGTGTTATTTTTGGTCAAACACAGGAGAGGTTGAAGCTTTTTCTAGCCCTGGCTTGATTGTACCTGTTATCAGAGATCAGCACTCAGCACAGACCTGCCAACAGTGGTGCTCTGTGTGACTACAAGCACCAGGGTGCACTTATATTAATTATGTTGCTATAGCAATGTGGCACTTTGTTAAAATTGCTGACTGGGACTCCTGGTGAGTGATGGGGGCAGTGCAGGGAAGCAAAGTTGGGAAATGAGCTTTTCTGCCTGCTAGCAAGTGATGACATCCTGTTGGATGAAAAGGAAGGATGTGATAATTTGCTGATGTTATTCAAGTGTTCAGAAAGATGATGTGTGATGAGAGCTTTGGGAAGTCTGCAAGAAAAGTAGAATTTAACTTACTGTCCCTACCCTCTTTAAATAGGAAGGGTAGAAAATTCTGTGCAAATTGTTCAGCCAATGTGCTCTCTGAAATTAGGTTCTTTAACCTGTGCTTGTGTTTTGATGTTAGCCATGATGAAAAGATACAGCTCAGTTTACCAAGAAAAAAAGGATGCTGTTCTTGGTCGTGTTAGCTAAATGTGATTTAAGAGCTTTGGTAATGCTTCTTCAGAGAAGGACACTTGGTTGGAGCCCATTAGCTCCACACTCTTTTAAGGTGAGTGCTGAGGTTATGTCATTTGCTCCTCTTAAGATAATATAACACAAGATCCCCTTTTTCTGTGGGAGTTTGTTCAGATGTCAACAGAAAATCAAGGGATTACCTTTTATTACAAAGTTAGTGCTTTTAGTTCAGTGAAGGACCAGCCACCAGGGATTCTCAGTTCTTGAAAATACCTTGCTTGGTCATAGTGAGAATCTCAGTTTTAACCTGTCCCATCTCTGCTGTCATTTTGGGAGGCAAAACCCCAGACGTGGCCTGAAAATGTCTAAAACTCCTAAATATCAAGTTGGAGTAGCCTGAATTACATGGTATGTTCAGGGTTTCTATGGCAGGGTAAGTTGATATTAAAAAGTCAAACAGGAAAAATTTGGGCTGAGTTGTAAAGCTCATTGAGCATCTTCAAGACAAAAATGCCAGCTGAGCAGAGCCTGCTGCAGTTTCCCAGGGGATGAAGCACTACAGTGAGTGACCTGATTTATTTGCATTTACTTGCACCATGAGGAGAACTGTGGTACTGATGCTTGGGCTGGGGGGAAGCAAGGGAGACAGAGCATGGCCTGAAATCCTCCTCCAGGCTAAACAAAGCAGGTATTGATGCAGCCATCCATCACCATGTCCAAGTGCTTGGAAAAGCCTTTGCAGGAGAGCAGCCACATCCCAGAGCTGTGCTGTGAGCAGGGCCACAGGCACTGGGGAGCAGGAGGCAGCACCAGTGTCCTGCTGTTCCTTGGGGCCTGGGGCACAAAGCAGTGCAGGGTATCCAGAGTGAGGGGTGCCAGAAACCTGGTGAGTGCCCAGGCAGGGGGTGCCCAGGCTGCCTTTGGCAGGGCTCTGACGTCCTCTGTGCCTTTTGAGAGCTGCCTGAGCTCCTGTTTGGCTTGCAGAGGAAGGGCAGTGATGGGGATGGGAGGAAATGGGCTGTGTGAAGGGGAGCAGTGCTGGGGCCATACCTTGTGCTGGGAAAACTGCTGCCTTCAGCTGAGCTGGAGTTCTCAGCTGTTCCAAACTGCTGGGCTTCCTTGCCTTTGTCAGCACAAGCCTTTGGACAGGTCCCTGAACACCAAGGTAGCATTGGGCTGCAAAAATCTTGGGCTGTGTGGCAGTAAGAGAGTTTGTGTCTGTGCTGGTCAGGTGCCCTTAGCCAAGGAGCTCCTTATGTGTGAGTGCTGTGGCTGGCACAGCCTGTGTGCCCGCAGCATCCCCTGTGTGTGCCCCCAGAGTCACACAGAGACAGAGCTCAGCACTGCCACTTTCACTGTCAGTACAATTTCTGATCAGAGTCCCAATTTACTTGAGTAAGAGTAGGGGAAGAAAAAGAGAAAAAGAGGGGTTAAAATGGGGGAAGCAGACAAACTGTGTTCTTTGGTTTTAAGGCTTGGGTTGTTTTGTTTATTTTTAATCAACCCTGTGAACAAGTGTGCCTATCTGATGAGTAGTGAAGTGGGCTGTTTGGAATAAATCTACTGACCTTGCTAGAAACTGTGTGAGTTTATGCCAACCATTTATTACGCTCTCACAGGGAGAAGAGCTTCACTAAAACAAAGTTTGGGGATTCACTCCACTTTGGTTTTAGCTTTTACTATCAAAGACTTTGCTAGTATGTTGGAGTTTTGGGATCCTGGGAGGTGAACAGAGGGGATGTGGTGGCACAAGGTCTCTGGCAGCAGGGCACCAGGCAGGGTGGGGAGGAGGAGGGTAAGGACAGTGCATGCAGGTTTGCAGGTTATAGCTCACCTGTCTTAAACCTGCAGCTGTGCCAAACGATTCCAAGTCTGATGCTGGGTTTCCATATCTTTCCTGTTAGTGCTGATTCCCAAAATGTCCTGTACATTCTGTGCCTCTTGGTGCTTTCCCCTTTGTCATATGAAATAGCACCCAGAGCCTGGGGGGAGGGAGAGAAGGGGACACAGGAGAAGCAGAAATGTTTGCAGCTGGTTTGGTGGTATCTCCATTGGGTAAGTAGTGGATGCATAAAAGGGTAAGTTTGGTCTCTTCCCCTTTCAGACTTGAGCGTGTGTCTACTAAACGTGCAGCCTTATTGCCTATGAATTGTGCAGATTTGATCTTTTATATGCAGTAGCTTTTTTTCCCTCAGTGGAGCAGTTGCCATGCAGTCTCCAATTTACATGAATGCTAAACAGAATGACACAAAAATGGTGTTGCTGTAACGAAACCTATTAATAGCTTTGCGGAGAGGCACTGACGCATCTGAATTAAAGCTGGGGAGAATCATCATCTTTGCAGACTAAGTTTTCCCAAGATGAGCAGTGACTTTAAGTGCTCAGAGATGCTTTCAAAGGGCGGTGATTTTCCAGGTAGTTTCTTGAGAGCAGGCTTGCTTGAGACATCCCAGCTTGGGCTGACACAAGCTGAGGCAAATGTCTCAAGTCCCTGTCGGAAATTTGGGCTGAATGGCTGTGCTTGGAGCACTGCCGAGCAGTATCACAGGATACCTTCTGTTTTCCTTGATAAATATTTGGTTTATTTAACAACTGTTACTTCCAAACACAAAACATTTTCAGTACATTGCTGAAACAGAGCTCTGGCAGTGAGAGGTGGTTATGGATGGAAGTGCAGAGAGGCTGGTGCTGCCAGTGTTTCTGGTGGCAGTGCTGCACCACAGGGATTTCCATGTGTTTGAGTGTTGACCTGCCTTCCCAGGCATCTCCCTTCCTGCACCTCTGCCAAACTGGGGTGCATTTTATCAATGTAGCGCCTAGCAGCACTGCCCTGGCTCAGCAGGGTGTGGTAAGTGGTACCTTCAGACCCTGCTGCTCTGAGTGCCCCAGGCAGGAGCTGGTGTTGCCTGACTTCCCATGCTGAGCCCAGCTCTGAGCTGCAGATGGCAACAAGGACAGCTAAGGACCTTCATTTTGGGCCATCAAATTGCACCAGCTTAAAAATGTCTGTCACAGATGTAAAAAAAGTTACGCCCACTCCTTTCAAGTCCAAGTGTGATACCCCCAAGTTAAGAGTATTAAGATCTGTTTGTTGTTGATACTGTGCTGGGTAGAGGCTTGCAGATGCTCCATGATAAACATGTAGTTGCCAAGAATGTTGGTTTAGTTCAACATGTAACCAGAGTGTGCAGAGCAAGCTCATAGTCTCCTGCTGGTCACCTTGGTAGAGCTTTGGAGTCTGTACTTCCTTTTTTGCAAATGTACAATCCCCATATTATCCCATAATCCCCTGAATGGACTATGTACATATTTGTAATATATGCTTACCAGAACTGTCTCTGTCATACGAAGTTTGCCTAAACCCTGTGTTTTGAAACAGTTATTTCAGAAGGAGAAGCAGAGCCCGTTATTGGTGAAGCACAGGAGATTTTTGCCTTTTTGTTTTCATTAAGGTGTCAAGTTTATAATGATTCCCTACACAGGTGGATAAAAACCAGCAAGATCAGAGGGAAAATTGGCACTGATTGGGACTCAGATTTCAGAGCTGCACTGCAGGATGCTGGTTTCATGTGAGCCAAGGCCATTTACCTTTCTGAGACAAACCTTTCCCAAAGAGTGTTCTTTGAGCTATTGAAAAACATCATACTGGATATTTCCTGTGAACTCCATCAGGCTTTTTGGTTATTACTGGTAGTCAACTAAACCATCTCAGTGTAGGAGTGGGGAATTTGTGGCAAAGGCTTGCACAGGCTGTAATGAACAGACTCAACAAGAGAGATGGAAACAGATGTGCTCTCAATCCTCTTGTGCTTTACAGTAGGATTTCCCTCTTTTTCTCTAGGGTTGCCTTGTCATTTCCTTCTTTTTTTTTTTTTTTTTTTTTTTAAGCCACCTCACTGGTATTAGTTTTATTTTGAGACTGGTCAAAGATGAGCTATATAGTTCACTTCAGACAGTTCAATGTAATCGGTCTCACCTGTCAAGTGTTCTCAGTCAGGCAAGGTAGGGATGTATCTTCTGAGAGTAGAGCACAGAAAATATGGTCTGTACTCAGGTTTTCATTATTTCTTACAGGACACAGGTATATCAGTCAGGCTGCAGCTAAAATTGACGTGGATTTTGATTATGATGGACCTCTGATGAAGACAGAAGTTCCTGGACCACGATCCAGAGTAAGTTTCCAAAGTATAGTAACTTGGGGTTTTTTTATCTTTAGCTGTGTCTAACTTGCTAGAAAACAGATTTCATTTCAAAACTTAAATCTGATATGAATAAACATGATTCTTTAAGTCTATGCTCACTTTAATCAGGAGGCTGAGAATGAAAAGCTCATGAATGAAATGCCTGTCTCTGAGAGGCAGATTTGAATCTCAACTGCCAAGTTCCCGAATGGAATAATTCAAGGCAAAAGAGCATCATTTTAATCTGATAAGGCTTGGTCACTTGTGCTCCAGCTGAAATAGAAACTTTTTATGATGTGAAATAGTGCTTTGGTTTTGAAATGGAACAAGAGTTTCAATTTACTGGACATTGTTTTACTCTGGCAGAGTCAGCATTTGTGCATGTGGTGGGTTTTTGGTTTTTCTGAGGTTTTTTGTTGTTTTCAATAAAAAGGAGCTGTCTTTCTAGAACCAATGTACCTGTATCCCTTCTGTGTGACTCTGGCTTCTCTTATTTTCTGATTTCTCTCTTGTTTTCTCAGTTCAGTTGGTCAATATAGAAGAGGCAGCTTTCCCTTTTTGGAGATTTACAGTTAAACTGTGTTTGCAGCCCGTTTAGCTCTGCATGCCACAGGTCATAGTTTTGACTGTAATATTTGCAAGATGCACCATGAAAGTTCCTGTGGCAGGTAGAGTTGCCTGGTAAGCACACAGGACTACAAAGTTTGCATATGATTTATGGGATCAAAAAAAACAAACATACATTCTCCATCAGTATTTGCTAATTACACACCTGAGACTCTGACATTTGTTTTTCTGCAGGAATTAATGAAGAAGCTGAATGGCATTCAGGTAATTTGTCAAGTTTTCTGTGTTTTGGGGGTTTTTAATACTTTGATTTCAGAAGTTGTTTTAAAATCCTGGTTTGTATGTTTGTGCCACAGAGAAAGGTGAAACACTGACTCTGGGATTCCACACTGAGTACATTATGTGTGGTTTATGTGTGCATTTGAATAAAATTTTTTGTAATATATTTTGAATACTGCAGGATCATTTTGCTAGCATCAGGGTTTTTTTCTTTCAAGGTATGTGTTTAAACTTGTGTGTTTAAGGAAGAACCTTGGAGTTGTTACAGAGTGGCCAGTAAAAACAAAGTATGTTAGGGCTTGAGTTTAAAAGTATGTCAGCCTAAGTACATACTGCCTTCCTAAGATGAGCAATTTCTCCAAATCTGTGCTTCATTTCTGTAGAAAAAGTAAAGACTTGCCCTTTTAACAGTCACTATAAAAATAGCTTTACAGTTAATTCCCATGCAGTGAATATAATGTCTTTTCATCCTAGCATTAGATATTTTTATCAGATTTTGCTGTATAACCATTAGTTGCACCTTCCTACATACTGCCACTTTTTAAGACGCTGTTTTTCTTCCTTGAAGAATGCAGAAGCTGTGCACTTCTTTTGCAATTATGAAGAGAGCCGAGGGAACTACCTCGTAGATGTAGATGGCAATCGTATGTTGGATCTCTACTCCCAGATTTCTTCCATCCCAATAGGTAGGAGATGGTTGTACCAAAATGTCTTTGCTTTGTCCTCAACCTGTCATTTTCTTATGTCAGGCACTACCAGGGAAGTTGGTTGATGAACTTAAAAAAGCAGAGGTGACATAATGAACGCCTTGTGATCAAGGACAGCTCACTGCTGTGTATTGTTTAGTGGGGGCTTTGGATAGCTGAAGAAACTACAAATTCAATATCTAAAGCTCACTTAAAGTGTGTTGGTGCCTGGAAGAAGCTGTAGTATTAATCTCAGTTTGAATTTGCAAGTTCCACAATTCAGGTTGTCTTTGTTGGCTTAGATTTGTGACTTTGTGATTCTGTAACAGTTACTGTTTTAAATATTAACAAGCATAGCATAGACAATTTAACATGAAATTATAGGCTTTAGTTAACATTTCTATCTCAAAATAAGTGGGGAAAAAAAAGGAGTGAGCCATGTGGAGTGCAGCAGGATGAAACAAGCTCCAGCAATGAGCTGTGGCACTGACTGAAGCGAAGGTGGCAGCTCATTGTCTGAGGGAGCAGACACGGGGCCTGGCAAGTGCTTGGGAAAGTCAGCTGATTGCTTCGTGAAGCCTTTCAAGTAGAAGCAAGGCAGAAATGTGAGCCCCAACTGCAAGGCATACAGGTTTCAGTAGGGGTTCAGTCCAGTTTCAGTTCAGTTTGTTTGCTCCGTGGTTCCTCTCAGCTGATTAAAAATACACTTCTGCAGAAGCAAAAAGAGCAGCAGTGCTGGGGTAGTTTAAAAGATAGATCTTGTGCTATGTATAGAAACTGTGATGACTCAAAATCATCCCTACAGGCCTCCTTGCCTGGGAAACAGAATTTGATGATGTTCAGGTTGTTACCAAATTTTTGGCATCTAAGACCTTGTGACTGCAATGGGTGTTCACATATCCCAGTCTTCTTTGCAGACAATGTTTTTGCTGTCCTGTAGCACTCAAATCAGTGTGATCAGTCCAGAACCCTGCAATGTTTGTAGCTTATTTCCCCAACATGAGGTCTCACTACTTTGTATCTTTCAGGCTGCACTGAGATAACTTGGCTACTGCTCACATGGAAATAGGGGTGAGATAGAGGAGCACAATGTTTGTATGCCAATGAGCTTGGATTTTAGGTTTCTAGAAAAGGAGATGCGTTTAGTGTTCATGGCTTCCCATTCTTCACACGAGAAATTCTGATTTGGAGAAACAAGTCTCGGTCATGTAGTCAAATGCACACTCCAAAGTATGAAAGTCAGTGCATACTCCAAAAGAATGAAATTCACATTGTACAGACAGGGCACTGAGGCCTTCTGACCTTCTGGTGCTTGATGGTGCAAGCATAGCTCTTTTAATATAGCTTTGTGCATAAAATATTAAAGTATTATGGAGGAAACATTGTCGAAATGGGCAGGAGCTCTGCAGTTTACTTCCTCTGGTTGACTGAAACTGGTGACATACAGACAAGGCTCCAGTGCTGTGACTGACCCTCCTGAGCCATGTAGTTCCTCCTTCACATGTGGCAATGCCTTCTGAGGACAAGCTCGATTTTCATCCCAGGGAACATGTTCCTCAGTCCCAAAGGAACTACAGTGCAGTGCTTCATACAGCTTCTCAGATAATGGCTCTGGGATGTACAGCAACAAAGAGTAAATGGAAATTTAATACTTACAGGCTGACCTAAGTCTAACACACAACATTAATTTATATGTTTCAGTTGTACTGAATGACAAGACTATCTGAAGCTGCCCAGGTTACTAATAATGTCCCTCTTGGTGACAGAGGTAGGGCCTGGACTGGGAGAGCAAAACAAGATCACAAGGTGCTTGTTAGTCATCTGTGCTTATCTCTCTGCAAGTAAATCCAATAAAACCTTTCATGAATCTGTCAGGGCTCCCCAAGATTTAATAATGATCTGTTACAGTAGAATATATTTATCAGCAGAGGATGAGAGGTAATAAGTGTCTGTGTAGAGAGATAAGAAACAAAGTATAAAAAACCTCTAGGCAAAGATGCTCTGGGCTGTTTCTTGCTGAAAAACAAAAATTGAAATAGCTTTTTACCACACTTTTGTGGGCAGTTGTAGCACAGCATAGTCCTTTCATCCTGCATCTATTCTGTCTAACAGAGTTAGAAACCCCATGGAGCTAAATGCAAGGGGGATGCTATTGACGTGTTTGCCAGCAAACATCCTGGAATAACAAATGAAACAATGTGTTTTTCAGTGCTGGGAAGGTCTGTTTTGTTTGGGGAGATGCAGAGAGGTGTAGTTTGATATTATTGACAGCAGCCTGCTGCTCAGTTCAAATGATTCTTTGGGCTTTCTCCATCTCATTATTTTAGCAGGTTCTAGTTGTTTTTCCTTTTGCAGACAGGCACATTCATGAGCCTGGAAGACATACATGTTCCTGTCACACTGATCCAGACGTGCAGCAAGAGTGATGGATCAGGTGCCCCTCCCTTGGAGCCAGCTCAGTCACCTCTGGCAGTGGATTTGTAACACTGCAAATCCTTGTGCTGGTCATGGCACTGAAACGAGTCAGTGCCTGTTTGCCATCCCAGCCTGGAGCTGTTTGACTTGTCTACCACAGTTACATAAGGGCTATTCAAGCATTTAGTTCTTCCTGGTGTTAGTTCCTGACTGAACCCACGGGCCAGCTCAGCTTCTGTCACACACAGCCTGACTCTTTCACAGCAGTTGGGCTTTGAGGATCCTCTCTTCCTTCACTGGGGCCTGTCTGAGGAGGTACAAGGATGAGGGAGTGTTAGGAGGAAGACCAGGCCACTTGGCCTGAAGTGAAGAGATTGGGAGAGAGATTCTATGGGGGAGGAATATTCTGTGGGGGTACAAAAGGGTAAATCGGGGCTAATAGAAGTTTGTGTTACATAAGAGAAGATACAAAGATATTCACATACGGTAACACCAGCAACAGGATTACAAGTTCTTACAATCAATACCAGAGTTGATCCTTGAGCTTCCTAAACAATGGTCGCTGTTTATAACAAAGTTCTGTGTGCTTTGGAGATTTCTAAAACACTTGATTTGCTCTCAGAGGGGGTCTCAGTGGCAGCCACAGGTGCAGTTCTCAAGGACACAGCTCTCTAGCTGAACAACAACCATTCCCATGACAGCAGATGCCATGCAGATTTAGCTGTTCTGTGTCCCAAATAGCCACTATTATTATCTTCATAATAACTTTAACAGATTTATCAGCATGACATGCCGCTAAAACAATATGGATATTCTCTCGTTTTCAGCTAAAATATTCAAAACTGAGCTTATAATTGATTTGTTAACACAGTAGCCTAATGCTTCATTGCTCAAAAAGGATAATCAGGGCTGTTGTCATTCCACTGGAATGGGGATTCAGAAGCACAATAAGCTTTTGTAACAAAATTAGCGTGGTCTGACTTCTTGAGCAATAGGGAAAATGAGGTTTCCAACTGTTTCTACAAGGAAATTTAAAAGATGATGTTAATCTCTGGTGTTGGCATTTCATACATTAGAGATCAGGCTTAAAATGAAATTTCTGGCCTCCTTTGAAGATTTTTTTTTTTTTTTTACAGCAGATAAATCAGTTTTGCCTGTAAGCAAGCAAGTTGTCTTGTAGAATGTCAATGGGTGTAAATTAAGCACCTTCATTGTGTTAAAACTAAGCTTAGTTTCTTAGTAAAAAGGACAAATTGTTGCATCTTTTTCCAAACAAAAGTTTGTCAAAGTAAGGAAATGGGAAGGAAAAAAAAAAAAAGCTGGTCATGAGAGGAAGTGAAAAGTGCAGAACCTCCTTCTTTAGCAGGAGACAGCAATTTATCAAACAGGTTTTTTATGGTGATGCACAGCTGAGATATGTAGATCTGTGACTGAGAAGAGAAGATTCCCAGCCAGGTGTCTCGGAATATGTAATGGGCTGTGGTAGGGCAGGGATTCAGGTGCTCATTAGCCCATGGGTTTTGAGTGCATGGCTGGCTGTGCAGTCAGCCTCTTCCTTCTGGTAGGACTGAGATGATCATGCAAGAATCTGCATGTGAGGGGTGAAATCTGTATCCCGAGCCTGCAGTGCCTGTGAGTGTGTTTATGTGGGAAAGGCTGGGTAACAGTGAGGCTGAGGCATGCACGCCTCGAAGTCGGGTCCAGCAGTGCCTGGCACAGGGTGTGCTCAGAGAGCACTGCAGAGCAGAGTGGTGGCAAGTGCCATCCAGCTGCCCCAGGTGTCAAGGAGTGCTGTCAAGCCATGGGCACAATGCTGCTGGAGACTTCTCTGTGCTGGGTGTGCCACGTGAGCTTGGTGCACCCACAGTGACGGCTCCGAACAGCAGCGCTGTGCTGGAGAGGCTGCCCTGCACCCAGACAGGCTGTGAGGGACAAAGAGCCCAGAGGTTTGTCCTGCTTCAAAAGAAGTCTTATTATTAGTTAAAAGTATACAAGTTACACAGAAACAGTCAAGCATTAAGTTATGGTTATTCTCTAGATTATGCTTTGCATTACTTTATTGAAACCAGATAGAAAGGACTGTTTTCTTTCTTTGTTCCTTTTAATTAGGTTACAGCCATCCCTCTCTGATAAAGCTTTTGCAGCAGCCACAGAACCTGGTAAGTGAATTAGAACATTAAGCACATGAAGGAGTTCTCTCCCTCCTTGTTGTGGGCTTTCTCTTTTTTTCTTACACTGATAGTGAATGCTAATGATTCAATTTCATATATGATAGGATCTGATTGCTTTACTTCTCAGTAGATGAAAAGAGCTTTGTAGTGTTTAAGAAGACACCAAAGCCTCTGGGATGTTTTACAAAAAGCAAGCATTTGGGTGATGCAAGCACTTGATATGTTTGCGGCCACATTTAAATCATAGTTCAAACATAGTGTCTCCAATTAACCATTTTAGTAATGTTCTCTGAGTGGAGATTTTTGAGCCTGAAAGCAAGCACAAGATCTTGAGAGAGAATACAGTATCTTGGACATGGTGCCCTACATCTGGAATGCTGTGGGAAGTTTAGGGTTTTTTCAAAGTTGGGGATGGTGACTGATTCCCATCTCCTGAGTGCATTCCAGCAGAGCAATGAAATGCAGACATTTGAGCTCCCTGAGCTGATTTCCTTTATGGAATATTCATGTCTTCAGGATGAGAAATACTGCCCTTCCCAGAACTAAAATACTTCAAAAAAAAAAAAAAAAAACCCACTAAAAAAATCCAAAAAACCAACAACATACCAGGACTAGAAATGCTGGAGTTATTAAAAGCACATCTGGATATTTTGGAAGGTCTAATATTTACGAATACTTATATTAACTCATAAAGATGATTTCTGAGAGTAATATTTTCATTATAATGCAGCAGCAGGCAAAGTCAGATTTAAAAAACAAAGAAAACAAAAAAGAACAAACAAACAAAAATCCCAAAACCAATAAAAACTCAAAAAGCCCTGTTGCTGTTGGCAGTTGCTGATTTGCCCACTGGGCAAGGGCAGATAACACTCCTGGCAGCTTGCAGTGAAGGAGCTCCTCCAAAGTCCCACACAAGTGGCACAACTTTGGTTAGTGTTAGCAAAGGGATTGGTGTTTCCCTGGAGGGACTTTTTATTTGGTTTGTCTGTAATTCTCCACAGCCCTAAACACAGAATGTGCATCTGTTTATTTGAGTCCACAGCAGCTTGATGTCAATGTTCTGTTTTTCTCAGTTCTGGGTGTCTCATTAACTACAAAAGAAAAATACACTTTTCTGCTTAATGGCAAATGTTGTCAGTTGACTGTGACAACCCATAATCAAATTCACAATAAATGTATGTCTTCTCTCTTTAACTTGATATGAAAATTTACTTCTGAAATGAGATAAAAAGTCAAGTAAGATTTCTCATAGCTATGAAACAAAAAATTGGTGTTAACCTGTCAGTAACATCCTTGCTTAGGTTTTCTTTGAAGCTCAAGTCTGTTGAAATAGTGGTTTGGAAGGAAGACACTTGAACAATTTACAAAGCTCTAGCTCATCCAGTGTTCTATCTTGTGTGATACTTGGTGTTCCCTAAGAATCCTGATGAAATGTCCTTACAGGTACAGTGTGACCACTTACACCTCTTGCTGTGCCTCACACTTCTTGGAATGAATGAGGACATGTGTTGAGGAGAAAGACTGAAGGATGCTGATAAATGTGCAAGCTTGAGCTGCACTGAAAATATGAGTGTTTTGGGGAGGCTGTCTGTCCCCTCTGGAGACCCATTGAGACTTAAATTATTGAAGCTCAGCCTTTAATTTCAGCCATTATTTTTCAACAAGAAAAACAACAAACAAAAGAAAAGGGCAAATGTGCTTGGTAGTTGGCAAATTTATTGACCTTGTCCTTCTCTGAGAAAATTTAATTTAAAATAAAGAGTAGCACGGTATGAATCAAATAAGATTACCCACAAAGACTAAGAGCAGTAATGAATTAATTTTAATCCATGACACAATTTAAATTAATTGCATAAATGAGACAGTCATCTCCATTAGTGGACCAGGGATGCTGAGGGGCTTTTTCCAGAGCTGCTCCTTAGAAACCCCTCTGTGGGCAAGAGAAGCCCCTGTGTGGGCTGTTCACTGACACCAGAAGTACCTTTCCCAAAGGTGTGAATCCTGATGTGGCCAGTTCACAGTGCCAGTGAAGGGACCTCAGGTGGTCTCTTGGCCAACCTCCTGCTCCAAGAGGGGCAGCTGTGAGATGAGACCAGGGTGCTCAGGGCTGTATATGGGACCTAGGAAACCTCCAAGAAGAGCAGCCTGTTTCACTGCTTCACTGTTCTCTTGCAGAAAAACCTTTTCCCTTTACCCAAATCAGTACTTCTCATGCTTTGATTTACACCCATGGCTCCTCATCTTCCACTGAAGAGCCTGGCTCCACCTTCCCAGTGTTCCAAAATGGTCTGTCTTGAAGCTCAGTAAGGATAAGAATGCTGCTGCCCTAATTGAATTTAGCTACTCAAACTGAAAGCAAGTAATAAAGATTTTTAAGCATATTTCCTGTGTATAAGGAAAATGCAGATTGAGCAACTAAAATGGCAATATTGAAGAGAAAATGTCAGTATGAGGTAGCATGCACCTTTCCTAAGGTGTCCTGCAAGAATAAAGTAGTAAGGATTAGACAGAAAAACATATGCTAAAGCAGGAATATTAATCCCTATCTCAAAACTACTTGTGCCATGATACAGATTTCTGCCTGGTATTTATAACTAGAATAAAATGTAATTGCTTTGATGTCAACATATTTTCCTTGGGATAGTAAGACCTAACAATTCCTCTTCCTTTGTGTTTTTAGAGCACTTTTATCAACAGACCTGCCCTAGGTATTTTACCTCCAGAGAACTTTACAGAAAAACTGAAGGAGTCTTTGCTCTCAGTAAGTTTGAGATACCAGTGGACTGATCACTATTATTATCACAATTATTATCACTTTGCACTACACTTGTGCTCAATATTTCAGAGTAATTTTGTGTCTTTGTTGACAGGTGGCTCCTAAGGGTCTGTCACAGGTGATGACCATGTCCTGTGGATCCTGCTCTAATGAAAATGCCTTTAAAGCAATATTCATGTGGTACAGAGTAAGTAAAACATTAAGATGTTTTTGTAGGTTTAGATGTAGAAATGAGTATTTATTCATCATCAGAATTGTTATTGTAAAACAAAGTGGGGCTTGGAGGTTGTCTTGCTCACGATGTTCTTTATATTCAATCTAGTATAAAATCTTAATTAAAATGTTTTTGTCTAAGCTTTTACTTTATATTGACACAACTTCAGAAGTTATAAAGAAAAGGAAATAAAGAAAAATGCAGATTGCAGTCAGCATGTGAAAGCCATAGTCAGGGTCTTTCTTGACTCCAGTCTTGAATACCAGCATTACTGGTTTGTGGTTCAGCCATAAATGCATTGGTTACAACTACAGGAACACTCATGTTGGGTTGTTTGGGTTTTTTGCAGAACAAGGAGAGGGGCCATAATAATGTCACAAAAGAAGAACTGGAATCTTGCATGATTAATCAGGTAATGTTTGTTCATTATCACACCTACAGATGTACCACTGGTTTGGCTTGTAATGGAAGATTGGGAGGAAAAGTTTGGTTGGCTACATGTGAAGTGGAATCTTGGCTTTGTAAATTTAGGACATGGTGACATACAGACTGCTCCCAACAAATATCAGTGGGTCATCAGGAGTGCACGGGGGCCCAGCACAGGGCAGCCCCAGCCTCTCCTCGCTGAGCCCCCACAGCCCCAATACTACCCCCAGGCACAGCCACCCAATAAAAAGCTGCTCCTAATTTGTGTAAAAAGGGGTGGTTGTGCTGATGGCTCAGCCTTGTGTGAGCTCACCTGTGCAGTGATGTCAGGCCACAGCATGAAACACCAAGGACTCCTCAGTGCGGGGCTTTGGGAGCTGGGGCAGGCTTTAGGGTGTGACCAATGTACTTGTTAAAGGGGGGGCTGTAACAGTTCGTGGTGCCTGATGGAAAAGGAGCTCAGGGGGCAGTGAGGGGTGTGTGAGCCCCTCGCTGACCCCACTGTGTGCTCTGCTTGCAGCCCCCTGGCTGCCCCGACTACGCCATGCTCTCCTTCATGGGCGGCTTCCACGGCAGGACCCTGGGTAAGCTGTCCCTTGTCCCCCCCTCAGCCACTGCAGGGACCCTCAGCTCACTGTGCTTGTCCTCAGACACACAGTACCAGTGGAGACAATAGAGGTTCATTAACATTTGCCTTGGAAGCCCCACTAGCACTGAAACAGAATGTTTGAGTGACAGTCGGAATTGATTTTATATTTTTTGAAAAACTCTTTTCAGATGGGCTCTTATTTTCATTCTGAATCTGCAGTTTCCTGTCTATACTCGTGAAAATCTAACTCCTGGGGTAAAATCCCCACAAACATGCTGTCACTCACTTTTACTGGCTTATATCAGCTCAGTCCCTGTTCTAAGCATGTTACCTGAGAGTGCTGCAACTGTGAACTTTGTGAGCAGTTGTCTTTGGAGGGTTGAAACCCACCTTGTCTGAGCAACCTGTTCAGACTGACAGAGGTTCTCCTGCTTTTCTGGAACAGTGCATGTGGAAACTGATGCTTAAAATCTACAGCAATCCATTTAAGGACTAAATCCAATTACCCAGTATTTCAGAAGACAGTAAAAACACAGCATTTAATAGAATTCTATAGTCGGGCCATTTTTCACTCTTGGTAGCTTTTTTCTTGTATTGTTCCTAGATAGGTATTGTTTTAATTTTTCCCTCTCTGGATTTAGGTTGCTTAGCTACAACTCACTCTAAAGCAATTCACAAACTGGACATTCCCTCACTGGACTGGCCTATTGCTCCATTTCCAAGGCTAAAGTATCCCCTGGAAGACTTTGTGAAAGAGAATCAACAGGAAGAAGCCCGTTGTTTAGAGGAGGTAGAAAATTCACTGGCAGCTTTCTGTTGTTTTCGATTTGAAATAATGAATAGTGTTGGTAGGATTAGTGCTTTTCACTGAAAGAATGTTTTCAGGGATCGGAACAGCCTGTGATTGGACCTGCATTCACTGTTGTTTACAGTCAGACCTTTCTCCCTGCCAGCCTACTGGGAATACAGGGCTGTATGAGTGATACCAAAGTGAAATTTCACCTCAGAACTTCGTTGTATCACAATGAACTTGTCTCCCAGCTCTTGCCAAGGGGCCACGGACTGAGAGAGAGCACAGTGTGGATAACCCTCTCTGCAGAGAGAACCTCCAACATTAATTCAGCCTTTTCACCTTTCAGTGGCAGCCTCTGGCATAAAGCTCTGATCATGCAGGGATGGACCTGCGAGTCCACTTAGCCAAACCTGCCTCATTTCAGAGAACACAGAAAGCACAGCAGATGGCTTCCCAGGGGCTGCTCCAGGGTAGCTTTGGTGGGAGAAATGCAATGCTGGGAGCCATTATTTTAACAAAAAACAAACCAAAAAGCCAAACGTTTTCTTAGCAAGTCTGTGCTTGGCTTACTGGCCCCCTTTGGAAACCATTGCTTTGCACAGCCTGCAGGGGATGTGGCCCTGAGAGTTGTGAGGGGGATTTCAAGCACGAGCACAACACTAATTGCAGCAACTGGCACTATGAGGTTAATGAGAATTATCTATCAGCCCCTTACAACGACAGGATTTCTGCACTATTTCATCCGATTAATTTTAACATATCTGAAGTGAGTGACTGGAAAAAGTAAATTTTCCAGATTACCTTTTCTAATATGTTAGCAGAGTTTTGGTTTCTCACACAAAAATCTATCCCCTTCCATATCACTTAGGTGGAATGACAGCAGTGGCACAGTGAGCTGCAGTAGTGCTCACCACACTGCCAGCTGAACCTGGCTAGAGCTTTCACAGCACTGTAGATAAATGTGCAGCTAGTTACAGTGTGGTTAGGACATGATTTAAACCCATTCAGGAACAAGAAGGCAGTCTTAAATGCTGGAGGAACCACTTGTTAATCCTTTGTGTTTCTGGTACCTTTGGAGCCAGGAATGTCTATGCAAAGTTGAAGTTCTGCTGAGATTTAATCTTGCTGGGAGGAAATGTGCAAATGTTCTGGAAGAACGTACCATAAATGTTTGTTTTACAGGTGGAAGACCTGATTGTAAAGTACAGGAAAAAGAAGAAGATTGTGGCTGGAATCATTGTGGAACCGATACAGTCAGAGGGTGGGGACAATCATGCTTCAGATGACTTCTTCAGAAAGCTACGAGATATTGCCAGAAAGGTAATAAAACATTTCTCTGGGCACTCCATGGTAGCTAAACATGCACCCACAGATTCTGGGTGTCCCCAGAGGCTTTGCCCTGCCCCAGGCTCTTGGAGGGCTTCACAGGCCTCCTTAGCAGCAGTCAGGGTAGTTATGTACCACATAGAAGCAATGCCTGCTCTCTTCCATTTGATCCACACCTAATGGTTTCCTCAGTCCAATAAATTATCTTCTAATTTGAGAGTGAGAGAGAAATTACTCTGATTCATTAGCTATGAATTTTTTGGGTGTGTTCTTTAAATGATAATGCTAGTTGGTTGAGGAGGTTCAATTTCTGAAGAAGCGGATTGTGAAAAGTATAAATTTTTAATGACATGTTTTTAATTGCAAACAAAAAAAAAGCTGAAACACAACTTAAGTCTGGCCATAGTGCTGATGTTCCAATAAAACAATGAAAAGGACAGATGTCTTGGTACTTGGAATATAAAGTTACCTATTTAGAAGCTATGACCTTCAGTAATACCTACTCCATGCTTTTTTTCATCCTTGAAACATCTGTGTGCTGAAGAGGTGCTGCCAAAAGTACTTAACCACTGTTTTTAAACACAGTATTGTGATTTGCTTGCTCTCCCTGTCACAAAGTTTGTACAAAATAGTCCTTCACATAAAAACCCCACACTGCCAGCTCACATGAGTCTCTCTTTCAGGAGACATGTCTGAAAAGGCAGCTTTTCATGCCCCCTAAACTGAACAGCTCATGCTGCTGGTATTGCCTCTGTGCAATGTCCTACTCAGACTGGTGGCAGAGGCTTCATATTTAAAACAAAGCCCCTAGAAATGACACTCTGCTTCCCTCAGGGGCTTTGAAAATGCCACCTCTGCTCCTCCCAGATGTTTTCAGGTATTCTCTAGAAATGCTCAAGACTATATAAAAACATGTACTTTGTGAGTATAGGTAGAAAACAAGTTTCTAGTGCCTTCCTGAAAAAACAGCTGGATTTTTAACTGTGAAATCTAACACACTGTGAGTGGCACTGATGGAGGGATTGAGGAGGGAAGGTTGGGGCAGTGAAGGGAGAGGAGGAAGGGGTGTTGCCTGTGAGTAGCTTGTGTTTATGTGTTCACTAAGGGAGGTGTTTCTGTTTTGGGAAGGAGGGCTCACATTCCCTGCTCCTCACGTCTGTCTCTGCAGCATGGCTGTGCTTTCCTGGTGGACGAGGTGCAGACGGGAGGCGGCTGCACTGGGAAATTCTGGGCACACGAGCACTGGGGCCTGGATGACCCAGCTGATGTGGTAACATTCAGTAAGAAGATGATGACAGGAGGATTTTTCCACAAAGAGGAGTTCAGGCCAAATGCTGTAAGATTTTCAATGAAACTTGAACTCTGTGCTAGTTGGTGACCCCCTGAGGAATGACTGTGACATGCATAGAAGGGACAAGGTTTCCTTCAGCAGTGCAGGTCCAGCTGGATGGGGCTGCTGTTTTACAGAAACTTGCTGTGTGCTCACACAACAATTGTCATCACCTCTTCACTTTTATTCCAGTTGTTGTCAGTCACCAAGGTTATCAAGCTGGTGGCGGGGAGAGGAGAACTGAGTTTAACCTAATGGAACAAAGCTTCAGTACAAAATCCAGCCATCCAGCCACAAACTCACTCCTTGTCCTGTAGGGCAACTTGGGAACTTCAGAGCCTATATGTCAGCATTAGAGATTTTGTCAGCAAGATTTCTTCTTTGCACTAATGACATTTTAGATGTAATAAATGGGAAAAAAGTAGAATTAAGGGGAAGAACATAAATCTTGATGTAAAAGCCTGTATAGATGATGGTTAGTTCCTGTCATCTATAGCTGCGTTTCAATGAGACGTCAGAGCAGCAAGGCAGAGTGCAGTAAATGAGAAGCATGAAGTAGTCACCCCATGTTTCAGCTCAGCAGGGCAGTGGGATTTTGCTTTACAGGATAAAAAACAGGGGGGTTGGTGAGATTAGTGCATGCCTTTTCATACACCACGTTTGCATTGCCAGTGTGATGCCTTGCTTTTCTTAATTTACAGTGATTTGCCTGTTAACATGTTCCACAACTCTTTTTCCACCCTTTCCCAAGCCCTACCGGATTTTTAACACCTGGCTTGGAGATCCATCCAAGAACCTTATGCTTGCTGAAGTCATTAAGGTTATTAAAACAGAAGACCTTCTAAACAATGCAACCCATGCTGGGAAAGCACTGCTGACTGGGCTGCTGGATTTGCAGGTAAACATCTGGAAGGATTGTAGATAAGAAGGAGTAATTTCCTGATGAGGTAGGATCTTACCTCATCCATTTTAAACACTTGGACTGAGGAACTCCAGCTGGGGTCTAGACCATTATAGTAACTTCAACATGAGCCTGAATAACTGTGTCATTTGGAATTGAAGTAAACTTTCTTTTACTCACTTAAACACGCTGGGTTTATATAGCTTAATCCAATATAAAGGGTGGTTCCCAAAATACCTTAAGGTATAAACTGCAGCTAATTAAATTACTTTGTAGAAGGTTTTATTACCATAAGCAGCTGGTATTTCATTGTCCTAAAGTTCTTTTTCAAGGAAGGTGCTTTCATATTTTTTTCCTATTCTGCTGGGCTGTTGAAATAAGAAAATTGTATCTTTCCCTCCCTTGTTTAAGGGAAATTCCTGACAGCTTCTACTATGGAGCTCTACAGTCAGGCATTTAAGCATAGGCTTGTGGTGCTCACCTCGCAAAGGCATTTTGCACAGGACAATCCCAGACACAGTCTCTGCTCTCTCCACAGCTTTAAGACACAGCAGGCAGAAGAACAGAAAATACTATAATCTCATACTTTGGAGGGCCAGAATACAACTAGTTCTATCCAAAAGATTGCTCTTCCAAACGATGAGGATTGTAATTGAGAGTAGGTGATGCAGATGCTACTGGCAGGTGTCTCAGTGCAGGGTAAGAATGAGCTGGTTTCTAGCCCCAGTGCAGATGATTTATGCTCAGGTTTTCCTGGAGTCCACTGTAGATGTAAGTAAGGTGTGTTAGGCTCATTCCAAAGAATATTCTACTTGACCCAGCTGATGGGCCAGATTCATTCTCCCTCCCTGCTTTGTGTTGGGCTCTGCAGGCTGAGCAGGACATGAGGCTGTGTGAGGCTCCACTCCAGCGGAACAAGGAGGCATCAGGGTTTCCACCTGGCAGAGCCAGGCTTGCCACCAGATGCCCTCTGTTGCAGCACCTGCCATGTGCTTGTCTCTCCTCTCTCTGCAGGCTCGTTACCCCCATCTCATCAGCAGAGTGAGAGGAAGAGGAACCTTCTGTTCGTTTGACACTCCAAATGATGCAACTAGAAACAAGTTAATTACAATAGCCAGAAACAAAGGTAAGAAACTTTGTATGTGTGGATGAGCTTCACGTGACAAACAGTAGCACAGGTAATGCTTTACATTTTCCTTTTCATATGGTGCATGTGTATTTCAGTTTCAAAGGACAGCAGTGAAATGACAAAGTTGTGGTTAGACTTCTCTGGAAATACTGTTGTCAGAGATCTGAGAGCAGTCTGTTGCATGGTGTGTGCCTTTACCATTCTCTGCAGGTCTGAGGTTACTGGAAGAGATCTGTGTAGGGCACGAGTTTTTGTGACATCAGTTTCATAGTCCTCTGCAGTGACCTTAGATGCCCATGGACATGGTTTACTTCTAGAAACAGGAAAGTTAGAAGAAAGTTAATGTCACTCAGGAAAACACAGGGAGGAGAACTGTGAATTCTATAAATACGAAATTCCTATACCTAGGAATACCTAATGATGAAGTATGAGTGCCTAAAATGGGCACAGATCTACAGTGGCATCCCTCTTTTCCCACAGAACTATTACCAGCTGCAGACAGGCCCAGGTATCAGGAGGGGAACCTTGGTATCTACACCTAACATTCTCTTTGAATTTAAGTGTGTGGGCCCTGTGTTTGCTGCTGTCTGGTTTTGCTGTTACTCCTATCTCTTGAAAGAAGCAGCCAGAGTGCATCTAAACTGTGGTGAAACCAAAATTTTAGAGTGTAAAAGACACCATTTTTTTTCTTGGAAACTAAGCCAGCAGGGAGACGAGGCAAGTGGTTTGTTTCATGGGTAAACCAAGGCTCTGCTTTGAGGCAGGGTAAGCTCAGCTTAGTAATATGGGTTCTCGTTGCTCAGACATTTCCAAGAACTGATTTTGGGCTAAAAAGTACATTTAAAGCACTGCAGGGAGTGGCTTGCTGGCACTGAGACATTTTAACTTTTTGTCATTAGAAATGAATTAGTTTACAAACCAAATTGTAAAGAAACCTCCTGTGTCTTGTTGTGGCACCAAGATAC
The DNA here is from genome assembly GCF_965178545.1 of Coloeus monedula. NCBI lineage: Eukaryota > Metazoa > Chordata > Aves > Passeriformes > Corvidae > Coloeus > Coloeus monedula. The sequence goes on along the minus strand of NC_138796.1, from coordinate 11,738,142 downwards.
TTGACCAGCAGAGTACTGCAGCTCTGAAATCTCAGATGCTGCTTGATCTCTGTGCTGGATGGATTCTTTCCACTGCTGTCAGGATTAGTCCCAATACTCCAAGTGTTTATAGAACAGCTCCAGGCACACCCACAGTGTCATTCTAAGCTGCTGTGAAGCTTGAGGCCATTCACACCACAATGTGCTGTATCATGGTGTGGCTAGCAGGATGTGGGGAGCTTCTGCTGGCCCACCACAGTGAGGTTATCCTCATTCAGAGACCTGAATTTTTCTGGATATTTGGCAAACATGGAAATGACTTGAGGACCTATTCTGTGCTCATTTCAGGTGTTGTTCTGGGAGGCTGTGGAGACAGATCCATTCGTTTTCGTCCAACACTGATCTTCAAGGATCACCACGCGCACCTCTTCCTGAACATTTTCAGTGACATCCTAGCAAACTTCAAGTAAAAAGCAGCTCCCTCGCACTGAACAGCTGATTATGAAATTAGTTTGCATTAATTCATGTCTTCTCTACTTACAAGATAAGTGTAAAGTCATAAACTGAGGTTTGTGTTCTGTCTGTAATCCTGCCCAAGGCAAGCTGCTCCATGCACACGTGCCCCAGGCAGAGCATTGGCACTGGTCACCAGCAGGTACATGCAGCTGTCCCTCACTGTGCATTCCCTAGAAAATGTGGCCTGGTGCACTCCCTAGAACCTCCCTCTTCTGGCCTGGGCCATGTTAACTGCAGAGTCCTCCCTACAGCCATGTCCCTGACTCTCCACTGTCTGAACAGGACCTGGTACAGTCTGTTTCCACAGGTGACCCTGGTAGATTTGTGTCCAGAAGCAACAACAAGCTGTGGCCAAACACGCAGAGCCACACGCCAGCCACACAGAGAGTGCCATTCTCTAATGGCAGCTGGAATAAAATCAGTGTTTCAAGGAAAGCTCTACTTTCCACCACTGCCAAGTACAGTATTTTAAAGAATAATTTCCAGCTTTATGCCCTCGAGTACAGGCATCTGCCACACCAACTGCATCAGGGCACTGTCAGCTCTGCCCAGCCTGCACTCACTGCTTCAGGGGCACTGGTGCCCTCAGCCACACCTGCAGTGCTGCAAGTGGCACTGAAGCCCTTGTCCTTTTGTCCTCATCATGGATGAGTTTTAAAACTCATCTTACTTCTCTTACAAGCAGACTTGTACAGAGAAAACTCTACCCTGAAGTATGTAATTTGACAAAGCTTAGAGAACCATGCAAAGCACATTCTTCCACTTCTGCCAGCAGTCTAGAATGATTCCAGATTTTACTATTTGCCCAGAACACACAATAGCCATTAATTTATCTATTACAACTTCTACACGAATACTTGAGGTATTTTGTAAAACTAAAGCAGAAGTGCTTTATCTTAGCCATTATCTGGTATCAGAGCCACTACAGTGAAGGCCTAGTCCTGACTGCACATTTATAATGCAAAGTAATTCTATTTTTGTTCTAATAGTATATTCTAAGTCATCAATACTTCAGAGATCTTCTAGAAAGCCACAGGATCAAAAAAATGTGTCAACAGTTCATTAATTTGTTTCTCTTCAGAGAATTGTTTTGGACGTCTCTTTACTGTTTGCTGAAGGCTGACTTGAACTAGATCTGGTGCCTTTCTTTTTCTTGGTGAGCATCTGGATTTTGTTTACTAAGTTTAACTTTTTGTTGTGCACCAAAAACAGGGACCACAATGGACTTTACAGTTGCCCTATCAGGACCTGACCACAATTTTTAAGTACATAATAAGAGACAGAGAAGTTAAAAGATTTACATGTTTAATACAGCTACTAAAATGTGAAAAGGTTCCTTACCTGCTTTGAGAAGCATTAATCATGGTTTTCCCATTTTGAAGTACTGGTATGGGAAACTCAAGCACAGTCACTTCTGCCAGCTTTAAACCCAGTGGGATTTCTGTAAACCTCTGCAGAAAGCAGAACTCTGGTACCAGCTGGGCAGAACCTGAGCAGGTTTTTGAACAGAGGTTGTAGAAATCTGGGGGAAGGACCGGTAAAAATTGGTGTTCAACAAAACCTCATTGTCATCGCTGTCCTCGTAAGCGTATTATCAGCAAAAGGAAAGTCAAACCAAGAACTGGATTTGACAGCATTTTGGGAATTAGTTTGTTCAACATATCAGTGCAGTAGTTTTAGTGAATGTCTCTAGCAAGTCTTGTACTTTTACAGAAGCAAAGGTCCAGTAATTTGAAGTCTTACCACGTCTTCACTTTTATTATAACTACTCTAGGTGTTTTTATAATTTTTACTGACACTCAGTAACTGTATAATTGTGTACAACATGTTGATGAAATCGTTAGAGAATACATAGAAAGCACTGCAGCTGAAGCATATAAAGTTAATATTGTTTACAGCATACTGTGGACAGTGCCAAATAAATGTTTAAACAAATACTTAAGTACACTTCATGGTGTAACTAGTAACTGTACACAGATTCATAACAAATGACATCAATCGTGTAATCAATATTCTTAAATAAAATATTTATAATTGAACTTCTCCAGGGCTTTTCATTTTGCACCCAGTACATGCCTAAACTGAACAATGAGTGTGTATTAAATACATCTTGATGAATATAAACCTCCAAAAAACACAGTGTACCTGTACAGGCCACTGTATTTTGCTGCCATGGCGTTTACACCAAGGAACATTTGGATTTCTTTTGATATTGCCGTGCCACACAGTATCAGCCACAATTTAAACTTGCAGAACCCCATTAGGAAAAGCTCGACATGAATAAATAGTAGTTCAGGGTTACCCTGTGGCACTTAAGTGGCAATTTTACTTACCTGCCTCCTGATCCACCAAGAAACAGAGGTTTCACTTCACATGAGGAAGAAATAAGGGAAAGAACACTCCAGATTATTGGTGAGGGTCAGTTTATTTGCCAGTTTCAAATGAAATAAGAGCTAGAAGAGTGGTGTGAGGAGTTACCTTGCTTCTGACAGTTCAAAAAATGCGTTACGTGTTATAGGCGATAAGTTTGGTTCTTTCTTGGGTTTAAATTCCTCATTTCTACTGAGGTTTTGGAAAAGGAAGAATCATACCAGTACCATGAAATAAAACCACAATCCTTCACAGACACAGGTGCTGCATTTCCCATTCCAGTGAAGAATGGTAATTTCTGTAAAAGGCTCCTGAAACAGTGTCCCAGCCTTTAACTTAACAGCTGAGCTGCCAGTGTCTCTTGGAGCACACACCCTTGTTTTGCCCAGTTCCACTCCCATCCTGGAGGACCCTCCTGAGGCCAGGACACCCCCATGCCTCCCCAGTTCCCTCAGCTGCATTAACACATGAGCATGTCTTTCTCTGGCATTCAGCAGTATTCATCATATGGATGTACCAGACCAGCTTTAATTTCCAGAGCCTTCCCAGCCAACCTGAAATTGGCTAAAAGAAACGGAGTTTGCAGTGAGGATGCTCTGGCAGCTCCTGCATTTCATTTCAAGAGTTTTTTTCATGTTTCAAAACAACCGAAGAGGCCAACTGAAACAAACAGTCAGGGTCAGCCCCAGTACTTTGGCCTCCTATGGCACATTACTGAATCTGACATGGAACAGACACTCCTCACACCTTTAATCCAGCGGGCTGTGCTTTACCCCTGTGACTTTCTACGCTGAGTGCACTTAGAGCAGGCTTTGCACAGGAAAAGGACAGAGATGTAGTTTGGTAAACTACTTAAACCTCATGGAACAATGAACATGCATCATAGAAAAACACTGGAAATGAGGTGCTGTGTCACACACGTTCTCCAAATATTTGAGTAAACTTCTGTCTGTCTACAATCTGGCCATACTTAATTGTAAAATACAAAGTATCTGTACTGTTAGACCGTTTGAACTGGAGAAGTAGCTCCTCCTTGGTATCTCCAACTTCATCCAAAGTCACCACTGTCTCTATAGGACAGTAAATGTCATTACGTCTTCCCCAAAATGTCAAGTGGGCCACTCTGACAGTTTGGCCGGTTTCACTTAAGTAGATTAAGCCAATAATTCTTCTGAAAAAGTAGCTCATACCATACAACATTACCCCAGCAAAGACGGCGATGCCAGTTGTATAGAAGAGGATATTCTGAGACACGTGGCCCTGCAGGTAGAGGTAGCAGATGGGAGGCAGCATGACCATGGAGGTGGCAGTCTGCAACAGCTTCAGTCTCGACAGGACCCTGCAGTACTTTATCCCTGGGAACCTGTAGACCAGTTTGAACTCTTCTGTCCTCCTATCCACAGCCTTCTGTTGGGCCACAGCAGCAGAGGCCGAATGGGACAGACACACAGACGGCTCTTGCGGTCTCCTGATATAATTACTGACACCATGAATCCGCTGGGTTTGTGACTGCAAACACTCCCACGAACCAAAAATCCAGGGTGGGCGAGCATCTTCCCTTCTCCATGACCTTGTCCAGAGCTCCTTCTGTAGACATCTCCCAAAAGCTGGTGCCGTGCAGACTTTAGTTCTAACTGTGCAGAGCCAAGCCTGTAGGGAAAAAGTCCCATAGGTCATCATTTGAGTCCTCTTTAAAACCCGATCGGTGAGCTCAGAGTTGGTCCCCCGGGCACCTACAGACAGTAGAGCACAAGCCCCAGCTCACTGCAACCTTAAACCAGTGTTCTGGCAGGAAACTGATGTTTGTGTTCCCATCCCTCCCTGCAGAGGGTGAGGGAAAACTTTGCTAACACAACTGGTATCAGTCAGCTCAGTGACCGACCCTTGCACACCCCGTGCCTGTCGCTGTCTGAGCAATACCACAGTGAAAGCTGCCTCTACCTACTGAAATCGGCGACTCGTTAAATAACCACTTAAACATCAATTTTAGGGAAACAGAAAAAAAAAAAAGTATACTAAGCACGGCAAAGGAAGGACAGCGCGCGCTAGGCCGAAAGAGGGAGCAGACGCTGGGAACGCGCAGAACTGAAGAGAAAAGGCAGGAAGAGAAGTTCCGCGCTGCCCCCGCCGTGCTGCAACACACGCGGGCACGCGTCTGGGCAAGGACCCGTCACCGAGCGGCCCGCGACGGGATGGGGACAGGGATGGAGAAAGGGGACGGGAAGGAGATGGGGAAAAGGGCGAAGGAAGGGAGAAGGAGGGGAGAAGGAGGGGAACAGGGAGCGGCCCACCGCAGCAGCCGCAGCCCTCAGCGCCGCCATGGCCCCGCCGCCTCAGCGCAGCCGCGCCGCCGCCCCGCCCCGCCTCTCCGCGAGGGCGGCCCCGCCAGCCCGCGCCCGCCATGGCGCCGCCGCCCTCAGCGCTCTGCCTGTTCGACGTGGATGGGACCCTCACGGCCCCGCGCCAGGCGAGTGCGGGACGGGGCTGCGAGCCCGCGGGGAGCGGGGCGGGCCGCACACCGCATCCCGCCTGCGAGCCCGCGGGGACCGGCGTGTGCCGCACGCTGCATCCCGCGGGCTCCGTGGGCACCCTTAATGCGATGCTTAGAGACCCGCACGGTGCTGCGGGCTTGTACTGGTTGTTGCGGAATGGAGGCGCTGGCCTCTGGCAAATCTGACGGCTCTGTTTTGGACCCCAGAAAATCTCGGCGGAGATGGCGGCGTTCGTGCAGCGGCTGCGGCAGAAGGTGAAGGTGGGAGTGGTGGGCGGCTCGGACTTGGCCAAGATCCGCGAGCAGCTGGGCGAGGACGGTAAGGGCCGGGCTGATGCAATCCGCGCTCTGGGGCCCGCGGGGAACGCGTGAAGGTTACGTGGAGGTTAAACCCCGTTCATCCTCCTGTTGCCTTGCTTTTAACTCTTCCCTGGTGGTGTTGTGTTGCGCTCAGGATGAGGAGCTACTTACCGGCAATTGGAAATCGCAGCCTGATTGCACTGTACAGGTATCTCGGTATCAAATTAAGAGGTTGTTACTGAAGGTGAAATTCTGCCGTGGTGACAGAGCCTCGGGAGGGCTGTTTCACACTGCTGTGTACAGTGGAATCGTGCATGTGACATACACGTGTCATACATACGTGTCACATACACGTGACATACATGTGCTCAGCTGTCGAGCACATCCCTCAAGGACCTGATTTTGTTCACTGTGGGGTTACGATACAGCAGTGGATTCTTGCCTTAGTCCTTTATTTTTAATGGTCTTTACCTAACTGATGCCACTGATAGCCTCCTGCAGTCCCCAGACAAATCAGTTTGTTTGCCTTCCCAGTGGTCTCCGGTAAACCATATCATCTTGTGTTGTGCTAAGAGTCTCACAGCTCCCAGGCATCTGCTGAAAATTAGTGACATTGAGGAAACAAACCTAATAGGGCATTATTTGGCTTGCTTTCTAGCCAGGCTGTGTGCCAGGTGTTTGCAGTGTTTGAGGTGTTTGATCATTTCTTTACATTTAATGCAAAGAGTCACTTGCAGGCAAGGAAGAGCCTCTAAGTAAAACCACAGATAACTCAAACAAATGACTTCATGTGATTTGAGGTGTGCGTTAATCTTAGTGAGAAATGGGACTAGCATTAATCTTGTGCTTCATGCTATGCTGCTGAAACTTGCATGCTTTAGGAGCCAATGTTTTGTGTATTTTAACCTATTTGACATATAAGACAATTCTGCATGAAGCATACAGGGGAAATGATGAGTTACTGTCTTTTTGCTTGTTTGCAGTGATTGAAAAATACGACTACGTGTTTCCAGAAAACGGCCTGGTAGCATATAAAGATGGGAAGTTCTTGAGCAAGCAGGTAAGTGTGAAATTTACAGTAGTGGGGAAAAAGAAATTTGCTAAGCAAGATTTTTAGTTTATTGCTACAGGGTAGTCTTCTGTAATCACCTTTCCAAAGACCAAAATTACTGCTGGTTTCATGTGTTAGTCCTGTTAATGCATCATTCATTTGGCATGTAATGTTTAACATAAGTAATGGAGAATAAACATTAAGATCCTGGCTGAATTTGCTGCCTTGACCAGTGGTTCCAGTTTACTGCAGGAACAAGCTCCATTTCTTCATGCTTGGCTGTAGCAGACATTAAACACAGCTTTTTGTTTAGGGCTGCTGCTTGTGGCCCCCAGTTTCCTTCTGAAGCAGGTACAAGTAGGAATCACATTAAAGGGCAGTTTGCTGTTATTAAGTGAACAAAAAGGAAAATGAGAGCCTTTAGTTAGTACCATGTGAGCATCAGCTGATGTTACTGATTGAAGGCATGTTTGTTTCTCTGTGGTATTAACCATGCCTGATTACCCAATATCTGTGTTTTCCATGTGACTTGCTTTTAGAATCTCAAATTCTGGACCCTTGGTTGAATGGTGTTTGTTTTGTTAGAGCATTCAGGGCCACCTGGGCGAGGACATCCTTCAAGATGTCATCAACTACTGCCTGAGCTACATTGCAAAGACTAAACTGCCAAAGAAGAGGTATGTGCACACAGACAGCTCAGTGTGGCCAAGTTCTCCATGCTGGGATGTAAAGCTCAGCTCAGGGTGCTTAGCAAAAAAATGAGTAATTTCTGCCTAGGGAGCAACACTGTGTGTGTGAAACAGAGCTCCATCCACGCATACAAAGACAAGTTCTCAGCTGGAGCACAGGGTTTGAAATACTGACGCGATGTTTTTATATCGGGGGAAGGAGATTCAGTTCTGAAGTAGGAGTGTTCCCTTGCCATGGTTGGAATTCAGCAGCACAGTGTTTTCCAGAGATGAGAGGTGCAGCTGGACCAGCTGTCCTCACCATCTGTGTGATGTGTGAGGTGCAGCTGCTCAAGACACTGAAATGCACCGTGTGAGGCAGGGCAGGACACTGCCCACATTGCTGTCGATTTTGCAGCTCCACCCCAAAACTGACAGCCTGGCCTGTCAGGCTCTGAGGTTGATGGGATGCTCCAGTCACACTTGTAAAACCAAATCGTACCTTTAAAAGTTGGTGAGGATGATGTTGAGGTTGCCAGATTCAAAGTTCAGAAGACTTCTTGGTGCCAGAGGTGTCTGCATGTTTGGGGTTTACGCGTACAGTGAGACAGCTGCCTTTAGAATTAAATGGAGACTTATTATGATATTTAGTGTTTTGAGCAATTTTGTCATCTATTTTCTGTCTTGCTAATCAATTCTCTTGCAGAGGCACTTTCATTGAGTTCCGAAATGGGATGTTAAATGTGTCCCCCATTGGAAGAAGCTGCAGCCAGGAAGAACGACTTGAGTTCTATGAACTTGATAAAGTGAGTTACAACTCTTGAAAAATACCCAGCTCTCCTGGAGGAGGCAGTTATGGCCAGGTTATGATTTTTAAAAAACTTTTATAATTTGTGCAATTTTTTTCATTTTAATCCTTTTTATGTGGTTTAACGAATTTCCTCATTAAGACCTCAGGCAATAAGCAATGTGGTTTTTTGTTGCAATAGCAATGATTCCTTGCAGAAAGGTGGGTTTGGCTCATGTTTTTAATCCAATATCCAGAATACTGAACTGTTTCTGTACATGGGGTTCCTGAAAAACCCTGTCCTAGGTAAAGCCATAGTTTCTTGGTGTGCTCTTTGATGTAACCATTCAAGGCAATAAAACCATTCTTTTTTTTTTAATATTTTTGGGATGTTTCTGGGTTATCTTTTCATTGATAAATCAACACAGCATGTATGTAACTGATGTTTTGTTTCCTTTTTTTCTTAACAACAGAAGGAGCATATAAGAGAGAAATTTGTAGCTGATCTACAAAGAGAATTTGCAGGCAAAGGCCTCACATTTTCTATAGGTAAAACTTTAAAATAATGTCATTTAAAACATCAATTAATTTAAATTTCATTTAAGTCATACCCTCTTATGGCTGTGACATCCCATCTCATTTGTGTGACAGGTCTCTCTGGGGGTGGCTGCAGGCAAGACTGAGCATCATTTTCCTTTCAGGCTTTTATTGGGACAGTTTAATTGAAATCCATCAACAAAGAGAACTTTATTTCTTGTCATCAGTTCATTGTCCTTTAATGTCAGTTGTGTGACTGATTCTGCTCATTTTGGAGCATATTACATGCTTCTGGTCAGTCAGAGTTGTTCCTGTGAATCAGTTTTGATCAGAACTACTCCCTCAGTGCTGTTCCAGTTGCCCTTGGTTCTTCAGCTGTACCTGCATTGTGTGGGAGGAAAGAAAGAATCCAAGGGCAAGTGCAAGCTTAAGGAAAAAAACAATAATAAGGGGGAATTAATTTTTCATGCATTTTTTTCTTTTTTACCCTCTCCCCTAATATATCACCATATTCCTGCCTTTTATTACTTTTCAGAATTGCATAGCATGGTTGCCATTAGTGCTGAAGTGCTAAGGCAAAAGTGAAGTGCAGTGTAGCTCTCCTCTCTCTTTTATGTTGGAAATACCTTTTGGACACCTGCTTCAACTGGGAATCCTGCTCCTAGGTATTTGTGAAGGCCAAGGGCTCAGAACTGGAACAGTTCATTGTCCTGTTAGCATATGCTAAAAGGGCCGATTTCTTCCCTTTCCTGCTCTGAAAGAAAGTCTTTTGCCTATGATTTTATGGCTGTACATACACCAGTGGCTGTGTTCATTTGTGTCCTTTCTTTCTAAAAGAGGTTAAATATAATTCTTTTTAAAAGGTTCACTTGGAGAGCAGTGAGTATTTGGGAACATGCTCAGACTTCCATATTTGTTGAATGGATAAATAATAATCTCTGAATCACAACTGTGATAACTGATACCCTGTAAGACACTTTCTGTATTTGCAGGACTTAACTCGGGGCTCTCATAACATTTCTGTGCCTTCTGCAAAGCTCCCTCTGCCTAAAGTCTTACCCTTATCTTAGTTCAGGGTTTTTTTCACCTCCTCTCCCTTCAGAAATACGTTCTTAAAATGAAACAAGTCTTGGTTCCTCTCTCTCCTAGGAGGGCAGATCAGCATCGATGTGTTTCCAGATGGCTGGGATAAAAGGTACTGCTTAGGAATTGTTGCCAAGGATGGATACAAGACTATTTATTTCTTTGGAGACAAGACCATGCCAGTGAGTATATTAGCTTGTTATATTCATTTGAGAGCTGCTGTTTTTTAAACCACAAGGACTGTAGGTTCTAACCTTATAACCTTAATCCTGACAAGAGCTGAAGTCAGGATGTAACAGCTGTATGTCCATGTTTACCTGGCTGCAGCTGGGAGGTTTTCCTTCTGTTTCCTGAAGTGAACACAGGGTTTTTGACTTAACAGAGGTTTTAAAATTGAACTCCTGTAATTCTGTTAAACACCTAGGTGACATGACTGTGTGAAACTGATTATCCTGCTTGGTTAGTGTAGATTGATGATGCTTGTTGGCTGGTGTTTATTAAACATATTTATTTCCCATCTTATTTAACACTGTGCCTTTGCTCACTACTCTTGTCTGTCTCCCCTCTGGGGAACTGAACATAGTCCCTGTCCCTCATCATGGGGCAGAGCTCTGCAGGGCAATTCAGAGGCTTTTAAAAACCCTGAACAGAGACCTGACAAGAGCTTGTGAGAGCACTGGCAAGCACAAGGACTTGGATGGAAATTAAAGCTGTCTGAATATGGCCAAGGGACAGTGCCAAGCTAAGTTTTGTAAGAAAAGGCTTAGTTTTATAAGAACTCTCAGTTATAAAACTCTTCAGTTACAAGGAATTTTATACATTTTAAAAGGTAAAGTTTTATAAGAAAAAGACAAGCTTGAAATTAAAGGTTTTTGCCCCCACATCAGCTGCAAGAGTAATCACCTGTCCCTCTGGCACAGAGTTTACAGACAGTTCATTTTAAACCCTCTAAGTGGCAGTGCAGCGTTTCAAGAGTGTTGAAGTACTAAGAGCTGATGCTGAGCCTGTGAAAGCAGTGAGGCAAACAGAGATTTGGGAACAAAGCTGTGGATTTTGGGGATCTGTGCCCATACAGTGGCAGTGCTGTTGTTCACTGAGCCTCATCACTGCGGACCCTTGGAAAATGTCCATTCTTTCCCTGTTTCTCTTCATGTTTTCCTTTTTGCGACTCTGCTTTATGTTAAATAAAATTAAATCCTCTGCTGCTTCCAGGGAGGGAATGACTATGAAATTTTCACAGACTCCAGAACAGAAGGCCACAGTGTCACATCCCCACAGGATACAAGAAGAATCTGTGAAGAGCTATTTTTTAAATAAAAGACTTTTAGAATTCACACTTCCAAGATGGTTAAAACAGCAAAATAACTTGAAACATCATCTTCATTCTGTATTGTTTTTTTGTATTTGATCGTGAATAGCAGGTGCTTTGCAGGTCAGTCATTACTGAAGGGAAATGTTTCAATTGAAGACCCCTTGCTGGCTGAGGGAACACAGCAGAGCTCATTTAGCACCAGTTACATGAGTACTTTGTTTTCTTTCTGTTTGGTTGTGGGGTTGGGTTATATTTTGGGTTGGTTTTTAAGATACCTGTAAGTTTTCTTAGCAAATTAATTACAATTTAGGGGGGGAATGGGAGGCATAATATGCCTCTGGTTGATTCACGGTCTCAAAATTGACCTGCCATGCTTGATCCCTAGTTTTTTATGTTGAAGCTGCTTTTTAAAAGATGCAGTTGTTTTTTTTTAAAATACTTACCTTCTGCTATATGAATTAACATGAATTATAAGACAGGTGGGATTGTCTTGTCTAAAACTGGAAGATGAATAGAAGGGAAAGGTTTTATTTCTTCCTGGGGGTGGGAAGATGGAACTGAGCCAGAAGTCCCTGACCACCACCCCTGGGAACGCTGGGCCAGCGGGTGCCAAAGTTCCCTCCTCAGGATGGATTTGGTGCCAAGGCACAATCAGGCCATGGTACCTACACTCTTTGCAGAACAAATCTAAAAAATAATTAGTAAAAATTAATTAAAATAATTTCACATCAGCAAAAGCTATTTCTGTCACTTTCTGATCATATTCTGAGATTCCTGATTAAGGAATTAAGGGTAGGTGAGATTTTTCGTACTACAAAAATGACCTAAATTATGTTTCTATTAAAAATCAAATCAATGCCTGACACTCTGTGTAACTGTTAATATTACTTTTCTCATCTGACATTAGGAAAGTAATCTTATGAATGGTTTGAGAATAAAATCTCATTTTATCATGAAAAAATACTGTTCTAATTGTCATCTTGGCAAATAAAATACTTAAAGCAGTCCTGTTGCATGCTGCCTGTGTGTACAAAGAAATGAGTGACTTGAATCTTTTCAGTTCCAAGTTCATGTTATACTTGCACAGTAAAAAAGCAGAACAAGGAGGGGGAGCTGTAATGCACCTCATGCACCAAAACTGTTTTGTCTTCTAGCACACTTCTTCCCTAGGGTGATTCCTGTTTTAATGGAGCAGACTTAGGACCAGAACTACCTGTGGTGTAGGAATGCTCTTTAGGACAGACAATTTAAGAGCTGCTGCTTTGTCTGTACTCCCATGTCCTGTATCTGAGGCCTTGATTATTTTGCTGCAGGGCTGGTTCAGCCCCAAACACAACATTGCTGGCTGATTTGTCTTAGGAGCCACCTCTGACATGTCCTGGCCTTATTATTTCCAAATTGTTCTGGTAATTGCAGTCAGTTGGTGTGAAAACATTTTCCTCAAATAAAACTTTTAAATGTCACCACACAGGGGTGCATGTGCAGGCACCTGCATTCTCCCCTTCTTTCATGCTTATCTTCTTCAGCACCAGCTACCCAGGGAGCAGACTGAAAACACGTTTAAGCACTGAAATGGTTGCATTTATTGTAAAGAAAGCAAGGAGTGATAGTCCAACAAGCTGCACAGTGATAAACCCACCACTACCAAGTCTTACGGGTCATAGAAAACAAAACCAAACCCAAACCCCACTACACCGTGGTGTAACACAGGTACAGCAAAGGGAAAATAAGCCAGCACAGCAGTTCCTGGCCCTGCACCCCTGTGCTGTCCCCACATCACACCTGGGAACAAATCAGCTGCTGTGAAAGGCTCAGGACATGTCCTGACAGCGAGCACCTCTTGGTGAAGCTCCAAATACACAACTGAAGCTGCACTGTTTCATACAACTAACAAGAGTTGTGCCCTTTTTTTTAGATTTTTTTTTTATTTGCAAAGTCAATAAAAATCCACTGTTAGGAACATAACAGAGAAAAATGCTTCATTTGGAAAAAAAAATATGTGGAAGGCAAATAGGAACAAAACCAATTTAGTAGCACTACAACTACATGAAGAGTTTGGGGAAGGGTGGCCCTATCACATCCTACCAAGTTTGCCAGGGAAATAGATGCAGAATGTACTTCACCAAGACAGCTGAGCGTGTTGAGTAACTCACACAGAGTTTAACAGACAGGCCCCTGGGCAGCCCACAGCTGCTGTGCAGCAGTGCAGGGGCGTGTCCTGCCTGCCCAGTGGCACACCATGGCAGTCAGCTGTATGTAGGCTAGAAGGCAACTCTTCAGCCTTGTCAGAATTCAGACACAGTCACAAGCTATGAAGTATCCACTATTCTACACTTTTCTACCACTTACCTTGAAGCAAATTTAAATTTGGGATGGGATTTTTTTTTTTTTTTAATACTGGCCTATAAAATCTGTTGCTAATCAACCATCAAGGCACCTAAGTAAATTCACAAACAGCCCCAGCTTTACCACCACAACACAGTTTCCACACCATTTGCAGTGGTGCACCTGATGGGCACTGGAGCATAACCACCTGATGGAGATTTTCCATCCTGTGGCAACTGCTCTGTTTGTGAACTTCCTTCCATGAGGAAAACAAATCAGCAATGAACACCTCTGTCTCTCCAGCCAAGGCATTCAGGCACTGTTATCAGCAATAAAGGTTCTGCAGCCCTAAAAAAGAGCAGCCCAAGGGATCACAGGGCTCACACAATGCCCAGGGCTCAGTTGTGCTTGACCATCTGCACCAGAAGAGCTCTCCTTGAAACCTCTCCCCCTTCCCCTGGGCATTTCCTGGAATCAGTTCATAAGATAAAAGAAAACCCAAACCTCCCATCCTCCACCAAGCACATAAACTAGGTCTCTTTAAATACATTTCTTGTAAACACATTATGCTAGATTTTTTTCATTAGCATTTGAATTGCCTTTTTTTTTTTTTTTTTTTTTTTAATCAGGCCAGCTGTAGAAAAAATTGCAATTTCGGCCTGCTTCTGCTTTATTGACAATGCAGTATTTCCTCATACACAATATTCTTCAGCCAGGTCCCTGCAGCCAGTTGTTGAGCAGAGCCCACGCCGGCAGCAGCTGCGTTCCCAGGGGACACTCAGGAGCTGATGATGTGCCCCGACCACGTCTCGTGCTTGGTGCCAGGGGCCAGGTGAGTGATCACCACCTCCACTGCCTGCAGCTTCTCGTTCTTGGGAGGGATGGTGCACATCTTGTAGGTGACCTCGTCGCCTGCCACGGGAACGTACTCGCCTTCAATGCTGTGGAGGGAAGCTCCAGTTAGTCATCAACCACATAAACACTCGTTCTCCTTCGCAGCTTGCTGAAATTTTTATCGTAATTGTTATCTTAGATGTTCAAAGTACTTCAGGAATTTTATAGAGTCTGTCATTCATCAAAGTCTGAGGTTGATTTTGGTTGTCTTGCAGTGAAATCCTATGAAAATACTATAAACACCGCCATTGTCGTAAATAACACCAACAAAAAAAGTACAAAATAAAAACCAAAATAAAGCCCACAAAAATCCTCACTGTAATATGCCCTAAAGAATACTCAGGTGAGCCCAGGCTTGGACTGAGAACAGTGCACCAGCACCTCACTCACAACAGCACTAGAGGGCAGGGCTGCCACTGACTGCCACTTACTTTGGGGATATGGTTTTTAAACTAAAGAAAGTTGATATCTTTCTGCTTGGTTTCCTCCCCGCTCCTCACTTAAGCTTTTGAAGTTTGAGTTTGGGTTTCTTTTCCCTTTTTCTTAAAAAGGATTGTGCCACGTAATGGCAAGATTTTACCTTTAGGTTACTCCACCATAACAGCGTTTGTGGTATGAAAAAAATAAAGAAGCCCAAGTGAGATATGGTATCAAATATATTTCAAAATTACTTGCTGTGAGAAAAGAGAGTTCTGCCATCCTGATGTGTAGCCTGCAGAAACACTCATCCAGCACTCAAGGAGATTTCCAGGAGACTCCTACCTGGCCTCCCCAGAGTGATGCCAGGGGATGCTGGAAGACCTGCGCTGTGCATTTGCCTCTGCACGTGAGTCTGTGTTTGGAATCGGTGGGAGATGCCAAAAGGGCTTCACCTTCTGCTCAGAACAAGGTGCTGATGGAACAGAGAACTGCCAAGTGTAACAGCCCTCCTCACCTCCACCCCCATGCTTGAGATCAGAGCTTTGTAATAAAAATCCCAGCACGTGCCAGTGAAGACTGGCAGGGATTCCTTCATCCTGCACTGCCGTGAGGCTCTGACAGTACAGCAGATGCTACTTCACCTTTCTTTAAATATACCTACACGAGCCCATGCTCAGCCTCCCCTGCCCTGACAGCCTAGGCTGCAGATCTTAGTGAAGGTTTTCAGTGTTTCTCAGGAGCATCTGTATTTGGGAACAGAAAAACACTAATAACAAATTCTACTGGATGCCTAATTGATGTGACTTGCTTGTGAACTCCTGTTACACTGGAGGTAAGGTTTGGGTTCAGAAAGAGAAAAAAAAGTGGTCTAGGTCAGGAGTTTGTAGTGCACCACTGAGTTTGACATTTGCCTTCTCTGAGAGCACACTGGCAGCATGCTCACCCCACCCAGGAATTTCACCCCATGTTTCTGTTAATAGCAGGGATCTCAGATTTTAGCAGTGCCCTTTATATCCACTCTCATTTTGTAACCCATTATTCTTAGGGCTTTTCTATTGCAGGAAAGGCTGCCAGGACTGATAGGAGGTAAATACACTGGCCCTTACTGCCAGTTCTAACCTCACATCAGAGTTTGTTTCTCCTCACACTTTGGCAAAACTTCTTCAGCTTCATCTCCAGCGCTGCCTCTCCTCAACCCTTTCTCCTTTGAGGGCTCCTGTCTGACTCCTGCCCTGCAAGTGCTGCTCAGGGAGCTGGTGCCAGGCTGTGGCAAAGCAGCAGCAGCCCATACCCAGGGACAGGACAGGGTAACCAAGAATGTACAAGGAAAGCTAAAAATGACCCATAATTCAAAATTTCTCCCATGGGAAATTCAAAGGAAAAGTCATTGTTTGCTAACTGATTGTATCAACATGACATTGAAAATGCTCCTCTATCTAAATATGAATCTAAAACCTGCTATGAGGAGTTAAAGACATTCCCAAGGCCTGTGACTTGAAATGCATATCCTTCAAACTGTATTTCCCTGGAAATACCTCTACTCCAGAGCTACCTGTGACTGTGGCAGCCAGACCCAGGAGGGCATGTCCTAGGCTGAACCCTTCAGAGCAGTGCTTGGGAAAATGGGAGTAAACTGAAGGCAGAAGAAATAT
The DNA here is from genome assembly GCF_965178545.1 of Coloeus monedula. Lineage (NCBI taxonomy): Eukaryota > Metazoa > Chordata > Aves > Passeriformes > Corvidae > Coloeus > Coloeus monedula. The sequence continues at coordinate 11,721,757 of NC_138796.1, read as the reverse complement.
TTACAGAAGAATCAAGATGAAGCCTCCTTCATCAGACCTGACAGCCCTTTCCAGCCCACACAGGCTGATCTGACTGACCTTTATCTACTTCCAAAGTCCCCAGGCCATCCTGTCAGCCCAGCCCTGGATCACACTGGACAGGCTCCGTTCAAGCTCCCACATCTGACCTTTGTTGTGGCTGTCCTCCCCAGTTACTGCCTCCATTTATACCCCACTTCCCACAGGTTTAAGATCCTTTCAGGTGTGAAGGGATTGCACACTCAACCCTTACTGTCCTTCCAGGAGCAGAAACTAATTTACCTTTTCTAGCGCCAAAGGAATTTGCTGCCAAAACCCAAGAAGTTTACCCTGACTTTGAAACAGCAGTTTTCCATCAAGGATGTACTGGATCTTGATGAGGGGACATGAGGCCCCAAGAAGAGACACAGAAAGGGGTTGAAAGTGTCAAACCACAAATGAAAATAGGAATGGCATATAAAAAAAAAGATGACATCACCTTTCCTACTTGAACCTCTTGAATCTTGAGGAACCTTGATCCTTTGTTGCCAAAAAAAAATTGTTGCTACAGAGCTAAAACCACTAAAACTAAAGTAGCATCTCCCCTTGGTGTTCCAGCCACACACACTGCAGCACCCCAGGCCCCTGCAGGGAGCAGGAACACATCACCACTGTGCAGCCACCCAACCAAACAGATGCCCTGCCCAGGAAGGGATCTCAGGTTTGCCTGAAACTCTTTTCTTTTTTTTTTTTTTTAACAAACAGGAACCTTACATGTTTCTTAAAAGCTCCTGTAAAACAGGATGAGCCACAGTTAGTAAAATATACATTTGAAATCTGCAAAAGTAGGTAAATATCGTTAATGCGAAAGGAAAGTGGATTCGCAGTCTCCTGAAGCACCAACACACAAAAGCTTTGAGCTCCTGAAAAATGGAGATAAATTAGGTATCACTTGAATATTCAAAATCAAGTGAGGAAGAAGTACAGCTTGAGCATTAAATAAGATGGGTGTTTTGCTGGGGTATGTTTTGTTTAAAATTGAAATGTGAATAGGTGCTGGACAGGTTCTGGTAAGATGTGTGTTGCAGGTACACTGGTAACAAAGTGATTCTGGTTTTCCAAGAAATAAGACCAAGAGAATCACTACACACACACAGAGAACATGCCTAATGTACATGCTGCAGCCAGGGAGAGAAGAAGCAAAGGCCCAGCCTGCAGGACCTGCTCAGCTGTCACTAAAGGCACCACATCCCTCAGCCCTTGGGAGGTGACTGTTTGGGGCACTGCCTGTGGAGCCCCTGGTCTGCCAAGGAAAAAGAAAAAAACAAAATATTTGTTGACCCACATTTCTTATGCTGAACCATGAGGATAAATACTCATGTTCCTTCTACTGAACAGATCAGATTATCCCCAGAATCTGCAGAGCCCTTAGCATTACCCAGAAAAGTGCACTTTTCTCTGCTAGAGACCGTTTCTTGCAGGGCTGAGCATTTTGCTGACAGCATCAGATCCTTTCTTGGTTTCATTACTTATCCAAGCTGACACTACAAGTGACTGGAGCTTGTGATAAAACCTCATTCAACCCCAGCATGGCTTCATCTGATCCCTAGTTTGTTGTCTTTCCTTGCTTGCTGAGGTGACCCTTCCCCACCAAGGCCAGGCCTGTCCTTTGCACAGCTGTGGATGATAAAGGTTGTGGCCACACGAACAACTCCAATTTCATTTTCTTTTCATTTGCTTTTGGCCTTTAAACTTTTCTCCCACAAATCAGATATTCTTTTCTCTCCTGGAGCTTTGTGATCACTGGTTATTCCTGGTACCTAACAAATATGGGATTGTTAGCTCATTGCCCCCAGAGCACATGAAAAGCAAGAGGACAAAGGTCCTGGTCTGCAGCCTGAAGAGACCTGTGAGTGAGCAGTGTCCCCTGAGCAGTGTTTGCCACCAAAACTGCTTCTGGGACAGACACTGACTTACTTCAGCACAGCTATCACTACTTGTGATGCTTGGAAGCAGAAACAAACAACATCCAGGCTGTGAAGTGCATCTGGTGGCATCAAGAAAGAGCAATATGATGGTACTTGAGAGGTGATGAGATGGTGGCACTGGAGGCAGAGCCCTACTCAGAGCTGGGGGAAGATCCTCCAGCAGGAAGCAATTGCCTTAAGCACTGGGCAGGAAATTAACTGGAAAAGATCAGAGAGAGTAAACAGAGTTCTTGGAACAGATTCAGCCTACAACAGACATTCTGTAAACAATGTAATTTACCTGGAAAAATGGGTAAAGGAAATTAAATGTGGGGTTTTTTGATGTCACATATTGATTAAATAATTTTAGATCTGTATTTTTTTTTTTTACTTTTACCCTAAATATATATTAAATGTTGATCTAGAGGAAGGTGGAGATTTCCACTGCTATTTGAGATATTGGAGGGCACTTTCAATTCAAAACAAAGAATATCTACATACCCAGGAATCTTAAGACACTTCAAGACTTCAAATTCAAGCTAAAAATAGGAAATGCTTCCCTGATGTTAGAGCCAGAGGGAGACACAATAGAGTGAGTTTTAGATTATCCAGCAACTCCCATTTCCCCAGCTCAGCACCAGTCTGGTATGGTGGAGCATTTTATCCTGCACTATTTTTAGGAAACCGAGAAGTTATTAGGAATTTACCTAAATAAGGAATGTTCTTCCTTCTCACAGCTGCTATTCATACTCCAGGGCTCTAGTTAAACCTCTTGGGACAAAGAGTAAGTCATGTGGAAACATTTTGGAACAAGACTTTTCAGTGAATTCCGAGCCTTGCTGGTCACCAAGTGTTGCCATGGATGAGACCAAGGAGCACTTCCATGGCTCAGTGGCTCTGTCACCTCATGAGCTTCTTAAAGTTCATTTAACACCTCAGCATTTGTCTCAAGAAACCTGAGGGTTTTTAACAGCAAGATACAACAGAATAAGGAACCATTGTGAGTTACTAATCCCAGATGCCCTCCCATGCATTCCCTGTGCCAGCCAACAGCCCCAGCACCCACCAGCAAACCAGCAGTGACCTTACAGAGCTGGCCAAGCAGGAGCAGGTCTGCCTCTCCCCACCAGTCACACTCCTCACTGGGAACAGACAAGTGTAAGAGGCTCAGATACTGAAGAATCCCAGCAGTTCATATCCAGGGTCTCTGCTCCAGGATTGCCCTGGTCCCTGTGCTGTTGCAGAGAAAACTTCCCAGGAGCTGCACTTCCCTCCCAGTTCAGTGAATGCATCATCCTCTTGCCCAGTTCTCTACGGGCTCAGGGTGCTTGAAGCCCCATTCAGGGATAGTTATGACTCCATATCTACTTCCAGCAGCCAATTCAAGCCCAGGCAGCACAGCACACTCCATGAGAAAGGAACAGGAGAGAGCTTTCCAAGGATGCCTTTGTGGGCTCAGTCAAAGACACCCGTTCCTGCAAACACCCAGCCTGGATTCTGTCACAATCCCACCGGCTGTGTGCTTCTGGACACCAAAGCCCAGGGCAGCTACCTTCTGTGCTCACTGAGCACAAAGAACCTCCATCCTCGAGCAGCCACTGCCTGCAGTGCCCACTGCCTGGCTGGTAGAGTGCCAGCCTTGGCTCTGACCTATTACAGTTTGTATCATTGAGGCAAAGATTCTGGGAAGGCTTAGCTGCAATAATGACCACAGCAACCTGGCACTCCTGCATGCACCACTGCAATGTGAGTTTTCTGAGCCGACTGGGGGGTGGAGAACCCTTAGGAAAAAGATTATCCATGTTCTATTAATTTCCAAACATCTCTCAAGAAAGATCTGGAATTCTGCTGCCTCTCCTTCCTGCCCTAGGTAACCTACTTATTTCAGACACTTCAACAGATGCAGAAAAGCATCAGAAAGGGAGCACATCAGGAAGGAAGTGAGCTGTCCAAAGCAGGTAAGTCATCCAGTATTTTGAAGGCCAGCAGAAAGCTGAGATTTGGCCTCCCAGCACACCCAGAGCAGTTGGTTGCAGTCAGCAGTAGTTATTTTTCTGGTAGTTCACAGAAAAGCCAGAGAGGCCGGAGAAGTTCATTCTCTCGGCTCAGATTCAGCTCTCAGATCATTTAGAATTATCAGGTAATTTCCAACCAGTATTGTTTCACTCCATCAGGGGAACAGCACCACAGAGAAGCCAGGAGATGTAGCATTAATGCTTTGCATCAAACAGTGATCTGGCAGAAAATCAGAGGAAAGAAATGACCATGAAAAGATGATCTCTCCATAGACACAAATAGCTCAGAGCCAGCTCCTCACTGCAGCAGGGACAGAGTTGGGTTCTCCCTGAAGGAAGATGCAGCTGGCAGAACATGTCCAGCACAGCCAGCAGCTGGAATGCAGCAGCAGAATGGGACCAGCCCCACCTGGGAGCTCAGCAAGAGCCCTCAGCCCTCAGCTATTCAGCACTGCTGAGCTACAGACACGGGAGGCATAACCTGATATCACACCACAGTGCACAAGCAAACCACAGCAAGCTCAGGATCTCCCCAGGGACCCAGGGGTGCTGTGTGTCAGTGTCCCTGGGGGAAGCACAGCATCATTTCTCCAGAGCCATCAGCACGCACAGGGTCAGGAATCCAGCCTGAAGGACAGCCTGAAGGCCTCTCTGCAGTGCAGCATTTTCCCCTTCAGAGCCAAGTGCTGGCAAACTGCAGAAAACCCACAAGCACTTCACGTTTTTTCTCTTTCATTAAATATGCTGTTTTTGCAAAATAAAATCCTTTAAAAAAGCAGGAGTGTGGTCGTTCATCCGTCACTGCTCTCTGATGAGCCACCTCCTTGCCTTGCCCTTGCAGGTACACAGGCTTCAGGCCAAATCCCAGATAAATGCAAAAGCCTGGAGCACAAACCAGTCTCCATCAGGTGCCCACTCCCAAAGGCAGTGGGGAGCAGAAGAGTGGGTGCAGTGCTCTAATGCACAACATTTGATCTGTTCTCCACCCCACCTCCCCCATCCCCTCAGCAGCCCAGTTGGGAAGGGAAGCTGATGTGAACCTGTCTGTACAGGCAGCACCTGGCAGGGGACATCCACAGCCAGCACTGCAGGGAGTCCCTGTCTGCTCTCCGGGAACATCCACAGCTACAGGTGGAACAGCAAGAGAGTGAGAGGGAGGCCACCAAAGCCACTGCATGTCAGTGACAACCACAGCAGGGAGTATCAGTGACAGCTGACGGACTCCCAGGATGGAACACGAGCCAAGGAGGTGACACACAGGAGGATAAAGCTCTCACACTGGTGCTGTAACACCACCATCAGTTTGGTGACAGTGGAGCACCTCACAGGCTGGTGGAAATGGAAGCATTAACAGCACATGCTGCTATCAAAAATGTAATTATGGGCTTTTTAAAAATTTCTCTCCAGGCAAATGAATTTGCCTTTGCTCCCTGCTTTCCAGAGGTGTTATCTGGAATTACTATCTCAGCAACTCCTCTGCCTCCATGCTTGCCAGCTTGGGTTTTATATTCACTACAGCAAGCACATTTTGTGGTTGTTCTAGAGAGGGATGAAGTATGAATCTGAGAAAAACAAAACCTAATCACACCCAAAGAGCCATGACATTTTCCTAGCACTATTTATACCAACTTGAGAACTGTCTCCAGCGAGCACAAGAAAGCAGGACTCGCTTGTACCCCATCAGTTAGAAAGGAGAAGTGGCTCCACACAAGTGTTATCAAACACCAAAACAAATCATCTCTGCAGCCTTCTGAGCCACTCATTAAAACAAAGCCAGGCAGAACAAAGCACCTTTCCAAACCTGCATTTCAAAGGGATGTGTGATGTGTTCCTCACACTGATGGCACAAAACTGGGGGCAGTGGCTGGTACAGCTGATGGCTGTGCTGCCGTTCAGCCAGACCCTGACGGGCTGGAGAACTGGGTGGAGAGCAGCCTCATGAGGTTCAGCAAGGGCAAGTGTGGGGTCCTGCACCTGGGGAAGGACAACCCCAAGCACTAGAACAGGCTGGGGCTGACCCACTGGAGAGCAGCTCTGCAGAGAAGGACCTCAGGGTACTGGTGGGTGACCATAAGCCAGCAGTGTGCCCTGGGATGCATCGGGAAGAGCATGGCCAGCAGGTCAGGGAGGTGACCCTGCCCTCTGCTCAGTCCTAGTGAGGCACATCTGCAGTGCTGTGTCCAGTTCTGGGCTCCTCAGGACACGAACAACAAGGAGCTACCAGAGATGATGAGGGATCTGGAGCATTTCTTATGAAGAGAAACTGCAGGAGCTGGGCCTGTTTAGTCTGGAGAAGAGAAGACTGAGAGGGCATCTCATTATATGTATTTAATTATCCCAAAGGCAGATGCCAACAGGAAGATGCCAGACTCTTCTCAGTGGTGCCCAGCAACAGGATGAGCAATGGCCATAAACTAAAACACAAGAAGTTCCACCTCATCATGAGGAAGAAATTCTTTTGTTGAAAGTGACTGGAACAGGCTGCCTGGTGAACTCTCCCTCTCTGAAGACATTCCAAACCCACCTGGATGTGTTCCTATGTAACCTGCTCTACGTGACCCTGCCTTGGCAGGGGCGTTGGACTGGATGATCTCCAGAGGCTCCTTCCAACCCTAACAATTCTGTGATCCCGTATTTCTACCCACATCTCAAGTCCAACACAATAAAGCAGCTTTGTTGCAAGTTCCACTCAAAACATGGCCACATTCATGCATAGATACACAGAAAATTTTGCAGACACCAAGTGAAGCTTTTGAATGTCACACACATTCGGCTTTATTTTTGGGCTAATGCTCACTTATAGAAAGGAAATGCCATCCTAAGTGTTATTATCTTACAAAACATACAGAAACTTACAGGAAACAGACATCCCATCTTATGGAAGAGATTTTCACTAAAGTGTAACCTCACATCTCCTAAATGCTTAGGGAAGAAAACAATTTAATTCCTAAAATTAAATGTTTATGTTGAAAATCATACTAATCTGCAAGATAGGCAGCTGGTCCCAATGCCTAAAACCTTCGCTAATCATCACAGCTTAGTGATGAACACAGAGGAACAGTCTATCTTGGTGAATCCAGAGTGGCATAACCATTTTATCCAAGTTCCTGAAATCCCAGCTTTTGGGGAGAACTGATTAGGAGAAACAATCCGCTTTGGTTTCACAAGTGGATGCCTATACCACACGGAGACAGTGAACAGACTAACATCTCTCTCACATTCAGATTTAACTGAATAAATAGGTAGAAAAGAATCATTTGATAAACATGAGGAGGATCTCAAAACTCACACTGTGCAAACCAGAGTCACTGGAGTCCCCTGAGCCACAGGCCTGATTACAGAATGCTGCCACAAAAAGCAATTCCCGTTAATAAAGAGCAATCTATCAAATTCACTGTGAAATAAACTGAAATGAAAGGCATTACTAATTCGTCCTTCACGTGTTGCCTTGCATCAGAATTAAGACAGTGATACCATCACCCTCCAGCACTAAAAGCTGTTTCCAACAACTCAAATATACTCCCAGTAATTAAAGAACACAATGTGCTGAAACCTTCAGTACTTCAATAATAGCACTTTTCACTAACAGGTTGAGGCAGAAAGATCAGCTATTTTTGAACTGAAGCTCTGAGACTGTACCTACACATGAAACATTTAAAACAGTGGCCCATTCCTGGTACAATAGAAAAAATGCTACTGACTTCAAGAGAGCAGAATTGACATAGAGAAGCTGTGAAAACACAAAACACTTTAGTCCTACAAAATCTATATGAACTAACCTTGCTAAGATGTTTCTGAAAGAGCAAGGAAAAGAGTCCTTGAACACACAAACAATTTCTTCTTAAAGAAGAAAGGCATCATTTGCCTGCTGTGGAGATGGGAGAAGTGAAGGTCCATCTTGAAAGCCAAGTCAGTTAAACACCAGAAAGGACTGAGCCAAGTCTGTTCATGGTGGGAAGAGATCACCCAGGGAGGCAGTGGATCCCCAGCACGGGAATTGCCAACCATGGGCTGGGCACAGCATCTGCCAGAAAAGCACAGGGGCCTCCCAGCAGTGGAAGTGGTAGAGGAGGTCCCCTCCAAACTACTCCTGCTGCACTGCAGGGATACCAGAGCAAACTGCAGCACAGCACATGGAGAGTGCTCCTGGTGTGAGCTTTGGGTTGAAATGACGTGGCTGAAAACAAAGAGAGCCAGCCTGGTCCAGTGGGTGGGCACTGGGTTGTGAGCTGGGAAGCTGGGGCTGTGTCTGAGGGCTGTGTCTGAGGGGCCAGAGCCTGTCACCCCTGCCCACAGAGCAGCTCTGCCCCTCTCAGCCCTCACCTGCTCCAGCTGCTCCCAACAGGGGTGGTGCGAGGGCACGGCTGGGTGAGGGTGGTGGAGCAGAGAACCTCCTGCATCATGAAAAGCTTTGAGAAGAGTGGCTGCCCATAAACTTTTACAACCTTGGTGACTCGTTCAGTGGTGCTTTAGGATGGAGGGAGTGGGTGGGAGGGAGGGGAGGGGAGGGGAGGGGAGGGGAGGGGAGGGGAGGGGAGGGGAGGGCAGCACACTCAGGGCACGGTTACTCAAATATAACTCATTGGTGGCTCCCAGTCAAAGCAGTCTGAGAGCAGATGGGATCAATACGCCAACAGCACAGCCCACGAGGGGGGATGCTGTCAGAGGGGCCTCACACAGAGCACCAAAAATCACAGCAGACAACATTATTTTGATAGTGTCACTTGGGGCTTCAACATAGGAGACATATGGGAGTCTTAAACAGGGAAACAGAAAAACCATCACTGGAGTTTCTACTGATTGGAGGGGAACTGAGGGCAGGAACACCTTGTGCACTCAGAATCCAGTTCTGGGTTTGGGCCAAGACAGAAATATGTGTTGGGCCATAGGATAGGAACCTGAGAGAGCAGTTCACATTTTGTACAGACAAAGAAAACAGCAACCCCAATCAAAAAGTAATCTGCAGGGTTTTAAAAGGATTCATTTCACATAACTGAAGAAAATTTTACTGAACTAATTGGAGGAGAAAATGTACAGGGAAAAAAACAGGACCGAAAATAGACAGTTCTTTAAAAGGAATTCATTACAGGGCTGGAAATTCATGTTTCTGTGAGAAGGCTGTTGTAACTAAACCCCTGCTGATCAGTAACTGTATAGGTCAGACTAGATGCTCACAGTTAAATTTTTTTAATTGTGACATAGGAAATGCTATTTTTAAGTTATTCAGGAAACGAGGAGAAATTGTGCATTTGCATTAGACAAAAGAGAAAGGAGCTATTAAATGACACTTCCTTGGGTTGAACACAAGTCAGACCACTGAGCCTCTTTGCACCCATGAGCCCTACAAAACTTTGGTTTGTCAAGGCCCATCATGCAGTAACATTCCAGAAACCTGGAGGAAAGCCAAGTGCTCTTTCTCCAAGGACACATGCTACTCACACAACCAGGAAAGACAGCTGGGGCAACGTGGGTAGGTTTGGTAAGTAAGGCTTTTGTTGACTTACCACTGCATAACCACTCTGAACAACAAATAAGGATTATACAGCTTCAATACTGTGAACAATAGGTAAAATAAAACTGGTGATAGATCTGGAAGAGTTTACTGGAGAATAAACACTGAGCAGTCTTAACACACACACCCAACACTGGTAAACATCTCAAACCACAAACAAATATAAGAATTGCCCATTAAACCTTGCAGATTAGCCAAGCCATAAACACCAAGGACAGTGCAGGCAGGGGCTGTGCTCGGGGTTCCTGGGCAGGCAGGGCCTGTCCCAGTGGGATGTGCTGCTCTGCAACCCAACCAGAAGTTCAGGAACCAGGAATGCAAACACAGCTGTCGGGAATGCCAGGCTGTATCTGGGACTGCAGCAAACCTTGGCACTGCAGAGGATGCTGAGGTCAGAGAAGGTAAGAAACTCTGCAAAGACTGGGGATAAAGGGCTAATGTGATTATGGGATGTACAGAAAGAGAAACAGAGCAGGACTCTGGGGGAGATTTTATCTCCTTACACTGAACATATGTGTACAGTGCCTAGTCTTAAAATTATACTTAAATTCTTCAGTCTCTTTTCTAAGTATGCTGCAAAGACTGGTTTAGGCTGGAGAAAAATTCTCAGCAAGGGACTTAAAAAGTTTTATCTGCTTAGTTTATCAAAAGGTAAATTCAGAAGGGGTGGTTCTCAGTGTGTTCAGGACAAAAAAGGCTGAGGTACTAATGAAGCCTTTAACAGAGAAAGCTTTAACTATAAACTGCTCACAACCTAAGCTAGATGAATTCAAGGAAGTAATAAAGTGTGACTTTTCTCAACAGTAAAGGCAATTAACCTTTAGTTTAATAATGGTACATGCAGTGCAAAGTAAAGTAATGAATTTTCAGTGTTATAAATCTTTACATTACAACTAGATACTGCATGGAATATTTGCTTCAGGTAAATGCGAGTTTCTGGGTCTGGGCAAAACTGTGTAGCTTATTCTAAGAGATTTAAGGATCATCTTCCAGTTTTTAACTCAACAGATTTATAATAATACAGGAAAAGAACAGCATAATCTATTGCTGCCAGTAACATCTGCATAACCCCTCTTTGCTGGGGTAAGGGTGACAGAGTAAACCAATCTCGTGTCTGACACATCAAAAGTGTTTGGTAATGAAGGCAAACCAGAGCTCCAGCCCTCCTTGGCCACCCACACAACTCACTCCGAGATGTGCACGAAGATGTCGGGCCCTCCGTCCGCAGGGGTGATGAATCCGTGCCCTTTGGAGCGGCAGAAGCACTTGCAGACCCCTTTGTAGATGGGTCCCTCCGAGGCTCTCACCGTGCTGTGGGAGGAAGCACAGAGAGCAGGTCAGTGCTGAGCACACTCCTGGTGTCACCAGAGCACACAGAGCAAGAGGGCACAGTGGGCCAGTGCTCCCTCCCAGTGAGCACACTGCTCTACAGCAGCTGCTCAGCACTCCCTGTCACACACTGCACGGGTTTTCCCTGGGGCCTTTTGGAGGGACACAGAGATGAAGAAGACATTTGCTAGCACTATAATGCATCAGTTGCCATCTGAATTCAACTGCTCCATCACTGCACCAAATTTTCCCCCAGACACCATACTGAATCTAAGAATCTTCTACCTGTGATGAGGTTGGGAGTACCAGTGTGCATCTAAGCATTGTGCTTTCACAGGAAGTGTGAAGCCCAACTGCAGTGCATAACAACAAGACTCATGTCTGAACTCCTCCTCCACTGCCATGGGACCTGTATTTTAAAATGAGACACATTTGCAGAACCACCTTTAGGGAGACTTACTGCCACCAAGAAAAACAATTTGCATGAAAACTGTGTGGTTAAATCCTTTTCTCCATCAAATACACTGAGTGCAACCTCCAGGGATCCAAATTCACTCAAACACTTCCATGAATTAAAACCAACAGTTTTAGACACATTATGGGGTTTACTCTGAGCAGTTACTAGATCAGGAACTTCTTCCTGCCATGGGTATCCAGTAGGTTGCTTCCACGTTAGAAGAGGATTTTGGTGCAATTCTTCAAACACAATGACTGTGCTGCCACTTGCTTACATGCATCATGGCAACTTGGACACCACTGTCCCAAATGTTTAAATTTTACTGAAGTCTAAATAAAATTGTTTTTTAAAAAATGGTAACAGCTTTGTTCCTTAAAACAAGCTACCAATAAAGAAGTGCAGTTGAAAGTCCTAAAGAAAGAAGTCTCCATTAAATCACTTCATTTCCAGCTCTATAAAGCTGTCAACACACCTGACCCCACAAGTGCTTGTTACACAGAAAAGCACTCACTGTCCTAAACAAGCCATTAAGGTTCAATTGCATCTTTCAAAGAGATAAGGCACTGAGGGGGATGAGGCGCCCCACTTCCAGTGAACCAAAATTAAATAATCCCACTGAATAATAAACCACTGCCTGTCACATTGATCTCTTTATACAAATGCTCACCTAGAGCTCCTCTTGTTTAAAGAGGACAAATACACACAAAAATTCAGAGCTATTTTGGTTTTCAGGGCAAACAAATACAGCAAGATTCCTACACTGATTAATGATTAAAGAACTGTGGAAGCCAAATAACAGATTCTTTATTTTTGTAAGAACCAGACTAAGATTAACAGATGAGAAGATTTACAAAGAGTTCATTATTAACACAGCACTGAAGCAAGCTAGCTTGGACTTGCTTTTCAAGGGCAACCCCAATTATTAAGTCAATTATGTCCCTTTTAGCAATCTACTTCCATCAGGAAGTTCAGGGCATTTGAAGGCTTTTGGAACTGACAACATATAAACTTTTCTTCTGCTGCTCTTCTTTTTTTTGCCTCATTTTGAATTCAGAAGTAGTAATATGAAGCATCAGTGAGACTGTTATTATTTAAATCCACATGGATAACTCTGGAAGAAAAGAGCTGGATAACATTGCAAGAAGTAAAAGGGAAAAAGCACAGCAACCAGAGTAAGTGGCCCAGAGCAGGCTGGCTGCAGGGCTGAGATCTCACGGCCACAGCATTCATTCAGCACTGCCAGACCTTCCTCATACAGAAATAAAAGCCTGGGGCAGAAGCTTCACATCATACCCTGATTCAAAGGCTCTGAGATGAACAAAGAAGCCCATATGGCCTTCTGCAGGTCAGCCCCTCACTGGGAGGCCCCTCACAGGCACTGGGAATTCTTTGCAATGGCCAAACCTTGTCACACCATTCTCTGCTGCTGCACTGGGGAGGAGCCCCCTTTGGACAGGGCTCCCAGGAGCCTGCACAGCACCACAGGGCCTCAGGAAAGCTCAGGGAAAGCCAGCTCTGCTGGAGGATCACTACCTCAAACAACTACAAACAGCAACAAATATTATCTCATTTCATGAAAAACCTTAGAGAAAGAGATCAGGGTTCACACCCTGATAACCAACACATTCTTTTACAGATCTATTTGGGCAATTTTAAGATGGAGATATGAAAGCTGAATAAGAAAAGGAAACAAGGAAACACTTTCCTCAGAAAAGTGATGGAGTATCTCTAAAACAACCTCATTGATATTAGCACAGGTGTCAGGAGCAGCAAACCTAAAACTTCCAGTGAGGTTTGGTCCAGAGCTTCAGGGACAGTGAGAAGAGAGACCATGCAAAAAAAATCTGGATCTGAGAAGGAAACACCAACAGGAGCTGCTCCTGAAAGCCACGAATCAATGTCTGAAGTGAAGCAAAACTTCAGACAAGGATCTCTGTTTTGAAAAATCTTGGTGTATTTTGCCCTCCCTGTAAAAGTCTGGTCTTAAAGAGTCAAGAGACTTTGAACATCCTTCACTAACAGAGAGCATTGAAAAACTATGGGATATTTGGACTAAAAGCCTAAAGGCATCAGAATTTGTCAGAGAGGAGCAACACACCAAAGCACCTTCAGACACAAGCACCCCTCCACCCCACAGCTCCCTTCGCCTGTGCAGGGGGCTCCTCGCTGCTGGCCGTGTCCGTGGCAGGCAGGATTCCCAGTACTCACGCGGAAAATGTCCTGGTGCGGCGCGTGGGCAGCGGGCTGGGGATGAGGTACCCCCTCAGGGGGGACGGGGAGCGCTCCCTGGGCCGGCGGCTCTCGGGCAGATGGAGGGAGCTGGGCGAGGGGGGAGAGGCGGGGGACTGCTGCGAGGAGGATGAAGTGGGCTCAGAAGACATTCCTGAGGCCTGAGAAGAGCCTAGGGGAAAGAAGAGATCTGATTTAGTCCAAAATGGGAATTGTCATAAAAGTCACAAATTCTTGCAATGCTGATTTTGTAAGAACATGACTCACTTCCTGTGGATGTACACACGACACAGTCGCACCGAACGCTCCTGCTCTGAATCAGTGAGTTCATGTTTTGTAAAGTTTATTTATTTTTAAATGTCACAGCTTTTGTCAGCTGTACCAGGAAGCTCCACTGCAAACAGATTATTCCACAACTAACGCATTTGCTCACTCCTGCCTCAGTCACAGGCTCTTGAGGCACAGCTGAGCCCCAGCTCTTGGTCTTGGTGCACCCCACACACCTCCCTGACTGATGGGCTTTGACCACAGGCAGCACAGAGGAGCTCCTGCACCCGCACATAAACACACATTACAAGAAAGAAGCCCTTGAAGAAGAAATGCTGAGATAAAGCTTTACCTCCACTGCTGCAGGTGGGGTTTGCAGTGTGATCGCTACGATAACTCCACTGCTGCTGCTGCTGACTTATTAACACAGCTCTGCCAGCTCATAACACCTTCAGCCTGACTGTGAGAAGAAAATCCTAAGAGTGCTCCTTAATTCCCGTCAGACTGAGCCAGCCAGACAGCTGATTTGCTCTGCCTGGGACAGGAACACAGACACAGCTGGGAGGCAGTGGCTGGCCCTGAGGGGGTGACCCCTCCTGCCTGGAGAGATCTGGCAGACCCAGCAATCCCTTTTGGGAGGTCTGAGTCTGCCACAATCTCCCAGCAGCTAGGAAGCCAACAGTCCACATCTTCATTCAGACCCCCAGCAGCCTCAGGTTCACTCTTGTTCAGGTCCTACAGCAGAGGAGGGAGAAGATCCCTTTCTCAGCACACCAGCAGCAGCACACATCATATGACACAACAAGAAGAACTCCCAGAATCCATGCAAAGAGAAGGATCAAAACCAGCAGCTCTTCTACACAGACAAATGCAAGGCTTACTGGTGCAGCGGTGGCAGAAATAAGATGAAATAATCAGCACTGCTCTGATATTACTGTGCAAGTCCCCATCCACACTGGAAGGGGAAGATGATGTACCAAAATAACCAATAACCCACTACAGTCTTACTTAAGAAGACTAAAAATATCTGGTTATCTGGATGAGTTAGCAAAAAATGTGGCTATCTGAGTCAAGAAAATTATCATGAAGGCAAGAAAAGCTGCCTTTAAGACCAATAGTTTAATTGAACTGAAATCCCTCACATCCATTATGCACCCTCCTCTTGACACCCACACTCCCTAACCCATGAATTATGGAATGGATCCTTCACATGACATTTGAGAGATGCAGCCTCCTTGTCAATGACAAATCCATATTATTTCTTCCTGAAAATAAAGACTAAAATTAAAAAGGCTTCTTAAGAATGAAGTCACCAGGGAACAAAGCTTTTGTCTTTAATTGCTCAGGGTGCTGAGAAGATAGAAGTGAATAGTCATGTTCCCTCCTCTACCAGCTCGAGCTTTCCTCACTGTTCTCAAGAGCAACTCAGCTGAGAACAAAACCCCAGCTTTAGGGATGGCATTTCAAATATGGATGGCATCTGTCACCCATGAGCTAATGCCCTGCCCAGTGTCACAGCACAGAGTTCAGCTCAGACCAAGATGATAACACCAAAGGGTCGGGATTTTCCGGACTTCCTCCTCCTCAAAATAGACCTGCTGTGCTGACTGGTACAGAGGAAGTCTCAATTTTCTAAAGACCTGTCCTTTGGACACCTTGCTTTCAAGGAAAGTATTTGACATGGCAGGAGCATAGCCCTAGTAAGTCACGGGAAAAACAAGAGCAAACAATTAAAACAAATTCTGATAACTCAGCACACATGGGCTGGCCTCTTCACAAGAGAAAATGCAGCTTTCAGAATCACACACTTTCTCTCCTCATCTAAACAGAAACCAGCTTGTCAGGTGACAAGCAAAATGCAGAGTATTCACCCATCTACTGCAATATAACCACAAAGTACTGCCTGTGCCCTTCCTCAAACAAGGCTAGAGAGGCAGGAGAATTTCCCCTCCTTTCTTTAAAACACAGACAAACCATGAAAATATTTACAAATAAAAAAGACTAAATGGAGTTAGAAGTGTGCTACCATATGTTATTGCTCCCATTTGTATTATTTTGGTGCCCTCTGCTCTCTAAACATAAAATAAAGCAGTGATGTAGAACATTCAGTACCGTTTCACTGTACAAATAGCCTTTTTGTTCTCTGCCCACGGCCAAGGTAAAAGAATAGCCTCGACTCTTATCATTTCTATTACATGAGCCCGACACCGTGCTCAGAGCTGGGTGAGAGCTGACCCAAACACACACAGCTGGAGGCAGCGCAGCACGGGGGGATGCAGCAAGGGGCAGCCTGTGCCCATGCTGCAGCTCAGTCTGTATGGGCAGTGTGCTGCATCTCTGCACAGCAGCGTGCACTGGCACATGCCTCTGCCTCTCGGGCTTCTCTGAAAATTGTAAAAACCAGGCACCGTGAGAAGGATTGGAGACTGAACGGCCAAGTTTTACCGTGTGCGTACAGCGGGGTGTCAGCAGCTCCCTCCTCCCGCGACCCTCAGCAGAAGATCACTTCATCTGGACCTTTACAGAGACAAAGGTGCAGCTTGGCTATTTCAGTTTGTGCTGGTGTGGCCACTTCTTGACGTTGTTCATACAGGGATGAACTCATTTCCCTTGGCAGCCCTCCTGCAGGAGCAGAGACACTCTCCCCACTTGCAGGCGCAGCGGGAGGCACTCAGAGGCCAGGCAGTGTTGACACAGGAAGCCTACAGCAAAAACTCAAAACAAAACAAAACCCACGCCCCAGCCCTCCCAGCCTCCTCCTCACTAATGCTTTGCCTTCCTAAGGCAGCTACCAGCAGTCTTCAGAGATGTTTTCCAGATGTTATCCTGCATTCTGAACTGACTCCCTGTAAATCAACAATGGCCCCTGGGACTCAGACAGCTGCCTACCAGCCCTTCCTCGGCGCCCACAAATTCCCTCCTCTCTTTTTGACTCTGTGACTAGTTGAACAAACCAACTTTCCTACCTGTCTCAGAAGCCCACCACTTCCCAACCCACTTCCATTAGGTTTTCCCCTGTCCCTCCAGCCCAGCCACCACTCCCCACTTGGCCATGGCAGGGACAGCATCCCAGGAACCCCAGACAGCACCTCCGGTGCACCCACCCTGAGCTCCCAGGAACATCCATCCATCCATCCGTCCATCCGTCCGTCCATCCCCCTATGCCTCATGAGGGCAGCCAGCCCTGCAGAAAGCCCAGCAGTGTGAGATCCCAGGGGCAGAGACCAGGGGCAGCACAGACAGTATCTCTCTCCTGCTTGAGCCAGCAAAGCATTTGCCTATGGGTGTCTACAGAATGAATGTAACATGACGTAAGGTCATGTTTTCAGGCTCTTTAGGAAACTCCAGCCACGTGCCACATTACCCTTAAATCTGCCATATTTCAACATGCACCATTTCTCTTTCTCCAATGTGATTTTTAAAATATTTATGTGTAGGAATGCACCAAACTAAAATATAAATGAAATAAATTACAGTAGCATCATGGAAACAATAGACTAATTTAACATTTCAAAGCAAAAATATCTTATTTTTTTACCTTATCTTTTTTAGAAAAATTGGCCAATATGTGCAGAAAGAGACCCCAAAATGTCATCTGTAACAGGTGACCTACAAAGCACCCGTAACAAGTGAACTACAAAGAGCACAACACATGCAGGAGAAATTTCTGAAAGTCTCCATGAAAAAATAACTAAAAAAAAGCTACTGAAGTAATAAGGTTTGGGGTATATAAATGCCATCATAATTCCTCCATATATCTATATATCCTATTTCTCTTAGAGTCTACCCCATACCTCTAGAAATACCCTAAAAATAGCAGGTTTGGGGAAGTTATCCATTCCGACCAGCACAACAGTATCACAGAAACCTTGTCTCACTCACTTTTAATTAATGTAAATGCCTGGAAATAGTCCAAATGGATAGGGCAGGGTGACAGACCCCATGAAATCTCTCCATCTAAGAATGGTTTCTTTTTCATGTGGCAGACTGCAACACCTCCAGTGAACAGGAACAGAGCTCATCCCCAGGGAATGCTACCCTGCACCCGTCAGTGCTCCAGCACAGAGAAAATGCACTTTCTGGCCTCCTTACTCTGGAAATGACCCTGTCTGGAGGAGCTGCTTCCAGATGGTACCACGATGGTCCATGAACAGGGCAGCACTGGCTACGCTTGCCTGGAAAATGAGGTTTTTTCTCAAAGACGGAACAAAGTTCCCCAAGAAGAGCTGCTTTCAGATGCAGATTCTGCAAGTTCTCTTTCATTTCAGTCTCTAAAAGGAATCTGAAAAAGATGTCTAAAAGACATCTGAAAATGTGATTGTTTTCTGGGCTTTTCCCGGATTTAAAAACAACACCAGAAACTCTTCTTATTTCTTAAATTTTCACTTTCAAGTGTCCTGGTTTCCAAATTTATTCTGCACAGCTGCATTTCTTTCCTTCTCTAAGGAAGCCACACAGATAAACCCCTCAGCTTCACCTGCTTTTCTGCTGACACCTAGAAAACCTCCTCAGCAGGAAAAACCACAGCCCCTTGTGCCCATCTACTGAGAGAGTGAAGGCACCAGGACTCCCTGCTCCCTGCCCTGATGAAGGTGAAGCACTGAGGGTGTCCTACAGCAGCTCCCAGCTCCCTCTCCCAGGTACCTGAGCACTACTCACAGCACTGCTCCTACCTGCAGCTCTTCCAAAGCCCTTTTGGGCACTGGGACCCCAGTGCACACAAGGATCCCAGCACTGTGAGCAGCCCAGCACTGCCCCTGCCCCATGGAGTAAAGCACTTACAAAACACAAACAGTTACGAAACAGCAGCTTCCGAGAGCTTCCCCGTCCAGCTTAGTTTGCATGAGTAACTTTCCACAATTAATACTGGTATTTCAATTAGCACTGAAACTCAGAGGAGTTGCAACATGCATGTGACATGTCACAGAGGATTATGGTATAAACATGACGCCCTTGGAGGCTGCAGAGGAGTGCCCACACACTGGAGTGGTTTGGCAGTTAATGGAGACCAGGACATTGCCCAACCATGTTCAGTAAAAGCCTAATTATAAGGTAAACAAAATACAACAAGGAAAATTCCTATAGCTTGCCTGTGCATACAAATTAATTTGGATTAAAGCAGAGTTTCGTTTATAAACAGCAGCAGCTATTTCCAAGCGATCTCAGCACTGAGCACCTTGTCCCCAAATGGTGGGGATGCTCTTCTGCAGTGAGCAGTGTGCTGTGTCTGAAGGAAATGCTGCCCGGGCAGCAGGAACCCACCCTGCACAGCAGAGACCACAGAGAGGGATGGGGAGGAATTAAGTCATCAGCAGCCTATACAGCACATTGATAGATGAGGAATTCCTACACTCCTGTATTTTCCACTGCTCATGAAAGCTGACGGGTACACATAAAAAACCAGAAAAGGTTTAGGTTAAGGAACTGAGTGGTTAGTCAAGTTAGGTACATATTTCAACTGATTTAGGATTATATTGAAGGATACATGGTGATACCCTGTGGCTCATTTTGTCAAAAAATACAGAGGAATTGGGATCTTCTCTCACTGGAAATCCAGTATTTGCCATGACTGACGATGCATAAACTCGTTGCTCCAAACTTCCTGGAACAGAGCTAGCCAGGGTCCTCCGCTGGTAAGTGACCACAGGAGGCTGTAACCAGATGTACTGCTGGCTGCCATGGGGACAGCACTCACCTGGCTTTGCTCAGAGTGTGCACAATAGCATGAGAAGGACCAGGTTCCATCCTACCTCTTGTAAAAAAGTACTTCAGTGGGAGCAGAACACACCAGCAGCCAGTGGGGAGGTAACTTCCTCAGGACAGTGCTGGGAATGGCACGGAGCTGTCCCAAGACCAGCACACCTCTCTCACAGAAGAAGTCCAAGCCTTTAGTCTCCTTACAAAATCTCACTTATCCAACTCCTTTTGTTTAAAGGACAGATTGCAAGAGGTGGAAAACTCTCCCCAGCTCATGGCGAGCCTGGACAAGCGGTGACAGGTCCCAGACAAGCATCCTCCTCTGGAAGCTCTTCCCAGGCAAGGATGAAGATGATGGTTGAAGATGATGGTGGTAATTAGGTGCAAGTGTTGCCCAGTGACTTAAGTTCCTGTGCACTTATAGTACTGGCTAATGTCATCAAGTATTTCAATGACAGCAGGAAGAGGGGGGTTCTCACCAGGGCAGGACACCACAGCCTGTCACCAACCAGAGAGGTGGCAGTGCCCCGGTGGGATGAGCTGTTACAGCCATCCCTGTGCAGCTGATGGCCCCCAGCACATCCAAAGGCACTGAGCCAGCACCAGCCTGGGTTGTGATGCCCAGCATCTTGCCTTGCTTTTGGTCTGCCAACTGCTTTCTGTGTGAGCTGCCAGTCCACAGCCCTGGCTGTTTCTGTGGCAGCAGGGACACCATGTCACAGCACTGCCCAGCTGCTCCCAAAGCCACTGCCAGCCATCCCCACAGGGCCAGAACCTGGAACAGAAGCACAGATACCAGCTCCCAAAACCCTGCCCCAATCCAGGTGCTCCCTCCTTGGGGCCAAAGACACAACAGGTCACCTCGAGGAGCAAGTGTTGGTGTCCCCAGCTATGTCAGTCTTCACACAGCTGTGATAAGGGGACAGGGAAGTGTGAATGGAGATCACAAAGGACCCTTGCAGTAAAATTGGGGAGCATCAGGGTGACTTTACTCAGCCAGGTGTGGCTACCTAGGTCAGAGTTAAATATAAGGTGAGTGCTCAGTGGTGCTCACTCTCGACAGCTTTTCAGCATCCTCGTATAAATAAATGGCAAACTAAAGGTTGCATAGTGGTATTTAATAACCTCCTATGAGATTTTTCAGGCCCTTCCTGAGCTCATATAATCTTTTAACCTCTGCAGTATCCCGTGGCAAGGAGTCCCACAGCTTAACTGTCTGTGAAAAGAGCCTCCACTCATTTTAGTGGACATTGAGGAGAGGCCCTTTTTACTGGGAAATTAAGAAAGGACAGTGAGACCAAAAGGCATTAGCAAATTAGAAAAGGAGAGGGCAGGGAAAAGGAATATGTAAAGAAACAAATGGGAAAAAACATTACATCAGAGGAACACACAAGAAAGGGTATACAGACTGATTCAAAAATCAAACCTTAAATTTTGTAACAGAAATGACATTGATGGGATAGAGCAAGAGGAGTTACAAGCTGCTTCTGGTGTTCTTGCCCCCCCCCTTTAAATTTCCAAGTACAAATGAAAAACCTTATGCCTTTTTAAAACAAAGTACTCCCTAATTTGTCACTTGAATGGCTGCCATTACTCTTTCTTAGACAATAAGCCTTACCAGTATCAAATATTTCTAAAGATTTAGCTTTGTCAACAAGTTAGCTGGTTGGGGCCAGAAAGCAGATATTATCTATTCAATGCTTTATGGTCCCCAGAGCAGAAGCATTGTGCTGGTCACTCCCAGTTCCTGCTGCCTTCATCACTCCACCATTAGCCAGGGCTGGGAACTCTGTTCTGGGACAGCAGAGGCAACACTTCATATATCCCATCCTTGTTAACATGCTCAGTCACAGTGAGCTGATGTATTTCCCAGGTGAAATAGAATATATGGCTGAAAAGGGAACTTTGTGTCCCTTCCAGTGCCTGCTCTGGAGCTTTGGAACCCAGCTCCTCCGTCAGTGCTTTTTCAAGTCCGAAGCTTTCCCTCTGCCATTGCTTCCATGCTGGAGCACCCCCTGTGAATTTATTTCAGGATTTATTTCATATTGGCAGAAAATATTTATACCAAAATATGAGAAATCTCTCATGTGTCTTGTGTCTAAGCATCTTAAGGCTCATCTGCAAGGCAAATGGGCTTATACAGTGTCATACTATTATAAAGAAGTTATACATATGTAAATCCCTAAGCACTTCTGAAAAGTTCTCCCCTTTTCAGCTTCCTCTCACATCACAAAACTTCAGGCACAATTATGGTTAAGTTTGTTCTTGTGCAACTTTGAGCCTTTTAAGGCTACTGAAATCCCCTGAAATATTTATGTGGCTCAAGTGCTACTCAGAACAATTAGTTCACTGTGTTTCCTCCCTAATCAACATCTTCAATAGGGGAAAATAGTTCACATTACAGAGATCTATAACCATGGAAATTTATGAGCCATATGTGTATTGGCAAAGAAAAAAAAAAATCCTCTGAGGGTATTTCATCTGCCAGCATTCCAACAAGATGCAGTTGGCAGGGTACAGAGTCAGAAACCACTCAAAAATAACTTGATCCTCACACCAGTTCCGTGAGGCACCCAGAGACCCCAGATGCCCTTTTTGACAGGCCAGGCTCCACTTGCTGGTTATTCCAAGGCACAGGCCACATCCCAGTCTCACTGCCTCACACTTCCTATGCATGTTTTTAAGCATCCCAGGCTAGTAACTCGAGTCTATTTCAAATAGATCACTCAGAAATCAACTAAACAAAAGTTTTGTGATTGAGACAGAATTATGAACCTACATGAATATCAATTAATGACCAAAAAATATATAATTGACTGAAATAATTCAAGAAACAGAAAATGCTCTGAAATCTGATGCGATGATAGACCTAAATTCTAATTGAGAAAGCTAAATATAGATATATTTAAAGATCACTGACCTACTTAACAATTGCATTTCTGTTTTTTCTTCCCTCCACTACATCCCTCAACACAATTTCCAGTATATCTCACCATGCTGTACACAAGTTTGTGCTTGTGACCCCAAGACCCACTCACCATCCTCATGCTCCCGCAGAAAGCAAGTGCTCCATCAACACTGTGAAACTAATGATTACTTCTTAACTCTCAAGCTGAAATTGCCTTAATTTGTTTAACTGAAGTCTATGGGATAGGAACTACATGAATATACACATGCACAGATCTGGTTTTTCTTACAGAACCAAACTACTTGTGGAACAGAGAATATGTAAGCAAACATGCATAACCTACCTCCTTGGCCAAACAGAAAATGTTGCATTTTACCTTACAGACCTGCTCAATCCTGGCAGCACAACCATCCCCGCTGCCAGCTGCTGCTTTAGAGCTCTGTGTGATCTGCTGCACTGACAGGCAGTCCCTACAAGTGCAATCAAACCTGTGATGCATCCAGAGCTCACCCCACAGCTCACAGCCTCCAGAGCTGCTCCAGGGACAGCAGCCACCCCGACAAACACCCCAAATCCTCTGGCAACTACACATTGTACAAACCCTCCATCACATCCTCTCATATGGCAGCTTGGAAAACACCACCCATGATGCACTTTGGACTTGTAGGAAAAAAACCCTTTTTAGTCTCAAAAATGCTCACGGCACCCCTAGCCGAGCAAGCCTACTGCAGGCAACACATCGTTCACAGCCGACTAATGAGAAAATGGACCTGTGGGGACTGCGACTGCCCTCCCTGATTATCATGGGTGCACAAACCAGTCCTTCTTGCTCAGCACATCCTCCCTGCGTTCACAGCCCGGCAAAAGGACTCATATTGTGCTGTAGTGCCTGCAAAACCGCAGCGCCAGCACGGGCACGTGTGCGGGGCTACATTTCGTGCCTGCTTACACATCAACAAAACTATTGACTGCGCTGTGATTTCCAGAGCCCGGCCCCAGTGCTGTGCTGGGAGTGCGTGAACAGGACAGAGCTGTCCAGAACCACAGGCGCTGCTGCTGTTATTTACGGCTGCTGTGTTAGTGCTCAAAAGCCAGCACAGACCAGAGCAAGGGAACAGGCAACTCAAGCTTTTCAGGCAAGGTAAAAATCAAGTGTAATAGTTGAAAAAAGCAGGCAAATCTTGAGGCATGTATGTTCTTCAGGTATAAAACTACACCTCCATACAGAAGCACATGCTTAATAGAAAATTGTACGAAGTGTTGTCTTAGATCAATCACTACCACAAAAAGCTGTATCTACTTCAACTGCAATCACAGAGGGAATGGGACACACAAGCAGAGCAAACTCTGCACACAGGGACAGCAGTGAATGCCTTTATGAAAGATTGTTTTGATTCAATTTACCTGTTTAGCCACATGCTTACAGTTACATGAACCTGGGCCAGACCCACTACCAAGAGAAATGTGAGATCAGTAAAAAACAGAGACAAGGATATGTTTAACAGTGCCTTTGTTATTTTTATCTAGGGCAATGTTTTGTGTGAAACCCGGTGTTAGATAAGACTCCTCAGGGTCTGCCTGCATCAGGAGCAAACCCCAAGTCCAGAACAAGTCATGTCATGGTACTGGTGCATGCACATCTCGTGGGTTCACCCTGGCCCTGGTGGCCAGGAGATCCCAGACTGCACAGGTCCACACCATGGGGTACCAGAAGGAGAGCTCCTCCTCAGGATCTGTGTCAAGGAAGAAGCAATGCAGCCACACTAAAATGTTTAAGAACAAATTTGATTAGAACCCCAGACCCCAACTGTACCAGTCTAGTGAGTGTCCAGCAAAACCACCTTGTCCCCATGAGGCTGTGATAAATGCTGAGACAGCTCTGCACTACCTTTGTTTCTCATTTTATTCCTCTGGGATGTTTTTGAGGTGAGGTTTGTCTACCTGAAAAGCCTGAGGGATGGGAGGGTGGGAAAGGTGAGCGTGTGAAAAACTGACAGTGCAGACAGCAGCATGGTGACATCACGATACTGGGATGCTGCTGGCAGTGCCTGGGCAGCAGCTCTGCCAGACTCAGCCTGAACTGGGTTCCAGCAGGGAGTTTCTGTCCTGAAGTCCCTGCTACTGTGGGTCAAAGACACTGCAGTGTATCACACATCCCCAGGGACAGAGACCTTTTTTGTCTAAGCCTGGTACAGGGAGAAAAGACAAAATCAATTTAAAAAAAAATAATGTATCAGAAAACAGTGGAAGTGCACAAATATTTAAGTATATTAAGATACTCTTTCTACTCTAGGACTGGTGTCCTAAACATCAGTGAGAATAATTTCTAGGACTGACACAGTTCCCAGGATAGGGCAAAACCCCCCTTCAGCATAGAAAAAAAATAACATGTTCATTCAGAAACTGAGACCTGTGTAAGATTCAAACGCTTTCTGTAACACCATATAGCAGAAAATCAATATTCACTCTATTTACTCTTTCCCCTACCAGTAAAATGAAAAACCCACCACTTGAAATAGTTTGAAATAACTTTAAGGACTCCTCCTACCATTCTCCATCACAAAGAGACTCCATGAAAATGCTATCACCACATCTCATAATTCCCATTCCTAGATTTTCTTCAGATATTGGAGAAAACAAAGTCACAGTCTTCACAGCTGAGTAAATTTTGCCTTTCCTGGCTGTGGTCAGCAGAGCTCCTGTTCTGGACCTGCCACTGCACAGACAGGCACTGCCTTGATGAGCTGGGTGAGAAGATCCAAATCACATATTTAATCATGTATTTACACTTCAGTAACAGGCATAAATTTTGTTAGCAGGAAATTCTTTGACATTGCTTTGTGGCAGTTTCATTTACCCTTTTAAGTAGTTGTCAGGAAGTTGCAATCATGACGATGACTTATTTTATCAAGTAACTGATGTAACTGAAAACAAGCAAATGCCTTTGACCAGCCTTCTGAAATCATTTCATGAAGGGAAAGCCAGCAGACAATAAGCACTGGGAAGGAGAAGCTCATAAAACAATATAGTCCATTTTGCCAGAGGGCCTCCATCAGCGTGACTGGCTGTGCAATGTAAACAAACCAAACATTAAACCAGCACTGACATAAAAAGAAAATTCCTCCCCCACTGGACAGGCAAGATTAAGTGTTAATTTCCTGGACACAGTCTACTCTTTGTCTGGGCATTCTCTTAAATAGCAAGTGGCAGAGAATTTGAAACCTTGGGAAAAGAAATGCTCCTGGAAAACTTTTAAGATGCAGAGTTGTGCCTGAAGGAACTCAGTGGGACTCCCCATGGCAGAGAACTCACCACCCCTCCCACCCTGCCCAAAACCAGCACTGGGAAGACAAGGTGAACATCAGATGCTGAATGGGCTGCAAACCTCCTTATCCCAACAGTCAGCTGGATAACCAGTCTTTTGGAAGCAGAAGTTCCCACTCCAATTCTCAGCAATTCTATGCTTTGGTTTTGCTGTTAGTCACCACGATCTGCAGCTGCAGCAGGCAGTTGTGTCTCCACTGGCAGCCTGTCCTCCACCATGGGACGAGTACACCGTGGTTGATGTGACAAGTGGCTGAGCAGGACAGACACCCTTTGCTCGAGGCTCTGCCAGCACTGTGGGAGCTCTCCCCACGCTGGCCACGCTCCACTGGGGCCTCACGGCTGCAGCACCATCAGTGCCCCATCCAGCCCGGCTCCCCACCCCAGCTCCCAGGCAGTCCTCAGGGCTTTGGCCCACAAGCTCCCACCCGAAGTAACACCAGCATCCTCTTTGCTCCCCTCCTCGGGATCAGCCTTAGCTCTTAATGCTCTGCTGCTTCCCCAGTCATGTGCTGCTCATGGGGCATGGCAGAGGACCAGCATGGTTTAATATTCAAGAGAAACTACCAGGTCAAGGTTCTCCGTTTTCCTTGGTGCCGCACAAAGCGCTCTGCGATCAGATCAGGCACGGAGCCATCGGGATGAGGAGCGTGTGGCACGCACAGGCCTGCTCGCTTTTTCCAGAGAAAGGTAATAGAGCCCTCCCTTGCAGCTCAAACCCCCCGGGGATTTAACTGCAGGTTGGTTTGTTCTCTCTGTGCCTTCGCCCCTCCGCTATCTGATCACAGGGAGGCTGCAGCTCAAGCCCTGGTTTACCTTCCCAGACCCCACTGCTAGGCAGGAAGTGTGGTCACAGGCCATCGATTATTGCCCAAACAGCTGGGCAAGCACCCAAAGGCCAAATTCATAACTGCTGTCCTTGAAACACCCTAGTATTTAAACATCTGTTGAGACCTTGACCCTGTCACCAGCTCCTCCCTGCAGAAACACACTATTCAAGGCAAGCAGAGCCTAACGCTCACACCATGGGTCAAAAACTTAATGTTCATTTTCTTTAGACTACTATTCAGTTTCCAAATAGCATTAATAATGCAAGAACCTCAATGCGAGTGTCATTACGCCCAAGATAATCATTATTTTAAAGAGATTTCATAGATTACTTTGTTTTATATATATCTATCTATCTATATTTGAAATCGACCCAATGAAAAAAGCTGCTGTGCAAAGCAACAGCAAATAAAGAACCAGCAAAACTCTGAAATCAATCATTAGGATTGTAGCACCGGAGGAATCACACGAATGAAGCTGATTTGAGTGAAGCAGGAGGGGTTTCCAGGCTGTTGAAGCCCTGTCCATTAGTGCCAGGTCAGGCTCCCGGGCAGCACCCACGCCCCATATCTACCTCGAGGCACTACAGCCAAGCCTGGGCAGATGCGATTTGACTCACATTGTATTTTACAGCTTCCCTCGGGGCGGGGGGCGGGGCAAACAACAGAAACACCACTTAAGTGTACTCCACATGCCCCAAAAATGACAGAAACGAAAGCTAAGTGAGTGTCTTCCTGCACAGTGCAGAGACAAAGAAAGCGTCAGTTCGCTTCCTCTCCCGGCTGCCACCAAGGCGGGGACGATGCTCCGAGGTGTCACCTCCTGTCACAGGGGATCCCATCTCTGCATCTTCTCTACCTTAGTCTTCTTAGCAACTAGCTGAGGTGGGGGGGAAAGCCAAATCTCTGCAGAAAGTGATCTCGCTTTTACAAAACGCGAGAGGCACCTGTTTATTCTTAGGAAGGGGAGGCTGCAAGGAGCGAGGGTGAGCAGGGCGAGCTCCGGGGCTGGCTGCTCACCCCGCACTCGCTGCCGCCATCAGGCTCTCCTGCTAACGTGGGGCGCATCACGCCAGCCACAGCCACACGCGTCATGAAAAGGAGAACGGGCACGAAGACAAATCCTGAAAGCGCTGCCTCGCCAGCTGAGGTTTGCTCAGAGGAGTACAATTGCAGCAGTGAGAGCAGGCAGCGGAGCGAGGCGAGGCTGCTGCAGCCGGGCTGAGTTACCCCGCAGCCCCCGGGAGCATCCGGAGCGGCAGCGGGGAGCGGAAACGAGCCGCAATCAGTGCGGGAGGGGGAGGAAATAAAGATTAGTGATCTGTCCAGGGAGTTGCCTCAAAAACGAGGAAAAGACACACTGAAAGAAGGAAGCAGAACAATTGCCTCTACCCTGCTCTGAGAGCAAAGGCAAAGCAGTTAGTCAGATGAACACTTTCTATTTTTGATTTTATCTGAACTGTGCTGGGGAGTGACACATCATGCAAACCCAAACCACCTGTCTGCATCTCTCCTTTCTTTACAGTGCTTCAGCTGGATTTTTTTTTTTTTTAGTTTTCCAACATCAACCTGTTGCAAAAAGCAGGATTTGAGTTTCTAAAACTGTTGTGCAGAAAGAAAAACAAACATTTCATTCCTTTTTTTTTTTTTTTGCTTCTTCAAAGACTGCCACCCCTCTGCTGTTCCCAGCCCTCTGGCCCCCAGGAGATGGCAGGTCCCAGCCCCAGGGAAGGGATGTGATCCCCACTCATCGTTCCCCTTGATGGGGAGTTGATGAGATTTACACTTTTCAAACTCAATTCCTCTCCTTAGTGTCTGGCAGAAACCTTCCAGATGAGGGGCAGATTAACCAACAGCTCTCACCACCAACACCCAGAATAATTATCAACCTAGACTTGAATAGTTATAACATCAATAAATTTTGCTAATGATGATCACCATCAGTCTTTTCCCAAGTTTCAAGCAGTTACTATCAATCCCTGCCAAGTCTACTCCATGCTCAGGGATTCAGAAATGGTTCCTTATAGAAACTTGAGACAAGAATAGACAAAAAGGTGCAATAAGTAACAGCTTTCACCCTGAAGACACCCCAGCCACAAGAGTCCCCAACCCCATCTGCACCCCACAGCCCATTCCGAGTGAAATGGAAGCAGGGGAAGGATTTATTTACTTCTGTTACTGTCACGCTTGACACCAAGAACAACCATAGCACAGCCTGCTGGTCCTATCACCTAGAAAGAACCACACACGCCACATTTCCTCCCAGGAACCACATGTGGCGTGGTGCACGAACAGGGTCTGGCAGTTTGTTGTAAGGGAGCTCTACTGGCAGCAGATACATTCATGTTCATGGTGGGTTTCATTCTTTAACTGAACATAAAACCTGGATTCACCAAGAGGACAGCACTACCCAGAAAGCAACAGTTGTAAGAGAAGACAGAAGGCAGCATTACCTGGCCTTAGCTGGCTAATTTCAAATTACTTGCAGATAAACACTTCTGTGTTTACATGCATGTAAGTAAAGGAGGAGATGGTGCTGGTCAAAATATTTACAAGCACAGTGCCAGAAGCTCAGGGCAGTGCAGGGGGTAGCTGTAGCCAGAGGTGCCCTGAACACGGGGGGACAGAGCAGCAGCACAACCACGCACTCGGTTATGTCAAACGTGGGTGTCACAGCACGGGGGCTGTGGGATGAGCTCCTGCCTCAGTTCTGCCCCTGCAAAGGGCCACTTGGAAGAAACGTGTTTTCTCTGCTTTACACCCCCACGTAGAATGTGAAAATAAACCCCATTGTCAGAGAACAGGCTCATCTTTCCTGCAATTTCTTTGGCACACACAACTTTTTTCCTGTAAACACCCAAAGCCTTCGTATAAGTTGGGGCTTTTTTTTAACGTTTTTGCTACATGTTAAGCCTCTTTAGATTTAGTGAGGTACTAAGATGTATTTGTGAAAGCCCAAGCCCTCTGCAGCTACATTCACAGGCCTTGCTGTCTTCCATTATTAATAACCAACAGAAGGAAAGAAAATATGTTTGCCAAACATAAGATAATAGCCAGAAAGTAAAGGCTAACAGCAGTCAAAAAACCCCTTTCAATCTCACAAAAATTAATGACTAGCAGGGTCACATCAAAGCAGCCTAAAAGTTTACTGAGACTCTCTAAGAAATCAAATCTAGCACCACAAAAGGTTTTGCAAACATTTCTCAGAAGCAGCTCGACAGTTCCAGCAAAAACAGCATCAGAAAAGAGTTCCAAATCCCCTTCTTGAAAGCCAAATTCAGAGGCACAGATCCAAAAATCAGCGTCAGAGGCTCCTCTACAAGAGCAAGAAGTGACACGCACACACATCCAGCATGCCGAGGGAACACGAAATAAGGGTTGTTTCTCCCGTTTCTTTGCTTTCCCCGTTTTCCTGAAGTGCTGACTGTAGGAGCGGGCAGTTCACGCTACAGCAAGAGTCTTTAGCAAGGCTCCGAGTTCTGCAGTGCCCCTCTGAGCAACCAGTGCTGTGAGTCCTTTATCTTCCTACTGGTTGAAAGCTCTTGTTTAGCACTCTTTGTCTCGCTCGTCATGTCTAAAACAAGCGATTCTCAGAGTAACAATGTCACATGCCCAGTTCCAAAGTGCAACAAAAAGGCAAAAGTTAAAACAAACAAGCATAGAAAGAAACAAAGAAACAAGCAAAACAAAACAAAAGAAACTCGCCCTAATCGCTGAAGCGAAAGAAATCCACCTCCCCGGAGGAGGCGAGCGCGGCCCCGGACACCTCTCGGGTGTTCTCCAAGCCCGCTCCTCCCGGGCCGGCCACCCGACCTCCCAAAGGATGTTCCGTCCTCGCCCCCCGGGAGAGACCCCGCTCACCTGGGCTGGGCAGGGCAAGGCAGGGCAGGGCTGGGCTGGCCAGGGCGGGCTGGCGGCCCGGCTCAGCTGGGCAGCAGAGGCAGGGCAGGACGGGCAGGGCAGGACGGGCTGGCGGCGGCCCCGCTCCCCGGGCTGGTGTCGGGCTGGCCCCGGCGCGCTGTGCCGAGGGAGGAGCGGGCTGGCCCCGCTCCGCCCCGTTCCGCCCCGTTCCGCCCCGTTCCGCCCCGTTCTGCCCCGTTCCGCCCCGCTCCGCCCCGTTCCGCCCCGTTCCGCCCCGTTCTGCCCCGCCCCGCCCCGTTCCGCCCCGCTCCGCCCCGTTCTGCCCCGCTCCGCCCCGCTCCGCCCCGTTCTGCCCCGTTCCGCCCCGCTCCGCCCCGTTCCGCCCCGTTCCGCCCCGCTCCGCCCCGTTCTGCTCCGTTCTGCTCCGCCCCGCTCCGCCCCGTTCCGCCCCGTTCTGCCCCGTTCTGCTCCGTTCTGCTCCGCTCCGCCCCGTTCTGCTCCGCTCCGCCCCGTTCCGCCCCGCTCCGCCCCGTTCTGCCCCGCCCCGCCCCGCCCCGCCGGGCTCGGCCAACAGCGCCTCAACTTGTCCGGGATGCTGTGGCCCCGAGAACGCCTGCCCGAAAATACAATTACAAGAGCCGAGTGAAATGGTGTTAAGGAAAGGACGGCATGGCCAGAGAGCTCAGTAAAACCAGGCGAAGTTACAGATGAATAATTCTGGAAAAACTTCCCGAATGTTGCAATGAGGATGAGGAACGGGGCTGTGGTGTGCTCTGTACCGTCATCATTTGGATGTGTCTGGCGTCTCCTGCATGAGCCAGAGCTGTCACACAGGGCCTGGGGTGGCAGCTGCAGCAGGACAAGTGATGGCACAGTCCAGGGCAGCAGTGACAACAGGCTCCCAGTTAACGGCCACAGACTTTACTGGGAAACATCACTGACAGATCTTGGGGCAAAGTGTGCTGTCTTCATCCAGCATCCAGTTTTAGCAATGCTTTCGTTTGTGCATAATTTTCCTAGCTGATAATAACCCACCGTATTTTAAAGGTGTTTTTACAAAGAGAGCTTAGAAACTGAATCCTTTCTAGGTCTTTTCCACATGTAGATACCAGACGAAGCATGTCCTCATGTCATTACAAGGGTAAGACTCAGGAGACAGAGGTATACACTCTTTTAGCCAGCCATAATCACACAAGAAACAGCCCTGAACGATTTGTGATAAAACTGCCACACACAGGTCTTAGCAGGGCATTTTATTTCTGTTCCTTGAGGAAAAGCAAACAGAATACCCATGACAGAGTGTGTGTGATCTGAGACAGGGCATCTAGAAAAGGTCTAACAATATGCACCAAGCAGTTTCCTATGTCAGCCACATGGTTGTCTTGCAAAGCACTTTACCTCTCCATCCCATCCTGTTCCACACAAGATCTTACCTCTTTCTAAGATACAGTTACAGGACTGATGACTTCTTTTGCTTAAAATATTAATTAAAGCTACAATTAAATATTTATTCCTGGAAATCTTTTCTGCTTTGTTTTGTGCACCAAAACTGCTTGTTCCAAGGTGGAGGAGGATGAACACACTACATGAGCAAGCACTGTTCAGAGCAGTCCCTCCAGTCACACAGTCTGGGATTACAGCTGTGCTTTCCTCGAAGGTTTGGCACTCCTGAGTCATCCCTCTTCCTTCCCTCTCTCCCTCTGCTTCCCAAGCAGAAATGCACAGCCCTTGGGAGATCCATGGCAATGGATGCCCACAGCCTCAGGCTGGTTTTCAGTGCCAGATGCGGGGTTTGAGGGACCCTCCCTGTGAGAGTGTGTGTTTGTGTGTGTGTGTGTACCCCCAGCTCCCACAGTTAGGAAATGGGATTTTGCCTGCCTCCTTTTTTCAACAACTGCCCGAGACAGGAGAGGTTCCAGCTTCCCCCAAACTCCAGCTTGTCTCCCTCTCTTCTCCTTTCTGTCAGTACAATTACTGACGATCAGTTAATCATTTCCAGCCCACGTGCCTACCTTGCTCCTTCTGTCCCTGGTGTGGGGTGGCCGGCAGCGGGGCAGCTCCTTCCCAGGATGCAGACAGGGCTGGGAATCTTCCCTACGGCCGATGCTTCTTGGGTTGGGCCAGCAAGGGACACAGCTGGGAGGAGGGCAGAAGGAGGTCCAGAGCTGCAGGACTCGCCTGCCTCTCTCCTTTCCTG
The DNA here is from genome assembly GCF_965178545.1 of Coloeus monedula. Classification (NCBI taxonomy): domain Eukaryota; kingdom Metazoa; phylum Chordata; class Aves; order Passeriformes; family Corvidae; genus Coloeus; species Coloeus monedula. The sequence continues at coordinate 11,689,170 of NC_138796.1, read as the reverse complement.
CTGGATGATCCCCTGCTTACTCAGACACAGCTCTGGGCTGTTGCAGGGTCTGAGCACTCTCCTCAGCAGTCCTGACGGAAAAAAAACTCAGAAGGATTTCTTGATAGCATAGCATCCTTATACCCCTTTTCATTCATTTAAAGTATCCAAAGTGCAATTACTTACACAATTTCAGTCAAGGAAATGAGTGTGTAGGGGGAAAATGTATCAGGTAATGTGATTCATTAGTAGTCGTGGGTGATACACGTCCCTGTGCAGCAGCAAGGATGAGGTGGCTTGAACAGCTCTTAAATAATTAGATGGGTGCTTCTTGTCAACATAGGGCGAAAAATGCCCACCTCTATTAGAAAGGCATGAACTTACCTAGGATTGCTCCACACATTACAAAGGCAATCCTCATTTCCAGTTCCAGACTATTTTTCAGAACTATTTAATCTAAAAGATATTGTTGGCACAAGCACAGAGAGTGTAGGCTGGTCATGAATGGACTGTGCCTGGAAATTAGAAATAGGCTCTTAAAGATTAGAGCAATAAGATTGTAACAGAGAATAATAGGAGGAAAATACCCTTAACTCCTTGAATATGTGGCATATTAAGTATGCTTCAGTCCAGAGTGCTCTACTGCACTTCATGTTCTCATGTCCAGTCCCCATACTGGCTGGAAACCCACCAGTGTGCCAGCCACAAAGAGTGGGATCTGCCTTTCACTTAAGGCTGTTTACTATATAATGGGATACACTCATTCTATTTTACCAGATCAATTTTTTCCTACCAGGCATCTGACAAGCTATTGTGTGCTCTCAATATCTTAATCATCTGTAATTTTGAATCATGCTTCAGATGAGCTCTGTTCAGTTTGCAAAGCGTAGGAACTGAAGATGTCTTTGCTGTTCTCACAAAAATCATAGCAGCAAGACCCAGAGGAAAAAAAAAATGGTCATAAAGAAAAGAATCTCATGCTGTGGTTAGGGTTAAAATTCAATTCATGTTAGCTAAAGGTACAAATAACCTTGCAAATACTTTACAGAGATTTGAAATAATAAAAACAAAGCCCCAAATTGCCATTTAGTCATCAATAACACAGTGTACTAAAAGTAGCACTAACACAACCTTCTTAACAAGGATTTAACAAACATCTTTCCACCTTTCCCTCAGGGAAGGATCTAGCCCCCAAACTTAGTTATCAAATCCAGAGCACTCTTAATAGCAGGGTGAGAAATTAGTTCTGGAGCCCCACAGCCAAGCTTGGGACACTATGTCATGGACAAAAAGTAGGTCAGCTCCAGGTTGTAATCACCTCCCGTTTTGTCATCCTGGAAGGTGTAGCAAAACCCTACCAAACAGGTATTGCTTAACTCCTAATCTGGCCAGCTGGCTATTTCATTTGGCTACTGAAACAGTGAGAGCTGGCATGAGCTTGCCTTGAGCAGGGGTATCTTCTTATGTTCCTTTTTTCTTTTCTTGCACTAAAACAGTTCCAGGTTCTTTATTAGGAAACAGGAGGCACAATCCATCCAGTCGCTGCAGATTATTTTTTCTCTTTGCTAGCTTTTTTTCAGGTTCCACTCCTTCTAAAGAAAGATTATGTTTATCATGAGCAGAGGAATCTTTTGATGCATGAAATCAGTCAGAAGCTACACAGCTACCAAAGATTTTAAGATCAGTCAGGCTGTCTCTCTCTTGGTCCTGATACAGTCACCTAATATTCAGCTCTCAAACCTGATTTTTCAGATCGTTTGTCTTCACAGTCAAAAGGATAAGTTTTTTTACTTCAGGAAAAATAACATCTATGGATTGTGCTGAAGTAGAAACACAGAAAAGCTGAGCTTTTCAGCAAGATAAACTCCAGGAAAATTGGGGTGTTTTAAGACCATATGTCTTGTCTATTTGGTGTTTTTACTTCACATGCCATAGGCTTCCTTAAAATAACCCAAACCCATTCTATTAGAAAAACACCACCTTAAAGAAGAACAGTTTCTCTGTAATTTTCTTTTGTTAATATTGACTGCCTGTCAGAAATAAAATACTGTTCCCTGCTCCCTGCTCTTCAGCTGCCATCTTCTACCCCTTCCTTCTGTTGTTTGTGTTTACTCTCAGTCATTATCACCAGTTGCCTCATTGGCCACTCTGCTTGCTCTGTGGAGACTCACATCCTTCAGCCTCTGCCCTTCCTGAAAGCTTCACCTGTGCTTCCAGTCACCCCTGGCAAACTCAGCATTGCATCCACAATCAGGCCTGTCTGCTATGAACTCTCCATGAGATGCCAAGCAGCTTCCTTTCCGTCCTGTTCTGAGATCCATGGGGTTTGCATTATGCATGCAGGAGGGTCAGGCCGGGAACTGATAGGCAAAGGGCATTAACATTTGAAGATAAGATGCAGCATCACAGCTGAAGTTTCCTTTCCAGGTACAAAGTGTTACCAAGGGGTTAATCTACATGTGCAGTGCAAGGCACAGAGCAACCATGAGCACTGAGGAGTGGGGAACCTCCTGAGTATACACACTGTGCACAGCACTGAATCAGGCAGCTCTTTTTGGAATACAAAATATAGAAGCAGCTGCTCAACAAACTTATTGCTATGGCCTTCATACAAGTTTCCAACTTTGAACTGGAGCAAAGATCAAACTGACTCAGATTTTACTAATTCTGACAGATCTCATGATCCAAAGATGGCAGCTAGTTAACCAGTCAGACTGCTGAGCCACTCTTTGACAAAAGTGCATATATGTAATGTTGTGTTATCTGCAGCCATTTAAATACGTTTGTTTTACCACACACTGGATGATAATATTCAGAATTCACAATGATGAAGAATGATGATGCTAACGATCACATAATTTATAATGATGACATGCTGCTAGCTAATTATAGGAAAAAAAAAAAAGAAAATAAAATGGCAATTTTGCTCTGTCCAAATGAACACACAGCAAAATCTTTATGGTGAAAAAGAGCCTAGAAAACAATCCTCTCCCACATGTGGCTTAGGTTGTTGTGACCTGCCTCGAGAGATGGCAACTGCCTGGAGAGAAACCACCAACACAGAGCACGTAACCAGCAGCATCCCTTGAACCTGTGACAGCTGCAGCTGCTGGGAGCTCAATACAAAGGCTGGACATTTCCATGTTTCTTCTTCCCTCACTACCTGTCCATCTTCAGACTGTGTACTGTTGTCTTCTTTTCCCAGTCTGTTCTGTTTAGATCCCAAACTGCACAGAGAGGTCACGTCTGTGCTTAAACTGTACATGCTGCAAAGAGCTCTGTTCGTTATCAGTGGATACTCTGTCATAGCTGGGATTAAACTGATACAGATATTTTGGTAAAAGACTGTTTCTTATTAGCAATATGAATTGACTGGACAAATAGATTCTTCCAAAACATTTGTAAATGCAACACACCACACAGCAAGAAAAATTATCAGGTGGAGTTTTTTTTCTTGAAAAAAGGATTAGATGGAACTCCCCATGGTGCTAGAACTATTAAGTGAATGAAAACAGAGATGGAAAATAATACCGTGGAGAGAGATGAGTACAAGGCTCCAATGTCCCAGCATCCAGAAGATTCTGTGCACTCTCATTTCCAGAAGTTTGGAGCAGAAACTGCAGTCACAGTCCATGTAACAAGATGCTATTTCCTGTGTTAGTGATCATTGTGATACATGGGTTAGAAAATTTGTGTTTGTTTAATTTTAGGCAACGATCCCATCAGCGTTTTCACTCCCACACCAGGGAGGGAGAAATGCATTCTCTTGGCTACATTTCTTAATGTATGGTTACTTGTTTCAATCTACAACACACAAATAAAGGCAGAATCTCTGTCCATTTTTTCTCTTAAAAAACCCTGGCTATTAAATCTCATGCACACATTACTTCAAATCTTCTGCAAATTGACAACAACAAGTTAGATCTGGCAAAACAAGGGTGTTTTCACAGGCTGGCAAGCCTGCCACTCTTGAAAGCCTACCAGGTTTAAATATTTAATGATCAGTCATGGCATTCATTGTCCTAATAAATTCTTTTTTTAGATACGAGTCTGAGGAGTCTCAGAAAGTGCAATCAGGCTGTGCTGGAGACCTGTAGAGGCTTCTCACACCAAACAGTCAATAGCTACACTTGCTAGGAAAAGAGATGGGAAGGCAGAATTCTCTGCCCTGTTCCATTAGATTGATGCCATAAAAAGGGCAGATTGCCTTGAGATAAATTGGCATCACAAAGCCTTTTCTTTATATCCTTCATGTTCGTGGCATTTTTTACTTAGAATTAAATGAAATGGAAACTTTTACAAGGCAGTGGACAGATGTAAGCTCCTCCCATGCAGAAGAACTGTGCAGTGGGTGCATGTGAACACAGACATGGGTTGGGTTCAGCCAGGCAGTGGGGCACACTATTTGGTTTAGAACCCCATGGAGCACTTGTGGGGCTGATGGAATATAAGAAATAAAACTGACAAATAGTCAGAAAAGAGTGTCTGAAGTCATCTTTTGGAAAGAATTGAGGTACTTTCAGCCAAATGCTCCTCCTTCTCTGATTGGGGTTTCTAACCCTCCCTCCCTTCAGGAGCTAAATATTTACCCCATTCTTTTCTGCAAAACCATAGCCAGAGGGGGATTGGTGCTTTTCCCCTTTTTTAGTAGCTGAAGGGTCAGGATGCTTACTGTCCTGAGCCATCCCAATGAGTGTGGGAACCTCCAGCAAAGGCAGTTCTTAGGGAAAACAAGACTTCTCCAGGGTCTCTCAACTGGTCTCTGTTTGGCACAAATGTACAAATCATCTGAGATGGGCCTTGAGTACTGGCCTCTCCTCATCCAGAAGATTCCTCTCATCAGTAGATGATCCTGTAACTCCTTCACAACTGGATTAATAAACTTTGGACTGTCCTTAGCAAAAAGAACTGCATTGACTGAGAGCTGAGACCACGCAGATACACAAGAGATACACATTCCAGATGTAGACTCAGACCAATTCAGATGGAAGAACAGACTAAACCCCACTCCCTCAATATCTTTGGTGAAGTGCTGAGTGTTATGACATCTTGCATTGCAGAGAATAGTTCTTGGGAAATTATTTTGCTCTAAGTGAAGCCGATAATAAAATGTCTGTTGTTTCCCAATGAGATCCAGGCAAGGCACACAGTGCATTCAGCTCCTAGAGAAAGAAATGTGTGAAGATGGACACATTACCAGATAACAGTGCTCCCTACCCTGGCATTTCTCTTACAGACCCATGGACAGAAGTTGAACTGTGAGAGTTCATTAGCACCCTTCCTTTAGGCCCAGGGTTTTATACCCTGCATTTGATGCTTAGATGATGATGCACCATGAATACTCATGTCTAAACAACAGAAATCAAAACTGGTTTGAAAGAGATGTTGTGAGAATTCTGGTTTGCAGGAAAAAGAGAATGGTGTCTACAAGGATAAAAATCTCTCCTTTCAGAGCAATAGGATTGATCTGGCTTGTAAAACCCACCCAATAAACAGTGGTGCTGTTGTTTTTTTAACTGCAGCTTGTCCTTAAGAAAGAAGATTGTTTATGCTTTCCACAATGTTCACAAGTTCCTTTTATGGCACTTCATATTTCTCTACTGCACAACTGAATAGAGATTAGGAAAAAATGTTGCTGTGCTCTGCTTCAAAGGGCTGTACAATAATGACAACTGTACTGTCCTTTGCATTAAGTCCAGGACAGCCACAACTGATAGCATCTTGCAAAGAGATCAATAGGATGAGCTGGTAAAGGTGAACATGCTTAAATATGATTGCACAATTCTCAGAGAGTACTTTTACAGATCAGATCCCTGGCCAGAAAGTAGTCATTAGTGTATTGGAGTGAAAAATGCATGGGAATATTTTCACTCATTCTTTTGCAGAACTTCACACTTTAAACTGCTGCTGAGTTCCACCCTGAAGGAAATCCCCCCAAACTTATAAAGGGGGTCCCAATACAACAAACTATTTAATCCTGTCAGTCAATATTTAGTTGAATGCACAGGAACTGCACTGAGTGGGTAGAGACGTGCTCACTCTGTATTTAATATTGACAGAAGCATTCACGTAAGGTACAGGCAAACATAAACAATCCTTGACTCCAGGAATTCAATGTACTTTCTGCAACTCTGTGTGCAAGATAAGACCAAACACCGACAAAGAACTTGACAATTGAAAAACTGAATAAAAATTATTCATCTAATTTTGAATCTTCATCAGGAGCTCAAATATCAGAAAAACTGCTCAAAAATGTGTGTGTGTGGAAGAGTCAAGGACAGGTCAAATCCTCTGTACAGATTTGAAGAAGTAAGGGAGTAAATGTATTAAGTCAACAAGTAAATGAGATTTAAAATCTTCAGGCAGTGCCGTGTCCTTTGGACGGATGTGCATTGAGGCTCCCCGCAGTCATTCTGGGGGAAGGGTCTAGAACCAGGGTGAGGCTGCTGTGGCTCCTGCAGGAAACTGCTGAGCTCCTTGTGCTGGTGGCTGCAAAGGTCGGTGCTCACTAAATTCCACCGTGTCGCTGTGACCTTGTTTGTGCAGGAGCTGTGGCAGCAGCAATGAGCCTCCAGAACATTCTGCAGCAGAGAGGAGTTGCAGTTATCCTCAGCTCTGATTAGCCATGGCTGTGGAGATGTTACACACATCACATTTCCCAGCAGTGACCCCGCTCCCGTCACCAAGAGGAAATGCTTCCCAGCCCTTTTGTTTCAAACAAAGCAAACAGGAAATACTCAGCTACCTTGCTCCCAGTCTTTCACCATCCATTTCACTGCTTCCTGCCTCTATCTATTTTGGGAGAGAAGTGTTTAAGAAAATTGCCTCTTCCACAGTTCATGTTTCGCTTCCAGATGCAGACTGAGCCTTCAGTGTCTCACTGGGTGGGGAAAGGGCAGGAGCAAAAGGAGGATGAAACCAGGACTGCTCACAACATCTGCTTCTTTTAGTTTTAGCCTTTTGTTCCTTTTAACTGAGGGCCGTTTCTCATAGCATGGAGAAATTATTCATGAATATTCTCTCTGTAGTGACAGTCTGGAATCCTTTGGCAGTGGGAACTGGCCATGCAGGAGCAGGCATCACAGTATATTTTTTTTAAACTCTTTAGACTGACAGTTCCAGGTGTTTGATTTCATTAGTTATTTGAGCAGAGTCTATGCTGACTCTATATTTTTTTGGGGGAAAAAAAAAGCAACCAAAGAATTTAATGCAGTCTAACAATTTCTTGTCATTTTCAGAAAATGTTGAGGCATTAATGCAACGCTAAAAAAAATGCATTCCTCTTTGTATGGTAAATATATAAGTATAGAAAGATGGTGTGTTTGTGTCACACTACTGTATGACACTGGGGAAGATTGGAAACATAAGAGAGGTGTTTGCACAAAGATGGCAGCTTAAAGAGGCTGTCCTTTCTGCTTACAATGAGCTTCAGTGGTGCAGAAATATCACATCTTCGTTGGTTTTTTAGGGAATATTGAAAATTGTTTTATGCCAACACCACGGCAGCTGACAAGGAAAAGGCCAAGATAAGGGTGCTCTGATCAGGGAAATTTTTATACCTACTCTCCTTTCACCAGCCATATTTCCTCAAGATGAAACAAGTCATTGGAAAATATAAAAATTATATTTGTAAAAGGAAATTAATTGAACACTTCCTACTAGTTCATCAGGTCAGTTTGCACCTCATCCTCTCCAGATTTGCAGTTGCACAGCTGGGTGTGTGTGTGTTTAATCCCTTTCTGCTGATCTCTGTTTATCTTTTTACTCTGGTAAAGATTTCACAGGCAGTCTGTAGAAAGCCATTCCTGCACAATGATGTTCAAGAACAATAACCCCAATGCATGCTCAGTTGTGTATGTGTTAGTGACAGCTTTGAGATGTGTCTCACATCCTTAAGCCTGGGGAAAACAGAGAGAGTACACGAGGCAGAAGCATTTGCCAGCTCTGATTTTTTCAGAATGACACCGAATTCAGTGCTTGGTTCAATTAATCATTAAGATGATCCCATGACTAATTCCAGTTTCTCTTGAAGTAAATAGGAGTAAATAGGAATAAATAGAAATCAACATCTCATATCATAAGCACCAAAGAAAGAAGAGGGCTTCTTTAGGGTTCTTTAGGGTTTCTCCAGGTATGAGCTGTATCCAGGTGACAACAGTAATGCAGCAATCTTTTTCGTTTCTTTTTTAAATTTTCTCCTGTTACCTTGTGTTTTTCCATTTATCCTCCTCCTGCAGTCTCAAATTCCAGACTGATGGACTAGAACTTGCTGTATAAAGGATGATTTTATTAATCATATAAATTTTTGTACATGACTCAATACTCAACCTAGACACATAAGTGGACACGAGAGGAATAAAATCTCTGGGCTGACTCAGTAAGAAATGCTCACTGAATTCATTCTGTGAGCAATGAGGCGATTTCTCACTCTGATGTTAATTCTGCTGCAACTCCACCAATGCTATCACTCCACAGCCTCTGGCAATACCACCTCAGTAATAGGTTTATAAGTTTTTACTGTTATTATTATTATTATTATTATTATTATTTTGTGAATGTCTTAAATGCTGCATCATGGCAGAGATGCTTTATGCTAAATGCAGTGTTCCATTTAGTGCAATCTCTATTTTCCAATTCAGTCCATGTTTTGTTTTGAGCTGATTCAGAGTGAAATTGCTTTCAATTTTTCACTTTGGCCAGGCAATTGGAGAGGCAGCCCTGCAGCCTCACCACTGTGCTGCCACCAGGTACTGAATTGTTCAGGGATGACTTGCAGAGTAGCTTTTCTTTGGAAGAAATTGGTCACTCTCAGATCTCCCTTTTGTCTGAAGACATTCACAATCTATGCATGTGAAAAACACAACAAAAAAAAAAAAACCCAAACCAGATATTACTCATATTTTCAAGTTCCTAATGATGTACTCAGGTGCTTTCATGACAAAGGAAAATGTGCTGATGAAACAGACTTGAAAATAAAGAGATTTAAACTCGTTGAAGCTCAAATATCCCAGGAACACCTGGTCTGGGAATCAGCAGACTGGGAATCAGCAGAAGCACTCCATGCTCATGGATTGCAGCACTGACTCTCCCAATTTTCCTTCATTTGGTAAAGGTAAGCAGTCTGCATCCCAGCTTTTCAGAGCACCATGAGGGAGAACTCAGAAGGAAGATCTGAGCTGAGCCTGCTGAACACAGAGACTCCCTCCCATCCCATCCCAGGCCATAGCCTGGTGCAGTTTTTCATCTTCTCAAGCTACACACATTTCTCAGCTCTTTAAACACCGTGCTGTCTCTCAAGCATGAAATCTGGGGGCAGCCAGTTGTTTGGCACAGAGAGTAAAAGTGTCAGAGGAAAAAGCACAGAAACAACGGCCCTTTGACAAGGCAGCTTCACAGCTTTGATGTTTCCTCTCTCTCCTTTTCCCTAATTAACTCCACGGCTACTCTCTGCACAGAACTCGAAAAATGCTCTTGTACTGGAGCCATTTGGTGTTATTTTTTGGGCTTCTCATCTTGCCATGTGTGTCTAGTCTATAGCAGTTCTTCAGTCTGTTGTCTGCAGAGATACTTTGAACTATGTCTTAATTTGGCATGTTGGAATGCAGACTATTTGAGACACTATGGACTATTTCTTAAGGTAAAACAGCAAAGTAGAAAATTACAATATTGTCAGTTAGTCCAAATTCATTGTCCCAGGGCCAAAAACTCAGCTATTTCCCAGTCACAAGAGCCATGAAGCTGCCAGGCCAGGATGTCTCCATTTCTGCCAATGCTGACACAACTGTCAGGTCTTTTGTAGTCAGCATCACCCTAACAGGCAAATATTTACTCTTCAAATGTTGCCCCACCTTCCAAAAGATGTAAAACTCACTAGCAGACAGTGGATTTTATTTTAAACAATGTGCCTGTCTTGTGGCTCCATTCCTGACTGAGAAATTGCTTATATTGGTTTTCCCTCAAGGGCCTCACTTACAGTAAACAAAATTAGGGCTAAAGACATTATCTACCATTAGAAACTGCCTGTTGCTTTTAGCTTTGCTTTGGGTGTAGTCTGCTCTAGACACAAGCCATCCCTCAGTGATTAGGGTGCTGCAGCTCCATCTCTTGGAACCCTTCTTAACTTTAAGGGGTGGACAGCATTAGGTGCTGCAGGCTCTAAATCACAGTATAATGACTTTACTTTAAAAATGCTGCAAAAGATTTTAAATCTGGCTCCAAATTTAAGCTGGAAAGGCTGTGCTGCTGCTGGCTGGCACACCAGGCTGGCTAAGAAGGCAGACAGGATGGTGGTAGGTGCTTCCCAGGAATGTGGAAACCCATCTTTGCATTCTCCTTCTGCACCAGCTTTGGTTTTATGGTGAGTGACTGATGAGTGGCTTTGTCAGGAGCAAGTGTAAGAGGCTTAAATCAACATTTCCTGGCTTTGTCCTGAGAGTGACTTTATTCCCAGAGGATGCCAGCTGGACAGGGTACTGATAACCTGTCTATCCTGGGAAGGAAGGAATTTTTCACACTTCCTGTGTGTGTCAGTGCGAGCTGCTTTAGTTTCAGTAATTGCTGTGCAAAAAGCACATCTCAGACAGGCACAGGCCACGGACACACCTCCTGCCAGCAGATCCTGTTACAGTCCCTCCCCACGAGAGAGTGAGAACCCGAGCCTGAACTCCCCGACTCTGTGCTGCTCAGGGGTCTCATCCCTCAGGGAACTCACGGAACACCCAGAAGTGTTTCCGAGCAGAGCAGGAGGCTGACGGGCTAGGGCAGAATGTGACTGATCAGCCCCTACAAAAGCACTGATGAAGCAACTCTGGGTCTTTCTCTGCTGTCACTCATGTCATTTGGGTTTTGTCAACTCTGCTGATTAATGCTGTTACAACAACCCAGAGACAGGTTGCAAAGGCAGATGGGAAAGTGTCACAGCTGACAGATAAAAAAGGAAAAAAACAGTATTTCTGAGCTTCTTAATGCACTGGTCTGTCTAACTGCTCCAGGAAAAGCTGAGCCCTTTCACCATGAGCCACTGAGAGCAGCACTCAACCAACAGCACAGCAAGGGAAATACTTTCATTTGCTCTGCAGAAAAAACTCCATTTCACAGCAATGCCACTGGCTGATCTATTAATCACTGTTTTGACTATTTTCTGAGAAATAAAATGAAATGGATGCCAGGAGCAAAGAGGTCAAGGAAAAAGACTAGGTTCAGCCATGAAAGGTTTTATCATCTTTTAATTTCTTGAATAATGTCATTGTTATGTTCCTAATTGATAGAGGCACCAAGACACAGATGAGTTATAGTATATTTCTCTGACCAGTAATTTTGCAAGAGTTAATGCGAGACAGAGCAGTGCAAAGCATATCCAGAGATACATAATCTAACTTATTCTTGTTTAATTATTATTTTTTGAGAAGAAGCACTTCCCCTCCAAGCAGGGCTGCTCAAAAGCAGGCTGTGTTCAAATTAATCTGCTCTGACCTGTCAGCTGCATGAGTTCCTTATGCTCTGAAAGTGAAATCATTTGGTTAGGAGCACCAGTGTGTCTCTTGATCTTTCAGTACATAACCACTGGTCATCTTGCCTGTCAAAGTATCTGAGAAGCAAATAGAGCACCTCATGTACAGCACTGAAATCCTCCTAAAAAGTGTCCAGTAAAATGCAGCTGACTCATGTCAGAGTTTTGTGCTGAAGGAGTCCTCTGTATCTTCTTTTTCAGGCTAACATACTCAAAGCCACTTAAAAATTAAAAATGGCATTACAGAGCTTCAGACACTGCAAAACTAAGCTAAACTCAACTGAAACACTCGGCTTGTGCTGGCACATAGTCATCATGTTCTCTCCCACAGTGCCTCCTAACAACACTCACACAAACAAATCAGCTTTGGATGGGTTCTGTTGATGTTATCTTCTCTTCCCACGTCAACATTTTAAGGACCTCCACAAAAACAACCCAAGGAGTTTAGAGCACAATAACTTCGGCATGTTCTATTGTCTTATCTTTTTCTTTCTGTACAGGCTCACACAGACAGCCAGGAAAATTCCCACTTCCTGCACTTATTAGACTGCCCAGCCAGGTCAGCTTTTCATTGTGTCTAATTTCTGGTCTTTGGGGGTGGTTTTTAATTATTTTGCTATCACCAAATACAGGGATGTTTCATGGCTTGCTCAGCAAGCTGGCACAGTTGCCATCCAAGTGAAGGGCACAGCAGCCCAGCCAGCTGGTGCCCACAAGGGTACGCTGTACAGGGACAGAGAACTTCTCTCCTCATGCCAGAAGAAATAAAGCTGGATCAGTCTGGTTTTCACTTGACCATGGTGTTCACAACTTCCAGCCTCCCCAGGGTACATGGTTGCTTTTTCACAGGGCCTGCAGAATAAGGGCTGCATTAAAAAGGGTGGAATTTCAGCAGTTATTTGGGACTGAAACCTGAAATAGCAGAAAATGGCTTTAATCTGAGCAAAGGCAATTTGTAAATTGGAAGAGACATACCCCAACATAAAGATGTGGTTTCACAGCCTGACAGGAGAGCATTAAGCAAGTTCTACAGTGCAGTAAGTACCTTAACAATCATCCTGCTTACATCTGATTTCAGGATAATTCCCTCCCTGATCTCCTGTACTACTTTTGCACACCTTTAACTCTCTACAAGTCTCTCTTGACATCATTTCAGACACAGGCTGATAAACATTTGAACGTTGCTGGACAAGTTTCAGAGAATAGTTCCAGGCACAAGACTAACTTCCTGTCGTGTTCCATCAAGAAGAGCACTGCATATAAAGTAGAAGGGATCATTTTAATTGATACCTCAGCTGCTGCTCAAGGCTCAACAACAGGGTCATTCAGGTATGAGAGGACTCCAGGACCAAGTCCAAAAATAACTTTAAAGGTACCTAAATTGTAAGGAACAGGATTATGGAGCACTGCAGGTTCTGGCCCCAACTTCAGCTGCAGAAGACAATCCCTTTATCCTGTCCCCACACAGATCTTTGAATGGCCTACATTGAACTCAGTGATGGAAAGGATTCATTGCTTTTAAGCTGTAATCTTCACGGAAGAGATGAGATACTGGATTACAGACCTTGTGAGTGACCATTAATAGGCAATACTCTTTCTTGTTGCATTTTTCATGGAATAGATGATAAAAAATGAAGTAGATGGCTCCGGGTTTTCCATTACTCGTTTGGTTTTGTAATTCCCTAATTTTTGTTAACTATTCTGTAAAATTACTTGGAACCAGATATTTTGGGATATCAAATATGAATACATTTTACCTTGAGGCTTCTAAAAGCAAGAAGCAGAGGGGACAGAGGTGTCTCGGACCTGTCAGTGCCAGAATCCCGGAGCTCTGGAGCTCTGCAGGCTGAAGAGGGCAGCAGCCTCTAACCCAACCCCAGCAGGGTGAGCTGCACCCAGAAGAAAGGCCATGTGTGTTTGTGGGGTTGGAATCCACTCCTACACACCGACTGCTGGGGTATCCGTACAATCCCAGCGAGAGTTTTCCATTTTAATACAATACTGGTTCTACTTATTAATGTGACACCAATGTGCGTTTTTTATTTCATGACATTGCTTTCTACATGTCACAGCCACAATCTCAAAAACTGCAGGTGTATATGGTTAGTGCTTTGCAGATAATTTGTATAGATTATTCTTTGGCCAACACTGTCTTTATCAACACACCAGCGACACAGAAAAGCTGCTTTGTCCTTTGTGCAAGTCAGAGTACAGGGAATGCTGCTCTTCCTCTTCTCTGGCAGATTTTTGTTAAGTGCTCTGGAAGTTCAGTCAAGGGAACGAGGTAAAAAAAGACATGATTATGAAGTATAAAAAAGGAATATATGTTGTCTTACAAAATGTCACTCTCTACCTACCAGGCAGGTGAAGCAATCTTCCAAGAAAATCTCAGCATAGAAGTACCAAGAACACATTGCATTTCCAGGAATTTACTGATTGGGATTTGTATCTCTGATAATGTCAGTAATTCAGGCATTAACCTGCCATAACTAGCAGCAGCTGTGCTGAGCTCTTTCCATCCTTTCTCTTATAGAAACCATGCTCTAACCTGCTGCTTCTTTCAAGTGAGAAAATTGAATGAAGGTCCAGGTGTTCAAGATTTAAATTTAATTCTCTCAGAAAGAAAAAGAGAAAAGAATAATTTTAGATTATTTTGTTTGTTTCTAGAAGCTCAAACAGAATATCTCAGGTTGGAAGGGACCTACAGGGAACATCAAATCCAACTCCCTGCTCTTCACAGGACTACCTGGAATTAAACTTGGGAAACAGACCTGAAAACCAACCAAAAAAAAAAAAAAAATCCATTTAAACTCATAAGCTATGGGTGCCCAAAATTAACAAAAGGGTGCATTTGCCAGTGCAGGGCCCCACGCTAGAACTGAGGTTAATTACTGGCCCAGTTAATTAAAGGACTCCAGAGCCTCTGGGAGCCTCCCCCAGGCTGAACCTGCAGCAGCTCCCTTACCTCAGGCTCCTCCTGGCTGCAGGAACTTGAAGCCCCTCTCATGAGAGGGATCAGGCACTGGGAATCTGTGGTTTTGTGCCTTTTGCATCCTTCGACCTCGTGGTACCAGACAGGAGCGCACCCACCCCTCTGTGTGTAGCAGCATTCCCTGGGGGAAGCAACTTTTAAAACATTCTGATTGCACTTGCAACAAGTCTTTGCAAAGCCTGTGCAAAATCAGCACCAGCTTTGCCCAGGAACAGATAGTCCTGGCCTATTTAAACTATGTTCAATCTCCTTGTCCACTTTTATAATCAAAATAGAGTTCTAGGGACAACTGGAATCCTGAGATACTTATTCTTCTGACTGCACCAAGGTGTGCCATTAGGCAATAATTCAGGCATCTGACCACATGCTGTTTGTTACATCAGAAACATCCCAGACTTGCAAGCCAGTGCTACTGATCAGCTCTTTCCAGCATCTCAGTCCTCACCACTGAATTAATTACCTGGATCTGGGTAATGAACTTCCCAAGTGACCCTGAGGGTTAAGGGCCCACTCCTCTTCCTTCCCAGATCAGCATGATGATCTGTAAGGTGGTTTTGTCATGTGTATCATGTAGGTGGCAATCCTGTTGATTCCCCTTGTTGGAAAAATCAGAAAGCCCCTTAATTCAAGCAGAAAATGTTAAACCTCTTGGACATGCCAAGCACAGCCCAGCTGTATAATCACCACTGTCAGCGCCACAGTCACGTCAGCAGAACAGGCTTTGTTCTCCTTGCATGAAATTTCACAATTCCCTATTTTTTTCCAGTCTGGGGGTCTAATCCTTCATGGTTCTGGCTGTAGCAGTCGTTAAGGTGTGATAATAACCAGCAGATGCCATTCCATTCCTGTAGCAGGGTGTCTCTGCCGTAGGTTTCACACTGTGCTCCATCCTTCCGAGGCATCAAGGGCTCAGCAGTGACCTCGCAGCTCCCACTGACTCCCTGCAGCTCTGCCTGCCTTGTCCAAGCCAAACTGTGTGGTTCAGGCTGAAAGCACAAGAATTCCTCTTGGTAGCAGGGATGTATTTGCAGGAAAGCAGAATTTGTTATGAATGCAAGGACTTCTCACCTAACAGGACAGATTCTCCTCTTGAAAACCATTAACAGCCACGGTGGTCAAAACCAGCAAAAGCTTTAAAAAGTAAATTAATTTTGAGATGTTCTCACTGACTTTTCCCATGTATTGTTTCAAAAATTTTCAAATACCAAGTTAGGATTGCGGATTTTTTCCAACATCCAAAATAAAAAGAGGAAAACAATTAAATACTTTTCATAAAGGTATTCCTTGCAAACCAAGGGGGGAGGTCACTCATTTTCCTTTGATTCAGTGATTAATTTTAAATTAAACTGTTAAGTATTTTCTGCCTCACATCATTGATGAGTAAGACTGCATGGATGTTATAACCATCTTTCTGACACCAAGCTCAGAGCTTTTAGAACTATTATTTTAAAAGGGAAAAAAAAAAAAAAAACAAACAAAAAGGAAAACCCATGACTTTTGTGCAAGTAACAAAATTAACCAATGGCTGGGGTCTCAGAGCAGATGAATTGCAGTGGGTACCGTGATTTTTCAGATTCCTGCATGATGTGCTGCTGGTTCTCTTTCTACATCTTATTTCAATAAGCAAATTACCAGAAAAAGCCAGTGTCCAACTTGTCCTATGAGAGATGATTTTTCACGTGGAAAGCATTGAGCAGAAGTGGTTTCTGCTTTGAGCTGTGTGCCACGTGTCACCAAATATTTATTTTGCACATTACAGCAACTCATCTCTGGATCTTATCTGAGAAGAATGGTGTTTCATATTTGAGTCACTCTTATCCTTCTTGTGTCATCAGTGTTCCAAGAAAATGCTGCATTCAGATACCAAACAGGACAGGCGAGTTCCCAGCCAAGAGAAGGTTTGTTCAGCTATAGCAAACTGGCATTTTAATTGGGAAAGGAATTTTTCTACCTGCACTATATTTATGGCAGACAATAGCAGGGGTATTCACAGGAACTGACATTTTTTGAATTACAAAATGCTTCCAGCTCCAGATGTCAGTGACTGCACACAAACACCTGCTGGTGTAAACAGGAGGAGAACTGTGTGCACAAGGTCTCTGCTTTCTATAACTGGAGAAAGGGTTCAGATTTTTCACCAAGCTTTATTAGCAAAGGACCTTTACTCATTGATAGAGAAGCTATATCAAAATATGAGTTATCTGTAATAAGGTCTCAATTCAACTTTATTTTTGTCGTGCTTTTACAGAGGTTGCAGTCAGCAGGGCTAGAGCTGAACACAAAACAGCAAGGAAGAGACAGTCTCGCTCCAAAGAAGATATGAACTATTTAAAAGGGAACAAAGAGAGAATTAAATCTCAGTTTCACCCACCTACAAGTCAGGAGCACAGCATGAGCCACTTGTCTGAGGCCCCCCTAAGGTCAATGGAAAGACACAAAAACTCCTTTGTGCCCCATTCCACCTGCACAGGTGGGTGAACAAGGCCTGGCCAGGAGGAGACCTGTCCTCACTGCTCTGCTGGGTGCTCTGCCCTGTCCTGGGCCAGACTGAAAACCTCCTAAAGCTTCCCCAGGGGCAGCCTCTCCCACATGGTTCATGTAGGGCTTGATATCCAGCAGCACTCTGGCTCTGTAGAAGTCCCCAGGTGAGAATTTACAGTCTTTATCTCACACAAAGAACCTTCTGATCTTAACTCCACAGTTAAAACATCCACAGTCAGGGCTAACAACTACATGCAAAAAAAACCCATAAAAATATTGAATCCAATTTTTCCATCCCATGAGAAACTGTGAGCAAAAATAGGAAAGAAGCCACCAATAATTGTGAGCAGCTCCTACGTGCAGCAAGTGGCTATTTTGTATGATGATAGGAAAAGCAATCATCATTGATGGACTAATTTATAATGATTATTGCAGCCTTGTTGGTCTCTGATAGCATACATGATATTCAGGGGGCTGATACAATCTCTCTCCTTACCAAGCATCACACTGTTTCTCCTAGAGCAAGCACTGTAATTAAGATTGGGAAACAAAGCCAGTGATACGCACGTAACCCAAAGTTTAAAACCACTCACTTCCCCCACGGGCTGGAGAATCAGAGAGAGGTTGGCAGGGGAGCACAGCAGGAACAAAAACACATCTGGCAGGAGACAGGAGGGGCTTTGCACCCCCTCAGCTCACCTGCAACAAAGGCTGCAGGTGACAGAACACCTAGTGCCACTGGGAGCAGGGGCCAGAGCTGGCATTGCCCCCCGTGCACCTGCAAAGAGCCCTCAGAGCTCCAGCCACGGCAGAGCCTTTCCCAAGTGTCAGCTTGGCAGCACCTTAAGTGAATTAAGGCTGTTGAAAATATTTAAAGCACTTGAGCCACCCTACATCATATCCTGAATGTGTTGTGCGTGAGTGCTTTTGGATGCACTCACGGTTTCATCACTTCTTTTCCTCTGCTGTTCAAGGAAAAGAAAAGGCATCCATCCCCTAAGAAATGGGCCCTCTCTCCCACGCTGATTTCCTGATATATAAATATATAGAAGGACTATCCTTAAATCCATTTTTTCTACAGATATTACCATTTTGACACTTCTCCTTTTTTTTTTTCTTCAATAGAGTGTTTTCCCTAGACCTTAAAGCGCCTCTTCAAGGAATAGCACTTTGCAGTATGAACATGCAGTGACTTTCCTAAGAAAATATTGTCAAAATAAGGTCTCTTCACAAAGCATTTGAGTTTCAAAAAAGCATAATTTTAACATTTCTATTAAAATTGAGTTATGATGATCAGTCTGTTATTTTCATTTACATGAAGAGAACACAGAGGAGTGAATAAACCTGTGAAAGAACAAAGATTTGAAAGGCAGAAATGGGATCAGCCACAGTTACTGTCAGCCATCCTTTCATATTTCTAGTTTAGCCTGGAGATGTGACTCTTGTGAGGTGACTCTGCAGCTACTCTGGTAATGTGTGTGTAGAGCACAAAGTGCTGAGCCTCCACTTGGGCAGTGAGACAAATCTGAGTAAGTGCTCTGTACGTGGTCCTTTGAGTCTGGAGAGGGTGGTGATTAACAGCATCCAAACCCACCACAACATCCATTAACAACAACAAAAAACTTCTGTTTGCAGAGTTTCTGAGCTGTGGTGACAAAAGGGGCATGAAAACTTGGAGAGCAGAACAGTTCCCTCTCTTCCTTTTCCCATGGGCAGTTTCCCAGCTGTACTGGGAAAGAAGAACCACTGTTTTTGCTAATTACTATGCAATCCTGACTTTCCAAGCTCAGGGGCTTCCTGCACTGCTACAGCCCTTTCTTGAGTAAGATTTTGCCCAGGAGCCAAGCCAACAGCATGTTCTGTGTTGGTGATGAGAGTCTGCCAGGCAAACCCAGGGCATCACGCTCTGTCCTTGTGGGGAGCACTGGGGATGGGCTCCTGCTGTGGAGGAAGATCTTTGTACAAAACAGTTTTGCAGGAGGTTCAGACAAAGCAAAAATGATTCTTACTGAGAGGGTCACCATTAGACCTGGAGGTACCAAATGTATGGCATCTGAGGGAGGCAGTTTTGTCTCTGTTTCTCACCTTTCAAATATATTTAAATTGGTAATAAATTCAGTCAGTTTTCCCCAAGTCAAGTCTGGTTTGCCTGGGATGGTAATCGGTGAGTGATCTCCCTGACTTCATCTCATCTGATGAACACTTCCATCTCATTTTCACTATTGAGGAGGAGAATAAGAGCATCTGGGTGGGCATCTGGCAACCCACCACAGAGAAAAAGCATCTATTTGACAAAAATCCAGTTCAGCCACAGACGTGGTTACCAAGAAGATCTCAGCTAAAATATCAGTGGTCACCAGCCTGCACAGAGATCTTTGCTGATCTAAGCACACTTAACTGGTCAGAAAGTTAAAGTGATCTCAATAACACAATATCAGAGGCCCAGATGCACCTGTGCTTTCCATCACTCTCTTCTCCTAGAGAAGCACAGTGGGTGAGGATATACACTTTCCTCTCCATTGTCCTCAAGTTATTCCTGTGCTGCTTCTCATCATCTCCATTAGCTTTCAGCTTAGCACAAAGGAAAAAATCTCTGGGATATTGGGAAAAATACAAACTGAAAAAAACAAACCAACAAAAACAAGCTCTGGTGCAAGCCTGTCACACAACATTCCTTTTGTGACAGAGCAGGTGTGAGCAGTGGGCTGGGACTGTGGCAAGCTGGGGTAATTATACGCTGTGCACAGCTGACTCGCACCTTCCACGGGATGTCACTGGGGCAGGACCGGGGCCATGTCACTGCTCAGCTGTGGGCTCCCTCCCCACACACAGCCAGAGCAAAGACATGGATGAAGTGACCACCTTTTGAAGCTTTCTTTCCTCCCTAGATTTGCCAGAGCTACATAAAGGTAAGAGCTTTCAAATTGCCTGGGGTCAACACTGTGTTTCCTCCTCAGGAGATAGAGAAAGGGAGGACACAAGGACTAAAGCAGACAGTGAGCTCAAGGAGTATGGCAGCTGTGGCTCTCTGCTGGGAATGTTAACTTTTCGTGATTAAATTGTCAAGCTCTGAAAACCTGCAAGCCTCTCTCATGTTCCTAAAATCTGGAGGCAAAGATTTTTCTCAGGATATTTTCTCTTTTTCCTAGAACAGATGAGAGATGGAAAAGAGGAAAAGGAGCTTTCTGAGAAGGTGGAAATGAGAGCAGTAATAAGGATGGAAATTCAAGCTAATGCACCATAGGAAAGGGCTTAGCTCACACATAAACACAGGGCACACACCTGCTTGCTTCAAGTGAATTTATTCATCATAACTTTGTAAGAGTTGCTAAACCAGCTCCAGATGCTGTAGGACACATTACTTGAGCTGTTCTATCAGTTTTCAATTGAAGAACAAGTTATGGACATTATTTTTAGAAGGGTATAAATGAAATGCTGGCAACCCATGATTCAATGCTGTTGGTGAGAGAATGTTCATCTATAAAGGAATTAAATTAAAAGTTGGCAAACATTAATTTTTAAAGTAATGATGAGGTGCTGGAAACAACTGTGTAAGTCTGCCCTCAATTTTGAAAGCTAAAAGGGAACGTGAAAGACAAAATTGTGTTCATAGAGGACAAAGGCTGAATCTAAACTCAGCATTTCCTATCTTCTGTATGCTCGAGTTTTAAGGCCTAACCAAATGTGACCATGTCACAGCAGAACTGGTGCAGTGTCTCCTCAAAGCAGTATTTCTGTCCACAGCAGAGTTAAGGAAAACCAAGACTAATTAACTGTAGAACGTCACTGTGGCAGAACAGGAACTGAGCCCATTTTTTTTCCCCAGTGCAGGTTAAGGCACAAACCACTGGACAATACATCCTTTTAATGGTTCTTACTCTATTTTTGGAATGGCAATTAGGGAGGGACAAGTTCTAATGCAATCCCAGGGCTCAGCTGTACTCACCCTTCAGAGCAAGTGCCCTTTAAATACGAATAAAGTTGGTCATCTCAAGGGAACAAGGCATTATACATCAAACAGTAAATTAAGGAACAAGGTTTAAGAGATAAACCTGGTTTGCATCAAAGGTTAGCACAAAAAGCAGGGATGGATCCTATTCAGTATTTTAATTAATAACCTTGGCAGAAATATAGGAGTGGCTAATAAAATGTATGACTTAAGAAACAAATTATGAAAGCAGAAATTCTATTACACAGTATAAGAAAAGGTAGAGACCTGCTGTGGCAGTATTTGTGTGCACTACAATGCTACAAAGCAGCGCACTTAGAAAACGACCAGAAATTTCAGCTGCAAGCTGGGAGTTCATTAGTACAGAATGACATTGGAGGAGAAAGACCTGCTGCTGGTTAATGACAACTTAAATACAAACCAACAGCATGAGGTGGCTGTGGAAAAGGAAATAAGTGCTGCTGGATTATTCTGCAGACAGCTTTTCCATTAAATGCAAGAAGACATTCATACCATCCCATAGGCTGAGGACAGAGATCACTGACCATTCAGGGACAAGAAGGATGAATTCACTGTGCAGAAATGAAAAGGGCTCAGAACCTTGCTTAGCCCTGTGAAGGAAAGGCTGCAAAGGGACAGGAATGTTCTCTGGGCTGGCTCAAGGGGAGAAGGTTTTCTGCAAAAGCATGATGCTGGCACAATAGCACACAGCAAGGAACTACCATTAATAATTCTAGACTAGGAGGTTTGTGAAAGTTTACAGTGTTTTGGATTGATTTAAGGTGAGAGCAACAGGAGCAGTGAAGGTACTGAATTATAGGCTGGGGCTCTCTTCATGAAGGATTAACTCAACATAAACATCCGATGTGGGACAGGACTGGAAAATCCAGGCAGTCCCTGCCTATCCAGCAGCCTTGTGAGTGCACATACTGGGGAGTGAGTCAAGGCAGACAATAGACAAGAAAACAGAACCAGGTGAAGAGTTTCCAACAAGAAATATGGTGCATATTCAGTCAATCCCCCACAGCTACATCCTCTCCATTTGAAGAGGCTGGTAGCCGGATCCAGGCTTAAAAGCCAGAATAACTGTGATATTAAAAAATTAATTTAATGTGTAAAGAATGGGGAATTGGCAGAGCATTCTTCATCTCCTTGAAAAGGTTGTCTGCTACAGATATAATGAATACTTTTTTGAAGTCCAGCTTCTCATCTGCTGCCAGCTGTCCTCTCTTTTAGCTTCTGTTTAAGAATGAGAATAGGTAAATACCTGAATGCTGCTCGCCAATTATGTTTGTCTGTATTAGAGCTGGAACTATTCCTTCTTGAACATCTGGAAACCCTCAGCACATTGTGAATGTTACCTGAAATGACCAATGCAAGACTAAAGGCAAAAGATCTTTCCACTGAGGAATTCAGTGTTTAATTGCTAGCCAAAAACTGGAATTAACTGCTTCAATCAAGTGAAACGGGCTCTTGATATTGTTCAAGCCCCAGATGTAATTGCATGCCAGCAATGGCATTTTATGGCCAATCCTTAAAATATCAGAAATGTAAATTGTCTCATAAACACAGCTGGAAGGGCTAAATGCCCAAGAAAACGTTAAACTAGTGATGACAGGAGAACAAGAACACATTGCAGCAAACTGAAAGCCTTTGGGCCAGCACCCTCCAAGCCAACAGGCCACTGGAGAAAACTGCTATACCTCCATATGTCTAGGGAGCGTAGAGATCCCTCACTATAATGTTTTAATGCTAATCTTCCAAAATACCAAACTTTTGAATGTAGTACCCTATATTCTTTAAACACCTGAATCTTAAAGTTTCCTCCAAAATACCATGTTCCCTTTTTTCTGTCCTGAACACACCCTCACTGAATGGCAAATCCCACAGTGACATCAGATGAAGCTGGAATGGACATTAAACACTTCTCATAAAGTCACTGCTTGCTGAGATGCCATCCTGGAGAGCCAGATATGAATGTGAAAGCAGAATTAGTACTGCAGTGAGCTTCGACTTTCAAATGAAACCCTTTTCCAGGCACAGATGACAGTGCCTGTGCCTCTGCAGGCACACTTGGAATTAATGGCACCTATGGGATTATTCAGCCGACAGGGACAGTGGGGAGGGACGTGCAGAGGTGCCGGTGAGAGCTGGGCAGTGCAGCTGTGAGTGGAATTTCACACCTCATCAGCTTTGCTTGCCTGCATGAGGCTGCTCTTCACACCCAAACACAAACCCTGGAGCAGATCAGAGGAAGATGAAGGAAACTGCCTGCCCATTCTTCCCTGGAATCTGTCCTTCCTGGAACAGAAAGGCTTTGTCATTCGCACCTCACTTTCACTGAACGGGCTCTTTGTGCACATGCCTCAGGGTGTGATTTACTTATTTTTATTAAATACTGATTTCCACAGGACTTAAAGTCAGCTTTATTTTCCAGTGCATGTCCATATGTAGAAGAGACTAAAACTTGGGAGAAGACAGGGAATTGTTTTGGTGCCCCTGGGACGATGCGGTTCCGCCTGCAAATCAGGCAGTTTGCAGTAGTTTGAGTCAATCTGCTTCACATAAACTCAGGCTCACTCCAGAAGAGCTCCAGGGGCTGCTCTGCCCTTGCACAGAGCTCTGTTTGCTCAGGGTGACTGCAGAGAAGGAAACTCACATCACCTCCCAAGCTATTAATTGTGACCCTCCTGGGCATTACTGTAGGGAAGTTTATAGGGCATTTTCCTGCTCTTCAGGAACTGCTGCCTGATATTTCTCCTTATGACTTTTTCCTCCAGGGCTACCCACACTGTTCTCTCCCATATCTTCTCCTCCAAGAACTGAAAAAGAGGGAATTCTCTAGCTCTAATCTATGGCAACAACTCCTACAGGTTTGGGAGTCACAGCCCTAAAGGGCTCTCAGGCACCTTATACAGGGTTGGAACCAAGAACTGGGAGTAACATACTGGAGTATGTTATATTAAAGGGGCCGCTGAGTTGCATAAACCACCCTAGAAAATGCCTTTCCTGGACCTCTGAACTTGCAGCATTCAGGCCCAGAGGGTATCCAAGCCCCTGGTGCTTTCTCCCACACAGGCTGAAGAGGCTCCTGCAGAAGCTGAGCCCAGCTGCCCACCCAGCCCTGGAGCAGGTCCTCCCTCCCAGCGCACAGAGAGCACACAGCAGCAGCACTGAAAATGAGCAAATTCAGGGCTTTATCAACAGCCTCAGCCCACAGCTTCTGTGCTTGGCAGCTCCAATAGATCAAACACAAACCTGGCATCCCACACTATTCCCTGCTCTGCTGCTGATTCACTTTTGCACCTCGTGTCCTACACATCTACCTGGTGATATTATCCTGATACCTCTCTGGGTGGAACCAGGATTAGTCAGTGTGTGCTTGCTCTCAACAGTTAACTTGACAAGTTAACACCGTGCTAACCATGATTATTCCCTCCTACCCTGTGCCTCTTGCAAGCGCCTGCCTGGGCTTACAGGCACTGGATGGAATTCAAAAGCCCTTTCCTCTTTTTCCTGTTTCACAGCGAGATGAATTCTGCAGAAGTGTCGCCCAAAAGGACACCACCCAGTATTTAGTGTATGGTGTTTCACTACCAAGATAAGAATAAGACAAAAACTTGGAGACTCCCTGTAATTTTGCCCACTAATCCCTGTCCCAGGGGAGCAGCTCTTGGCCAACCCTGGCTAATGTAACATTATCTATCACCACACTCCTGAGCCCACGGTCACGGCTGACACACTCTCCTTCTTCTCCCTTGGCTCTCACAGCTTCATCCTACCCAAATTCTCTCTACTCTCACCTTTTCTCCTTCTCAGTGGGATCCTCATAAAGCTTCAACAATGGCCTATTAATAGCTCTGACATTCTCAATCACCTGTTTTAGCTCCTTTATAACAATTATACCGAGATGCTCCTTTCTCCAGCCATCCTCTCTAATCCGTGTGTTTTCAATTTCCTGCGGCATCTTTGGCCTTAACGTGGCCAGTGCTGGATTTCTGGTTTTTGCTCTACACCATCCTACCTATTCCCTTTATTATTCATTCTCCTACCATTTTCCATATCACCTGCTGTTCATCCAGATTTGTGAAAATTACAGCACTTCTTAACCGATGATATTTCCAAATTCCTTCTTTTCCTCCCTGAGGGACTGATGCTTTATCTCAGCACTACTGATCCCCCCTCTTTTGTCCTCCCCACCCATATTGCCCTTCAACACTCCTTGGGAAAAGACCTGTTGAGACCATCCTGCCTTGCCCAGCAACTCCTCTGTTGCTTTTCTTTGACCTCACACACTCGGGCAGTTTGTGCATCTGTGCTCCTTTTACCCCCAAAACTTCCCTTCCTGACCTGTGCAAAAACCCTGCGCCTTTCTTCTGCAAAGGACTCCTACAGTAAATGTTAGTAGGAAATCAACCAGTTAATACTGGTTCAAGAGGCAGCTAGGAATAATTAACGCCTTTCCACTGACAGAAATACGAACACATCCCCATCCGTGTCCTCTTCGTTCCACCCGCCTTTATTGCGAGGATCAACTTCTGCTAACACCTGCAAAACACACATTTTGTGGCCTGATCTTGCTCAGAGCCTCAGGGAACGCAGTCATACATAATAAGGATGTTTCCCAACAAAAGCCTGTCACCTACCGATGAGACAATGGTTTCACAGGACAAAGCTGGTCGAGGTAACAATGGTGATAAGGTTGCACAATAACCCGAGGAAAGACAGATCCGAATTGCCACTGATTGCACTGACTTAATCACATGTGAAGGTTTTTTTCACAGGTGCTCCAAGTGTGCTCTTCCCTTCCTTGATTATTTTGACAATCCATGGGGGAAAAAGGGTTATCTTTTCTGCAGAGGTAACACTTTCAGTCACGGGTTTACACACTTTGAATAGTGTTTTCTGGGGGAACATTTTTCGCTTTCCAGCGCAAAGAAACACCTCAAGATGGTATTTTCTGCTCTCCACCTTCCTCATCGTGAAGCGCAGTGCGGCAGGAACTGACGGCTCTCCGACCTACAAAGAGCCAGAATGTGAGAACTGCGATTTTCCCTCTGAGCATCACCCGAGTGTGAGAACCAGGAGCTCCAGAGGCACTGGCAAATGCAGGGCACGGAGAGGGGCGTGCAGCAGGGTTTATGATGCGCTCCCTTCGGCAGGTGAGCTGCGGAGATGCTCGGGGAGAAGGTGCGCGGGGAAGTGCCCATGGTGATGTACGAGCCGCACCGGCAGGAGCCCTCGGCCCCGCAGTTCTGCGGCCAGGACGGTAAGTGAGGGCTTGGAAACAGCAGCCACAGGGCTCCTTGGGCACACCGAGGGTTGGTTTCCTGCATGTCACTGAACACATTCGGGCCCGGCCTTTCCAGGACGTGATGGGGTTAGAGAGCATCTGCGCCAGGATATAAAACCCAGGGTTGGGGTAGGATCTCCTAACAGAAACACCATTAAGCGGCAGTAAGTATTTTTGTTGGTTTAGTCAATAGTTTTTCGAACAACACACGCTTTTTTGCAGCAGTGTCGCTACAATAATTTCATATTCCTAACGTGCAAATGTGTTCAGCCAGCGAACTCTGTACGTGGATGGGTTATGTCCTGCTTTAATTGCCATCTAGTTTTACAGAGGACTGGCCTTTTCCCTGACATCCCTGCTGGCCAGAGCTGCCCTGCCTAGGCGAGTTCTGCAGCCAGACTCCCACAGGGATGAACAACCCCTGCCCATGGGTGAAGCGCTGACAATTCAGCTCCAGGGCTGCGAGTGGGTGCCAAGAGCTGCTGCTCCTGGGTTGGCTTTTCCTTCTGAAACCAGGCACTGCTCTCACACCTACACAAGTACCTCACAGCACTCCTTGTCTGCAGTGATTCCACCTTCCTTACCTTCCTGCTACTGAGGAAATTGCCATTTACGGGACAGGACTGAAGAAAAAATCCGAGTGGGAGATCAGGTGGTGACTAATGAGGCTCCATGTGTCAGTCGTGGGCCTCTAAACCTGACTCATTTTCAGAGTATTTCACTCTGATCAGCTCTCCCTGTAAATATTTTTGTCTTCAAAGATCTCCCTGGCCTCTTTCTAAGCTCAGCAGAGCTTGCAAGAGACTGGGGAGAAGGAGTCTCACTTGAGAGCTACTCAGCCAAGGGACAGGGGCTGCACACATCCAACACTGAGCTGCAGGGTCTCGTCCTTGTGCAGGAAGCAGATCCTTCCCAAAAACACATCGAGTGGTAACTGACTTGTACTAAGAACATTCCTTTTCTAGATCATAAGGAAATTATTTTGTTTTTAATTTTTTTACAATTTTTTCCCCTACAAATAACACCCCCTAAAAACAAACAAAAACATCAAAGAGAAAACCACTCAAAGCCAAAAACTGAACACCACCCCATCACCACGAAACCCAAATGCCGTTGCAAATCTTTACTGCTTCTGGCAAGCCATTCAAGAAAATATTGCTAACGTTTTTTTCATCTTTGTCACTGTATTTTGTCTCACTTTGGAAAATTCCAGTTTATATCCCTGTGGGCTCATTCCCTGGTTGCACTCACATCGTTTCTGAAAAGCTCGAGCACAGGCTGGACTCCCAGCTCAGGGCTGCTCTGCCTGGGGGTGAGGGTTTCTCCAATGCTGTCCAGGGTTGACCAACCAAGATTTCTCATAGGGACTGTCCTCCTCTCCCAAACTCAGTCCTGTAGTTTGGTACCACGCTAGCTGGCTGTTAAGTTTTGTACATGGGTTTATTTTGAATGTATCCATGAATGTATTTTTTAATACAGTAATTTATTTCACTTCAGGTAGGCTGATTGCATTCTTAATTTGAAAGATCAGTAAGAGAACTGAAAATCCTTGAGGTGTCTTAGTCACCAGCTTCCCTTCTCCCAAAACAAAAGGAAAAAGATCTCTGAACTTTGTTTTCTAGAACAAAGAGTATGATGAAATAACTTGGTTGAAAGCTGAGGAAGTTCAAGCTAGTAAAAAGGCTCTAAATACTCAGAATAAGGGTAGTTATCACTGAAATTAGAGGTACTGTGGATCTGTTATCAGTGGAGTCCTTAAATTAAGATTGAGTACCATGCCAGTGTTATGCTGGAATGGATGAAGTTGCTGCCTTTCCTAAAAAATTATTTGGTTTCTCAGCTTTTGTTATACAGAAAGTGAGACCAGCCAGTCACTGCAGGCTTTAAAAACCCAGGAGTCAGTACAGTGGCTGTTTCTCCCTGTGCTGGATTTCACCCTCTCTGCGAGGCACCTCTTGTCTCACTCCACGCAGCTTTTGGGAGCCAGAAGCTGTTTGCACTTGTACAGTTTGCCCTGGTTTTCTTTGCACAGGGGGCTACGAGTTTCCTTCTCCCCCGCCTTATTCCTACCGAGAAACCACCACCATCGAGGAGCCGGGTAAGTGCAGGGGTTGTGCTCCTGACAGCTCTCGTGCCACATGCCAACAAAAGCGAAATAGGTTTCGTTTTAAAATCAACAGAGAGGGTGGGAGTTTTCTGACCCAGTCGCAATCTCATAAACTGGAAAATTTGCACAGAAATGTCAGAAGATAAACTAAGACAAGGGACTCAGACTTGCTTCTCCAGCATTAGCCAATCTACACAAGTACCCCTTTAAAAAAAAAAAACAAACCAAAAAGCCCAGCCAGAAGCCAGGGCTTTCAGAATAAATCATTTTAAGAGCGGTGTTCCTGATCTAGTCACCTTTATGGAAGTGGAGAAGCTCAAAGGAGATGCTGAGGAAAGGCTTTGAAGAAGAGTCAATAACACCTCATACAGGAGGAAAGGAAACACATTTTTAAATATCCCTAAAACCAGCAGGCACTTGAACTCAGACATGCTCTATCCTATTTATGAAACAGATACGTTCCCACTCCTCAAGTTTTGCCTCAGGCTACAGTGTGAAGTTGTACCCTAAACTTGTTTTAGGATCCTTAAAATAGTATTTTTTTCCCGAAAACATTTCTGAAAAAATATCCTTCATGTACCCACAAGGGGCATCCCCCTCAGGGAGTATGACAGTCAAGTCTAGACTGCAAAAACATGAGCTGGAGTCTAACTGGGGACAGCACCAGCAGCTGTTTGATGGCATTTAGGTTTTAGAGTAACTGCGTCGCTGAATTTCTCATAACTACTGAAAAGTTGATTCAGAATGTTCCTCTGTATCCTTCAAACCTCTTCAGGGAGAACAAGCATTTTCATATGATTTTAAATATCAGAAGATAAATTCTCAGTGTCAGAGTACATCCACCAGAGGGTGGTGGGGACTGCCTGACTCCGGGGATTATCCCACAGACAACTCCCTGTGTATGTCCTTATCCGAGTAAAACTGGCTGGTTTTAGGTGCAATGTATTGGGACACACAGAACAACCAGCACAGTGGTTCTAAGGAATATACCTGAAATCAACAATAACATGGGTGCCACCTTAAGAGCCCACATTCTCCCAGTTAAGGCTTTATAACTTGTAAAATATTTCCTGTGGTTCTAATTGGGCTGCTTCTCCTCTCCTCCTGAATTCAGTTTATTTGGTCTCCCAGCCTCCAATCATTGTGGCAGGGATCTTCTCCAGCAAACCAACATCCACAATCTGTCCTTCCTGCCGCCAGCACATCACCACCCAGGTCACCTACAGACTGGGCAAGCTGTCCTACCTCCTGTGCACAAGCCTGTGCATGGTTGGGTAAGTTTTCATGGCCACTTTAGAGATTCAGCATAGCAGAAGGTTAAAAATGAGTAATTAAAAAATCAAAGTTCTAGTTAGTGCTTATACAGACAGTTTGCCCTTTTCCACTTGATAAGAAGCCATCCTGTCCTTTCTAGATACAGTCATCATGCTACAGGGGATGCAAACTTGCTAAATTTAACCCAGGATGTTCCACTTTTCATAAGACAAGCAGAAATTAGTACAACGTTGTCTACTTCCCAACTGTCATTTAGAATCAGGCTCAGAAACCGGCTCATGCATAAGATGTAAGAAGCGAAGATTAATTTTTTGGAAGATACTTCAAACATTAACAGACTTGGGAAAGAAGTGGATTCATACAGTGAAAAGACAGACAGAACAAGGCAGGGAAAAATCACAGATGCAGCCAGTAATCATTCTGTGCATGTCCATCTCCTCTTTGGCTGCAGGTGCTGCTTTGGATGCTGCTTCGTACCTCTCTTCGTGAGGGCCTTCAAGGATGCAGACCATTACTGCCCCTGCTGCCAGTTTCACATTTACAGATACAAAAGACTATAGAAACAAACTATGAAACCAGATGATGTAAAGCCTCAATTTCGTAATGGCATAAGATTCTGCACATAAAACTACTGCTAGGAAACTCACAGGAGTATGCTTAGGTTCTGCAGCTCCCTTGCTGGTGAACCCACCTGTAAACTCCAGTTTACCACCACATGGTTGGACTGGCTTTAAAACAAAAGCACTTAAGGACTAATTTGCAGTGTCACTTAATTCATGCTCTATTTGATTTGCTGCCCTGTGCTGTGAAGTTTCCAGCTGGTGAGTACTTCAGCTCCTCTCAAACCTCCCACCCAGCTGGGACACAGACTCCTCTGGACCTCTCAGCCCAACACTAACCAAGGTTTGGACATGGATGTTTCAGAGAAGCTCCTACCTTCTCTGCACTGGAACTGACTGGTTGAGATTTCATTTTTCTCTGCTCTTCTTCCTATGGGACCTACCCCTGCAGGGCTGTGGGTGGTACAGTGTAACTGATTATTTATTAACAAAACACTAATTTATGAGACTGTCTTTGCTCTGTTATGTATGAGGTAAGAAAATAAATCTATAATTGTTCACACTACTGGCAAAACATCTGCTGTCTGCATTGCTTCCATGCCCCACTGCACCCAGAGCAGAGATGCAGGTCACTGGGACACCCCTTTACACTAACAAGCTACAATCCAAAAGGCAAACACACAAAGAAGAAATATCAGCAAACACAGCTTGAAAAAAGTCACCACATCACAAGGCCGTGATTTTACCTCTCGGCCTTCTCACTGCACTGTATCATCTCCCAAAGCAAGGACATACCTCTACATAGAACTTTACAGTCACTTATCTTGTGAAATCAAATATCTGCAGTTGCAATGCCCAGGAGGTGCCCAGAACCTTCTCAACACTGACAGCAGCAGCACCTGCTGAAGCTTATTGCTGGCTGCAAAAATAAACAGAGGAAGAGAAGAAACCCATGTATATCCATGTTATAACATCATAAATGCTTTCACATTGAATCAGCACCCTGCTTGCTGAGGGCAGGTGGGACGAGAGGCAGCAGCACTGGGCTGCTCCCCTACCCCGCTCTGAGTACAGGGTCTGCACTACCGGGCACTTCAGGAACTCTAAAAGCTCCTTATCCAAACCCTGTCCCAGCGGTGTGTGACCAGCCCCCTGTCCCTGCTGTGTGTGACCAACCCCCTGTCCCAGCGGTGTGTGACCAGTCCCCTGTCCCTGCTGTGTGACCAGCCCCCTGTCCCAGCGGTGTGTGACCAGCCCCCTGTCCCTGCTGTGTGACCAGCCCCCTGTCCCAGCGGTGTGTGACCAGTCCCCTGTCCGGCTGTTCGGTCACTCACTGACCGTGGCCGCAGCCGCCGTCCCGGCCATCGCCCGCCACCGCCCCCTGCCGGGCACGGGGCGCACTGCGCGCTCCGCCCGCGGGGGACCGGGGCAGGGACAGCGGGAAGGGTCAGGGACAGCGGGAAGGGCCAGCGACAGCGGGAAGGGTCAGGGACAGCGGGAAGGGTCAGGGACAGCGGGAAGGGCCAGCGACAGCGGGCAGAGCCCAGGCCAGAGCCCCCAGCAGCTCCTCCGGCGGCTGGCACTGCGACACAGCGAGGGCAGGTCCTGGCTGTTGGACACTGTGGGGTTGAAGGCGGCCGTAGCAATGAGCTCCAGAAACGGCACTGCCCCCCGGCCCTGCCATCCTAAGCCAGCATCACAAACTGCCCCTACTGAGCTGATCCCACGGTTTAGATTGGACAAACTGCCCCTACTGAGCTGATCCCATAGTTTAGTTAAGCTAGGCTGGCCATATGCACTGATTTTTGCTTCAACACGGAACTGCAGCCTTCAGACTATAGAAACCCCAGTCTTCAGACTGTGAAACGTGAAAAAACATAATCCAGTGTAAGTGAAAACTTAAACCACCATTTCCCTGGCCCTACATGAAACCCAGAGCCAGCACTCGCCAGCCCCCTCAACACCCAGGCCACTCCCAGAGCAGCTGCCCCAGGTTTCACTCCTCCGTACCAAGGTCAGGGACTCGCCCTCCTCTGGTCACCCAACCCACTGTGACCTAATGGAACAGAAACCCACAAGGATCGAAGGCAGCCACACAGATGGCAGCACAACAGGTTTTACCAATTCACACATTGTTTTAGGATGCTAAGATTTTTCTCCATTTTAAAATCTGGCTGTGAAACCACAAGATTTGCTGTTAATTAGTGGTAAATAACGCACCAAGTCAGTGACATTCATCAGGAAAGGTGCAAAACCCAAATCCACATGAATATGCACACAGCAAAGGAATTATATAAATATATGACTTGAGATGTGCAGGAGGTATTTAACACAAGTCGTTACGACATTTTTACACCACTATTTACAGATACAATAGTTTACACAAGTGTTTAATAAAAAAATAAAGGCTTCCAGCCATAGCAAATTTAATTCCCTGCTGTGCTTGGTATACAGCTAACTTCAACATCACCTGGGACAGAAATTAAGTTGAATACAGATTTGGAGCTGGATTAGGACATATCACATGTGAACATTGCCCCCTTTTTCTGACCTCAAAGACCACGCAGGTTTAACAGCCAACAATAAATGAACACTCACTGCTCTCACATCAAACAGCGACACTCTGCGCCTCAATACCAAAATGTTACAGGAAAAACAAGGGCTCAAAATGTGGAAGCTGACATACAAGTCAGAATTTACCTTCTGGCCAGCACACCTTATATTACTAATGCCATTCCTGACACACAATTTGGCTGAATTTTGCAAACTTCATCTACCTGATCTAACCAAAATCTCCCTGAGTTCTGAGCGACCCACAAGCTGTAACTCCCAATCCTCTCCAAAATGAAGGGCCAAGACACCAATGCAGTGTTTACCCTAGGCTATTTTATTTACAATATGTACAGTTCCTACAGAAAATGATTTCTCACAGAGGATATCAAACAGCAACCCCCCAGCGTGGCTCCGATGTGGGCGCTGCCGCCCGCAGCCAGCGCAGCGCCCACGGCCGGGCGGGTCCGAGCTCCAGAGGCCGGGCGGGGACGCTGGCTCGGGAATGCTGGCTCGGGAATGCTGGCACGGAGCTCCGGAGGGCAGCAGCTGAGGTAGATCCGGGATGCGGGAGGCACTCGCTCTGCTCGTCCTGCGGGAAGGCCACGGCCGGGCCCTGGCGCGTCCTGCGGCAGCACTGCCTTGTCGGGGTCGCTATGCCAGCCTGGGCGGCTGAAGGGGGCTGGGGCTGGCTGTCACTCTCTAGGCAGCAACTATGTCACTGGTGTGATCTGCTCAGATTTCACAGAATGCTTTGGACTCCTTTAGGATAAAAGGCACTATATAAATCTACAGGAACAACGCTCGCTATTTTCGTAGGGAGAATTCGGATGGGCTGTTAACAACATGTTGCTCTGATGCTGTGTACCATGAAATTACATCCTTATTGCTTAACACTTATATTACCATTACCTTAATTTAATGCATTCACTGTCTACTATCCAGATAACTCCAAAATCTGAATAAAGAAATGAAATTCATGGCAGTTTTGAAGACTGTATTCTTGTAAATTTTTTTAAATGAACTAAACAAACATACTGCACCTGAGAAACCCTCCTGTCCTCCTCTTCATAGGTGTTATTTCCATATTTGAATAACAAGTTACTTGTGCTCCAAAAAAATTTTTTTCAGAAAATCCTTCAGTCACTGAAAACTGCATATGGAATGCCCCAAAGTATGGACTTCACCAAACTAGTGTGGGAATAGCACAAATACTGAAGCACATAAAATCCAGTTATCTAAAAACCAAAAGGCACCCAAAATCTGTTAGCGGCTTTTTCTTCTGAAATAGGAAGGATTGTGTTTCTTAAGATAGTCCCTAAAAGCTGCCAACATTCCATAAATTAATGTGAAAACTTAGTGACATTCAGATACAAGCTCAATTTTATATCAGTCTAAACAACACTATATATAATTAGGGCTTACTACTGCTGACCAGAGCCTCTTATTTCACAGAACAGTTTGGAAACAAATCCTGGTATTTACTGAAAGCCTGTAGAGACAATCCAAGTACCAGTAAAAACACCACTGGGATGGTGCAATTCTCACCAGCTTGAGGGAAATTTGAAGCAAAGGAAAGCTTTCTCCACTTAGGGCGTGCCAGTTAAGCACTTCCCTCTATTGCTAACCTACACACTCAGACAAAAAAAAAAAAAAAGCAAACTAGTCTGCCTTGACTGGAAATAAGAGACAGTTTAAAGCACTGCAAGATACAAACTAAAAAGAGAATCAAACATACCTAGAACTTGCACCTTCTGTTTTGGTTATGAATACAAGGAACACACTAGGGAGGGAATCTATTTACTCTATGAAGAGACCTTACCTTTAGAGACTCCAGATTTCACTTTACACCATTTATAGCAACAGACTTGAGAATCTGACCACAAAATTTTGTACAGGCAGGAAGAGTCCAGTCTACCACAAAGACTCTACTACAAGCTTTACAAACAAACTAGTAAAATAATTTTTCCATTTGTCTTTTTTGTACATGGCTCCTTCCTGGAAAACCTTTTATTTGTTAAGTTCAAATGTTACTAGTTAGGACATAAAAAAACCAAAACCCCAAAAAAAACTCCAAACCCCAAAACTATTAAACAGAAAACCCCACAAAGTTTCCCCAAAACAACCAATGAGGATTATACAATTGTCAACACTTAAGGAAAAAAACCCACACCTTTAGCAAAATCTCATGAATGAAAATGTTTCTCAAAACTCTATTTCCAAGGAGAGGAGAAATCTTCTTCAATGTCCATGTCATCACTCATCGAAAAAAATTTTATAGAAAATTTTATTCAACATACAACATTTTCCAGCAAAAAAAGGCAATATACAGGAAGAGGAGTTGTACACTGCGGCTACAGAAACAAAATAAAATACTGGAAAAGAATGTAAAATTAAGTGTGAATTGCTGATTCTATCTTTACTGCACTCAAAACTAGACACGCGGCTGGCATTAGCTCCAAAGAAAAGGAAGCAGTCTGGGGACTGAAATAAAACTACACACAATGAATATCAACATCAGTGAAATTCACTTGCAGACTCACCCAATAAAATTAACCTCCAAGTGTTAAATTGTACATGTTCATTCATTAAATATACAATTTCTTTTTTCGTTTTTTTTCTTCTTTTTTCGTTTTTTTTTCCTCCTTTTTTATACAAAGTCAACAGCTTACTAAACACTAGTGAGCATGCCCTCTGTGCTAAAAGGCTAGTTCTTGTGTTTTCCCCATCTCTTCCCATGGTAACTAAATTAATGATATTTATAATCTTTTCACTTGCTTTTGCCAACTTTTGAGTGTCATTCTATTTGCCAGAAGATGGCATAATCAATCGCAATGGTATTTCTCAATGGTTGGAAATTTAATAAAAAGACCCAAATATCTCTTTTTAGGACTCGGGGCATCCACTTGGTAAAACGGGATGCAAAGTATTGACTAAATTAAATGAAAACTAGTTTATTAAAAAAGATTCTATGAAGCTGGAGGAGACAAAAATCCCGAATAAGTGCCAACAATGTACACAATGAAGTAGAGATTGCTATTTATTGATGATGTGAGTTTTTCTTTTGCATTTACAAATGCACAAAAATGTCATTTAAAGTATAACTGAAGGAAATAAATCTGATGTGAGTCTAAACATAAGATTTACTAGCTGCAGTGATGGTGAACACCACACAGGAAGGGCAGCCAGTCAGCTTATGCCATCTATAAACGTACTACAGACAAATAATTTTGCCAATGTCAACTGTTCTACTAAACTCTTCCCTCATTATGCTGACAATTGCCTTGCATTACGTTTACCATAAAATAACTCTCATTGGCATCCAAGCTTTTATAAAAACACCTTCATTTTGCTCAAAAAGGGCAGTCAATAGATACAGAGAAGCCAAACTGAACAGCCTCAACAAAATAAAATTAACATCAGCAGCAAATCCTCTTGCTGAAGACTTCAGATATAGTGCACGTGTACCAAAGTTCTACAGTTGTTAAAAAGGTGCACACACACACTTATTTTTGTCCCTTGCCTTGACAATCTGGTTAAGTAAGTCAGTTATGGATTTTAATAGCTTTTTCAAGGTAAGTGTAGCGACTTCTCTTTGGGGCTTTATTGAAATGGTCAAGCCCTAGCCATGGCCTTGGATGAGACATGTTGCCTAGAAAAGAAAAGAGAAAAAAAAATAATGAAGTTTTAAGACTAAATTGGAAAAATGTTTCCATTACACAACCTACTCCTGTGTGCCCTGTCCACAGCTTGCTGAGAATCACAGGGGAGGGCAGAGGAGTGCAGAGCAGCCCCAGCGCCAGCAGGGCAGGGCTTTCCTTCCAACAGCACATTCCGCAGCTCTTTCTGCATCAGGTACCTGGTTTTTCTCTTCTTCAGTCACCTACAGGAGTTTACAGCAGTGAAGGGTGTGCTAAAGCAGGAAAACTGCTGGTTTATGGCCAGAGGCACATCAGAGTACCAGCTTTCACCAGAGTGCTGAGCTGGTTTCAAAGGGGGGAATCTGCCCTCGAAACATGACAACCTACAGTACCTGCCATAATCTCTGCTATTCCTATTATCTGGTTTAACTGGGAATATCTGTTAAATTAATGTAAAATGCAAATAATGCTAATTAAGAAATCATAAAACTGACTCTTCTCTTTATTTTCTAAGAAAAAAAACCCTAGTCA
The DNA here is from genome assembly GCF_965178545.1 of Coloeus monedula. Lineage (NCBI taxonomy): Eukaryota > Metazoa > Chordata > Aves > Passeriformes > Corvidae > Coloeus > Coloeus monedula. The sequence continues at coordinate 11,652,303 of NC_138796.1, read as the reverse complement.
TTCAGATTGCAAAGAAAACATGCAGACTTTTTCACTAGTTCAACCCAATATTATTTATTTTACTGCTAGTTTTCATGATAAACCACAGTCTGCATACTTCTTGCAAAACGGAGAAATTCTCTTTTAAGACGTCCTCAATGCAGTGCATCAAATGTTCTTTGAAGTGCAATGATAAAGGCAGAAACTAAAGAGGCCCCCAGCAAGGAAAGCACATTCTACATTCAAAGCCATCAACTGCAACCACTAAAGCATAAAACACGTGACCTTGTTGGTTGCCTGCATCTGCATTTTGTGATATATTTTCTTGAATTTTTTTTTTGTTTGTTTCACATAATGGCCAATGTCAAATTAAAAGAGAACTGCCAATCTTAGTGGGAGAATGTGAATGTTTTTGAAGGAAGAAATTAGGTCCTACATGGTTGGTGCCAGCACAGTCATGGCTATAGTTAGTGTACCTTAGCAAAAGCAAAAGGGACACTGTTGACATCAGCTATGCCAATCAAACTGGGGAATGCCACAGCTTTGTTTCCATCACTCCAGTGTGTGTTAAAATTTGGTACTTGTAGAAATTAATTATATCAAAGCACATTCTATCAAAGGGGTGAATTCTATGAACTCTCAAATTAGAACATTTTGCTCTCACATTCCCTACAGTTCCTACAAACAGTTCAAGTTCTCCCTTTTCCACATTCTGACATGCTCTGTGCTTTTGACCTGGTTACCTGGTTAGTTTTTCAAGCTGTTTTGGCACCACTGGCTCTGCCTTGCTCACCAAGTCCAACAGTTCATTCCAGACTATTGCCTTTCCCTCCCTGACCCAAGAGGGATGACTCTCAGAATAAAATCAGGACTCTGCTCTGACCACAGAAGAGAGAGTTTATCTGCCTGTGGAGAAATGTCCACCTCCAAGCTGACCATCTGGAGACCCTTCCCAAGTAGTGCATGAAGAGGTCCTGCAGTGACACACTCCTGGGCTCTCAGGTGACTTGTGCACTCACAGCTCTGGCAAGCCACGAGCCATGGACCTGCCTGTGCTACATACACAAAAGCTCTGTTTGCTAGGCTCCTGCAAGGTACCCAGCAAGAGCACAGGTCTAACTGTTCTCTGCAGGTTTTGAAATAAATGGACAGCTACAGGATTTCTTTACAACTGTTACATAAATCCAGAGCACAGCTGGGAAAAATTGGGAGAAAACTCGACCCTAGCAGAACCTACCAATAAAAACCAGAATTCCTAATTGTCAGAAAAACAGAATTGCAGAGAGCCAGTGCCACTCACAGAGAGAACAATCAGCTAAGCTGGAAGAAGAAACCCCAATGAATTCAAGGGTTTCAATGGATCCCTGACTGCAGATCCAAAGGTGCCATTCCCAAACAGAACTCCCAGAAAAGAAGAGAATTGGATTTAGAAGCACTGGTGCAGGTTGCCCAGAGAAGCTGTGGCTGCCCCATGCCTGGAAGCGTCCAAGGCCAGGTGTGATGGGGCCCTGAGCAATGGGTCTAGTGTGTGGCATGCCCCTGCCCATGGCAGGAGGGTGGAATGGGATGGTTTTTAAGGCACCTCCCAGCCTAAACCATTCCATGACTATGAAAACACTCCGGTGACGGAACTCCTGAAGGACTAACCTGGTTTCTCCCATGTGTAAATGTCTCAGAAAATAGAGGTTTAAATATCAGTCAAGTTAACAAGTTGGCAGCCTATCCAGAGACAAATTTAGAATGGAGCCACATTTGTACCTTGGTGAATCATCTCTTATGGAAAAAAAAAAATCTAACAGCATCTTATTGAGATATTTAATGTTCTTGCTAGAATCTTCAGATTCATTGAGGAGATCAAGAATGAACAAGAATTATCTTTCCATGAGAACCAAACATGCAAGGGAGTAGATGGACAATAAAGGTAAGGTGAAACTGATGCTGCAAAGTGTGTTATACTGATACTAGACCCATTTGGTCATTCAAATGCAATCTTTTAACTCAAAAGGAAACAGATTATTTATCTATATGCCTATAAAATACATACTCTGGAACTAACACATACATGTAACACTGCTCAGTGTGCTCAGTCACTACATCTAACGTATGCCATGTAAAAAGAACAAACTTTCTGCATCCTGAGTTAAGGATAAACAAGTAACAACTGGCAGAGCAACTTCAGCAGGCCAAAAGAATACTGAGGTTGTCTAACAACTTACCAGGTTGGGACTCAAAATCTTTCAAGTTCACTTCATACTCATCTTCGTTGAGATACTGGTGTCGGCCCATCATTACAATGGCAAATTTAAACTATAAAAAGAAAAAAGAAACACAAAAACCAAGTGGTAGGATACAACATTAAAATAAAGTCTTCAAGCCTAAGTTCACAGTCTAACTTGCAGCTGGTTTTAAGTAGTACTCTTCAGGGGCTGAAAAAGGCCAAACCTGTTTAAAACCCTCATCAATAACCTGGATAATGGGACAAAATAAATGCTTGGGAAATCATGGACCCATATCCTGGAATACTGCGTCCAGGTTCAGGCCCTCCAGGGAAAAAAGATGGGGCAACAAACTGCAGCAAGTGCAGCAACAGTCCAGTGAGACCGTGAGAGGACTGGGGGGGAAGCTGGTGTACAGGAACCTCTGGGAAATGGGTTTTGGTTAGCCCAGAGAACAAAAGGCTGACAGGGCATCTACAGCTTTCCACCACCTGAAGGACGGTGCACAGGAGCAGACTCTTCTCAAAAAACTGCACAGAGGCGACCTCCACAAGTTGCAAAATGAAACATTCTGATTACATGCAAGAAAAGAAAAGCCTTCACAATCATAGTGGAAATACTCTAAAACACAGTGTCCAGAACAGGGCAGAATTCCCACCCGTGGGAGTTTAAAAATTGCAACTAAAAAGCCCGGCACAGCCTGACTGAGTCACGTTCTGCTCTGAGCAGGAATGTGAAGGGGGGATGGCTCCTAAAGGTCCCACACCAGCTACACTTTTCTGGGTTACTTTAATGTTTCACCAAGTATCTCTCTTGGTGCAATACAGAAATACTGATCCTACTCATCCTACCTAATTAGTCCTAGAAAAAGCATTATTTCAGTCAGGAAGCTGTTCTATCACACAAAATCTACACTTATCCCAAGTCTGTGCTATTCCAACTTATTAAAATAAACTCACTTAGGGTTTACAGTCAGCAATAAAAACTCTCCCAAATTGAAATTACCTTTTCAAATTCTTTTTCTTGTATGTCCAGCATTGTCTGAATCCGCTTCATAACCTCTCTGAAGTGTTCACCCTAGTAATTACAACAAGATTTTTAATGTCAAAAAAATCTAGGAAAAAAAAGGGAAGCTGTTAGTATTTTCTGCTTTAAGCTTCATTGAAAAACACTGCCTCAATCTCTCAAAAATTACACAAGTGTCAACATCATTCTCTACAATATGGAGTAACAGCAGGCAACTTGCTCTAAGTTCAGGAACTTTAGAAGTCTTATTGATTCACCATTATGCAAACTGCCCCATAAATTGGCCAGGCACTGCCACTGATATGTACAAGTCAGGTTAAAGTTAAGCAGCAAAGTTAGAAAATTAGCAGCAAAATAGAAATTTGGAAAAAAAAACCCCATATTCTGCTCCTTGTCTATGTAAACTGCCCAAAAAAGTGACAGATACCATCAACTTAAAGATGAATAATATACATTAACTGTCACAACAAGGAAATGCAGAACAAATATTTTCCACCAAAAATCACAGGCTTTACTCTTTGATCAAAAGTATGAAAATTAGTAAAATTCTAATTTTAGAGCTTTAGAAGCAGAGATGGACACATTTCTCATTCCCATATTTTTAAAAGTAGCTAATTTTCACACAAGGTAACATACATTAACCAGAAAAAGTTTAGAAGCAAATGGCTAACTGCTCCCAGAAATACACTTTGACATTAAGAGAATCAGGGTGACATTCAGCTGGAGCAGCACCACAGAAAAACTTGAGAATTTAAATTAACCTTTCAAAATTAGTTTTTGTTCTTGTACTAACTTTCAGCCCTAGAAGATAAAGCACATCAAATTACAGAAGGGATGAAATGCAAAGTCATCTCAGAAAGTGCTGGAGAAAGCAAACCCATTTTCCATAATCACGTCTCAGTGAGAGCAACCATGGCTGGGCCACTTTTGCCAACAACTCTGCACTGCAGTTACTCAAGCACTATTAGAAATGGGGTTCTGGGTTTGTTGGGGGATTCTGCAGGGCCAGGGGAAGGGGGTAGTACTGATTTGACAGCTGATGCCAAATGCCTGCTTTCTAGGTATTGCACAGGCTCACTGAAACACTGAACAATGCAGATATGCAAAAGGAACTGAGCTGGGAAGTGATTTAACCATAAAAAGGCACAGATGGGGCACAACCTTTGATACAAGAGCTGTATTTTCCTACACACTTCTTACACTAATGCATTTCTTTGACAGTACTAAAGAAAACATCATCAGTATAATCCCACAGAGAGAAAAAGGGAGGCATACTGCACCTGGTGTATCCTCAGCAAGAATGGAATTCCAAATGTCCCGAAAACCTCTTTGTGGAAATGTGCCACTGTGATTAGCATCTCATTTTCTTTATCTATATCTACCTGGTCCAGAGGAATTTCCTAGATCCAGACAGAGAATTGTGACTCCAATCAGCTAAACTTCCACAAAAAGAAACTAAAGCTTTTATTTTTCCAGTTATTAAGAAACTGAAAGCATTATTGATGTACTGTTACTGATCTAAAACAATTCCATTCAAAAACATTTAGAAGAGCCATGTCTGACAGAGTCTTTTACCAGAGTCCCTCATCCCTGGCATGACAGCACTTCAGTTTTCCCTACTCAGGAAACACTCTCCTGGCTTCCCTGAATGGCTTTTTTGACAAGAAATCTTCTGTCAGTGCAGAACTAGCTGACTGTAACACAGCCCTCTCATCAGCTCCTCATTACAGTTTACACTGGAAACTTTTTTTTGGATTTCTAATCTTTGAGGCAGGTTAGCAGATCTGAACAAGATGTTTAGGGAAAAAAAAAATCACACAGTAAGTATCAAATTTGCCTTAAGAACCTCAAATGTAACAGAAAAGGAAACAAAGCCTTCTAGAATATAAGGGTACAAAAGGGGGTTCTAAGGATAAACATTTCTACCATGAACTCTCAAACAAACCTTGGAATTATTGCTAAGACATTAAATGTCCTATGGACAGGCACTTGCAAAGTCTTCATGTATTGTTATAAAAAACATACATAAAAATGAAAGAATGAAACCATTATAGGGAAGCAGATGGAAAAAGTGACGATTTTCTTAAAAGCATTATCTTTAAAAATACATGTAATATTATCATGCAATCTTAGTACAAACATCACAGTACTTGAAAATCAACATCCAGAAAATTACCACTTGAGAGGGTTTCTTCTCTCAAAGTTAAGTTTTAAAGCTGTTTAAAGACAAGCACAATTTACCTCTATTCGAAACGTTCGACTTGTTGCAGGTGACAAACACTCTAACAGCTCATCCTCCTGATGGACACCGATTATTTTGTAACTTACAATTTCTAGCAGCCTTAAAGATAAGCAGGAAAAGCATTTTAAAGAAGTGAACTAAAAAAAAAAAAAAATCAATGCAACGTGTCTTTCTGAAACCTTGAGACAGATTAGTGTGGAATGTAAACTGATGCTGCTATTGTATTTGTAAAATTTTAAATTCAATCTTTAGTAAAAATTAAGCAGTAAAGCCACAAGAGGTTACACTATTTCTGGCTCATGACAAAAAGCCAGGACGTGCCATTACAAAATAGGGGTTTCTAGTGGAGATTATTTTATATATCCTCTTTAAATGACCTCACTTTTAACTCCTGTAACTCCTGAGAAGTGAATAGCATGAAATTCTTTGATTTTAAACAATTATTAAGTTGTGACTAACAAATGCAATTGATGAAACTCAAGGATGTAACTTTATTAAATACAAAATAAATAACGGTGTAAAAATCTGTATTTATAGTTAAGAACTCTTAACAGTGGGAATCTAGAAGCTTTTAACACAATATTACATTTAATCTGTTAATAATGGTTTTTACAGTATTTTAAATTCTACAGATACTTTGCTGCATAAAATTTACATGATCACATAGAAGACATCATAGTCATGCAGTTTTACCTTAATTTCCCTGAACCTTTTTCAGAGAGTTCTACAACTTTTTTACATTCTTCTAACAGGTCCCGCACACACCCATGCTTATCTGGATATACTGTTATTTCCTGTGGGATTTGAAACACAAAAATCATTAGAGAATCTGAAAATGTAAACAACCACGTGACAGCACAGAACACATCAGATTGTTGTCCTTAAACACTCATCTTGAAAAGATAACTAAAGTCAACACCTATGTTATCTTCAAAACTTTTGTTAACAGATCTAATTTTCTCTTACGTTTTTTTGTGGTCTTTAGATGTTTTTTGCTGTTGTTAGATTTTATTTTTTTTTTACATTATGCATAACCTTGTTCTAATTTTGTGTTACTCAGGGGTAGAATGTGTGACCCATAACCACAGCCATACCAGCTCTGACACAGGAATGACAGCAAGTGTGTAATGGCTTCACTCACCTCTTCCCTAAACTGGCTATTTAGCCATATGCATTTAAAACTTCTTCTGTTTTCAAAATCAGTTATCTTCATTTTGAGCTTAAGAAAGAAAAGAAAACCTCTTTAGGCATACTTTGAATTGGGCAGAATTATTTTTTACAGCTCATCCCAATAAAAGGAACAGACTCTTACCTGTTGATAGTAGAGTTTTTTTGGTTGCCTAGGCTTGAAGAACTGCAGAAGATCTCTTAAAGTACCTTCATAATTGTGTCTAAGAGGATTACCAGGACCATCTCTATAACTACAGGAGGAAAGAGAACATGTTTTTGAAATCCATCTCTTCAAACTCATCACTGCTCAGTAAATTGAAGCACCAAGAACATTTTTATTACTGTCTTTCAGTTTCACGTAATTGCTAACACAGCCCAAGCAGCACAACACACAGAACTTTAGTGATTTTTAAACACAGCTGGGCTGTGGGAACAGAAAACCATTCAGGGTGTGTGTTAACTCTCCTTTACAAGCTCACTGTCAGTGCTGCAGGCTGGCAGACCTACATTCCTCTGAAATTACTGGCATAGCAGCACATGCTTTAGATTGTGAAAGGTTAATTTGTGGAGCCATACGACACAACAAATTCCACAGTGGCCACAGTACTGGAAACTACAAAGAGCTACTCAAATTCTCACTGATGATGAAGGGCAATAGCCTCAGGTAACTAAAGAGCATCTACATTTCCATGTATACAGAAAGATGTAAGTTTGGTGTGTGCATTATTCCTGCAGCACATACACAGAGCTGTAATACACTAGTTTCTGCTATAGTTTTATGTAGATTCAAATCTAGTTTTACACAAACATGCATAAAACCACCACTTGAACCAGAAATATCCCTTTGAGCACCTGTGAACTTGTTAGATTGTCATCATCTTCATGAAACTTCATTTGCAAACTTTGAGGGAGGAGGGGGAAATTCAGTGAAGTAACTCCTGAATTTAAACTTGTAAAATCAGCAAAAACCAGCTTTTATGTGCACTTGTTTTTGCTCTCCTCCATTCTAGAAATCTGCATTCACTGAAACAGCACTTGCATTAGCTTAGCAATTTATCCCACAGCATCAGGCTTTGATGTAATTAATGATTTTTAAAATGACATTTACTAGAACTCTTCTAAAACATGCAATTCTTTGAGGCTCTAGAGACAGCCATTGCAATACTTCAACTGTCAAAGCAACCTGCTGTGCTTGCCAGAAAGGTAACATCTTACTGGTAGAGAATTAGTTAACAACCTGGCAAAGGCTTATTTTTGAGTAACAGCTTAGACACAGAATACTAAGGAATTCATCTTACCCTTGGGACTTGAAAAACTGTAATAACATTGGATCCGTGTTAAGTCTCTGAGCGACTGTCTTTGCAACCTGAAAATAAATTTTTGGTAAGTTCTGAATTGTTTCACACAATTATGACATTGCTCTACAATCATACAGTCATTCATTCCATGACAAGAACATTATGCTACTGAAAGTCTGAGAGAACCCACTATGCCTACCTCCCAAAGGCTAAATAAACTAGTATTGTTAGCTTCTGAACAGTTGACACAGAGTAAGATATACTAAGAAAAGAAAATGAGGAAATTGTTTTATTACAGTAAGTTACTGTTGCCAAAAGGCCACTAAAACCACAACAATAGCTCCATTCTTCTTTTGCTTGTTTTTGTTGTTTGGTTGCTTTTTGTCGGTTTTTGGGTTTTTTTAAATCATAGTATTAGGGAAATAAGTAAGACTTACTCTTTGAAGATTCCCCCTCCTTTAATCCCCTCCAAGCAAGTTAGCTTGCTGAGTAATAACACCACATTATTCCAATGAGTACATTTCCCATCACTACCTCACAAAAGCAGGGGCATTCTGGTTTTGCCTGACCAAGAAACCTCAACCTATACAGACCTTACACCTCAAGTGAAAAGAAAGTAGGAGAGAGCAACTAGCCTAAAAACAGATGATGAGAACAGGACAGCAAAACTCATCCCTGACTTTCCCTGTGTATGCAGGTGCTCAAAGTTTCTGCCTTTGGGGACAGAAAATAAAACTGTCTGGTTTTAAGCAGGTTTTTTTTTTTTTTTGACACTGACAAAAGCAACTGCAGGAGAACTGCAGGCAGTCAAATCTACTCAAGCTTTTAATGGATCAGACCAACTTTATTTCAATTTTTTTCTTATGTTTCCATGTCCAGTTTTCCTCATCTGAACACCCCAACCTATCTATTATCAACACAACAGGTTTGATCTGTTAGTCACTGAGCACTAAACAGCACCGTGTGAAGAAAGCAATACAGCTTGGTCTACAAAATAAATATTGTTGTTGACATTACAAGCACAGAACAGGTATCACTAGAATCCACAGGTATTTTCCTTTTAACGGCCAAATAAGTTGAGCAAGTTTTACATGTCACTTTGAAAGCAAAAGCGTAATTTCATGAGAATATAATTTCCCTGACAGAGCAGAATGGCCTACCAAGAAAGAACTTATTATCAAATAACTCATTATTAATAAAACTGGGGGGTTTATAGTATTTTCTTCTCACAAGCCTTAGTGGCTTCCTTCAATTTTTCATTAACTCAGTGGAAAAAATGTACATGGACAGTTTTAGAATTTTTAGAAAAGTATGTATAATGCATTTGTGAACTACTGCAAGTTACTTTCAGAACAAGGAAGCAAAAGAGAAATAGGACACATGCCTGAAAGTAATTCATCCTATTGGATAAAGTAACAACAAAGCCTGGGTCATTGGGGATGGTTTTATCACAGAAAATGACATCCACACGGTGATAGAGGTCTCGGAAGTATTCCTTAGCTGTTGGGAGCTCGCTGTTATCATTTTCTGGGTCATCCCTACAAGAGCAAACAAATGATGATACCATTACACATCACACTGTTACACACACAGGCAGTTTGGGCTTTTAAAAACACGTTCTACAGTAAGTCAGCCACAGCGGAGAGACAGAGATGAAGTTTAGAAACCTTTTGCAAGAGCCACCACGGATACACAGTAGGACTGATGCAGTCAGCAGTGACCCCAGAGCCCGGCGTGTCTGTGCGGTCAGGGCCCGGTGCCCTCGCCTGCTGTGCTGCTCACTCAGCAGCCTGGCCCTACTCTTGATTCCTGTGGGTTCACAGCACCATTACAGCAGGCACCATCCCTCCCTCCCACCCTGGCACATCCCTGTGTGTCTGTACTGATGCTGCACAGCTTTCCATGAACCCCTGTATCAATTGCTTTGCACAGAGGCCAGATGGACAACATTCCTTGGCACAGAGAGGCAGAACAGTGGGCACAGGGGCTGGTTTGGGTCACTCCTGCCTGGTACCCCAACTTCTCTGCAGAGAAATAGCACCAGGGTACAAGCTGTGCACTTACCCAGGAGTCAGCAGCCAGCCAAGGGTGCATAACACCAACTGGGTCAACTGGGAATGCGAGTTCCAAGGCATGACATGAGAAATATATTCATCTCACATAATCTGGGGTAAGAGTGCTGAAGATAGACTAGCTGGCTTCCACCCACTGTCAGCCCATGGAGAGAAACAGAGCAACACAGTTGGGTGTGACCATCAGGAGTGAGAGCATAGAAATGCTGATTTATAGCCCCGCCAAGCTTATGAAAGATCCCTTTATTGGATACAAGATGCAGGAGCTCCCCTTTTGCCTTGGAGAAATCTCCAGCTGAAGCACCAGTACATCTACGAGCTGCACGTGCTCAGGCAAACTGGGAGCATCTCATCACCACAGAGCAGTAAGGAACTGACTGTGAACATAAGGGAGAGGCAAAAAGGGAAAGCAATTTAGCATAGTTCTGGGCTGAAAGGAGCTCCAAGAGCCTTGTCCAGTGGCCATGGTACTGAGCCCAGGATCTGAAATGCTGGAAGGCTCCTCAGGGTCTGTGTTACAGTGGCTCCAGTATAAAGCTGCACAAATCAGATGCACTGCTGGACACACTCTGGGAATATTACGACCTATTTTAGGTTATTGGTTTTCTAAACTAGGAGGACACCTTTTCCTTAAGTAATGTGGCACATGATAACTCAAATACCACTGATATTTGCTCATTTCCCCTTTGAATAAACAAATGAGAACTGCTGAGAACACATCTACTGCTGGAATGTAATACTTTGCTCGGAATAAAAAAAGCTTAAAGGAAGTTCAGCTTTCAAAGTGAACCAGGTGATTTAATTGCAATAAGCTGCCACCTTAAAATACATACTTCTGAAACACTATGATGTCACCATCCATGAGTTCATCAAGAGCTTTATCAAGAGATACATCATAGTCTTGAATCCTTTCTGTTAAATTGGGTTTAACTTCCTGTAATAAAGAACAAAAATTACTGATCACAGAATAAACAAGAGACAAAAATAAAGGTCACAAATAAAGGTCACGATAGTGAAGAAATCATCAGATAAGGTAACCTATATGTTCTTCCAACTGAAACAAATGGATAGATATCTATCCATACAAATCAAATGCATGTATTATAAAATATCTATACACATATTACATATTTATACTTGCAGGCTGACTTCTTGGGATAGAAGCACCTGTGTAAACAAACTAGAATGACACTGTAACCCTGACCTGCCCAGAGCAAGGAGTACAGCTTTGCTTTTTAGGATGGCAGTGTGTGTGCTGCCCTGGAACCACCAGAGAGAGCAGCAGGACTGCTACCAGAAATTGCAACAAAAACCCAATTCCTTGTTCTTCCTGTAGCAAGGACTTTGCCTTGGCAAGATCTGCATCTTCAGCACTCAATAAATGTAGCAGTTATGAAGATTTATTGCTTCTGTATTTGGGCAGAAACAGCACAGCAGACTAAGGATTTTGTTTGCTGACTTCTTAGGGAAGGAAGGAGAAGATGCAACATTTTCTTAACTCCACTGTCTAAGGTGGGCACTGAAAACATGATGGCCAATAATGTCAGCAGCATTAGCTCCTCTAACACAGCAACACAGGTTTAGCACAACAAAGCTGCTCATATAGAACTTCATGGAGATTTTTTTGTTTTTGAAGCCTTACACTTCTATCTTATCTGCTTAATATAAAATCTCTTTTGTAGTCAACTCTCTGCTGCTACTCTGTTGCAGCACGGTAGACTTGGAAGTTGCAGATTACAGTGCTGATGATTTATAAATTACCATTGTTATAAGCAACTTTTTTAAATTAATAAGTCTTTTTTCTTTCTTTACAGCACGCAAAAGACAAAAAAGTTACAAAAAGTCTATCAATCCAAACCTCATAGAGGATAAGGTTAGTTTCTTGTGGAAATCCTGCTCTCTCACACATAACTGGAAGCAAGTCACCTGTTGGGGAAAAAAAAAAGGAATTTGAAATATGTTGCACGAATTGCTAGTGAGACCAATCACAAAAAGGAGAGAATCCCTTTTTTTACCCTGGGCAGATGGCTCTACAATGTCTAAGCCCTCCAGGTTAAAGTTTCCCTTATTGACATTCAACCAGAGACACATTTATGGTTTCTTTCCACTTAATCTGAACAACAAAAATACATGCAAGGTCATTGAAAATCCAAGAGATGAAGTAACACTGCTCCTTCCCCAGAGAAAAGGTTTAGTGTCTTTAAAAAAAAAATTCATGACAGCTAAAATTAAAAACGCGACATTCAAAATGACAAACTAAAATATTTTTAGTCAGTGGGTATTTGCTGAATTCCTCAAATGGACCCATATGAAAACCAAGGCTCACACACAATTCAGGCTGAGCAGCTGCTCAGGCTGCCATAGTGAAAGGTTGTAGAAGAGTTATTTGAAAATCTATTGCAAAAGTATATTCCAAAAGTATCAGAACAGATAGAGGTAAGTATGAAATCCCAAAGCTTTACAACAGGTCCAAAACAGCTCTTTGTGGGCAGTTACACCTGGTGAGTACAGCAGCAATGAACTGACCACCAGCGGGGTTCTGAGGCTCAGACCTGCAGAAAATATCACTGACACAATGTGGGGACAAAACTACTCAGGTGCTTGGTGAAATAAGAATTTGCTTCTATGGTGTACCTTTGGTTTCAGTGATGGAATTATTATTAAAGTATGTGCAATTTACTTTCATTAAAAACTTCAGTGATAGCACTGAAATTTAAATTCAGAACTCACGTATTTTACAGGATATAGGGGTGTAGATATGTCCACAATAATTCAAACTCCGAGTCTTCGGATCATACATCTTCAAAAACAACATTACATCATCTACAAATTAAAAAACAAGATTTAATTTTAAGTAAGGCTTGGGGAGGGGGAAGGAGAGCACCTAGATATTTTTATTTACACGGTAACAAATACATGTCTTTGATTTATTAATTCGGTGTCCTTAAAATATAAGAGAAATTTATTCAGTGAGTCTAAAACATGCAAAACATGTCTTCCACTTCAAGAGAAATGAAGGAAAAACTGCATGAGAAAAATTAATTTCAGCACTGTAGTCGTTTGATGGATACATCAACCACATTATTGAAAAAAGGAGTGCACTGTGTTTTTGGAGATATACCCAAAATGGAAGTGTTTTGTATTTCAGAAATGTTTAGACCATATGCTTACGATCTTTATCAAACTTGGGCAATGTTGCTCCAGTAGCAGCCATCTCTGGATCTACTGTTTCCAAAAATATTGTCCATGGATTCTCATTGTCACTGAGCTCAATCATCTATGTAAAAGGATGTGAGAGAAGAAAAAAAAGTCTCTGAAGAACATAATACAAACCTGGTATCTGCATTTTAATCAGATACAAGAACTTTATGACATTCTACAAGTGGGAGAGGTTTTTTTCTAAGTTGTGTTAGAGGAAGTTTATTAAGACACACAAATATAGGTATAAAACTACCAAAAACTTTGATGAAGCACTAACAGTAGGTTTTACTTAAAATGAACCCATTTCTTTATCATTTAAAAGTTGACCTACAGCTACCTTTACAGTGGCAAGGACATTACTTTGTTTTAGAATAAAAAGACACTGAAACCAATCCCTGTCCTCAGTGGTATTTACACACATTTTACACTTTAAGCAAGAGAATTTATTAAATCCAGCGGGTTTGCCCCTTTTGAAAAAGGGACATTTCTGTTTTAATCTAACATAAAAAAAATCACTATCACACCTTTTATCCACAGAAGAAAAATCATGCACCAACCACACTCCTCTGCTTCCTATCCAAATTAATCCACTAAACCTCAAGTCTTCCCAAGTATCAAGCTTCACCAGATACAGTGAAATTAATTTTAAATTAAAAGCCTGAAAAATCTTATGTCTCAAAGTTAGATATTCTTAAAGAGAACTAAAAATCATGGGATATGTACAGAAGTAATCTCTCAGTGACTACTTACCGTTTTATTGCCATCTGCTTCATTATCTAACATTGCAGGTCTTTTTGTTCCATTACTTCTCGCTTGCATTGGCCATAATCTGATTTGATCCTGGGGAAATCCCTAAAATAAATAAAAATTGTGACAGGAAACGAAATCAAAACAAGGGAAAAATAGGCTAAGATGCTTTTACTAAACTCAAACAGATCTTCTGTGTTAAAAGGTCTAAATTATGATTGCTGTCAGTATGTGGAGAAGATAAGGGCTATGAAACAACCATAATGTAACAAAATACATACGTGCTGGTATTCAGCTACAGAAAACTCACCATTGTTTGAGAGAGGTTTTGAACAAATTCTGTAAGTGTGGAGTTTTTTAATACTTTGAAAACGGTGTATTTCACTTTTTCTTCATCATACATATCATTGCCTTGGTGACCACAGAACTGATCCTCTGCCACTATCTGAAAAATGACATTTAAAGGTTACTATTCAGATTAGCCCAGCTGCACCACATAATACCTTCTCAGGATGCTTTACTGTGCAGCCTCACTGGCCCCCTGGCACAGTGCTAACACTATTCATGTTCTCAGGGAGCAAATTTGCAAGAATACAGATTATAATGAAACTAAAAAATTGTGATTGATAATCTCATCGGTGCAAGTAATTAAAATACATTAATTCTTACAAATCCCAAGCAATTAAAAACCAGTCGTGCTTAGATCCCAAGTCTTGGAATGTGCTCTAACAATCTTGGCACGTGGAGAAAATAAAAAGGCTACATAATTCTGTGCCTGGTGTAATGCAAGGAGGCCACCTAACCCTTCCCCTGCATTTCCCACAGCTCCTCTGCACTCTTTGTTAACAGAAGCACAAACAGTGCAATGCTGCCAGTGTCCCACTGCAAACTGCTCAGTGCAAATGCAGTGCAGAACAAGCTGAACTTGACCAATATCTCTGCTTATCAACACCAGAAAGAACAGGCAAGGAAACATGGAGGCCCATGGAAAATGGGTTCTATTTTCCTGTGCCAGATGGGTTCTGGAAAGAGCCATAAACAGGGTTCCTTAAGGCAATTCATAACAATCTAGTCCATCTGGCTTTTCCAAAAAGATAATTGCAAATATAAGCACTCTCTCCTTCTGCTTCTACTTGATGAGCTCAGTTTGGCAGTAGTCCAGACCTGCAGCCTATGGCTAGATACATTCTAATTTTAGAAAATAATTCCTGAAGGAGATAGAAGTGCAGTGGCAGGGCAGCCATTTGAAATAACCTGGTCCTTTTCCCTTTCACCTGAACTTACTATTTTCACTCACAAGCACAATAAATTCTAAAGAAAACAGAAATGTTTATAACATACAGTACTGTGTGTTTTATTATGATTCATTGCATATGTAAATATACTTAAAAGTACTAAAATCATTACTTCTCTTCAAACACTACTTTGGAACAAAAACTTAAAAAAAAAAAAAAAAAAAAGGAAAGAAAAGAAAAATCAAGGTTTGCCTCCAGGGTGGCTCAATATTCTAAATTTTCATGGTAAAGTAGTTGTAACTTAATCTGCTTCAAAAGCTGACCTGCACTTGCATATAGAGGTGAGCTTCCTGCCTCTCCTTCCTCTTCTGAGCTTCTATCCTTTTCTCTTCTTGTAGCCTTTCTACAAGTTGTTGAGGAATATCATGGTCGGTGACAGGCTGCAAAACTTCACCTACAAAACAGATTTTATGATGTCATTTCAAGATTTACATCAAACAGGTTCTTTTTCATAGACACTTGACTTACTTCTGATTTGAAGTCAAAATCAGCTTTCTTTATCTTTTGCTTAAAAACATGGTTTGGTATCATCATGCTTTGGCAACATTGAAGCACTTTCTACAACGAGCCAAAATGCACTACCTCCATGAAATATGTATCATAAACTTTTGAATGAAATATTCAGTTCAGAATTAAAAAATATTTACCACCACTCCATTTTTTTAGCATACATATGTATCTACATGTTTACAATCAATATGATTCAATTCCATTACTGAAGTCAGTTCACTAAGTTTTCTAGTCTATAAACCAACCAAGGCTGAAGCATTTGCAGGTGCCTTACAGAGCTAAAAGATGACACAGAGCAAGCAGCACATGCTTTCCAAAAGTGAGAGAACGGCCAGTTGATCCCATGGGATCTCTCCGTTCTGACTGTAAATAACGCAGTCCTGTTGTATAGGAAGACTGCGAACAACTCAGAGGTAAAAAAACCCTGACTCCCTGCCTGGAAGTCCCCCTGGAGCACAGAGAGGACACGTACTGAGCTTGGACTCCCTGATGTACACCAGCATGTAGGCGTTGGTGCAGTGTCGCACGGACAAGTCATCGTCGTGCCCCCCGTAGTTGTGCTCGATCGCCTCCTCCTTCGTGCATCTCGACACAACATCATCATCGAATTTACACCACTAGGGAGAAAATTTTACAGAAAGATGATTTTACATGTAAAAACATATTCCTGGATGATAAATTAATCCTATTTCTGGCATGTCTTTCAACTCTTTGAAGTAACTAAAATTACTCTTCAAGCGGCATGACTTTCAAAAGGAAATCTAGTTCAGTATAATTTGTGCTACCTGCTACTTGTGCTCAGTATAAGGAAGTCCATAAATACCAAACCTTTACTGAACATTTTACACTGAGTACCAAAAGCACAATAATTATTCCAGGAAGCTTTTCTTAAGACTGTTATTCAAACAGCTAGTTACTTCTGCAGGAAACAGAAAATTGACCTTTTCTGTTGTAAAATTAAATAAAAAGCAGTGATGCACAAGTCATCTAGTAATTATTTGTACATTTAGAGCAATATACATCAAATTTTAAATTAAAACAATATGGCCAATTAAGAATAAATTACAAATAGCAACAAATTCACAGTAAAATCTGACTTCTACTCTTACTGTGCACAGTTAGGTACACACAAAACCAGTGAACTCAAAGGAAGAGGTACCTGACCTATAAGTGTCCAATCCAATCAAGTCACCTGAACCTGGGACAGTGGGACATATACAAACATGCTGAACTTCTGAGTCACAGAAACATAGGAAATGCTCGTATTTCCTTCAGCAAAGTCAGCCTCAAAAAAATGCTGGATAAAATCTGATCGAAGTAGAACTTCAACACATACACAAGTGAAAGGATTTCCTCAGTTAAAGTCTTTTGCTAAGAGTCAAGTGTGTCTGCAGACTTTTCTTTTAGGGGACAAAACTTCTAAAGACTTGTCCATTATGAAAACTGCATATATGCATGTACAACACACAAATACTTTTAGGTGCTTTTCAATACTCACTTTGCCATCGCCCTTTGGATTTAAGTAAACAACGTAATGTCCACCATGGTTATCTCCACTGTGTACTAGAACTGCATGGAGAATGTAATTTGCAGGATCTTTAGGATCTGTTTTTTGCAAAAATTCATCTAGTGGCAACTGTTCAGGAAATTCAAACCTAGTTTTGAAAAGAATGAAGACAATTGTATTTGTACTTAAGATAGACATACTTTATTATGCACGTATTATTATGGAACATTATGTGTACTCCTAAAGCAAAGTATAAAAATTGAACATGTTACTGTTACAATGCCATTTCTATCCAAGACATACTGCATACAGTGGCAGAATTTACACTATTTAAATACGGAGTAAAAATAAACTTTTTAAGCAGCTCAGGAAAGTATACCCTCAGTAACAAGGGCAAGAGCACTTCAAATGAATTAGGGCTGGTTTGGATTCACTGTGTCAAGGCAATAGCTTTACAATCTGTTGTTTTCTAGCAGACAAATGCAGCTTTCCTTGCACAGGTACCACTGGACTGGAACATTACTCTGAAATTTCTCACCTTGGTGAGAATGAGATAATTGCAACACACATTTAGTTTACAACCAACCACTTATCTCCTCGAGAAATTATCAGCCTCTACTTACAGTGAGTGGGCAAATGGCTCTCCCTCCATCCATGGAAACAGATGGAGGGCAAGCAGGTAAATCCTTATTCATCCTGCTTACTCTGGTGGCAGCCTAGCCACAAACTACCCAAAGAATGCTACACAAGCCATTAAAAGATGCAGTCACCTGTTCACAATCAAAACAATCACTATAAATTACCAAGCATTCAATTTGTCATTCTGAACCTCAACATTCAACCAGTACACCTTTAGGGAACCTCCCCTGTGTGTGACTGCACACATCTGCCTCTCAGAGTTTACTCAAAAACAGGATCTTAGGAAGCTATTTTTTGGTAAAATACATTCACAGGTCTAAATTCTGTTAAAAAAACCCCAACCCACACACTAAACCAACCAACCCACTTACCTATCATTTATCTTGATGTTTTGGTCAGTCTGAGGATCATACATAAACCTCATGAGCTGTAGGTGTAATACTGGTGGCAATGTTAGGAACTTCACACCCTTCTCTGCCTCCTAGACATTTTAAAGGAAATAGAGGGTTGAAATTTCAGGATTTTTAGCAACTCAAAATAGTTGTTTGCCACAGATACTCTTCATATGGACTTTTATAGACTTGATGACACAATGTGCACCAGAATGGTTCAAAACTTGGGTGCAAGTTAAGTATCCTAATGCTGCACCAATCTCCCATGAGCTACTCCAGTAACACAAGAACTCAGTTAAATTAAATTTAGGCCATTGATACAAGCATATTTGGACACCTCCCTGCATTAAGAGCAAGTTACCTGCATAAATAAAATTGAGAGAATATGGAGGCAAAACCTCATTTTTGATCTATTAAGAATTTCATGTTCATTGCATCCTGCCAACAAGTATTTGGCTACTGTGCTGCACCTTCCTAAGAACAGCTAAAGAATATATAGAACATTACTGACAAAACCTGGCTGTGGTGGCCAGTGCACCTACATTACAAGGGACAGAGAGTTCTCAGTAAGACCAGTCCCGAGTGCCACAAGAACCACTTTAGGTTTGGGTGACCAGAAAGGCTTCTCCCAGGATGCTTGTTCTGTTATGTTAATCTATAACATAATAATCTAATATAATTTTATATAATCTATAATCCAGTTTGGATTCCCCGGTTGGCTGTTAGCCTCCACCCCTCGTCACTCCCCCAGAGATCCCCATTGGTCCCGCTCCCTAGTCCCGCCTTTTCCCCGCCCCCGGATAAAAGCCAGGTTTGCCTTTGTTCTCTCGTCTTTGCCCCTCAATCTTCGGCAGTGTAGAAGCAATAAATGCTCCTGCTGGAACTCATGCAAAGGCCCTTCCCATCTCTTTGTAACCGACTTTACACTGAAGCAGGCCATGCATTTGTGTGTGCGTGCATGCATGTGACCCCACAGAGCTGGACAGAGGCAGCAACACCTGGTATGTCAAAGCTGCAGAAATAAGCTTTAGTAAAACATTATTTATAAAGGACTTCAGCTTACTCCAGTGGGTGCAGCGAAGTGCAGCTGAAGAGCTCAGAAACACGTGCACACACATAAATGTTTAATTTTCATGGGTTCATTTGGTGTTCTTGCTGAGGATACAAACATGAGCTCTCCAAAGTTACTTTTAGAGCTATGCTGCTTTTTCACTTGACACATGGAAGAACAGACTACTCATAGAGGAAGAACTTCTCAGTCTTGAGACTGGTAGAAAAGTGAACCATTCTAGAAACTGGAAGACTTGGACCTATAAAACTCACTACTAATTAAATTGCTATAGAATCAGAGCTCCATTTTAAGAAAACTAACAGCAAATAAGAGGAGGTACATAAAATGCTTGTCTAAGAAGAAGCATCACCAAAATCAGTTGATAAAATCTAGAATGGGTTTTGCAACACAGCTGTGTTATCAAGGATAAAGAAATAAGATTTAAAACCAGGTAAAAAAAATAACAATACCTGCAAGCCGTGTTCTCCTGCATCATACTTGTTATCACCATCCAACTGCTCCACTGCAACGTAGTCAATGAAGGACTCAAAAACTAAATGAAAAAGAATGGGGAATTGTACAGAAGGAGGAAAAAAAGAAAGTTTCCTCTAGCCTGCAATGTATTAATCAAATGACATATTAGGACATGGCAGTTTGTGTTTGAATATTTCTGTCCTTACTTTAAGTAAAGTTTTACATTACTTAAGAATGTCAAGAAATGCACCATACTGCAGGAGCACATCTAAGAATATCGGTAGATTTTAAAATCACAGTTACAGCTCTCTGCCGCAACTCCTCACTTTGCAACTGTTAGGCATCAAGCCAGATGCCTCTGTTTGCTGGACTCTTACACATCCTTTTCCATGCCTTGTACACCAAGGGCTCAGTAACGAGATGATAAGGAACCACTGTTATGCTGTTCTGAGTAGTTCAATCTTTTTTCTTGCTTACTACTATGGTCGGGTCTAAATAAGACTCTATTTTGTCTGAGTTCATCTTTACATATAAATTATAATTACTGTGACAACACCACTGTGATCACCATGGCACCGTTCTGTGACACCAGAAAATGTCTAAAGTTCTTCAAGTTTTATGAAAAGATACCAGTAAGAGAATTAGGGAAGAAAGAGCAGGGAAAGGAAATGGAATAAGGGAAAAAAAAAGAAATGTAATGCAGGCAAAAACATTCTCTGCATTGAAAATGTTTTCAATGAGGTGTCCTAAAGCAGGTATTTCCAATCACTGTGCACCAACAAACCCATTTGAAATCAGCAGGCACTAAAGTTGTGCAACATGTTGAAGTACTGGATTGGTGCATATCACAATGTGTCACTTACTATTTTTCTTTCCCTTTATACTTAGCTGGATGTCATAATAATCTTCTATTCGTTCAGATCGATAGTCTACGTGCTTGCATTGGATATAAGACTGGAAACAAAAACGAAACAACAGGGAAGTTCAATTTTATACAAGTAGCAAGAGTTAATTTAAATTATTTTTGAGAAAGGTATTAAATACATACCACCATCTTCCCTCTGAACAATTTAGGGATTGTGCCTTCTACACACGTGCCTTTCATTTTATTTTCCACATTATCAAGCAGCTGAAAGAAAAATCAGTTTTTACACAAGACAAACTTGCAGTTTTTTAATTTATTCATCACACACACATGATTACTTGATTGATTAGATACTAAGTCTCTTGGATAAAAACGAAATATTAGTCTCTTTGTACTGGCATCTCCTTTCTAGTCCTTTAAATCCTCCTCCTCCCCCTAAACTGAGGGCTACTCCATGCCTTTGAGTCTGGAAAACCCCACAGATGTAACAATCCATTTCATCTTCAAAACTGCATTTCTCTCCACGGCTATAAAAGTACCACTAGCACATGCTCCAGCTACTTTCAAGCTTCCCTACTGTTTACAAATTCCTCACCCACAAAAGGCCACAAGCAATTCATTCTTAAAGAGGAACCAAGGCAAAAACTCTGTCTTTGAGACCTAATTTAAATTATTCAGGGCCACTATTACTCTGATTGTTCCTAAACTATATCATATTTATATACACACAATTTCAGGAGACAAATACATACATCACAGATCAGCAAGAAATAATATAAACATACCACTCGACATAATTCCTGGACATCATGTTGCATGAAGCTGTCTAAAGTTTCCCACCTTTGTAAGGCAAATAAATAAAAAATTACTAATTATGAAAAAAACACCTCAAAAGACATTTTTTCTGATTTCTTTGCAGATCAAGAATGTAAAACACAGCAAGATGTAAACACTGAGATTTAGGACTGGCTGCTGCACAGGTTCTTTAGTTGTGTAGGAAGAAGGGGCGGTGAACTCGTGAGACATTTTGGCAGCCGTTCTGTGGCCACCCTCCTTCTCCTGTGTGGGACTGGGGACAGGGACTGGGAGTGCACCCAGAGCCAGCTGAGGAGGCCACAGCCAGGCTGCTGCTCTTCCAGTCTACAACCCCGTCTCAGTTCATGCCAAAAAGCTCTTAAGAGAAGAGAGAGCAAGAGACTTAAGAGACTTGGGAGCAATTCAGTGCCATCAGTTTCCACAGCAGGTTTCCAGCTGCCTCTCTTCTGAGGGCACTTCAGGTGCAGTCAAGTATCATTTAGGGATTATTTCAGCACAGGAAAGGAAGCAAATGGATTTATAGGAAAGACCGGCTCCTTTGTGCTCATCTAAACAGTTAATCCTGGGCATGCAGTAACTCCAAGGAGGCATTCAGCTTTCTGAACTGTCCATGTGCAAACACACTGTGTGAAAGCAGGGGTAAGGGCAGCAGGCTCTAAATGCCTTCCAGCCAGCATGCCACACAGCAGCAAGGGTGTTCAGCACTTCTGCCTTCAATAAAACAAGAGTAACATGCTTCTAGCTCCAGCATTAAATACTCCTGTGAGAACTGTAACTTCAACTCAAGAAAACTTTTAAGTTCTAAGTCTCTGACAATTTTTTTAGCAGCAGTCACCACTCCCAACTGTAGAAAATAAACTCTGTTGACTGTAGGCTTCAGCTTCAGTGGGATGTTCCACCCTGGCCCTGGAACCAGCACCAGGGTGACCAGGAGCAATGCTGACTTTATCCTCCCTCACACTCTCTTCTCAGTGACTCACCCCCACTGTCACACAGCAGCAAATTAATCTCCAAAGTGTGCCAACAACTGTGCGGGGTCCACACTTAAACAAGCTGAATCAAGTGACTTGTCAGATAATTAAGAATAGAAAATAATGCCCTGAACTCTCTAGGCTTTACACACTAGCCAGCTCATAGGACAAACCAAAGAAAAAGGTCACACACTAAAATTAGGATAAAGAAGGGCCCCTTCAGACATGGCATCATTTTCTACTTAAAGAGGTCAAACTTAGAAATTCACAACACTCAGTAAAAAGTACTACCCTAACCAGCATCTATCTAGGTAGGGCCCACAAGGCCAAAAACCCCTCTCTGATTCAATGATGAAGGAAGGGGAAAACCTAAATCTTCAAACACATTCTAAAACTCCTTCCCAAGAACAAAAGCAGGCATGAACACATTTTTAAAGCCCTGCTGGTTTGGATATACATTTAAGCATCTGCAACACCCTTGGGAAAGGTCTCTTCATGCTACTGAATATGACACAGTTGGGATCTTAAGTGAAGATGAAATTTTACTCTATCACCAAGTCCTTCCAATGTAACGGGACAGCAGGAGCACTGATAAACTAAATATACAGTGTGCTAGTAGGAAGAGGGTATGGTCAGATAGACAACACTGAGGCTTCTGATTTCCCTTTAAGATTCCCCAAAGGGGGAAAAGTCAAGGTTGCAAAGACACAAGGTTACAAAGAGTGTTTCTAGGACAGAGCACCACTACAGGCTGTAGCAGCAGACGCAGGATGAACACGGAGGACAGCTGTGTGGAAAAGATGATACAAACTCCCTAATGTGTTTTGAACTAAAACAGTGCTTGTCAATATTACTACAAGACTAACCTACAGTGAGACAAAGTAATACAAAATCCAGTATTTTAGAACAGATTTTATTAAAATCCTACTCTACACTTACAGCACATGCAAAGAGAAGACCTGTAAAGGTTATGCTAATGTTAGTTTTTCTGTCCTAACTTGTGTCTTTGATATGTTGTAAGAAAATGTTACAGCAGCCAACAATGTACAACATGGACATGCAAATTATTGCTATTGCACTAAATCTAAAACAGATTCCATTTTAAAAAGATATTACCAATGCATGAACTGCAATGTTTCAACAACTGTTTTGTTCTGAATTTTACTTAAGTCAAATTCATCACACAATGTTCAAGTAACAGACAAATTATAACCCTGCTATTAACAGCTCTGTTTCTGTACCATTCCCCTTTCCAAAAAAATCTGACTTTTGGATCAGCTGTCCTTAGTACTGGCTACAAATAAAAACCTATCCAAGTCAACTACAGAAAGTTTACAATTAACACCATGTTATATTCACACTTCTCTGCACCTCTCTAAAAATAACCTTATTAAAATAGAACATTTTTAAAGAAAAGCTTTATGAAGCCTGCAAAAGCCCAATGAATAGTGCAAGTTTCTGAAACTTACCCAAATGATTTTGTTAACTTTTTAGTTCCAACTGGTTTGTCACTATGTTGCAGCTCATAAAACACTCTTTGCAATGCTAAAGGAACACTTTTGGATGAATCATCTCCTTCTGTGGGCATCATGTACACAGCCTGAAAAAGCATTTAGTTCAATTAGTATCAGAAAAGTTTATTGCTCATCCTATTTAATGCATTCTTTCCTCTTCAGTGACTTCCTTCACAGAACTCAATTTAATCAACACTTCAAAAAAGTCTGAAAAAAAATCTTGTACTGTAGTGTAAAAATGTTAATTGTCTGGAACAACTCTTCTTAGAGCACAGTGGTTAGAAAGATCTGAACAACAGATTCCATTCATGGTTATTTTATCTAAATAGTTCCCTTATTCCAGCCTAGAACAGTAAATGCACTAAAGCATTTAACACCTTCAAATAACTCTCATGCCTGGTATGTCTGTGCAATCATCACAGTAGGACCAGATATACCAGTCAATACTACAGACTTTTGAAAATAACTGGTATTGTGAAAAAGCAACCACATGAAACCATAAAGGGCAACAAGTGAACGAAAACAGAAATGGCCCACATGGAGAAAGATGTCAGAGGAAGCTCTGAGAGCTCCCAATACATTCATTCCTACTTAACATCATCACTGTCCAGCAAATAAACAGCTTAACAATTCAATTCACTGATTATACTGATCTGTGAAGGATTGAGAACAGAGAAATTACACAAATAGACCAAACAGGGATTAAGAGAGTTCAATAGTCATTGAAATGAGATTTACTTTTTAAGAAGTGTACATCAATACATCTAGGGACAAGGAAGAGCAAACAAAAGGCATTTACAGGGAGATGTTCATTTAAGAAGCATAAATGATAAAAAGAAACAGACAACCCTGTAAGGAGATTAGGCAACAAACGAAACTAAAAAGGACCCCAATATTAAGTAGCATATGAGAAAATAACCTGTTAAAACCAGAAAAATTGCCACCTGAATTTTTTTCCTGTGAAACAACAGGGAACGATCCATTTCTGTGAGTGAAGTGCTGAACTGGACCTCAGTGACTCTCCCTCAGTTTGTGCATTAGCCTGAATTCCAGGTGTGCAGCACATCTAACTTACCCTGGACTTCAGTTCCCTAAATATAGAGCAAGGGTAGCACTTCCAGCAGGCAGCTGGGAATTGCTGGGCAAACAGTCACTGCTACAGGACAGCTCAGAGTGATGGGAATCAGATGGGACAGGCACTAGATGAAGACAATGCTAATAGAAAAAGAACACAAGGTTGTGGCAAAAAAGAAAAAACAGCAAAAGAAGTTCCGAAAAAGTTGACAGGCCTGTTTTCTATTCCAATTCTGAGGATCCACTACATTTTCCAAAAGTACCGCAACAGAAATACTTCAAAGAATAAAGAAACTGTCATCAGAGTATCTACAGCAGTAAGATGAAATAAGAGAAATAATTTCATAAAGAAAGCAAATTCCTGATATTCTGACAAAAAACCAATGGTTAATTAAGCAACTGTAAAGTAATATGATAATTCACGTGACTGTATCTTTAAAATTTTTAATTTAATTTTCAGAAGTTACCAGTTAATAGAGATGACCTAAAACAGAATCACGAACACCAGTAACTTCAAATTTTTATTTCTACTCAGTTGCAAGCTACACCGTTAGTAGTACTTACACATACAGAAAGGAAACATCAACTATATTCTGAAGGACAGTCAACAGAAGTCTTTGTTAGAGTAATTTTAAGAACAATAGCCCAACCTCACCCTAATGGCAACAATAAAAAAAGTCTTCTTTTGCTCTACTTTGGGATTTGCTTAAACTGCTTTTATAAATTTTATAAATTGAAGAAAACAGCATCTTCAATTTTATCACTGGCAACAGGTTTTAACTGTTGAAACTCAATAACCCTTCAACTTTTTTAATGTGTTAAGCACTGCTTCAAGAGTTTATAGTGATGCAGTCTGGAAGAGAACTCTGTAGGTTCTGATCTCTGTTCCTGCCCATACAGGTGCCAAGTTCAGAGTGGGGGTCCAGGTGCTCAGGATCAGATCCAGTTAAATTCTGAGCATCTCCAGGAATGGAGATCCCACCACCTCTCCATAATGTAAAGCTGGACCCTGATTATGGAAATTTCCATCCTAAGCTCAGAACATTCAGCTTCAAAACAATTCAAGTAAACTAATGAAGTAAATAATTTCCAATTGCTTTATGTTTATCATCCAAATGCAGAATCCCAGTTAACCAGATCAATCTGGGCAAACTCCAATTCAAATTTCACTAGCTAGGCTTATACCTCTGATTTCACAAGCAAAAATTATTTCTTGCTTTAAAATATGAACATCAAAACAAGCCACCATGCTGAAGAGTCAACTTTAAACCTCTTCCTGTACCTGGTTTATGAACCTTTTTAAGAGTGGGTGTCACTGGCTAAAGGTAGAAAGAGAAACAGTTCAACAATCAAGTCTCGAATCTTCCAAATCTCTATCACCAGCCCCTATTAACTTCTTTGAATATCTTATAAATTCTTTTTTTTAAAAAAAATATATATCGACACTTGCTATGTTTAAACAAATAGAAACAGGGTGTGAAAATCAAGTAATGAAAAAATGCAAATATAGTCACTGCTGATACATTCAAAAAATAAATACTAAAATGCTAAACTTACAGCAGGCTAAAAATCAACATAGTGATTGACTCTTCCATCAAAAATGCATAAACTGGAACTCAGAATACCTTGACAATTAAACAAAATTAAATCCTTTGCCTTTAGTTCCTTTTTTTTTTTTCATGTTTTTCTCATATACCATCTGGACAATTAATTCCCTTCCTATATCTCTCAAGTAATATTCAAATAATAATTTACAATTTACTTATAATCACTACATTCCAGCTGTCATTGAATAAAAACACCAGTTTTATTTCTCGGGAAGTTCTACATGTGTTATGACAAAGCAGACATTTAACACAGCCTTTCTTGGCTCTTCATTCTGTTTGTGTATATAGGTAATATTGGAGCTCATTTATCTAAGTTTTTCTCCACACTACCACTTTTTAAGTATTATCCTCTTCAAACCTTTATTTTTATGCCTTACCCTCCCAAATTCTGAAAGCCTGACCTCAAGATAAAGGAGTGAGGCATTCTGAGGCATTCTGATCCACTTAAAAAAGCAAGGTCTCTTAATTTAACACCTGAGAAGTTCCCTCAGGAAATGAATACAAAAGAGGGATAAGAACATGTATAGGCATACTGACAGATATGAGAAAAATTTTAGATATTTATATAATAAAAGAATGGTACAGGTAACTTTGAACACATTGCTTAAAGCCAGAAATTACTTGAAGAAGGGAAGAAAATACTGTGCACGAAATTCCAAGGTTAGGTAAAATATATTGCATAACCTTAGGAGAGCCAGGAAGAAATGGACCAGTACTTAGTATTTTAATGTAGTTCGATCACCATTCTACAATGTTCTCATGAGTTGTAGGGACTTTTTCAAGGGAACCAGCAAAAGTTCCCAAATGGACTGAATGCAGCCACAAGCACGGAGAAGCTGGAGGCACTAAAGACAGTTCTGGGACAACTCAGGTAACAGACCCCAGGATCAAACCTGGATCCCTCTGGAAGTCACCACTGCCTCTTGCCTACATGGACTGCAGTTAAGCAGAGATTATCAGTCACAAACAACAAATAACAATATGCTCTAATGTGAAAGTTCCTTTCTTTATACCCTACCACTAAAGCCACCTTGTTGCTTAAAGGGGAGGTCTCATTTCAAACCCCCAAGAACCTCCTATCTGTTATCTGGAAGCAGAGCAGAGAAGAAAGGACCTCTCCATCAATCCTCACCCACGCTTCCCCAGGGCCTGACTTTCCATAGGTACGTGCCTGCCTTTGCTATTGTTCATTGCTTCCCCAGCTCTGCTCCTGACAGCAGCTTCTCTGGGAACAAAGCTCTAAGTAACAGCAACAGAAATCATTATTTCTTCCAAGGAAGGAGGATTCACAGAAATTATGGAAACAGTGAGAAGCAAACCAAGGATACTGCACGTTTCATTTTACTTTGGTTTAAGAGGAACGAGTTTGGTCAAAGTGAAAACAAAAATGTAAATAATACTTTTTTCAGACAAGGCAATTCCTGATTCTTCCTGATCTGTACCAATGCCAAGTGAGTGCTAAAGCTGTCTAAAACTGCCACTGTCATCTGTTCTGTTTGAAGGGGCTCTGAAAGCCTGAGAAATGAGCAAGGAATTGGGTATACCAGCTGAGTCCAGGAACACTTCCATAAAGGAAGCTGCAGCTACCAACTTTAGTAAATTAAGTTTCCTCTATGGTCACTAGCCAGATATTAAGAGACTCTAAAAGCTGCTATTTATTTTGGGGCTGGGGAAGAAGTGCAGGGGAATGCCTGGTAAGATTAGTTCAGCTGAAACCAATCTGTATTACAAAAAGAATTTCTTCTTCACTACCTCATGGTACATATTGATTTAGTGACTACAAGACAATCTTGAGCAAGCTACTCAATTGCATTAGATGGAGCTATTACAAAAACACTTTTTTCTCTCAAGCAAAGTGAAGTTGTCCAAAAAAGTAAAATGCACAAACATTGAGTGCTGAGCAGAAAGAACAGACTTTATAATGAGTGATAAACTGAATGAGTAAATTATACCTCCTGCAAAAAAGAAACAAAACAGGTGCATCATGTAAAACAAGACAAGTGTTTATCTCTTGTCCATGGCATTGGTAAGATCTCACTTACATTCTACTGGAGTTTGAAGTGCTATTTTTTTTTTTTTGCAGCACTTCGGAGTAAACAGCACATTGCACATTGCAAAGACAGAAAACAAATGCCAACTGGGACACTTACAGGCCACAGGGATATAAATAATAACATGGTGGGAAATTAAAGGCAGTGGAAAGCAGGTACATTGGAAAGGGAAAAGAAAGCTTAACTGAACAGCAACAACTAGTCTACACAAGAGAAAGCCCAAGTTAGAACAGTTCATTTTCACCAAGAGACAAAGAGTAAGTGCAGAAATGCACACAAGGATGAATTAGGATCAATAGGACACTCCAATACACTGAATAGTTCCAAGTTTTTTTTTTCTCCCAGTACATCCCCTCTTCTAGATCACCACCTCCAATATCAAGTCATCACTTCTGTTTTTAATCCCAGTGAGGGCACTGCACTGTTTTAAAATTACACATTATCTAGTTATTTTATTCTGGCTTTGGATGAGACATTTATTAAAAGGTATTCAAAGAAGTTCTTTCCAGCAAAGAAATAACATCTACAGTAAACAAAAAATATTACTAAGGTAAATATAAAATTCAGTGTTTAAACTACTGAAAATACAATGCTTTCCATCACTGTAAGGATGGCAATCATAATAACAAAAAATTCTGCTGCATAACATGAATTTCAAGATGGAGCAAATGTGTATTTTTGTGCATTGTTTATGGGCTGAGAAGCCATAATTCCCTATTTTAACTATTTCAAAAAAAGGGAAATTACTTCCATCTTTTATCTGCAAGATTAAACTCCTTCTCCTGCCCCCAGCAATTCCTAGCAATATTAGCACATAATACAGTCAAAGAAACACCCCCTAAGCTGCAGGTGCTCTGCCTGCTTCCACAAAAGACAAAAGCTTGTGTTCCACACACTACAAAAGGGAGCTTCCTGTACTCTGCCTGCAGTACGGCATGCATGACCATGTAAGTCACAACTCCTCTGAAAGGATAAAGGAGGCAGAAGGATCACACAGCTCTGTTTTGAAGCATTTATAAATGCTAATTAGAACAGCCAATGTTACAATCTCATGCTCTTTCATGTATTACTTACCTTTCGTAGCTGATTTGTGAAAAATAAAGTCTGTAACAAGCTGTTCATGTAACAAGTTGCTCCCTGGTTCTTTAAGCCAACATATCCTGTGTGCTTCTTTGAATCCCACCTGGAAAATAGTTTGTGGTTGAAACCAAGAGAGTTCTGTATTGCCAATAATAAAGAGTATTTCTTCTAAGGTAGTGCTGCTGGTAGATACCAGCTACTCTTCATTGCTACTGAAGGTTCAAATAAACTACACTTCATTACTGCCTGCCAGTAACAACAGTCTTCGCAATGAAATGCTTAGTGATTTTATTACTTTTTAAAGAAATATGTTCTATATGGCAGAAAAATTATGTCCTATGAGAGAGTTGTGGAACTCAGAGCTGTACTTTTAAGGGGCAAGTCTGCACCTCTGTACAGCCCCGTTGTTTACAAGTGCCATGAAGGGGAACAACTGAGATGAAGCAGTTTTACAACAACTGCAAACCAAGGCAAGTTAGACAGCAGAGCCACCTGGCTGCACCTGAAACCCCATCAGCTCCCACACCACAAATGCTCGGGCCAGAACTGCAGAGGTGTTGAATCACAAACCAACTCACACAGAAGCTGAGTTTCCACAACATTTTGGTGACTTGTGCAAACAGAAATTTAAGCTATAAAAAATCTCTATGCGACTGAAAATATTGCCATGTGAGAATTCATCAATTAGTAGTGACAAAGTGAGAATGTCTGATGGGAGCTACAAATGGCAATAATACAAAATACTTGAATCATCTCAAGCAACATAAAAATGCTAGAATTAAGAATTTTGAATATTGATTTATTTTTAAACAAAAATACTTACGCTACTCCGTGTGGAGCATCTGCTTGAACATAGACTTCAAAAGTAACTTTGTCCTCTTCTATAAAGCCTTTTTCAGGATCAGTAACTTCCTGTAAAACAGGAGTGACACAGGAACATGAGAAGAGGAAAATGCAGCGAAGCATTCAGTTACACATCGCTTTCTAATTTCCAAGCCTGAGCTATCAGTAATAATAAACTGAAGAACACCAAAGCAGCTGTTTGTCAGCTTGCTACATTTAAATTCTTTTTCAGTGTCTCAATGCAGGAAACTTGTTGCCTTTTAAGATTTTGCAGTAGTTTTTCAGTTTTCAATGATATAAGTCGGTAATAAGAGTTGGTAATCAAATGTTCTAGTTCTTCTAGAACATATTCCAAAATCTTTGCAAATGCTTAAAAAACTGTCACAATTCAAGAGAAACCTCAGTAATATTATTAGGGCATTAAATATTTGTACACATACACAAAGAACATATGGAAATGCAAGCAAATGTATGTTGCTCCAGAATGTCATTGACTTTCACAAAGTGAAAACAAAACACAAGCACTCAGATAGACAGAAAATAATAATGAGGGAACATTTAAATTACAACATAAGTAAAAGCACTCTATAAAAATCAAATTAATACAGTAAGAAATTGAA
The DNA here is from genome assembly GCF_965178545.1 of Coloeus monedula. Taxonomy (NCBI): domain Eukaryota; kingdom Metazoa; phylum Chordata; class Aves; order Passeriformes; family Corvidae; genus Coloeus; species Coloeus monedula. Next base: position 11,621,043 of record NC_138796.1, on the reverse strand, counting down.
AAGAAATCTACAGCAATGATAGAAAAAAGTAACAGCTTGGGGAAAAAACCCCCTTGCTATCAGCATCTCAGTATGCAGGAGTACAAGTACAAAACTGCTCCTATCTAACAAACTAATACATGTCCAATTACTTACACTCCAGGCCATGAAGTTAGAAAAGCCCCAGTCATTCTCCTTATGAAAGAACAAGTGACTAATACGACGACTGAATGATTTTTCATCATCCTTGTAGTTTATTATCTTGAGAACTGCTTGTGCATGACAGGACCATGACCTATAAATACAGAAGAAACACTTGAAACTCTTTCAAAATCAAGCTTTTTATAGTTGTTACATAATTTTTTTTGTTAGGGATTTTTGGCACATTACTTTCACACACCGGCTTTTTTTTCCTTATTAGATGTTAATTGTTATTGAGGGCATGAACCTCTGGGGCTTTCTGAAGCCACATTATGAACCAGGAATGGAGATTTTCTTATGGCAACAGTGTTGACAAGAAAGTGTGTCAGTGACTTGCAGGTTGGTTTAAGAAACTGATGGCTCTCCCACATGAGTTCAACCTCACTGGACATGGACAGGCCAACTCCAAGTACCCTTGGTGTCTACAGAGTGGGAGGTCTCAGCCTTTGGTAAGGAAAGGAGGAGGAGCTTCTACCCTTTTTCCCACAAGGTAAACTCCCCAACACTAATTGTCTCAGCAGCACTTCTTCATGACCACTGGTGTTCCAAACCACCCTACGCGTGCAAGGCAATCAGGCTGGATACCAGCTCAGACAAAGTCCTGTCACTGTCTCATGCAGTGACACTGATGCTTGCTCAGCTCCACCAGCTGCACCTTGGTTGGTACTTCTGAAGATCACATTGTCCTTTTTCTGTAAATACTAGGATGTGAATCACATCCTGTGACTTGTTAATATACTTACAACTTTTTCTTTACATTCTGCCCTGAGCACTCACCTCTAAATCATAAAAACAACGAAGAAATGCAACTTATTATTCAGAGTAAACAAGCTTTGTGAGATTCAGTATCAGAATGGGAGTTACCCTATTGGAAAGGACACCTGAGAGGTCTGCACTCTTCCTGGATAAGCTACAGGAATGCCCCAGAAATTTGTAGTTATCTTTTAAATTTTTTCTATTATTTACAAAAGCAGTCAAAGGTAGACAATGTTGATTTGCATGCAGGACTCCAAGAACACACATGTGTTCAGATCTTGCTGGATGAGTGATGAACTCCACTTAAAGAGAGGACTCATGCCCTGTTCTGCCTGCACTGGTAGCAGTTACCTGTTCACACGCTTCACAGGGCAGCATTTATAGCTTGGCATGGTTAGAGAAGCTCCACTTTCATTTGAAATAAACCCAGAACTTTTTCCATGCCAAGAAAACTGTCAGTCAAGGACTTCTCCTTCAGCAAGCATATATCTAAATTCTACCAAAAATTTCTAGTTACACAAGCTGATTTTAGCTCATCCTAAAGAGGGGATTATTCTTATACTTTGAGATTTAGAAAGGTGGGGGATAAAGGGGACTCAAGCCCTTGCAAGAATTCTCTCCTCTTGCAGAAAGCAAGGCGAAGTATTTTTTGTAGATGTTTGTATTTCTTGCAATAGATTAACCAGTATCAAGCGAGGACTTGTACAATAATTAAAAGGGTCTTACGTGGAATCAGATTCAGCATTGCACTGAAGGAAGAATCCTACGCTTTTTTGGTGTGGTCTGTCCGGGTAGAGGCGCGGCATAACCATGATCTTCCATGGCAAATTCCGCACGAAGCAGGGAGGGCTGAGGACTGACTCACTCAACCTGTTGAAGCGTTCGACTGTAAACTGAAATGTTGCTTCTGATCGCCAACTTGTATCTGTAATACACACACACAGTTGTTTGAAACACCTCATGTTCTTCACTCCAAGATGACCAACATCATGTAACATGAGCATGTTTCATGTGGTGGGATATTGGAAGGAACAAGAACATCCCCATCCCAGTGAACTACTTAATTACTGACATTCCAATTTTTTAATTTTGAAAAACACTGCAACTCCATTTGGGCAAACAGGGCACTGCAAGACGCGTCCCTTTTGTACACAATTTCCTTAAATGCTTCTTTAGCAGTAGGATTTGTTACCACTCCAGTTTCTTCTAAAGCAGCAGATGCAGCAAGACAGAGACATCAAATGCTTTACAACTAAATCACAGCCCACTCTAACTCTTCTTGTTGTGTAGCATCTCTACAGCCCAGTTGAAGTCAGTTCCCTGCATGAACCCATATGCACTAAGGAATTTGACAATCTGTTCAAATGCCCTGTTGATATCATGTCACCATTTAGTTGGTTTTGGCTTGCAACAGTGTATTTTAGAACAGATGAATGCCACAGGTTGGTCATTGGATTTTTGTAAAATCTTATCAGTTTGCCAAATATTAGCTCAAGAATGGGGTCCTGTATTCTTTGTGGTATGCAAAGACTTTAGAGATTTTTAGTGGTCTAGCACGTAATTAAACGAGACTATTTTTTTTTAAAGAGCTTATTTTGACACACACGATTAAAGTAATTTTGCCTTCTTCCCACATACCCAATTCTTCACCTACCACAATCTGCTCTGCTTCTGTAGTACACAGCTATAACAGGGTGCTGGAGACTGCGACAGTTTCAGCAAGGCACAAGACCAGGCTCTCTCTTATTGTGACACGCCTCATATTGCACTCAGGGAGAAAAAGCCTGAAACTTATCCCAACAACTCTACAGGCCAGGGATGCACAAGATACTCCCCTCCTTTTCCATGGTTCCAGTCTGACATTCATGTAACACTGAATGCTGCTAGGCTGTAAGGAGATTGGACAGGCACACAGGGCAGCACGCAGCACCCATGGTCACCCTGCTGTTCTCACTGCACCTATGGGGGATGCACAACTGAAGGTATGTGACACATGCAGTGACACCTGAAATCAAAGAGCACTGAGGGACAACACCACCAAGCCAGAAATCGGATTGTGAAACTGTGACAAGGAGCACAGCACAATAAAAGTGTTCTTTCCATACACGGACAGCAGTCGTTTACTCAGCTTGGCACAGCACCAGAGACAGCGCTGAATCATTTTTTCAAAACACAGGTGAGTCCTGATTGCCACCTTACTTAAAAAATGAAACACTGTTGATTACAACAATGTAACAGTGTAAAGATTATACACTTCATACTGAAAATCACCACGTTTTATCCACAACTGCCAGGGAGCTATGACAGATTTCATTCTTCTCCCTTGTGAAGCAGTTTTCAAGCAGTTTCCTACTCCTGAACTGCAACACAGAGGATTTTTTTGTGTATGGCCTGGCAGCCCTAAGCAGTCCAATTGTCTCTTGAAGGTACTACAGCCCAAACCAGCTTCCTGTCCCTTCTACTAGTGCAAAGACCTTCGTGTTGCCCTGTGCTGTCAGCTTCCTCAGTAACTTAGGAGTTCAAAGGATTACTCTCTCTTTTTTCCCTACCTGCAAGTGCAGCTAAATAGCGGTCTGTCACCTACTTAAAAACTGCTCTCTTCCCAGTTTCACTACTCACTGCCTGTTGACAGAGTGAAGAGCTGATCTTCTACACCCAAGAACCTGGCAGGCTGCAGACAGAGGAGCTCTAACTTGATTTGCAGCCAGGATAAAACAAATCTGTAACATACTTAAAAATTTAAAATCAGTCTTGCATCACGTGTATCTCAAACCAACTTGAGGCCACCTCCCTACTCACAATCATGATCAGTGCTTCTGGGCTCAGTCTGAGCTTCCAAAAAACGAGCCAAGTTTGCTTTCTGCCTCCTTTGATGCAGCTTTCAGAGCACTTCAGCACAAGGATGCAGCAGTGCTGCTACAGTGTCAGCTAAAAAACGCAGCCCACGCTGCATCTGCAGAGGCTTCAGAGAAAGTTTGCCTGTATTTCTTGATTTCTTTTCAGGAAAGCCTGTGCATGAGAGCTCACCAGGGAATGGGAACTCTTCCTTGTAAAATATTTGAGCAATCACTAGTAACTGCTCCATAAAAATGCAGCCTCGTAACACAGGTCAACCCCAAAATAGAAGCTTCTTTAAAAATAACAACCTTCCTTTCTTTCCAGTAAGCCCATTTCTTTCTTCGCAAGTGTAATGATTTAAAAGAGGAATTTTACTAGAAAAAGAAGTTTACATAGCAAATGTGACAATTATTTTGAGTATGTCAATAAATAAAGCCTTTTTTTGCCATCATGAACGTGTCCTCCAGATTCCAGTTACAGACTGCAGCTGGCAGGAGGATAATTTAGCAGTGACTGGCAAGTGAGACTTTTATGAATCCCTGAACTACAAACCGAACACAAGTTAGAAAGGACTGATCCCACTGACAATACTTGGAGAAGTTACATGCAATGGACTGTCTTTGCTATGTGGAAAAGATTTTTTCATTGATGTGATGAATGTTATATTCAGCATCTTCATGGAACAAAGATCCTTCAAACCACAGATCCAAATACTGAATATGATCCATTTTAAGACTGAAACACATATTTAAATGTTTATACTTCTGGGAAAAGCAGATTTCTTTATCCTCTTAGTAAATGATGCTACCTTTAAAGTGCACTGGGGTTATTAAAATATTCTGAACCTGAATTATTAATGGAGAAACTGGCTGAATATTCTATGAATATTTTAATAATGATCCAAATATAGCATGCAATACCAGCATACAGCTAAGACTGATGCTTCTGAAAGCCTTCTTGCCTCTGCAATTCTTCACAGAAATGAGACTTCAGGAGGTAATGGCAAAGCTGTGAGTTTATGTTTAGCTAGGGACCTTCTGTTTGAACTTTAACTTCTAAGAGAATTTATTCTATGTGTTGCTTTGAATACTGATGTACTTGCAAACAAAATTTGATCAGAGCCTTGTTTTTATTATTTTTTACTTTATTTGCAGAAGCTGCTATTCCAGCTGTTAAAGTCTGGTTCATTTAAGTCATTCTCCATACAAAGCACAGCACAGTCCTTCAGCTGGTCCTTTTTAATGGCTAAGACTTCATACAGAGCAACAACAGGTACTGGTTGAGAGAACACAGCCGTATCTGAAAGTCCTGCTGGTGGTCCACTGCTGCTCCCATTCCCTGTGCCTCACAATGCCTGCAGCCTGCCGCCTAGCAAAGGGGATGAGAGCCATACTTTTTTTTTCCCCAATCTTATCAGTCATTTCTTTATGTGCTAAGCTAGAAGAACAAAATCACCTCAGAAGTTGCTTGAGCTCAGAAAATCACCAGAAAGCTGATTTCTATGATCCAGCTGGAAGCATCAACCTTTCACCTTACTGTTCACCTCTCTCACAGGAACCATTAAACTCATTAATTTCGCTGAAGAGGTACCTAAATTCTCCTCATGCATTCAGTATCAGCTCAGATTGATGACCCTTGCTATGAGTAACAGCAAAGGAAAACTGCATGTTTATCAAAGAAGCCAGTATCTCCCATTTTTCCCTGTCTTTGGAATCTCTGAGCTGTCCATTACCCATGCACATCATGCTGCAAACCAGGTTAGCAAGAGCACAAATAGCAAGAGAGCAATTGCACTGATGTGTAAATAATGCAACAGCAAGCAACTAATCTGATTTACAAGACTTGGAAAAGAGGCATCATCCACCTACGTGATGCAAGTCTTCAGGAATGTTTCTGCAACTCTAACATTTTGCAATAACAGTGTTTTCTATCTGTGTCAATGCACAGCTGTAGCAGCACTGAGATGTAGCCAGACACTCCTTTATTCAAATATGATAATGAGGAACTATTAAGACTATTGCTTAATAGTCACACTTGAACCCTGAAGGATGTCCCACTGCAGAGTGGGCCAAAGCTCCTGGCCATGCTAGAAGGCCACAAAGGCAGGAAAATGCTTTCACAAGCCTTCTGTCAAATGCCTTCAGATACTTCTCTCTAGTGCAACACCTTCATACCCAGTTCTGAGAGGAGACAGACAGCTGGAAATTGACACAAACAGGTTCACAGTAGTTTTTTGGTTAAAGGGTCAATGTTATTCTAAATGAAGAGGTGAATATCTGATTATTTGCCAGCCCTGATATAGCCTGGCTTTCATCAGCTATTTCTGCAGCTTAAGTACCTTTTGGCTAATTTGTACAAGTCTATACAGACCAACTAGTGGACAAATTTTTTTTGCTAATTGACCAATGTGTTATGTACTGGTTATATCAACAGCAAACACTATGAGGCTTTCTACCTATAAACATCATCACTAACAACAGAACTTGAACAGAGCTGTTCTTGCCAGTTGGTGGCAACCTATGGGATCTTCTCTTGCCACCCTCTAAATACCATGGCCTGACAGACATTTAACATCTTCTGTAACAACTTTTGATAAGAACAGAATTCCCTGTTTCAGGCTCAACTATTTACTCTGAGCAATAAATCAAAACCCTCTGAATGAGATTAGGTAATCACATAAAATTCATAGGCTAAGGAGACTTCATTTTTATTTCATTGTGAGACTCTGGTCATAGAAAACTTTATCTTTGCCAATAATACAGAAGTGATTCAACCATGAGATGCTTTTGTTCTGAATTTAAACTCTCTTCTCTTCATGGAACATTACTATTTGCTATCAGTATTCTATGTTCCTTGAATGCATGAAAGTAAGCACTGTTTTCACCTTTAACCTCAAACTCTAATTTTTCTGAAAAAAATCACTCAGCATTTTTGCATAACTAACTAAATGTTTAAGCCTAGTCCTGAATGTACTCTCACAAGACAGCATGGAATATGTAACAAATCCCACTCATATGATGACTCCCTTCTCTCAACTCAATTTTATTTCATTCTTGAAAATGAGCAGTCCCTACCCATATCCTCTCGTAAGAAAAGAAATATCATTGCACATTTTCCTCACTAAACATAACAGATTTAAATGAATTAGAGACTTGTTACGTTTCTTTAAATACACCCGGAGTTGTAACTATTTGATCTTCTGTAACAGAAAAACTGTACTACCTTATTTTCATTTAATGGACCTAGAAAAAGACTTCAAAAACACATGTCCCCTTTTATTAACAGGACATTAATATATAATTTTTCCTTTGCTTTTGCAAGTAAAATTGGGCATCAGAACTGAGGGCAAAAGATATTCATCAACAGAATAGTTACCACTGACTTACCACACAAAGACAAAACCACAGCACAGCTGCCACCTGACAAGAGAGCAGGACAGATAAGGATTCTAAACACCCCAAAGGAATTGCGTAACTGATAAAATTACTATTCAGCAAAGCCCAGCTGCAGCACCTTTAAAGGGCTGCATCACAAAACATAACAACGGACAGTAGCACTTTCAGCAGTTTAAATGAGTACCTAGAAAGAGTACAAGAAAAAAAATCCCAAACCTTCAGTAGTCTAATCCTATTGTACAGCTACGTCAAAAGGATGCCTACACAGAAAACCTGCAGCCATAACTACAAAGGGATTCATTTTTTTAATGAGCTGCAGATCACAGGACACAGGTAAGATGGACCACTTTCTCTTCAAAATCATAAAACCAAAGAAGCCAAACAAACCAGGATTTTATCAAATATTTACTTACCATCTTCCATGTCTTCCTCAGTGTTGTTATGTCCGTCAGCCATCGCTACATTCCCATTAATGACAGGATTTTGAGTAATTCTTGGAGGATCATCTGTATCTCCAGCTAAGACAACAAAAAGTACATAAAAATTAATTATCAGAAATTAACTTTTTTGTCTCAGGTAATGCTTATGAGACACATGAATGGTGCACACTTGCACAGAACAGTATTTAATTAAATTATTTCCCCACAATTGTACTGGTATTTGTCTAATGAAAATTCTTCATATAGGTCAATATTTATAGACGAAATAAAAAGTCCACATTAATGTGGAATACAGATACAAAGAACACAAATTGACTTTTAAGTTTCCAAATGGCCTTAAAATCAGCATCTCATAATCAAATCTCATTAAATAAAAACTTTTTCTTGCATTATGCATTTTTACACAGATTCAAGTTTCTAGTAGCAGACTTGCTAAACCAGTAAGTCACTTTAAGACTTCTTCAGTGTTACTGGTTTTCTAAAAAAAACCCTGAACCTCTAATCTAATGTAATGGTAAGATTTAAATCTTACTTAGGGAAAATTGGAAAGGAAATCCTTTAGGATCAAGGAACATTTTAGATATAATATTTTCCAGTTTCTAGCCATCACTGCCATTAAGTTTTGCTACAGTGACCATTACATATGTAAATGCCACTACACCAAGAGATATGAGACAACTCAATGAACTGAAACCCCGCTATTTCTCAAATGCATTGCTTTGATTGAGCAAGCACCTTCCTGATTCCTCCAACAACCGAACAACACCTCCTTCCATTGCTTCCACACCAAAAGCCAGTGGATAGTTTCAGCATGATTATACAAAGTGGATATATTCTTGGATAAACCAAACTGAGTTTTATAATCAAACTGTAAAACCTATAAGCCCCTGCAACCATCTCAAGGACAAGCACTACTTAAAAGACACTAATTTAAAAGCAAGGTTTTTCCTTATTATACAAGTCGTGCTATTAACTTACACATTCTACTATGCCTCAAAAGTCCCAAGGTCACCGATTTGTGTAACCAGGAATAGTCTTATACCCAAAAGCTACACACAAGTTATTGCCTGGGGATGCAGGTAACCTCCGCACAGGAGGGAAACCATTCCCAAGGGACACAGCGCGATGCCAGCTCCAACACAGCAGCCTGGCCGTGCCCTCAGCCGTCAGCACCCTGGACAGAGCCGCCCTCGCCACGGGCCCTGCCGAGCTCCCACCCGGCTCCGTGCTCCACACGGGCACGCAGGGATGGATGCCCACGGACCGGGGTGCCCACGGACCCGGGTGCCCACGGACCGGGGTGCCCGGCTGTTTGCAAGAACTGCCAACTAACCTGGACATTTGCCTTCTACCAGATTGCAGCTGAATCTCTCCTGGGCAAAAGGGACAAACACAAGCGACAACGGGAATCACTGTGTGATTATCTCCCAAGTCTTTCAAAAGCCAGGGAGGAGCTCGCACAAAGGTAGGATAAGCCACGGGGGAAGTGCAGTAGGATCAGTCAGCAAGTGCTTCAGAGTTCTCCCTCTCCTCAGAACACAAAATGCTTTTGCAGCCTCATTCCAATTCACAGCACACAGGAAGATACTTTCACACCCGGCACTCCTATTCTGATTGTTTACTCTCCTAGTAAATCCGCACAAGTAGTAACCTCTGCCCTCAGCACGACAGAAACAGCTCCGGTTAAGGACTTACTTCTGGATTAGAGCCATGCTAGATCACGAACTTAATGCTCACACACGGCTTTTGGAAGCTTATTAGGGTGCAGCACATCTCACTGAGGTACCAGTGAAAGGGCTGTTGTGAAACATACAGTGTGCAGCACCCACGACAACACGTGCACTTTTCTACACTCCCAGTTTTAGAACAAAAGCAAAATTAAGTATGACTTGAAGTTTTGACTTTGTAAGAAAAAGGGCTGCAGAAGATGAGCTCGGGTGTGGTAGAGCCTCAGGGGTCCCCTCAGCAGCAATCGGCACTGGCAATGCTGCATTGGAACAGCAAGTTAAAGTAAAGATTTACTACAACAAAATTATGGAGGGACAGGTTTGAACTCCTGCAACTCAAGAGCAGGAAAAATGATAAAAATCAAGAGTGAGAAGGAAAAGATCTCCATTTCTACATCCTGCCTTTCCCCCCCTCCCCCCTTTTTTTACCAGCACGGGCTGGTCTAAACAGAAAGCTGTCCTCTGGGTCACTGCTATCTAGAAGCATACACCATGTTCTCAAAATGCAACAATTGTTTACACTGAATTAACACTTTTTTTTTTTTTTTTAAATTAGTATTCTTCCTAAAGTTATCATCAGTGCAACTTAATATCTGGAAACAACCTGAAGCGAACACCTGAGGAATAGTTCAATTTTCATTAAAAGCACATACAATGTTTTCTTTCAACAGGGAATTTAAATGTTGACACTGTGTTTCATGGGGAAAGAACTCTCCTTAACTAAGAAAGTAAAGAGCTTTCTAAGAGATACTGCTCTACCTCCTTTGAAAGTATGAGGAGTTAGAGAGCACAGCAATAGCAATCAACTTAAACAGAGACAGCTTCTGAGAGATACTGTTTAGTGATAAGACAAATGAACCATGATGAATGCCCTTGCTTCTTCTTCTGACATATATGGACAAAAAGTTTGTGATACAGCTTTCAGATATGGAAACTAGATAACACTAGTCAATGTTTTTGGCTTCTGTGAACAAAGGAAGCTTTTTAACTGCTAATAAAATTCAACTAATCCTTTAAACAAACAAAACACAATCCCTCTTCAACAGATATGCTAGCAAGCAGTATGACAAAATACATTTTCTACTAGAGCACTGAAAACCAGTAATTTGTGTTTTCCTCTCTTGTCCTTAAGAGCTCATAGGAAAGAATTGTAAAATCATACCAAGATTTAATTAAGAAATATGTTTTCCTTTGCCTCAAGCAGAGGCAATGCCACAGACTTAGTCAAATTACACATTACAGGATTAAGAAAGAGAAAACATACCTGTCCACACTGGCCAGGAAAACCTTCCTACCACACATACTACTTAATACACTGCTGTCTTTAATGCAGCTTAAACCACAGCGTGTCAACATCACGCCAGTCATGTCATCTGTCCATTCCCAGATCAGAATGCCCAGTTTCAATCATATCCCTGGAATAAATTTGAGATGCAGTCTATGAATCAACTGAAAGTTAACATAAACCACATCAATTAAGGACCTTATGCATAGGAAAGCAACCTTATGAATAGGAAATGTTTTTAACTCTTTAAATACATTACTCAAAAATATTAAATAAATACAGCCTTCAGTAGCAAAACTGTAGACATTGTAAGACTGTTTTGTAAGCATTGGCTTTCCACCTCCCCAAAATGCAACACATAAACCTTTGTAGATATTCTTTTGTTACAAAAAGGAATGCAAGGCAACATAAAAAAATAGTGATGACAATTTCTTCTGAAACATTTAACATCACATACCATTTTCTCTCTGCCCATAGCACTGTGTTATAAATGAAAAATACATCTTGAAGAGTTTAAAGGGGGTCTCTGAGTTTGGAGGTTAAGACAACTTCCAAGAAGACACATTTCAGATGTTAGTTTGTGCAAAAAAAGAGCTTTCACTTAGTTACTGAAAGATCATGAATGCTGAAATAAGTCTGAGATATGTGACTGGAACAAAACTGAAGCGTGACACCACAGCTTGGGAAGCTGGTAAGAAGTGTCAGTCAACCTTACATAGACAAATTACTGGATTATATATAAATGACTCCGCAGGTGCACACTTCTTATCACTCATTAACTAAGTCTGTTACTGAAGTGTTGAGATGAAAGCCTGAAAGCAAAATGGTTGTGGCAATTGCTGCAGGGGAAAGCGAGGGAGAGAAGGAAAAAAACCCAACCAAATTCTCTGAAACTATAAACTGGCCATGCAATGACAGACCCTACAGAAAGTATATATATTTAAAAAATCTGCTTGTTATGGACTATGAGCTCAACATTATCATATTCAAATACTCACACCATTAAGCAATCAGAATTAAAACAGCATCAGTGTTTTAAAAAAAACCAACCCTGTATTCAAAAAAGGCTGTTCAGATGGATTCCACCTGTTTAATAATATGAACTCAAGTGTCACTGAAAGATACACTGCTCTGTTCTACTGTTCACACAATTCAAATCCACAAGGAAGGAATCTCAGTTTGCCGTATTTTTTTCCTACCGATGAGAAAGCGGAAAAGATTTTGTCAAGTTCATATGGCCTCTGGCATAACTTAAATCCTGTTCTAAGACAGGAGCACTGCAGAGTGCTCCGTCCCTGAGCTGCAGGACATTGCTCAGCATAAACACGTGTTTGCAGTAACATGTGGCCAAAAGCTACAGAATGACTCCACAATCACAGCAATTCCACTACAACAGAAACTGCCTCTATTTTAAAAGCTATGACAGCGAGCTGTAACTTTACTAGCTGGCTTTCAGTCATGACTCACATCACAGCAATAGTCAAAGTCTGAAAGATTATTTATAATGTTTGTCATTAGCTTTTGGAGCTGGCAGCCACTGAGGAGACACTGAAGCAGTCTCCGCAGCAGGTTATGAAACATTTGTTTCCTCTTGAGGTTAAGGAGACCACAGCGGAGGAGTAATAGTGATACTAAAAACTTGGTTACAGTTATCACACACATCCGTCTCACACTGGAAATCACTCGGACTGAGGGCTTTTAGTTCCTGCAGACAGTTTGCACAGCCCTCCATGCAGCAGTGCCACAGCAATCCCAAAATGAGCAGGGAATTGCACCAAGGGCAGCATAAGCAGCCTCAACAGGGTCAGTCATTCACAGCAGCTTTAAGAGTACCATGAACTTTCATATCCGGAGTTTGGCTTTTAGTGGAGGAACGCAGAAAACAACATGACTTTCTCCTCTTCTGCTCGACTAAATGGACATTCCAGAATCAAAGCCTTCATGAAAGTTTTTATAAGGAGCGTTTTTCTTTTTAAATACAAATACAACACTATATACAGATATGACTGGGGGGGGTGAATTCCAGTGGATGGATGAGCCTGCAGTAAACACTAAGAAAAGGACTTACTGAGTAAAAATATAAGGTGGCAGGAGATAAGAATAAAGTCAGAGAATGCAAATGAGCAATGCCCATGCTGTAGCAGTCAACCTACATCAGCATCAAGGATATCCACTGCATGCTCAATACACAGTCGAGGTCTAGCTTTGCACCTCAGCATCAGGACTCAAAGCTGTCACATCCCCCAGGGCAGCCCAGCAGAGCCACGGTCCTCTGCACTCACTACAGAACATCTCTTCAATTGTGGAACAAACCAGAATCTCTTCAAAAGCTTTTAATTTTTTTTTTTTTTAAATGCATCAGTATTTTAAATAAATCAACATCTAGAAGTTTACTTCAGTGCACCGTTTAGAATACCAGCCTGACATGGATAATAGCACACAAGTAAAAAAAAAAATAAAGAAATCACCACTGCTAGAAATCATAATGAATAAACATTCTGTGATTTTGAGTGTTATAATAAATATCACCTCTTTAACCACCAAAGTGACCCTTGCTATTGTAGCTATTGGGCAGCATATCAAAACACATAATTGAGAAATTCCTAAAGCAAGCAGGAAATGTCATGCTTTCTGAAGCAGTTACCGGACTGTGGTGCAAAGAGGACACTAAAAAGACTCAAACAGAAAGCATGAATATTACTTATTGGAAGCAAACAAGAAAGTTAGAAAAATGTGAAGGAGATGATGAACAAATACCTGCCTTGAGCTGGAAGAAACAATGCCAACAGGTTACTTCACAACTCTGTAGCAAACACTGCCCAGACCATGCCTGTAAGGGCTGCAGGCACTCCAGTGGAACTGGTTTTTATGTGGCTGTTAACAGCTCACAAGAAAACTTGTGGGCTCCAGCAGCTTGCTTCTCCAGAAGTCTGGAAAGCAGCTCTCTGAAAGCCAGATGAACAGGCAACAGTCCCAAGAGGCAGGGTTTAAAAAGAATAACCAAAAACCAACCAACCAACCAAACAACAAGACCAAAAAAAACCCAAACCAACCACGCACACCAAAATTAGCCAAACAAGCTCCCAACTCCATGACCTGAATGGAATCATTTACAGTAGTCAATCTTTGAACTACTAGAAGTGTTCAGTCAAAAATTTCCCCTCACTTGCCTTGGAAGAACTCAGCTTTTCCAAAGTAAGAGAAACTATTTGGCCTCTAATCCCTACCTGCAGTTAGAATACAAACACCACTTATTGCACAAAGGGACTCAAGAGAAAAGGAATTAAATGAAAAGCATTCTACACAGCTTCATTTTTCCAGGACAGTCCTAGGTTGCTATAATGAAAAATCTAAAGAGGAATCAAGCAATTTCTATACTGTGGCTGCCTCTCAAAAGGCATCCAAAAATAAAGCAATTCACCTAAAACATTTCAAAGGTATGAAACAGTAACAGAGACTGAGATTAATTTTGGCCAGTAGAATGGGAGGAGGGGAAAGGGAAGTACATAAAGCCCCATGATCCTGTGGATCAAGATGTAGGTATCTGCTGTCACAGATGTTTCCATGATTTGTAAATATTATGTCATTTCTCTTAGCAGTTAAAAATTAATTCTCCCATTAGCAAAATTTGCGATCTTTTGCTATGGTTTCATTTATTCTTTTTCTTTCTTTATGGTTCATTACTTGATCCAGTGCCAAAAGGTATCTAGAAATGTATGTACCTTAACAAGAAAGTTATGAAGGACAATGACTAAGTCTTAAGGGGAAAAAGCTTCTAGAGAAGTTATCAGAAGGCAAGAGCCAAGCTTACAGACTAAGGGAGAAAGGTATTAGGGGCATAGGAAGCGAGCAGATTTCCAGCTAGGGAAACAAGATCTTCAGTGCTTTCAAAATATGCCTTAGTCCATTTAGAAAGAAAGAAGAAAAGACATTTATTTACTAAAGAGCAAGTAGCCAACGTTAGATCTTAAAAAAACAAAACAAAACAAAACCCAAACCAGTATTATATGGAAGCCTCTTGCTCTCAAACTGTCATCTGAAACAAGTAATTATTGCATTATTGACTGGGAATTGCAAATCTCCCACAGAAGGAGATGATGTTACACAAGACAGCAAATGAAGAACTGGGATGGAACAACTTCCTGGAAGCAGACTCATCTCTGCCATGCCTCCAGAATATGTAGCAATGACTAGACAGACAGTAACAACACTGCAGCCACCACTTATTACACTGATCAATCATTATATTCCTGCTGCCTCCATTCCCATCACTGGGTCTGCCCAGCCAGAGAGGACATTTTGACAAAGCACAGGACGGCCAGACTGGTTTCTAACTGTGCCAATGTAACTAATGAATGGGAACAAAACTGTATTAATAGATTACATGATTATTCTATTCTTAGATAAAACAAAGCAATTACACTCTAAGAAGCCCCTGAACACTGAACAACACACATGAACAATACCAATCTGTAAGGTAAACAGTATCAGAAGCTTCATCCCACTGATACAGTTATCTTCATGCAAAAACGAATGGGAGGTACAATGTAACTTTGGGGATAGAAAAATAGATGAGAACAAATAGCCTATGCAGAACCTGCTCTATAACTAAGCAGCTTGCTGCAGCAACTCACTTATCTGCTGATCTTCAAAGACAGGAGCAGGCTGATGCCACTTTACAAAACAAAACTCTTAAAATGTTTTAAAAATGTGATTAACTTCCTACTGACACGTAAAAAGCATTTAGGGTATTATCAATACAACTACTCAGTGAACTTTAGGCTGCCATTGAAGAAGTCACCCCAATATTTGCTAAAACCAACAGTGACTAAATTACCGGCTTTCAGCGGTTTAACCCTTTGCTTTATGAATAATTCAATGTCAGATGAAAGACTGTGTGAACCAGAGTGCCGTTTGGACACTAAAAACACACCTGTAATTATCCAACAAATTTACAACTTATGCTCTTGGTAAAGGAGTGTGTATAGGCAGCCTTCACATTTCAAGGGATCTTTCAAACGCTTTTTAAGCCACAGGTGTTTAATAACTGGGGTAGACAGCAGCACTGGCATGAGATTTTCTTCAGTAGAGTGAAATTATTTATCGGAAGACACCAACCTGCCTGTCTCATTATTCTGGCTTTATGCATTATACAGTGTCACAACCTCTTGACACTCACCAGGATAAGAGAAGGTGTGCTGAAAAATCACAGTTCCTTTTCTTAGTCTGAAGAAATTTTTTTAGGTTATGCTTCTAGAAAACTATCAGATCAGGAAGAAATGCAGGAAGACTGCTTCTGGCTATCCTGTAATACTCAAAAAACAGTAACTAGAACAGTTGACAGGATAAATTATTTTCTTCCATGATCAGAAAAGGCTGAAACATCACAAGTGCCATGACCTATTATGGCAGCAGCTCCTGGACTTGCACTACCTTCTCCTTGCTGTATCTAGAGCAGCAAGGCTACAGAAGCAGCTACCCCAACTCGTCATGTCTTGTCTCTGCACATTCCAGAGATGGCAGTGTGATTACATCTCTGCTGGGATCGGGCACTCGGTCCCAACCTACCGAACACACCCTAAACAATGTGTTTTTCCAGTATCACACCCCTCTTTATGTTTTACTGCTCTACTGAGTAATGGCCTTCTCTATTGCAACAACAAAGTCTACCATCCATGGCATCACTAGAGAGGTGGCAAAACTACTCACAGAAAAAAGGAAGTTCTGACAGAGGGAAGAAAAGGATGCACCCTCAGCTGGAGCCAGGGCAGTCCAGGCATTTATGTTTGTGTGACACTTTACCCAGCATGCTACAGTGCTGTGGACATGATCATGGTGTGTTTAAGACAGACAATTAAAAAGCAATTAAATTGAGTATGTTTGGATAATAATATGAGCACATCATGGAATTAGTGATTCTGCTCCCATTAGCACTTCTCTCTTTCCTTGTGGAAGTCTAGAAAAGCACACACCTCCACCACCAGAACCAGCACGATTTTTATTACTTGGATACATACATTACACAGAACTCACTTCTGTATCATTCTGGATGAGTACAATCCAGAGTCTCAGAAAGTCTTGGGGTACATCTATTTAATTAACTACAATAACTGAACACTCACAATATGCTTAAGCAGCAAAAGGTTTTGCACATTTACCAGTAGCATAAAACATTGCCTTACATGGGTATGATCACACATACCACTTGCCCAAACTAGCTCTGAAGGTACAGTGCTTCTGCGCAGTTACTTTGCTACAGAGTCAAAATATTATTCATCACTATTTCAGATTCTGCAATTCTGTTTTGAGACCAGAATCATCCTTACAGCGAATGCTAATTGCACTGCTCACTCCTGAACTCAGCCTTGAAGCATGCTGAGTTTTGATCACACTAGCAGTAGCACAGAAAATAGCCTGAATGTATTTTCCTAATAGTGATGCGATTTTTAAACTGTTGAAACACTGTTGATCTGTCCATGTTGGAGTTTAAAAGCAAAAATAATTTCCTAGTAGAGAACAACACCAGATAATAATATGGATTTGCACTGGAATTAATTTTATAGGCACTAGAAGGAAAAAACACAAACCACCTACTTTAGCCCCATCCTTTAATTTACCTTTAAACAGAAAAGATCACTCCAAACCACAGAAACTGTGCAATGTGCCCAGAAACCTCACATTTAGGGATCTAACACCTCCAGCATTTGTTCCTGTTATTTTCAGTAATGCTTTTAAAGGTCTATCCTTTATTACTGGAGATTTGCTAACACTGAGCTTGTTTTCCCTCTTCCTCTTATGCTCCCTCCTGTGCAGAAAAATGGATAGATACATAAAGCAGGTTCACAGGAGTCACAGACAGATACTAATTCTGAGACTAGGCTTTGGTGAGAAGAGGGAAAGGCAAATAAATCAGATTCATGAAAATAACATTAAATACTACATATAACTGTGAAAAAGCAGGCAAGCACAGTTAATCGTGTTTCCTTCTCACCTGACAACACAAACAAGCTTAAATGCAGGCTCCTTTGCTGCATAGTAAGAGTCAAAATCAAATATGCTCACAAGAAAGTACTCCTTTGAGGAGGACTATGGAACATGTTTCAAAGGTGGCTGTTGTAGCAAAGCAGCCTGAAATCACAGGCCAAAGCATCTCCAAACTTGATCTGGTAATCCTATGGCAAACCTAGGAAAGTGCAAAAGCTGTGTCCCTGAGGACACAAAGAGTGGTGATTTCTGCCATGCCCCTGGATGCATACACTGCCCAGTGGGGATGCACAACTGGAAGATCTCAAAAGCACAGTATCTGACTACATTTTTCTTGAGGTGGTGGCTGCGGCAACCAAGAACCACTCCATACTCTAATTAGCACGGTGCACTGAGTACTAGAGCAATCTGAAATGTGGAAGCAGAAAGATATTGTTTATACAGAAGAACCGTAAATCAAGCCTGTTGTGTGTGCTGGTTTGGCTTCTCCATGACTAGAGAGGGATACAGGATTTTCTACTACTTACAATACACAAGGGACTTTGTATTAAATTACCAGAATGCAAGTTTAAAGAAACAAAATCTGCTCTCCAGACTTTTAGCACATATTTCCTCAGTTATCCAGGACCCTTCCTAGTCTACTCAGTCAATACCACTAAACAGCCATTTGATACCTTGTACCATCTTTATTTTCCTTGCTGTAACTTCTTTACTTCTCCTATACCTTTTCAAGATGGTGGAGGAAAGCAAGGCTGTTAACCAGGCTGCACTCAGTGTTCGAAATGCAGCAGCACAGTGAACTTACACAAAGCATTTATTATTCCCAGTTCACTTCCAAAGGCGATGCAGTGAATGGAAGAAGATTCTATGAGGAGTGCTGAAAAGGTACAGAGGCAGCATGGCCAGGCTCAGACACCCTCGGGGTGTGCACAGCAGGGAAGGGAACTCGCCATCCCTCCCCTGCACTCACGTTTAACATCAGCATCTGCCACTGACAGACCTCAATTCACCAGGTTAAACAATTTTGCTCAACCCAGGGTGGCTAATCTTATGCAAATATTCAGGGTTTCCATAAGGAGCTTTTGAACATTCATACCAGGAAACCTGTTACCAGCCTAAAGTTTAAAAAAAGCCCCCAAACCAAAGTTCCTGAGAACAGAGTTTTGCAGAATCTATAAAACTTTACTGTAGAAAAAAAAAAAAAAAAAAAAGCCTATTGCCACAGTGTTTGGCACTTTTAATTCAAACTAAGAGCAGGCCGAAGTCATGCTTCTCTTCCACTTCAGGACAAACATTCCCAGTCATGGAGAAGCATCCAGGCGGCATGGGGCTGGGAGCAGGATCAGCCCTACAGCCCCAGGTGGGTTTCCTCCTGGTTTGAGCAGCCAACTGCTCTGAGCAGCCTCTGCTCCGAGGAAGCACCGCGGCAGTGAAGTGCAGAGCTGAACCAATTAGCGTGGGGTGCCCGGTGCTGATAAATCCTAACCTCATGTCAGGGTCGCTTTTACAAGTGTAGATTAACCGTGGGGAAAACGACAACAACAATTAAACCATTCAAGGCCTGAGGTTTGGGGTTGTTTTGTTAAGTCCTTTATGTGAACTGATCCACATGCACACGTGCACGGCCTGGTAACACAGGAACATTTACTGCTTCCTGCCAGCCATACAGAGAGCACTGCTGACAAAATCATTATTTTCTACTGAAATTCAGTTTTCACTGTATTTAGTAACAGATACATTTCAAGCATAATAGTAAGCTATGATTTTAAGAGATTCCTACTACAAAAAAAAAAACAATCTACACTTTGGGTTAATTTTAACATTTGTTTTCGATGTAATTAACTAGAAGTAATTATACTCTCATCTAAAATTAACAACTGCAAAATGAGCAAAACAAAAAGCGTTCCTTTTTTTAAATGAGATGATATGGAAAAGAAGCTGCTTTCTTGTTCTCTAAGACCCAGATTTCAGAGTTCTATCCTCCACTAGTTTCCCAAATTCCTGAAAGACATGGTTCCCGGGAGCTTTTGAGGTTGTTCCTTAATAAGCTCAATTTTCCAGCCCTGTCTGTTAGCACTGTGCCATATTCTACAAAAGCTTCACTGACCAAAGAGGACAAGCAGGGAATGACTGCATGGAAGGGGTGCCCAGCTGGGACGTGATGCCCCTGCCTTGAACAGGCAAAAGGCTCAGGGCTGGTGCCCCAGGGAGCAGAGGCTCTAGGGCGCTTTCACCCATCCTGCTCCCATTTGGAAAACCCCTTCCCTGCATCAGTGTCCCCATTTTGGCTGGAGTCTCCATGAAGATTTTGGGGTCTAGACACTCCCAAGAAAACCCAGCCATTAAATTTCTGGCCAGCCTTAAGCTATGGAATCATCTGCCAGGTGGCTGCTTTCTCCTACTTTGTAGCATAAACACTAGCAATCATTAAAATAGTTTTAAAAGCCTTAACAGAGCACTGAACCAAGAGTTTTCCTCAGTCTCTACAACAGAACCATTAAATCCCAAAGCAGTTTATGCTTTCTTCAGCATTCATTTTAACTAAGATTTTACCTTTATTTTCCCCTTCCATTCTGACAGCAACCTTCCTACCCCCAAGTGTTAATGCAAGAAAATAATTATTTAGGCTCTAAGAAAGAGTTGATTATTGTTGTAAAATATTCTGAAGATCAGCTTCACTTTACTGCTTTGAAGATGAAAGTTACTGTACCAAAAACATCCAAATGTTAGCAGACACCAAAATTAGCACTAAACAGTGTTAATTATTTAATACTGTCTACACGGAGAACAACTTTCTTCAAACAAATAACACAGCTGAAAAACTGTTTTGTATGGAATCTCCAGTGTCAGTCTCCACTATTTACCACTGAATTCTTAAAAGAATGCAGAATGGGAACTTTATAATCCTCAGCTAAGCACTCCACTGACAATTTTATCACTTTTCTTTGTCAGCAATTTTAAGTCACATTCTTTTCTTACTGAAAACAAAAGAAAACTTTTAAGTGACTAAAAAAGCTCTTCCTGTTTAACTATTCAGTGTTAAATAGCCAAGCAGCTGTTCTGGTGCCAAACAGGCTGCCATGGGACCATGGAACCAAGTCCCTGCTTCCCCAGGCCTATTAGTTAAGCAATCACTATCAGAAACGAAGTTATACTTTGTATTCTGGAGAAAACAGTATACAGACCCAGCCACATACAGATTTTGACGCTAACTTGCTTTTCCAAATCCTAACACAAACACACTGAAATCTATGAGGCAAAGAAACTGCTGCATACTCCTCTACAGGCACATTAGTTGTGAAAAGCCAAATTCAGACCTCCAAACCCGAGAAACTTGTAATGCAAACAAGAGGAAAAAAGAACCTACTGATAAAACACTGAAACACCTCTAAACAAGCAATCTTTTAGAACTATTCTTTATCACAGACAGAGCTTGAACCCTGTGCCTCATACAGTAACATCTGCAGCTGCAAACTTCAAAACTACATGGTTTATGCAAACAACTATTTCAGAAACAGAAATACGAAGGATGCATTTAAGAAAGACGACCTCACACCTCTGTAATTAAATTTTCATTTCATTTTACAGAGCAACCAAATGTCAGGGGTGGAGGGATAATGATGCTTCTGATGGAGTTCATTGTATATGGTGCGGCTCTTGGATATTTCAGTGCTCTTGGTAATGTCCTGTTGTGTTACCATCCCAAAAAATCACCCAAATTAGTTTTCCCCTGTAAAGGGAGACGAAACAAGTTGGTCAAAATTCTTCTCTTTCTTTGGAAAGCCAAGTTAGTTCACATGTGGCAGCAGTTATAATTAGCACATTTTTCATCAAAAATACATTCTGAAGAGGAAATTGTACTTCACTGCTCACATGCTTGTTGCATATTTACTTTCTTAGTACATATTACATTTATTTTTTGTTTCATGGCCCAAATCCTCAGACAGTATTTCAATAGCTTTCTGGTCAACTATTCTTAGAACGTAAGGGCAACAAAACAGACTTGAAAATGCATTTTAGGACAGCTGACTACTGCGTGTCACTCAGTGAATTACATCTTTCCTATGCTTTGCAGAACACCCTAATTCCAGAAATACACTCCCAATCTCAATACTCTATTCTTTCTGGCAAATCTTCCCAACTACTTCTATTTTCGCTCCACTGCTAGTACCACTCATCTGAAGCAAATTTTGAGGACTTCCAAAATTAATTACTGCCTTCCTGCTTTGCCTCTGGCTAGAAGCTGGTATAAACACCACCACCAAACTAAGCTGTATCTCAGATTCCTTATTCTATTGATGATGAATGATTCTTCCTTTGTCTTAGGAAAACCCAAAGTCCCTTAAGTTACTCCACACCCTGTATTTTTCTCTCTAAAATGCAGCATTTGTGGTCTGTGTCATCATCAGCCACTACAACCTCACACACAGCTGGGACGGAAACCCTCACTACTCGCGCTTCTTTTGCTCCAGTTAGCCCATTCACATTCCCTGCTACAGCTTTTACCCCACAAATGCCCTCGCTATTTGGAGTATACCCCTGGAGCATACAAGAGCGGATTTTCTGTCACTACTGGATCCTCATCTAATTTCCTCTCTTTTTCCTGGACTACTTTTCCATGACTTTAAAACTGCTAACAGTTTTCCTTGAAGGGGTGTGAGCATGGGATAGTGCATAGCAGTGGATCACAGGGGAGAAGAGAAAAATAAATCCATAGAGGTACACCACAAACTGTCTAATATATAATTCCTGGCACTTCCTTAGCTCCAGACCTTTTTCACCAAAAAAATTCAATTAAGAAGCCATAAAGATGTTTCTTCTTTCAGAAGCAGAAAGGACATGATTTAAGAGATCTTACTGAAGAAATAGAAGCACATACAAAAAAAAAGTATCTGCAATTAATGTGCATTATTTACAGGTTTTTCATTCAAAAGTCACTAATTTTTTAATGCATTAAACTAACCGAACTCAAGCAGAGAGTTCCAGTTTAAATACCATTACAGACAGGTCAGACCCAAACCTGAAACAAGCTCCAGATGTTACTGGTCAAAGTCAGAATTAGACCAGGATTTAAGAATTACTAGAGACAGTAATAATTTAACTACAACTGTTATCCCTTCAGGAAGGGGAAACTTTTTTTCTGAAAGAAAGGAAGAGACACACTGTGCCCTTGCAGTAACGAAGAGACATAAAAGACAATTTTAAAAAAGGAGAAGATAAAATAGGGACTGAAAAGAGAATGCTTACTTTAGTGGTTACTTTGCTGGAGGATATCAGGGAGGAGAAGCTGCTCTCTTGGACACAGTACTCAGACCAGCAAAAGAACTAAACTGACCCTTTGAAGGAATATTCAGTTATTTTACCTACAGAAACCAGGTGGCTGCAAGCGGTGGTGCTGTGCTTATCCGGGCAGTAACACTACACTGGCATACTTCGAGCAGCCAAGCTACACAACAGGAAATTTATCTGTGCACATGTAACAGGAGAGTCTTTACCTGTTTAAGCTTGTTCACAAACCCCATCAGACACAACAGATTATCTAGATTTTTACCTAGCAGATGTACTTTTTTCCCCCATTACATCCTTTGACCATAAAAATGTTAAAATAAACATATGCGGTTTGATTTGCTCTAATTCATATGGACAAACTCAGGTATTTTACCGTCCCTGTGATGTTTTATTATTGATGCATTTTCAGCACACTTTAAGATCAAAGAAACCCCACAAGACCAGAAAGAGAGAAACACAGACAAGGGGACAGGGCGAGTACATCTCTGTCTCACTTTGACTTGGACAATCTGGGTAAACAAGATATTTCACTAAACACCCAGATGATAATCTGTGGGATGCTAGAGATGTCTGGGATTTTATCAGAAAACTTCTATCAAGCTGCAGGATCTCCCCATCCTGCCCTTCTCAAGGCAAGGCCCTGGGATTTAAGCCACCTGTGGCTGTATGGCAGGAGAGAGGCAACCCACCCCAAGGACCAGGCTGCACATACAGGAAAAATGCCACATCCACTGCTGCTGGGTTACACAATGCAAGATAAAAAGGTGCTCCTTCAGTGTACAAAACACTGCAAATGCCACCCTCTCTTCTTTGAAAATTAAAATACTGACTTCAAAGTGCTGACACAAAATAAATGACCCCAGAACAAAGAGAAACACCTTTCAATTAACTTCCAGGCACCTGGTTTTAGCTTTTGCTATTGCTTGTGCCATCTTACCTGCCTAACACATGCAGTGTTCACAGCCAAATTTGGCCAATGTGGTTGGGGAGGAAGGGTATTTTCATTATTTTCTGCAAATCCTATTAGCAACCAACTCCAGGAATTTCTCAACCAAGCAGAAACGCTACAAATGTAACGATTTCAACACCAATAGCGCTTATTCCCTGCCTGAATATAATCCAGCACCCTTGAAGTCTGAGCATATTCCAAATCCCTGCAAGCTTCCTTCTCAGGCACAATTCTGAACTCACCCTGGTGAGCTGTACAGGGAACATCCACCTGACCTGAATGCTGAGCTCCAGTTACTGCGCAAAAAGGAAGACTATTCCACATCTACCAATAAATGCACTCCCCGCGCATTTGCACACATGCACACAAACTCAAGACACCGGTCCCAAGCAGGCCAGCAGAATCCTGGCATCCCTCTGCAGCTGAGGTTAAGAACCAGCATGGAGTGACAAACTCCTGCTACACAACAGCACTGCCTGCACTGCATTAATTGTGTGTTACAACTACTGCTCTAGGGACAAATATGGTATTTTTGTAGATAAAAAAGTCTGCTGGACATGCAGAGTTTCCATGTGATTTTTGTTATCAGTTTTAAAAAGTATGCAATCAGATTGGATCAACAAGGTACAGCTCTCACACTTTCTGTTCTGTGAGGACTAAATCAGAAACAGTCGTATTGGTATTATTTATAGAATTTAGTATTACTTTAGTATTACTGACACTATTATTGTAATACTCAATTTATATAAATACTTTATCTGAGATGAAAGCGATGTTTTATTTGTTATACTTGGTCTGGCCAGATCTTGAACAGGATCAGCAATCCAAGTACCAGCAATACAGTTTCTCAATGTCCAACAATCAGAATCCATGCTTATGCAGGCCCATAACCTTCATGATGCTTTATCTTCAGGGAGAAACAGAAAGAAAACCAGACAAAAAGCATGAGTTCTAGGGCTTTAAGGGTTTTCAGTTTCTGAGTTTTGTCAGAAATACAGAGAGGATGAGTGAAAAGCTCGGCAGGTACATGATGTACACAGATGGCAGGTACAGGATGTTCACACAAGAGCTGTTCCTGCCACTGCTGGGTCCTGCTACCTCACTGGCGCTCTATAAACTTCTTAAATGGTAACATGCACTTCATTATGGCTCGAACAACTTAACACCAATCCTTGTATTTGGTTATCACTGCTTGAAAAAACACATCTCAAAGAGCTGGGAGAGCTCTATGGAAAGGAGCAGGTATTTCTCACTACTACATGTGGCATATCTACAGTAATTTATATTTTCTCCCAAATCTTACAACACACAAAGTGATTAAACAATCTGGATAGGCCATAAATCAAATTATTCAGGTATATTCAGGTGCTGAGCTACCATTAAAATAGCATCTTAAAATAGCTTTTGCTGCTGCTGAAGATCACAGAGCAGTCCAAATTTCTCTGCAGATCAAGGAGGCAGCTGCATATATTCAACCACTACAGGACTTACAGATCTTAGTGAGTAAATTAACATGTGAAGGAAAAACAGTAGGGTGAGGAAAGCATTCCAGCTCCCAGAAAATTCAAGCCCACTTAACACAGCCAAGTATACAGCTATCTTCTGAATATAAGCTGAACTTCTGAAATGAACGTATACCACTAAAAATTCCATGTTATCCAAGTGCTGGCACCACTCCCTGCCTAGCAGGCAGTTAACACACCATCTTCTTTCTCTGCGGCAGCACGAAAAAGGAGCAGGTACCCCTCCAGCCTCTGCTCAGGTCCAAGGACCACCTAGACAAGGCTGCAACCAAGAACAAGGCATCTTCCCAGCTGCCCACTTCTCCAGGTGCCCTTCTGAACTGGATCAGTAGGTAGGGCACAATTTTTCTTTTGGAAGCAGTTACCTATTTTCAAAGCTTCTCCTCCCAGGGCACCTCTTCCTCTACCTTTGGCGCACCCTCCTCTGGGAAAGGGGCATAGAGCAGGGTGCTGCCATCCCAACAGGTCACCCAGCCGGGAGATGGCTCCCATGGAAGGAGTGCTGCCAGGAACAGGACAGGGGCCACATTAACTGGCTACAGGGTGCAGCACATCCCCATTGGAGAAGCAAGTTACCAAATGAATAACCCCTCCCCAAATTTCTGAGCACAATGTAGAAATCAAAATTGCACACTACCAGCAGCGGGTTTACAACACCGAGAGTTTAACTAGCTTCTCACAGAAGGCAATAGTCCATATTTAGGGTAGAAATTAACCATAATTGCTCAACAACTCCATTTACTTTAAAAAATTTCTTACTCCAGAAAACCCAAGTATCTATTTACAAAGCTGTATGCTACCAAAATTTTAAATACTTCTATTGTACACTCATCCTTTGATTTAATAAAGCATGCATCTGAGGTGGTTAATATGCATTTCAAGGTATATTAAAAGTGAGAGATCAAAAATTAGCACTAGCCCAGTTAATCTCTGCCAATATTTTGCTCCAGCTACACTAACTAGACTCTGTCTAGCATTAAGTTCATCAGTACTAAGCCAGTTTTACCTTCATAGGTCTAACCAGTGAATGTGATGCTAATCGCAATAGGCATACTTTAAGCTCAATTCAAAATGACAGAAATTTCATGCATCTTCTTCTGCAAACTTTCCAGATCAGGAAGCAGGTTAACTCTGAAACTCTCTGCTTTTAACATACCTGCTAAAAACCTGTATGATCCAACCATATTCCAGAAATCAATGTCTCCTGTTTAAGTGAGTACCATTACCCTGGCCAGAAACCTTGGTTGATCAAACAGCTGCAATAAACACCAACTCCCAGTCTAAATGCAACCTGGAAACTTTTATCCCACAGGAAAAGACAATTTGGACAGGAGACTAAAACCTCCATGAATACATTTAGATCATAATTTAAATTATTATTTAGATTTGTATTTTCTATTATTATTTAAATTTGTAATTTAAATTAGGTAACTGTTTGACTTTTTAATATGTACTTAAATCAGAAAATAGTAACCCACTTTGTAAAGGCAAAAAACCGAAGACCCTTCAGATGTATATCCAAGTTGGAAAATGCAAGAAACTATACAAAGCTACAAGGAATACCCTTGTGGGAAGGGGAATAAAAAAAAAGAAGTAACAGAAGTGAAGATATTCAGAAGCAGACCTGTAATGGGAACAATTTCATCCTCAGAAGTGGTTTACATCTGAACGACATTCAATTTTTATAATGGTAAAACCATGTGTCTGCACTAAGAGCTCTGTAAACTCAGATCTTATACCTTTGGAACTTTGCTATGGCCCTGCAATGCATTTCTTGGGGGAGACAGGCCCAGGTGTCCAATGTTTTAAAAACAAGTTATAGAAGCTATTAGTGGCTTAAGAATTTTCTCTTCCTCCTGCCTCCCCAGTCAAATTGACCCACTTGTCTGTGGGGCCAAACAATAGAGCAGACCAGTGAACGGAGCTAGGTTAAAAATAAACACAAAATAAGGAAGTTATTTTAAATTCAGATCTCTTCATTCATCTCCTCATGAGCAAGGAGGAAAAAGGGAAGCACAGAGGTCAAAAAACCCTGCTCTAGAAGACCACCTCTTCTCTGTAGCAATGTTGAAGTGAACTAGACACAACTCTTCCCCCAGCTCTCAGCAGCATGTAAAAGTCATCTGATACAATGAAGTCTGGTGCCCAGACCAAAATCAAGGACCTTCCCTGCAGCTTGTGCTCAGTTTTGGGTTAAGCTCCTCTTTCTTGCAGGCACTATTCTCAGCTGGACTGCTGCACAGCCACCTGACACTGTACCAGTCAAGAGACTCCTTGGAGGTGGGAGACTTTTGATGCCTCTGGCTCCAGAGAGGTCAAACACGCACACCTGCTAAGTGGGCTTCTGATGGACTAATTTAAGCAAAAGCCAGGTAACAACAATAGCAATCTTGAACAAAATGGGCCTTCAAGATGCACTCTGTGTTGAATTCAGTGCTACTGGTACAACTTCACTAGCAAAAGCAAGCATTTACACATTTGGATAAGTAAGGCATTGAAAAGGCTCCCATGGTTCATATTCAGACCTTGACTAAGCTCTACTTCAAGCAATCACACACTATTCTTGGATTTGACCTCAGTTCTGTTCTTCAAAGGTGGCATAAAATATCTAAATTTTTATTCATCTTAATTAGTAGTTGCAATAAAGATTTACACAAACACTTCTGGGGCATGTATGATCTGAAAGACAACAAACAGATATAAACATACTGAGGAGAACCACTTGAGGCATGGGCTCTCACTGCACTCAGTTCATTGTAACTGCAGGATGCTGAAAGGTCTTACAGAATTAATTGGAATATTTTCTTAATCCAGCAAGAGAGATCACTGACCAATAAAGCTGAAGTGTTTTTATCCCAGGTTTAAAAGTCTGAAAACAGATGCTGAGGTTCCACACACCCTTCTTCAGTGGCAATGCCAACAGGCTCAGTCCCACCTCTCTCTACACCTCAACCTGCCCCACAGCCAGCTCAGCTCCTGCTCAGCTACAGGGACTGAAGAGCCCCTGGGTCTGACTCCTGATCTCCAGCCAAGCACCGGGATACAACAGTCATGGCTTATCAACAGGCAACTGACACAGGCACAACGAGATCCATTGTTGTGCAACTTTCTAATTATTTTCCCATTAATCTGTGCTATTATCAAAATCAAGAGGGTTTCCCCAGCCGAGCTCTGCTGATAAGCAAAGGAGCTGCACAGCTTTCCCTCCTTCAGAAGGAAACCACAAGAATCCTTTCCAGTAAGGACCATATCCCTTCCACACCAGCCCTCTGTCCTGCTTTGGGTGATACACTCCAGGGCACAGGTGTTAGGTCAAAGCACAAGCCTGATGAACAAAAGTTGAAAACACAAGACAAATCTGCTGAGGACCAGAAAATATTTTAAAATCGTTATGGAACTGAAGCAGTACATTTGAAGGAAAAACCCAATTATTAAATCCTGTGGTTAAACTTTCAGAATTAACTACTTTTAAAGAAATTATTAGTAAATTTTTAGTTCTGGCAGATTTGGGATTGATTTTACTGTTGCTTATTTTTAATTCCTCGACCATAAGGACACTTTTAGAAAGGAAAAAAAAAAAAAGGAAAAAACCCAACACTTAAGCTTATGCTTGCCTTCGTGGCATGACAGAAATATTGCAAAGTGTTATAGTTTTTAAGGGGACTGTTTTTTTGATGCAGAGTGCAAGCGCAAGAAGTATCTGAAACAGACTGAAATAGAGGAGGTGAAAACCACACAGGAAGAATGAGAAGAGGGAGAGGAAAGCAGATGAAAAATTGTGAAACACCACTACGCTAATTGCTACTAGCAGGGAAGGTTTTGCATGTGGCTTGTGACCCACTGTTTAATTCATGTAATACACAGACACATCTGAGTTATCTCTGTGTTCAAACTGCTAATAGTCTCTCCTGTTCTCCAGAATTAGGTTCACCCCTTGATATTACTAAGCAACTAACAGTTAACCAGGTGAAAAATTCTTTAGAAGAGGTCAGTTCCTTGCTATTCCCAAGGAAGAAAGAAATCTAACTATCTTTAGCTTGATTTAATGAACAATAAAAGGTTCACACAACCTCTGCTTAAGCAAATTTCTTCTTACAACAAGTACACCTCACATTGTCTTAGGACCTGAAGCCTGTATACCCACACAGCAGCATGCAAGTGTCCGGTCAGCTCCAATATCTGTAACAGAAGCAAATTAACCATTTATCTAAATGGAAGAATTCAGATACGCTCTGAAGGACAACTCGTGTCTAAAAATTGTTACCTGACCTTGGTTACCAGAAATACCTGGTGGTAAGTAACTGAGACCCATTTCACAACTACTGAGCAGCAAAGAGGCAGATGCATCAAGAGAACTGTCTACATTTGTGAGCAGGAAGGGAGAATGCAAGTTTTGCCCTACCTCCAAATAAAGCGATCTCAGTTCTTGACAAAAACCAAAGATGATACAGAAAGCACCATGCCCCTGTACTAGGATTCAGAACTCCACCTTGATTGCCTAAGACAATATGCATTTTTAGATGGGGGGGCGGGGGGAGGAGGCAAAAAAAAGAAAATGTTCACTCCCCAAACATTTCTTAATCTCTTTATTATTTTCCAGCAGAGATTATCAAGACAAAAAAATGCAACAGGTTATTGTCCAAAAACTGCAGAGTGCTAAATAGCACAGTCATACAGGGGCTGAGCAGCCTGGAAGGACCAGATCCTTAATGGTCCCTATCACAGCTGATGCATGGAAACACAGATCCCAGGGTGACCATCATGTAGATCCTAATACCTGCACACTGGAATGTTGGTATACAAGCCCCTACCATTGCCACAACCATGTCCAGCACAGCAGGAGAACTGCAGAACATGGCCAAGTTCCAAACACCTACCCGAAAGTCCTCGTCCTCTGCTGAGGGATATGGGCTCAGCTGCAGAGGGCAGCAACAAGAGCAGGTGGGCACAGCTGCCCCAGTGCCAGGGCAGGGTGGCTTCCTCCCACAGCGTGTTGGTTTTACATTGAGAAGTCTGTTTCTTTTCTTAAAAATGTAATTTCTCTCTTCTTAAATGTCATACATTAAAATAAATAACATCATTTATTTCCTTATCTACTAAAGACAGATGTAACATCTGTACATTTTTAATTCACCAATTAGGCATGTTATGAAATAAATTTACACCACTAATGCCTGATCTATTTATCAGAAAGAATATTAACCCCCTAAGTTGTATTTGGAACTTAAAACCATCACCAAGTTTTAATAGGTACTCTCACCCTTTTATCAAAATCTCCAACAAAGTTCTGCTGAACAGTATCAGGGATATTAGAAAACTCACTGAATCACAAGGGGAGGAAAATATGTGTTGTGGGACCACACAACCATTCCTTTTTTCAAACATGGCAGAAAGTCATCCAACTGTTGTATAACACCACATTTAGAATCCTACACCAAAGCTGTCCCTAGACCTTTACAAAAACACACATGCACAGCTGGAGATGCCATATTTTTAAAGAATATCCCTACACTGCACCTTGTGAAATCATCAGATGATCAAGATTAGAGCTCAGTGAACACCAATGATACTCCTACACATCCTTTGCTATTTACACTAGGAAAAGGGAAATTATGAAAAATTACCTCAATAATTTTCACAGATTTCTGCATTTAAATCAATTCATCATTTACATCTACTGGAGTGCATTAAGCCCCTTAACACACAACATATAAAGCTCCAAGTTCTGCTTCCCAGCAACTTTATTCTTCATATCAAACAGATGTGACTATATTAAAAAAACTCATCACCTCTCCTAGGCTGAAAAACACTGCAGTACTGCTAAAAAAAAATATCTATTTTGAACTTTCTCCTCATATGACACTCCAGCTCACTATCCACATCGTCTTCCTCTGGCTTGCAATATGCTTTGGAGTGCAAGCTGAGGTGTTGGTTATGATGCAGAAAAGCTGACAGTGTTCAGGACACCTGGAAGACTGTCTAGATCCACACACCAGCACACATGCAAGAATAGGCTGAGGGAACAGTGTTTTTTCTTTCCCAATTTAAACAGGATGCTCCTGGCACACCTTCTCTGAGTGGCATCACTCTGGAGCTCTCTTTACAGCTGCAGTCAGGAAGAACTCAGGTTTGCAGACAGTGAACATCCTGTTCTCCTACGACATTTGATGCTACAGAGCATGATGGTTTTGTTTAAATCTTCACTATAATTTGGGTCAGAAATGACTTATTTTGGTAATGTTTAAAACAGCTGCCAAGCAGCAATTAAAAACACTAACTGAACTATGCTGTATTGATTATAGCACGGAATTTGAGTTTTCTGAAAATTTATCACTTAATCTCCACATTTTTGATTTTGCCTAACAAATATGTCCATGCTGTTATGCTGGACAATCAAACTGTGATATTCTAGATCTTATCAAGTCCAATATAAAACCGTTTTCAAATGTATTTTTAAATTCTGAAGAGAATCCCCAAGATTCTTAGGCACTACAGTAAGACTAACACTGTCTTCCCCAAACTGGAAATAGTCAGCACAGTGTTTTCAAAATCCATTTACTAATGTCCAGAAGCCTAATTATTTCTAGTTGACAAAATCTCAGCCTTCTAGGGAATCTAAGCAAATTAAAGCCAGAATAAGACACTATTTCCAAGCTGACCATTCTTCATTTTGCTGGCAAGTCATTCAAACCCTACTCAAAGGTTCTAAACTTACAGAAATAGTTTTAACACAACCAACAAGGCAAGATGAAAAAAAATATGGATTAGCAGAAATGTTAAAATGTTGCAGTCTAAACCTGCAACAATATTAAGCCTGCACAGATTATGCTACAGCCATTGCCACTGATTAGGTGCACTTTCACTATTTTTTCTAATATATGAAATTAAAATGCTATAACCACTGCAGCAAAACACACTAAGTGACGAATGGAAATGTTTCAGAAAACAACACTATATATTTAATAACTTGACAAATAAGATAGCCAGTCTCCAGCCCCACTTCTACTTGTCAGAACATTTTTAATAACTGTTACCCTTGTTGGTGGCAATGTCAAATCAGCACATAGCAGATTTTGAATATATTACTATACATATGTATTTGCAGGGAAAAAGCACACTTGCTATGGATTACTAATAACTTATATTGCGAGCCACACAATACTTTACTCCCTTGCAATCAACAGCCCTAAGCCCTACAGCCCCAAGATACAAAGTCAAACCAAAGTGACTGATCTGAGACACCTCAAAGCACAAACTAAAGCAAACAATGCCATATTTTAAATTCATTATCATTCAAGAAAAATTAGATGCTTCACAAGCTTTAAACCAGTTCATTTTCACCCTTACCCCAAATATCGAATGATGTCATGCAAGATGTACTGGCTAAACTGGTTTAACTGCTACAGGCTGGATGCACTGTTTAGATTTTCTTGTGATAAATTACTTTGCAGCAATGAAATGGATTCTGTTAGTTTTAAACAACTATCTTCACCTGCTTTTTTAAAGTAGTTTGGGCTTCTACTACTTTTCCTCACACAGCTTGACAGCTTTCTACTTTGCTTTGTGTAACTCCCTAGGAACAACAGGGAGCAGTTTTTACCACTTCCGAATTCAGTCAACAACATGGAACAACTGGAGTGCAGTAAGGAAGCCTGAGATACAGAGCTCATCCTGAGGAGTGTGCAATCTGCACTTCCCTCTGAAGCTTGCACACATTTTCCACTACTCCACTATTTCCACTTCTTCACAGAGAGTTTACTAAATCTGACAACTTACTGAGCACCCAGTTTATGGAGAATGCACAGAAGGAACTCCAGACATAGGCTGTACTCTTCAGAAGCCACCAAGGCCGTTTTCCTGGCTGGCATGAAGCGGCTACTTGAGAATGATCCAATGCACATCTTCTCCCAAAGCCAAGCAAGCTGTTTCCAGAGCTACTACACATGATCATTACTGGGAGTAAGAGGCCAGGCCTGGTTCTTTGCTCTAGGTATAACCTCAGAATTAACCTAATTTTGCTTGTTGTCCACTGCATCAGCATTTTTATATTCCTTCGCTTGATCATCATCTATTTCATGGAAAACGCTGGAGAGGGGAAGGGGCAGGAAGAACATATAAACAAGCAGATACCCACAGCTGTATAATGAAATTAGTCTGCATATTCTCCTCTCAAACACACAGCCCCATTTTTATCACCACCTGGCTAGAAGCAACATAGAAGACAGCAAAGGAGCACAGGGAAAAAGAGGGATACAGGCATTCAGGAGGAAGGCATAGCAGCAAGCAGAAAAAGAAATGAACACTGGGTTATGTATGCAAATGATATTAAATTGCCAGGAATTGAGAATACTAATGAGGACAAAATATGAGAGGGAAGCAAGCATTCAGAAGACAGGCAAAAATAAGTTAAGTATTTGAGACCAGTATTCCACAGAGGGTCTGATATCTAGCAAATTCTGTCAGTAATGTGCAAGGAGCACAAACTTTCAGCTGCATGGAAACTGCAAAATAGCGTGATTTTAAACTTTTCACATACACACAGACACGTCAGGTTTTTTACTGGGGTTTTTTGTATATATCTTGCATCGTTTCCACCTGAAATTCAAGTCTCAATTTTGAATTGCCCAAACTAAGGAAAAACTTAGAAGATGGCATTACCTGAGAGGCTGCAGAGCTGACACAGTGACAGAACGCAAGTGTGCAACCTGAACTACCAGTCACTGCATGTTCCCTGCCTGTGACACTCTTGCTAAGCCTGTGCTGGCTACTTCAGGAAAGAAACTTCCCTAATGAGAAACACACATACCTATGGAACTATGGGCACAGGCCAAACCTACAAAAAACCAGTTTCAAATTATAAACAAGGGAAACTTATAGTTATTAAACTGCAAATGAGTCTTTCCATGAAAGAACTCTATGCAATATGTAACTGTAGATTTGTATTAACCCGAGTTCTTTGAAGCTCATGCATTTGTGAAAAGATGTTACAGAGGAAGCATATATAAAGTATCAGACTTTGATTCAATTACACTTTAAGAGCAACTCACTAGCAACGTGAGAGCCCTAATTCTTTGCATGATAAAGCAAACTACACACACTACTTACAGTACAGAAAAAGTTATTACTTATTTCTTCCACTAAATTTATTTAGCACACAAATAAACTCTTCAGAATTTCCACAGGATAATTTACTAATCACCACCCCAAACTGTTAATTTATCTAACACCCAGGCACCAACGGCTCATCTGCACACTCCCACTCTGTTTCGGCCCAAAGGCAGCCAAGGCACCCAGAATCACATGCTTTTATGCAGCAAGAATAAATGAGGGGTGCACACAAAATCCATGACTAGTGACAGAATTTGGCCAGATAACTGTCAGCACCTGTGCTACCTCAAGCTGCCCTTCCTCTTCCTTTCCGCCCCAATGCCAAACCCTCACCGCATTCACACAACACTAAACGGGGTTGCAGGATGAACTCAATTAACAACCTGAACTGCATTTTAACCCTCCACTTTCTGTTTGTAATAGTCACAGGGAGGTGCAGTAGCCCAGCCGCTGGTGTGGCACATGAGGGGACCACCACCAGCAGCAAACACTGTGTTGTCCAAGTGTCCCCTCAGCCTGGGAAGTAGCTGCCTTCAGCTACAGGGACACAACCCCTACGGCACTCTGAAATTTAAAGTTTCTCTGTCCACATATCACTGCTGCCAAGCCTCAGTAAGGCTAAAGCTGATTACTAACAACACCCACAGGTAACAGGACTAAATACACAAAGGGGTGACTGGTAACACCACAGCATTCTAGCGAGTACTGCAAGTAGGTGAGGCTGCATCACCCTGGTCCTGCTGAGCATGTACCTGGCCTTCACCACGGCTGTCACTGCTTCATTCCTTCGAGATGCAGAGATTCATTTTTCTTTTTAAAGGGAATGTCTTCATCCCTCGTGAAGTCCAAAAGCCCTGTCCAGTAGTACTTTCATTTATACAGAGTGTCCATAAGCTCATCAAGAGTAAATTAGTCATAAGGTAAAGGGGAGGGGGAAAACAGGGACATGAGAGCGAACACTCAAAATACCGTATCTGATTCAACCCTGAAGAGTTTAATCCCACACTTCAATTACTACATCTGAAATTGTTATTTCGCTCTTTAAAAATTGTTCATCTGGTGTAGCTGTACACAGACTAAGCAAACTTTAAAGTAATTTAAAATCAAGATGTGCAATTTTCCACTGTGCATTCTTCACATGCCTCCTAAATCTAATGTGATCACTCGCTGAAGAATGGCATCCAATACTGCTCTGTGCATGTTAAAATTAAGCTAACTACATGTTATTAAGTCTTTTCCTCACTGCTTGAAAACATCTCTAAAGAAAGCACAAACACCCATATATTAAGATGATGAACACTGTTTTTACACATTAAATTAATATATACCCATGATGTCAACTTTTAATAAAAGTTTGCAATAATCCAATCTCTGCAGTCCTGTAAAATTAACATGTTTCTCTAAGAAAAATCAAGTATGGGAATAAACCTCCAAAGGCCAGACTTTCCTGGTTTTGTTTTCACATAAATGGGCAGTTCTGTAAAGTCTCAAAAATTAGCAGGTTTGCCATATCAGGTGGAATCAGCTGTGTCTAGTCTAAAAGATTTCAAATAGATTTCTGAGACAATGATGTATTCTCAGTGTCACTATGTTGATATGTGCAGAGACTCTTCCCTCACCCCTCCAATGAAGGTGACCACCAGCGTGATTTTCACAACCACCACAGTGATTTCTGCATGTGTTTTGGTCTCCTGTATTCCCACTGGCAAAGGGGCTGCAATCCAGAGAAGTTCAGGACACCTTTAAACTGCATAAAAATGTCCAGCATGTCACAGCGAGCCCAGCACGCTGGAGCATCCAGCCCACAAAATTCAAAATAAAAACAGTAAATACAGTCAATATTCTAAAGGACTTGAAAAGGACACTGAGAAAATGCAGATTACTAATGGCTATCAAACAATCTGCTGGAAACTATAACCCTCAAGATGTTAATATTTGTATGTATACAAATAGGAGGTATATTTTAAATCACCTCCTTTTACGTATTTGTAAATTTGGAGATTTTACTAAAACAGAACTGAAGAGTAATTCAGATAGTAAATAAGTTTTAGCCATTATTGTATGAAATGGACACTTACGTTTAAGAAAACTGGGCTTTATGTAATGACCTTCTAATCTTGAAATGTAATCTCACAGTCACTGTGACAAACTTCCACAGAAACACCTTAGCTCCTCCCAATTTCAATGGCTATTATTTAGCAGAAAGGCACATTTGCTAAGTCGATTGTCCCGTTTTCAAGCAAAATATCTTGTGCTGGCGAGTATTTATGTCACTCTTCACTAAAACGAGTGAATGAGAATTGTCATCTTCGCAGCCAGGCGTTCTAAACGATATTTAGGTAGTTGATGATTTTGACCTCCAAGTCAACTGTATGAGTAGCTTACTGTGGCCGTCCTTCCTTCAGGAATGAAACCCCGCCATACATTTGCCCAAAAAAATTTTACAGCGTTGAATTCAGATGGAAGGTGTTGTTCAGAGCAAGGGAGGGCGTGTAAAAACAACACCACAATGCAAAAAAAAAAAAAAAAAAAAAAAAAAGAGAAAAGAAAAAAAAGGCCCCGCTAAAGGCACCACTGGAGACTACACCGGACGGGGGTAGGGAACATGCAAACGTAGTACCTCCTTTATGGAGCCAGCGCAACTGCATGACGGTGCAGGATGCGGGCCGCGGGCTGTGCAGGCGCTACACATGGCCAGCGCTGCCCGCCGACCCGCGCAGGCCCGGCCGGCAGCGGGTTCTGTAAATAACCCTCGGAGGAGGGTTAATTAAAAATGGCGAGCAGCGTAGCTGCCTGCATACAATGAGCGGCCAGGCAGGGCAGGGCTGCAGCCCCCCGCCCGCCCCGCCGGGCAGCCCCGCGACAGCCGCGTCCCCTCCGCCCGCCCCAGGCAAAACCCTGCCCCAGAATCACCGCAACTACTTTGACCGGACCCCGTCCCCCCACCGCGGCTCGCCCCCAAGCCCGGCGGGAGGCTCCGAGGGTCTGGGGGCGCGGGGCTCCTTTTGTAGCGGCGCTTCCCCCGCGCCCTCCCCCTCCCGCGGTGCAAATTCCTGCGGAGCCCCCCGGCCGCCTCCCCCGGCCCCGCACCGCAACTTTCCCCGGCGTCCCCCCGCAGCCCCGCCGGGCAGCGCTCCCCTCGCCCCGGAGGTGCCGGGGCCGGCAGGAGCGGCCCGGGCAGAGCGTGTTTACCGCGGAGGGCGGCCCGGGATCCCCGAAGGGACGCGGCGGTAGGGGAGCCCCGGGAGCGGGGCAGAGGGGCGAGGGGGAAACTCTCCGCGGAGTTGAGGGCGCGGGCCCTGCCCGGCTTTACCTTCCATCTCCATGTCCTCTGGCTCGCTCAGCTGCTGCTCCCCGGGCTTCTGGTGCTGCTGCTGCTGCTGCTGATGGTGGTTCATGTCGGGCTGGGGCTGGGGCTCGGCGGCGGCGGGCTGGGCCTTTCCCGCGGGGGGCTGCGGGCCTGTGTCGAGAGGGGAAGGGGCGGAGGAGCGGCGGGGCCTCGGCAGCGGCCGGGACTGGGCGCCCGGTTCGGGGGGCTGCGGCGGGGCTCCGGCGAGTAGGGAGCGGGGCGCCGGCGGAGGCAGCGAGACGCGCACGTATTTGCTCGCTATTCGCCCAATCTCGGCGGCGGCACCCGGTCGGGGGAAAGGGGCTGGGAGGAGGGACCGGCCGGGGGCGGCGGCTTCCCCGGGGGCCGGAGGGGAGGGGACCGGGAGGGGGGGACGGGAGACCCGGAGTCAGGGCCCGGCGGCGCCCGGCGCTTCCCCTTCCCCCGGCGAGGTGTCCACGGCGCTGCGAAGTCGGGGAGGCGCCGCAGGGCCCCTGCCGTGCCCTCCCGCCCCCCCCGGCGCCCCGGCACCGCCGCTGGCCGACGCCCGGCTCGCCGCTCCCGGCCCGCGGGCCGCCCCCGTCGCCCGAGCCCCGGCGCGCTGCTGCCGCTCCGCCGCCGCCAGCGCTCTGTACCTCAAAATGGCGGCTGCGGTAACGCCGTGAAATGTCACATCCGCATGAGGGGGAACAGCCCCGCAGCCGGGGAGGGAGGGAGCGAGCGAGAGAGGGAGGGGAACAGCGCCGCGGCCGCCGCCGTCGCCACAGGAGGGCCGGAGGGGCGGGGACAGGGGCCGGGCCGGCGCTGCCGCCGCGGCCTCCCCGCAGGGCTGCCGCCACCTGCGCGGGGAGCGCTGCGGCCGCGGGTCTGCACTGTCCGCTGGGCCTTTCGCGGCCGCTGCGGCGGAGACCCCGCTGCTCGCCCCGGCTCTGGCTGGCGGGGCCGCGCCCTGTGCTCGCCGTGCGGGCCCGGGGCGGGGAGCGGAGGGAGCCCCGCGCGGCCGCGCACCGACACCGGCCGCCTCACGCGGGGCTCCGGCCCGGCTCCGGCGCGGCCCCGTGGGCTCGGTTGCCTCTTGCGCCCTGGCCCGCGGGTGTGTGGCTGTGCGGGGGCTCATGGCGGACCCTCCCCGTCACGGGGCTGCAGCCGGAGCCGGGGCACGGCCGGGCCGGGGGCTCTGGCGGGGCCGTGCCCGAGGTGGGCCCTGCGCAGAGCTCGGCCCGTCCCCGGCAGGGCACTCGCTGCCACATTTCCCACTTGTGCGGCGTGGACGGGCGGATAAAGGACATATTTGTGAGACGTGTGGAAGGGGAAAAATCTGCTGTAAACAAGACTGTTCCTCGCCTGCATGCCACTATTTTTTAATGAGCCTTGCCTGAAGGATGTAGTCGCTCCCAGGGAAGAGACCTGTTTTCAGAGGAGGGATGGAGGAGGCAGGGGTGCATATGAATAAATAATACCAGGCTGGTCCAGGCTGCGGTTAGAGCAGTGAAGGAAGCAACTTCATCTAAGGATGAAAGTGTAGTTGGAAGGCTGTGGAGAGTTCCATTAAACAGTCCAGTGTTTGCTTCAGAATCCTGGGAAACAGGCAGCAGGACAGTCTCCAAAGGGAAGGACTCAGAACGTGCAAAACTGGGCCTCCTGAAGGGACTGAAAATGTACCTAGGCAGACAGTGCTGATCTGCCTGCAAGAGGATAAATTAATTTTAAAAATTATTTGTTTTTCTAGTTTATAAAATGAGCAAATCAAAACCAATCTGAGGGGAAAATTCAGCATGTCTGGTTTCCAGTTTCTCAGCAGCACAGGAGTCTACAGGGGCAGGAGAGGAAAATAATTTCCAAGTGTGGAGTGTGAAACCCTGCCTTAAGAAGTAAATTCCAGGTCTAGAAAGTGGACAAATAAGGGAAGATGAGGATAGTAGTGGGAAGATCAGGTTTTAAAAACACTTATTTGATAGTTCGCCTCTCAAAAAGTATATTCCTACTTTCCTTGTTGTTCCTCTGAATTTTCAAAAGCTTTTTAAAGAAAAATGAATTACAGATCTGGAATTTTTTTTTTGCTATTGACCCAGGCAAAAACATGACAAATCTGGGGTTACAGTGTCTCAGCAAAAGAGGAAGATTAGGACAGAGGTTCAGAGAGAGATTGATGCACATATCTTTAGTCTCCTAACATCCTAAACTTTGAGTTCCCCACTGTCAGTATTTCCCTATAATTACCTCCCAGAAAAATTGCTCTTTCCTAACAACTTCCATTCCAAGCTCCTAAATCATACACAGGTTTAAACTCATCCTTCCATCCTCCTTTCCAAGTGATCCCCAATACAGGATGAACCAGTATGTCACAACAAGAAGGTGGCTACGGGTTATTACCTGATTCTTCAGCCACAGACACTGGTCTTGTGGGCATGGAACAACTGAGGAAAACAATTTCACTACTGCAAAGAGCGAGTCCCTAAAACTAACTGTAGGCTGATATTACCATAAGCCTTAAAAGCATTCTTTTGTATGCAAAAACTCCTCTGAGCTTCAGTTCACTTTAAGGTAGATAATTTTCCAAAATTGTCAAAATAACGTTCCAAAATTCCTACTGTTTTAGGGGAGTAAAAATTGTACAAAATTCATCTGTACAAATACTTTGCTGTGGAAGAGGTAGTATTGAAGAGAGCGGTAGGAATCTTCATGTCATTAGCTGCATGTGGGAACAATGTATCATCAGTTTGTGAAGGCAACATATCAAAATCCAGCACTTGATTGTATATTCCTAATTTAAGTCAACCAAGTCCAGTTACAATAAGGTCTAAAGTATCCTAAAATGTTTTGAAAAGACGTATGAAAATGTGCCATTTGTATTGTGCAAAACCAGCAAAAATCTATTGAGAATTGATTCAAGTATTTCTATTTAAGAGGGAATAAATTTTTAGTATGGGTGTATAGTAATGTCAAGTGCATTTATAAAATAATTAAATAGCAGGCATTTTATACTATCAGCCAGTAATTGTAGCAGTGTGATTTGATTGTTTCTAAGCAGGAAATAGAAATCTTATTAACTGTTGAGCCTAAGGTGAAGTCCAGATCTCAACATATGCTAACACTTTATCCTAACTACATGAATAATACTTCTGCTGAATATTCCTGACCTTTTGCCACTCCCTCCTGAAACTTTCTGCTCTCCAGTACAAGACACAAAGGCTCTGCCCTTTGAAGGAAAGGACGGTCACCTTTGTATAACCACTCGGCTGTGTCACTGCAGCCAGCATTTCACACTGCCTCCATTCCAGCACTGATTCCAAATCGCTTATTTATCCAGCTGATCCATAAATGCCTCCTATTTTCTTGCAAACCTGTTTCTGCACTGCACACCGCATCTTCCTGTGACTTCTGTGCACTGTAGTTCTGATGGCAAATTCCTTGTGCAGGAAAGTTGGGCAAATCTCTGGCATGGGTTACTGATATTTACAAAAAACTAAAGTAAATATCATTAGCAGGAACATAATGAATAGAGTCTAGGTATCCATTCCTTTCATTCTTGTCCTTCCTTTTTCACTCCTTCCTTTCGTTTCTTGCACCCACTAACAGAATCTTCTCCAAAGTTAGGCCTCTGTCCTGTCTACCAACCCAGTCCCTCTTGGCCCTTGTGCCCCCACAAAGCACTGGGCAATCTGGTGAAGCTGCACCTAGCACAGGATTTCATCTCCCAGGTCCAGGCCATGGATCAGCAGGCAAAGGCGATCCCCCCGTGTGTGTGCTGGGGTCAATAGGGTTGTGACTGGCTGCAGCCTTGCCACATTCCCTCCACATTAGTCATCCTAATGAGATGAAGTTAAAGAGGTGCTATCGTCTTTAAAATGCCATTGAAGAAATGGGCTTTGTTTTGCAAGGCTGACCTGCTCCCCAGCCTCCCTGAAACGTAAAAATAAATCCAAGTCAGGCTGTTTATTTTTAAAACACTCACAAGCCCGTGTTTGTGCACCAGGCTGAGCCTTCAGGAACCAGAGAGAGCCCCGTGTCTCCCTGTGCCTCTGCCCTCCAGGAGAGAGATCCTGACCGTGGCAGAGCCAGGGAGGTTCATCCCATCTTGCTCCAGGCTACCCCCCATCTTCAGCAGGGCCTGATGCCCACCGCTTGGAAAAATTTGGGAGGGAACTGCAGAAAACTGAAGGAAAGGAGGAGGGTGCTCAACCCATCCTGTGCCCCGTGGCAGAATCAGCCAGACCAGGCATGTTTCTGCCAGCCTGCTGGTTTCCTCCCTGCTGCAGGAAATCTTGCTTCCCACTTGGCTCCATTTGCCGCCCTGGCTTCAGCCTAGAGATGGCCTCCCCTGGCCAGTGCAGAACTCGTTTCCAGCACCACGTATGGTGCTCCATAATGTGTGCAGGTGGCCGTGTCTATAATTAAGAAGATGTATAGCCATTTAATGAGAGGAGGGAAATTACACCAGCACACACCCTTAATACAGATGCACTAAACCAGCAGAACTGGGGTTCCTGCTTGTGCAGCTTATTCTGCTGTGTCTGTGAATGAATATACATTAATGCAGATGTGCCTCTGTGCCAGCAGGCACTGACACACTCAAGACACTGAGTGTGCCCCACTCAGGCAGCCTCTTCTGATCTCTCATAGTTTTTCTCCTTCATCTCACGTATGCACAGACACTTGCTGCTACAGTGATAGAAGTAGTTGATGGCCAGAAGCCCCCTATTCCATTGTTCATGATCCTTCTGATGCTTTGCCCCATTACCTGTGCTGCCTGGCTTGGTTTGTACCTGGAAAGAGCGAAAGGGAGATCTCAAGAACCTTTATTTAGGGACCCAAAGAATCATATCCATTGTCCCAGGTACTCTAGATCAACATAATTGCAAACCAGAGACCTTACAGCTTCAGCAGGTGGTCAGTGGCTCTTGCGAACACCTTCAAGCTGAGTGTGGAGAAAGAAACAAT
This sequence comes from Coloeus monedula, assembly GCF_965178545.1. Classification (NCBI taxonomy): domain Eukaryota; kingdom Metazoa; phylum Chordata; class Aves; order Passeriformes; family Corvidae; genus Coloeus; species Coloeus monedula. Next base: position 11,578,300 of record NC_138796.1, on the reverse strand, counting down.
CACAAGCTTCCTGCAGCACGTGAGACAGGAAGCCAACAGGCAAAAGCCATAAAATGTTGTTAAAGGTTCAAAATTAGCTGGAAAAACTCGGTGATTTGTTTGACTGCAATGTATGTATTTAGCTATAGCAACTTGTTCCACAGTAGTGGGATGGGTGAAGTCTCATGCCCTGTAAATGTATTCTATTTGTTTTGTAACACTCAATATCCTGCAATAACCCCAGACTTTCATGGCTTTTCTTTCCAGTGGCAAACGGCTTCAAATAACCCCAGTCTTTCTCTGAGCAAGGGCTAGACTCAATGACCTCTGAAAGTCCCTTCCAGCTGCAATAATTCCATGGTTCTTTAATATGCCAGCAATTTCCACAAAGTATGCAGTTATTTCCCAGTTCAGTTTTTTCCCCTTTACTGGCTGGGAGTTTTTTTGAGACTGATGGACAGGCAGACAGTGCAATAACCTAAGCTTTGTTTCCTTAGGAAGCTAGGGAAAAATATATAATTACATTTTCAGGGATCTTCTCAATACAGAGACCTTTGGTTTGATGATTCTCTTTAATCTCACAAACATTATATTTTAAGGAGAGATATAAATCCTTATGCCTAAGTAATCAAAGGTGGTAAATTCATTACAACTGAATACGTGCGATAATTCAAAGATTTACATGATTTAAAGTATATTTTGTAGCGGTTTCTCAAAGCCACAATTTTCATATGACTTTCACCGGCAGTCAAGATGTCTAATGTCATAACTATTAAAAAAAAAGAACTGATGAACTTTAATTTTCACAATAAAACCGGGACTGTTTTGCTGAAAACTTGAATATTTACACCTAAGCTGGTAGGTGGTGATTCAGTCACTGTTTAACATCTTTGAAAAGTCCAATGATTTCTTTTTCTCATCTTCTTTTATTGGACACTGTAAAGTATAAAGTCAAGTATTACAGCAATAGACATCCAAAGTAAAAAGGGAATGGAAGGTACTTTACCAGTCCATCTTTTTCTGTGCAAAGTAATTAAGTAAGGGTAGCAGTACAAGTGGTGTCTCACTCTGAGGAGGCAGAAGGTAAAGCTGAAAAGTGCAGTGAGGGAAATTTGTGGTGAGGTAAACCAGTCCTTTTAAAATGACTGTGTTGCTAGCAGGAGATTGGGGTTGCCAGCAGGAACATTGATCCTTCACATGCCATTCTGGAGAGGTCCTCACCATGCTGGGAACATGGTGTTGGAATAAGCTGTGCATCTCCTGGTCTGCGAGGGAGATGAGGAGTGTGAGATCCCTGTATTTACAAACAGGCAGCAAGAGCTGATGTGCTTTGTGGCGCAGCACAGGTCACACAGCAGCTCTCTCACTGTCAGTGCCAGAATGTGAGCTCTGTGTGTATTAAAGTGAGTTAGATGTCCTTTTGAGAAAAAATAATGGTTTGTGTGTTCTCTCCATCCCTGTATCACACACCCCAACAGAGGTGGCATAGAGCAGTGGGATGAAAATGAGATTAATTCCTCATTTGGCATAGCAATTGATCATTGCAAATTTTTTAATCTTCCTGATTTTTGACATCAAAACCAAGGATCACCTGTGATGGCAGTTGGCCACTTTTCTATCCAGCTGTGGATACCAAAGAATTTCTGTGCATTTTGCCCAGAGAGTTCTTGAACACAAGGAGAATAGAAACTTTCCAGTTAAGGTACGAGGCTGAGACTTAGGAAATGGTAGTTCAGTTCTTGTCATTGTCACATCTGTGTCACAGCTGTGACACCTGCTCTGCAGAGCACCAAATGGCTGACCCAGAAGACCACAGCACACATTTAAGTTGGCCTTGCTAACTAGAGGCATTAGTTGTGTGTCCACAAATGTATTTCTCTGCTTTGTTTGATGGCAGGAAAGGGACACAGAGACAGGCAGGTACTGTCTCTGCTAAACAAAAAGCATTTTTTTCTGCCACTTGTTAGGGCTGCTAGGCAAACAAACTGTTAAGGAAACTACTATGTTAAAATGAAAATGAATATAAAATAAACCATGAAAAATCTGAGTTTTTAAAATTTGAGCCATTTCTCCTCCCTGTAATTACCTCCCTTTGCCTGCCTGGACATCACGTTCCCACCTGGATGCAGAGTTTAGCTTTGGTGTCCTATGAAGCTTATGGCAGCCCAAACATCAGCCTGAGACCCATCCTACCATCTAACTCCAGCAATTTCCATATCTCCTGCCTATGCCTTCTTCCTCAAAAGAAAAACCTGCCTCCACAAATCCTTTCCTCCTTTCAAGACTCCACATTAATGATGACCTCCTCTCTGACACTGGTTCTTCTTCATCCTGGTCTTCACGTCATTCCAACAGTTTAACAAACTGCAAAAGCAGGGCAGGGGCAGCATAACCAAGTGATGCCATGGCTACATCCAATCTGTATCTGTCATATTAGAATAATCTGTTGTATACCAAGGGGTAGATTTGATTTCCTTTCCAATGTGTTATTTACAATCTGGCAGAGTTCAGGAGAAATGTAGGAACTGATCCTGCAATTTGATCAGCCCCAGCAGACCCAGTGAAGTCAGTGGAGTCTGCACGGATGGATCGGATTCCAGTATTGAAGATTATTCTTGTAAACTGTTTCACATGCAAACCTCACAAAATCTGTAGTCACAGAATGATTAATAAACAGGGCAATTGACATCTGTAGTTGGCATTTTTACTTCCTAAGAATGTCACAGCATTGGCTGAATTAATCCATTTTTGTTAAGTGGCAGAGAAAAGATCCTAGAGAGAGAAAAAAATAGAAGAAGTGAAAGTAGTAACAGAGAAATTTTTAAAAGATAAGCTTGGGAAGACACACGTTTTTCTTTGAAGGGAATAAAACTAGGTCCTAGAAGACAGAACTCTCTTGATATCACTTTCAAATGAGAGCCCCAATCCTGACAGGGAGCTCTGGGCAGGCAGATGTATGTAAGAATCAGTGTAGTGTCCTTCAGCATCTCAAGTTTTTATTTCAGTTCAGAAATTCCCAGTAAAATGAAGAAAAGTATTTTCCCCCTTTTTTAAAAAATCAGAATTATGAATCTTCATAATTCCTACAAGAAATTCGTGAAGTAAAAGCCCTTTGGCTTTTGATAAAGATGTGACTGCTGAATTTAGCTGGGAGAAAGCTCTCTCCTAGCTATTATTAGGAATTAGAGTTCAGTAGGAGGAAGAAGTAGTTTAATTAGAACCCCCTGCCCTCTGATTGCTCAGATATCAGTCTTTTTGCCACTGTCATCCTCCTGTTTTTCCTATGCTATCTGCCAGCCAGCGAAGCTGGAGAAGTCAAAGTGCAAGCCAGCCAAAAACCCAGGACAAAATAAAGAAGGTATATTTAGTCTTTTGTCATAAAGGCCTTGAGAAACAAATGAGATCTTTTTGTCTCCTCGTTAAGGTAATTTTCAGATGTATATGCTACAGACATTTGAGCAGAAACTGAGTATTAATTGCTATAAAACTGCTCCTGATGTGTTTTTCGAGGAGGAGGAGTTTCTCACCAAAGCAATGCCTGGATTTTGCAGCATGTTGCAGAGAGAAGGAAGATACCAATTAGAGTAATAGAGAGAGCAAGGCTTGAAGAACATAGATAAACATCTGGAAGGCTCCTTGGGGCAATTGCATTTGAAGACTTAAAAATAGGAAGGATTAATTTAACTGGGATTCTGAACTGGAACTGAAACTGGAGTTGTTTGCTGGTGGAATCACATAATTGCACTTCTTCCTATTATCAGTGGCAGTTTACATTCAGAGGAGTTTGGGAAGTCTGACTTTTAAGAACAAAGAAGGAGAACTGACAATAGTGTGGGAATTGAGATGAGAGCATGAATTAATATTTCCCCAGTGCTGAAGTCAATGTCGAGTGTGGCATCTGACTACCTTTATTTAGGTAGGCCTTTATCCTCAATATTTAGCAATGAATATTAATTGTATTTATTGCAAGCTGGTTTGTTATCTGAATAGGAGACATTCAGCTGGTGCTGACAGCACAGCTTAGAGCAGGCTGCAGTGTTTCAGCACACCCTGCTTTTCTGGCCATTTTAACGGGAGTGCACTTTCACTCAGGCTACATTTTGGTTGAGCTTGGGTTTTAACAACAAAAAACCATTTGATTCTATTGAGAAAACTCTGGAATTGAAAATTTTTTGGTATAAGTCACTTCTTAGTCTGGGATCTTTAGGATGATACTTTTCAATAACTTTTGGGCTTGATCCTGCAGTTGCTGCATTCAACAAAATGCAGTATTCCTATGATTCCTATACTTTTTCCAGCAAGCATATGTATATGAATATATGTGTGTATATGTATATTTCATGTCCCTCATAATTTCTTCCTGACTGTGCGTGGCAAAGGAAGTCCCCACCGAATCACTGCTGCTTTGCCAATGGTGAAGGCTGTTGCCTGGAGAGTTATGATGCATGTAAGAACCTGCTTGGACACTTGATTTCCCTGGCTGCTCTGGAGGTACTCCAGTGTTTTGGCAGACTGGTAGTGCTCATTATACTTCTTGCCTCAATGCTCAGGGTGCATTGATACTTCAAAATGCTTTTCTTTAATAGCTTAACAATCAGAATCTTCTACAGAAGCCTTAATTCAGTGCTTCTACAGGCTCAATGGCACAGCTTTTTCATGTTTTTGTCCATAGGCCCAATAAACTCTCACCATCAAACTGGATGTTTCTGCCAAGGGTTAACTCACAGAGTCATCTGAATGCTCTGGTCACAGCAAGGAACAAGGATTCTTATAAATGGGATTTTATGCTCCTGTGTAGCTTCAAGGAAATCGGTCTCAGGGGTCTTCCACAGCAGCAGCTGAAGGAGCAAAAGCCATCTTTCAGCACAGCCCAAGCCCCAGAAGGCTGGAATATTTAAAGTTCTTTTCAGGAGCTTTCTATCAAAGGCAAATCTTTTGCCTCTGCCCTTCGAGCAGAAGGAGGAGAAGATTTTTCAGTGAAGATCAGCTGGGTTTCAAACTTGGGAAGACCTACAGCTGCAAGTGAAGAAGAACTGGTGTTTTCATTTGATGATTCCTGGGTGATTTAGCCCATCACAGCACAAAGTTAAGCCACTGACCTTCCCCAATACGTGTGGGAAGCAGTACATCCAAGTAGTCTGGCTCCTTGATGTAAAAATGCCAACAACTTTTACCTGAACTGAATTACTCCAAGGTAGACTCTTAAGACTTTGTTATGGGTTCATATGGCAGTGGGTATTTTTGAAACCACCTACAAAAAGCTCTTTTCTAGGGTCTTTATGAGGGTTGGATATTGCTGTCTTCCTTCAATCCAATCATTGTCTGGTTTCTTAAAGACTTTTTTGCTGACCTCAAGTGAGTTTCATGCATCACTCACTTCTTTATCATCTTTTAGATTTTAAATGGTAGAGTGCTGCAGAGAGTCCCTGCAAAGAGGAGACTTGAGATACTTTGCCATTTTTACCCTGAATCTTATCATGAAGCCCTGTTCTAAATTTTTGTTAGCAACCAGATGTAAAGTTGTAAAGGCCACTGCAGGTGAGCTATGTGGACTTTCCCTATGCCTCTACAAAACCATTATGCTTTAGATTTGGTCTACAGCAAGAAATCCTATTTTAGTCATCCTGTGCTGTGGAAATTGTTTCTGATATTATAGAAATCAAGCTGTTCAACCTAGAAACTTCATCTGTTTCAGGATAACATTCCTTAACTCTGAGTTGCTTTTGCTGTAACCTTGCATACATCTTTCAGAGAATGCAATGCCACGATGGAAATTCTCTGAGTTACCCCACCTTTTGTTTCAAATATGACTTGGCTTCTGTATCCATCCCTTTCTCCCAATAATTCCATCCTGACATGGTTTTTCTCATAGTTGTAGCTTCTTTTTTGTCACCTCCTGGTACTGTAGGGGTAAGAGTCCAGATAGCCCTCTGGAGAGGGCAGCCACTCACTAGAGCTGATTTCCCTGAAGAGACTCTTCACCCCTGTCATTTAACAATGGCAGAGTATGATAAGATATTGATTTTGTGGCTTCTGTGTTGTTCTGTCAGACTTCCTTCCCACTCTCATCCTCTTTTATTTTTTGCCTTCTGATTTATTTCTCTGGTAAAACATTGACTCCTGCTCAAACTGGGAGCTGCATGGAGCAGCTGATCCAGTCATGGAAACCACCAGTTTGTGCTTGGCACTTGTACCCAGCCACCACAGTATGGACCCAAACCTCTGTGGGTTATAAAGGCTTATATTTATCTCATTCTGAGAAGTCAAGATACAGAACTGAGAATCTTCACTGAAATGAGGATCTGAGTGTTCTCCTCCAACAGTAACCTTTTTTTTAAGGAGTTGATATTCCACAGTCAATACTGTTCGGGTGTTGCTAGTATAGTATAAGATCTCACGATGCATTCACAACACTAATGCTTAACCAGAGCTAGAGAACAAACCAACAACAAGGAAAAAGCATGCATACATTAATGCAGAAATGGGTTATTCTATGAAATATTTCAGATTTACAAAGGTACAAAATTATAAAGAGCTATTATTTGTTCTGGGAATTTGAGTAAAGGTAAGAGAGGAGAAAGAATATTTTCAAAAACTTTAGACTGAGTATATGAAAAAGCCTTATTAGTGCTAGGTGCTAAATCGTGGACATACCTTTCCATGTGCCTTAAGGGGTTTAAATAGTAGGAAGCAATCCTGCACTAGCAGATAGGATGGACAGAAGAACAGGTTACACAGACACTCAGGACCTGAGGAAGGCAGCAAGTGCCTCAGCCAGCACAGGTACAGCTGGAAGAGGATGAGCCATGATGCCCTCAGGCTCACAAGGCTTTCCAAAGGGGATATTCCTGTGCATAACTTCACACATGGCTATTTGCAGACCTGTAAATCTAGTGCAATTGATGTCTTCCTCTCTATATCCTGTAATTTGAGAGCTGAAAATTACTTATAGTAGAGGGAGTGCTGTCTAAACGTGAGAGTAACTTGATGCTTAAATATGTTGTTTTTTAAAGATTTTTCCAACTTGCTACTAATCATCTCTCAGTCCAACAGCTCGGCACTGGTTTCAAGGGAGCAGGATACTTTCTCCAGTCCAATGTCCTCATTTCTGTGTGTCTGAACAACAATTTATAGCAGTGTCACACAGTCCCAGAAAAATTATGTTGTCAAGGTCAGTATGTTTAAAGATGTCACCACTGTTGTTCACCTTTCCCGTCCTCTTGCCAGGTGTCACTGCCCTCGAAACAAGGACAACTTTTTGTGAATCAGCACTGGGGCTGCTGCAATTCTGTATTAAGGCCAATGCAGGCTGGAGTTATTTCCCTTCAGTATATTGGGCTGACAGCGGCAATCTAGGACCTGATTCCCCAGAGGATCAGATGTCTCTGCCTTGGAGAGGAGCAAGGCTGAAGGTGGTGTAACCTCAGACTATTGATTTAATCTGCTGGCCCAAGCATGCTGGAGCCTGGCTCAGCATCAGATAGTGGCAGCCATGGAGAGGTTCTGGGCAACGTGACAGGGACTAGAGGCCAGGTAGATTGTTGGTCTGATTTTGCTGCTTGTGAAGCGCTTGTACATAGTGATAAGCCATTTTTGAATCCTGCCAGGCAAAAGCTTAAGGACTGGCTATCTGGAAATCCATGGGAAATCCTCAATCTTCTGCTCCAATGGAGGAGAGAGAAGAGTGAAGTAGATACACACAGCAGCAGGACAGCAGGGAAACATGGAGGAGTCACAGCTGGAAGGACTCTAGGTGACTCTTGAGGACTTGCAGGAACAGCCATGATTTTGGGAATTGGTGGCTGAGCAGGGGGAGCTACATCTTAGTGTGGAGGTGGGAGGAGGCAGGAGGCCTGAAGGCAAGGGAGTTTCCAAGGGTAGGCTGAAGTCCTGGTGTGGATGGGTTCCTGAGAGCAGGGGAGCCCAGGCAGGTGCCCAGTGGCTGTGCCAGGGTGCAGGTCCAGGAGGGCTCTGTCCGTTTGTGGTGACCCCCTCCGGCCATTGGGCAGTGTGCGCCTGCCCTTGGCTCTCTGGCTCCAGTGGGTCTGGGCACTGCCAGGGAGCTGCAGTTCCACAGGGAGACCTGCACAAACACATGTGCTCTGTGCAATGTCTATACTCTCTTCTTTCTCTGTTGCACAAAATTCAGGCTCGTTACTTTTCCTTCCCTGTTATTTTAGTTACAAATCACTTTTTTGGTTAAACCAAAAAGGGGTTTTTATAAAAAAAAAAACCAAACAAAACCCCAACATTTTATAACTGTCAGGGAAGCCAAAACTTTTCAAAACTTAATTCTTCAGAGCACTTTGGAAATTCCCACCAGAAAACATCATATAAAGCAACTGGAGGGAACCAAGGCTGGTTTGGGAGTCGTTTCTTGGGATATCAGACTTCAAGGAAAACAAATTAGCAATAACCTGTGAGAAGGACAAAGGCCTATTGTTCTTCCTGTTCTTCTGGCTCCATCAGCTCTCTGACTGTTCCTGCCCAGAGGAGCTTCCTCGTTCTTTCCCGGTTATTTTTCAATCCATTTCTTTCCATTTCTAAAAGACAGAATGTGAAGCAGATCAATGAACAAAATAACAAATCTCAGGTTTCCTAACACCAAGCAAATACTGCCAGAGCCCATCTGACAATGCCCAGGATGGAGGATCCCTTTGGGAACACCAGCTGGCACCAGAGAGGAGCAGGAGATGGCCAGACCCTGCAGCAGCAGCAAAGCTGACAGGCTCTCTCTCTTTTGAGGCTGAGAGAATTAAGTCTTTTTACAAAACTTTTTGTAGAAAACCTTATTTTTCATTTGTTTTCCTAGATTGGTGGGGTGTGATTCTTCTTCTTCTGCTTTATTTATGGAGAGATGATTTAGCCACATGATTAACTAACAGAACAACCAGTTACACACATTGTAGTAATTGTGAGTTTGCATACAGAAAACTTGCCATGGAAATTACATGAAACAGGCTCATGTCAGTGAAAAGAAGGAACACTGGCTGTTAGAGCAGGAAGAGTGTAGACCATGTCTTCCCATACAGACCTGTCACCTTGCTTTGCTTTAGCACTCATGGAGATTCTTTTTCAAGAAACACTTTTGGTGACATTTTAAAAGCCCTGCAATTTACTAGATGCTCACATTTGGCATTTATTGTGTTGGACAGTGACTCAGATAAAATCCTTGTGGCCTGTGTTTGTTGCTAAATGTTTTTACTGTGCAAAAGACACTTGAATGGGGATGTTACAAATGGGAGGTGTTTGTGTGGTGGCTTGCAGCCAGCAGACAGTGTGGCCTCTGCTGCTCAGGACACTTCCTTAACCCTTAGACTGGAAGAAAATAAATACATATAGGTATTGCAGAGGCCCTGTAGAATGGCTGCTCCCAAGAAATACAAGTCTTCAAATATCTCTGACTTCCCTGTTAGGAAGTTGGAGTCGTTCCTTGAAGGACAAGATAGCTCAATGATTGAATCCAGGAAGCAGAAAAATAGGTTAAGTGACAGAAGCACAAAGTGATAGCAGTAACCGGTAGGCAATCTCAGTTTGTCCCAAAGGAATATTATCACAGAAAGGCAAAATGGTTCTGAGATATATGTGGAATTAAAAATTCACAAATTCAGACTACCTACTCCCACTCCCAAAATAATTTGGTGTAAGGTTTATCATCATCTCAGCACACTGATGGTGAACTAGGAGAAGTGCCAGCTAATTCATGAACAGAGGGGACTGGGCAGCAGTGTAAGGAAAATTAAGAATTCTGTGCTTCTCGCTCTAATAAAAAAGGCCAACACCAAAATAGCAGTTATAAGTCTAATTTTTCTTTATGGATTTAAACTCATTGTTGTACACCAAGGAGGCAAATACATCTGTGTATCTACACCATTACTGTCAGTGATACTGAGAGAAGGAAAGGCAGTTGTTGCAGTCATCAGAAATATAAATATATAATCAGGGTTAAAGGTGGATGCTGAAAACTGATAAAGGAAACCAAAAAAATTACTAGAGCATGTCCTGTGAATATCCTGGTCTTTCACAGGGAGCACACCTGGAGCAGCAGAGCAGAGGATCACACAGCAGCTCATCCTCCAGCAGCAGCTCCTCGGGAAGAGTGCAGGACAGCCATGGGTGGGCACGGTCCCCCTCCCAGGCGCTACAGGAGAGTCTGATAACAAAATAAATGCAAAGCTAACATTACTAACATGCTATGGGCTTTGCAGGAGACATCCTCAAGTGCTGCAACATGAGCAGTACAGCACAGTCAATCCACAAATTCAGTGCACCGAGGCACTGGGGCTGTTACACACCCCGGGGTGCATCTTGCAAATCTCGGGTGACACCACATTCCTGGAGAAGCACGGTAAAGGGGGAAACAGTGTGCCATAAACCATGGTCATGTTCAGGCACCAGCCTCAGGTGGCTTTTCACATGGCCTTTACAACAGCCATAAACCAGGTCTGTGTCAGCCACCCTGCCGTGCTCATGGGGGACAGACACCTTCCCCAAAGAGCCAGTCCTGCCCATCAGGTGTTCATTTATATACTCAGGGGTGATCTGTTCACTCAGAGCTTTAGAAGGGTAAGTGCCAGCTGCTGGGGTACTCATTTGGTGACCTGAGGTCTGGGGCTCCCCGTGTGGGATGAACGAGGAGTGCTGGGAAGTGCTCTCTGCTTTCCTGGCCAGCCACATGTGCTCTGCATGGCTGGAGAAGGGCCAGGGGAAACCTGTTAGGAAAAAGTTCCTGTTTGGCTTATAAAAGCAAAGGTGAGCCCCAAGTTAGGCACATGGTGTTACTTGTTATTGCCTGGGACCAAGGTCAGGTGTGCCACCCTCCTTCCAGCAGTGAGGAAGTGCCCTCTGTGCTGCTCCTCAGCGTGTCTGTGACAGGTCAGGCTGTGCCCTACACATTTGTCATTTTTTCCAAAAGCAGCAAGATTAGCTCCCAAATGAATACATCCAGAGTGCTCCAAGAGTGTGCTATGCAGGGAAGAAACCCACCATGCCTCCCCAGTTATAATAGCCACAAGAAGAGCACAATTGTGCTATCAGACATCAGAGAATCTGATCTGCTCGGGACAATGTGCAGAAACCAAGTCTCATCATTTCTGCTGTTCCTAGAGCATTGTTTATAAGCAACATTTCTCCCTTTTGTAGGGTCCTTAGACATAATTGACTGTATTTTAGCAAGATTCTTGTCTGTCTTCCCTTGTTTCTCAATGGGTTGCCATGCTGAGAGCATAGGAAGCAGCCTCCTCTATTCCTTTCCCTCCTGCTCCCCTGGGGATCTCTCTCTCCCCAAATTGCAAGCAGATTGAGACGTCTGGCATCCAGAGAAGTGGGAAAACAAACGACTCTCTCACCCCTTGCCTGCCCTGTGAGCCCAGCTGGGCTGTGTGTGCTGGCTGTGCACAGTCCATGAGCTGCTGCACCCAGCTAGCAGTGCAGGGCCATGGGGAGCTTTGTGCCAGTGCTCCTGTGAGAGACACGTGCTTTAACACTCCTTCTGGCCCCTGTGAGAGAGGTTAGACTCCTGAAAAACTGCCTACCTTAACTTCAACACTTCTATTTTTTCCCTGTTCTACAGGCTGCAGCATAGTGGATTAAACATCTAGAAAAAAGTGCTGTTGGAATTTTTTGCAGCTTTCAGTGGTTCAGATGAGGCGAGCAATCAAAGGGCAAGGCAGAGGCATGGCTTTTCATTGCTGCTATAAACAATCAAACTGAGACTTTGCACCATTTAGAAGGCTGTGTTATAAACAAGCACGGCTGCTATCATATTACCATCCCCAGGCTGATTTATATAAACTGCCTTCTGAGCTCTGATTAGCTTCAAACACATGAGCTGTATAGGCAGAGCAGATTGCTGGAATAAAATTTTCAATAAGACTTCTAATTATTCAGGTGCCTACTAGTGAGAAATTTCTGTTTTGGGGAAGTTGCATGCAGTTTCTGAAGTGTTTGAGGAGGAAGGTAGTTAAGCAAATGAAGATGGACTAGAATTTCTCTCTGAGGAGGCTGTGTCTCTGCACTGTGCAGGCTGTACATGAGTCAGGAGCAGTACTTGTTCAGCAGATCACTGGAGGGAAAAATAAATGCATTGCAAAGTTAAGGTAGAGTGCAAACATCTGCATCAGGGCCTTTTAATTTATTCTGTGAAAGGAATATTTACAGCTAGTGAAATCCAAGAGTTTTCAGGCATATATTCAGAGGTCATGATCAGGGCTGCTGCATGTGAATTTGCACTGCTCATACTTGACTACAAAAAGACTTTCTGTCAAGGCATATACAGAAAGAACAGTATTCCTTCCACTCAGTAACTCAGAAATCACAAAAGCCGTTGATTATAGACTAGTGTTCTGCTCCCGTGATATAAACCCCTCTTCCCCCAAAAGATTTCTGAGGCAAAGACCCCCTCTGTATTTATGTGCAGTGCCAGACCTATCTATGGCCGAGAATATATCCAGTCCTGCCTGTTCAAATGGCAGTGAAGTGAGGCTGGGGACGCAAGAATTAAACATTATGGTGGAGTCTTAGCTGCTTAGAAAAGTGCTGCAAATGACTAGGAAGCAGCTGCCCCAAAATAAACTCGGGAAGGTGCAGTGTAGTGCTGCAGCTGAGCCCTGCATTAGGAGAGCAGTGGCACAAATGTGCGAAATGGGCGAGTCTTTATCAGGCAGAAGTCCCCGCTGGCCTGGATTCCCGTGCAATTGAAAGCAGAGTCATCTGCAACAATGGGAGCTTTATTTATCCTGAGCAATTGCTGCCAAAGCAGTCCTGGGACGTCCATGAGACTGCTATGAATATGTTTGGAGCGGGATGAATCTGGCAGCGTGCTGCGAAACTGCTGCATCACCAGTCTCAGGTCTGCCGGCTGGATGCACTGACTGGCAGTTTTTGTGCAGGGTTGCTAAGGAAAATATAAAGCTTTTAGGAGCCTGAAATGGCACTGTTCAGCCTGCCTGCCCCTGTGGAGACTCATGATTGCTCTACCCTCTAGAGGCAGTGGCCAGGATGTAATCGCTGCTGTTCTGGGAGCTGATGGAGACTGGCAGTCAGGGCTGTGGGCTGTGCCCAGCCCCGCATCCCCCACACGCTCACAGCTCCCACTCTGCTGGTGGGTGTTTCAAGGAGTAGTGCATAAAGAGATACGTCAGGGGTAAAACGGGAGTCGTTTTACATCCTTTGTCTGAGGGCTCCCAGGACCCCATCAGGAGATTGCCCGGTTTTTTTCCTTATTCAAGGTAGAAGTAGGTGTACCAAAGGAATGAGAATTTAAGTTTTTCCCTTGTCAGGGACATTTGGCACTTTCTGATGTGCTGCACCGTGCTTGTCAGCAGGGCAGAAATCCGTGGCCATCTGAGTGTCCTACTGAACTGTGCTTAATCCTGTTAGCCTCGCTAATACGACCTACTTCTTCCCAGGACTGAGAGTCATCCGGCTTTCACGGGAAACAATCATGAAACCAAATCTGCTTCCAGCATGTAGGACTCCTGAAAGAAGAGTCACTTACTGACAAGCCTGGACTCGATACCAGAGAAGCAGCAGGACTGACAAGTTTGCACCAGAGAGCACCTCAGCAGGTTGGAAGGCTTTTCACTGGACATTATTACCAAGCTTGCAGGGCCTAGGGAGCAGTGAGAATTTGGGAGCACCAAACTGATAACTTATCTGGAAAGGTCACTGGTTGCATCAGGGAAGATGGAGCCCTTACAGCAGAAGGATTCGATGTTCTACAAGAGCTTGGGAAGAGATGTGGGAAAATACTTTACTGCCTTGTAGCCAGGGTCTTTCTGTAGGAGAATGTTCAAATCTTCACTGAAAATAAAATAACGGGAAGAATTTCAAGGGGAATAACCTTTCCTGTTTTGTGAATGTGCCTTTTCTTTATGTAGTCTTCCTGGCTCCTCTCTACATGAACCCTCCAGATGTGAGGGCTGAGGCAAAGCTCAGACAAGATCAGGATTGCTTATGGTGAACAAAAAGAAGTAGGGGACAGAAAAACAGCATAACTGGTACTCTGTGAGGTGATGCTGACCTTATTTCCTAATGGGCTGAAAAGAGAGAGGCAATAAGCAAATATAAAAGGATAAAAGGAAATTTTATATTAACTGTCTACTTGATCTCTTCCCAGGGTGAAGGTGAGAACCTTCTTGACAGCTTCCAGGTACCCAGGGTTCTGCTCCTGGGTAAATGTAAATTATGCTTTGTGGAAAAGCCACTCAATTCTACAGTTTGAATTTGGCTAATTAGAGGAGGCCTATTTCTTAACATATGACCCTTCCCATGAGAGGGACACGCTCAGAAACTGGTACGCCAGGGCAAATGTAGATGCCAGGTACACCCTGAACCTGAGAACCAGAGTCTCCAATGCGTGGTTATTTTGTTCCTTAAGAGAAAGGCTTCTATTCTGCACTGCAGTCCAAGTCATGAGCCAGGTGGGGATAGAAAGGCAAACTTTGAGTTGTGCTGCCCAGGCACAAGGAACTTGTCATGGATCCAGAATTAAAGCCCAGCGAAAAGCCCAGAGTATCACAGTGGCAAGCCCCTAACATGCCAAATGTCACAAACTTCTCAGCAATGCACAGAGATGTCAACAAAGTTTCTGTGCAACATTCTGTTGTCATTTCTCTGTGGAGGTAAGCAGGAGGACACTGTCACAGCCTGCAGGGCCACTGACGTGAGCCATGCAGTGCGTGTGAGACCACGGGAGAGTCTCCCTCCTTATCAGATGCCTGAGAAAATCCTTGTCATCCTGATACTGAGAGCAATAAGGTGATAAATCAAAGGAAATGAAAGCTTGTAGGTTGACAGTGGCTCAAAAAATACCTGGCAGCCCCCAAGGTGTTCATCTCCCCCTCCCATCATCACCTCCAGTTTGCTAAGTGCTGTTTGCTTTTCATTTTGGTTTAACCTTCCATTAGCTCTGGAATAGTGGCAAGCTGTGAGATCATTCAAAACCAACCTGCTTACCTCTTGCCTCAGCTCCTAAATCCCAAACTGTGAGACATCTCGCAGGGGGAAGAACAAAATGTGCTGTCCTGCTTTATTAAGAGACTGTAGGGATCTACAGTGCTCCAGGGAAAGAGAGGCAAAGCTCAGCAGTGCAGGAAGGTGGAAGGGCTGGCAGGAGATTGTGGGAAGGCACAGAGACCAGATCCCATCTCTTCTCCCTTGTTTTAGTCAAATCACTCTCTAAATGTGTATTGCAGGGCTGTCCCGAGCAGCTCAGTTTGTGTTACAGGCAGCTGTGATACAACACTCAAATATCGAGGTGGTTGCTTGGCAGTGGTAACACAGCTCAGTGGTGGAAGCCTCTCAGTGGGGAAATGGATCTGTGGAGTGCAGTGGTAGGGGAGATACAAGGTCAAGAATGTTAAACTAGAAATGCTGCTATTGGCATGCAAAAGAATATAAACCAATCTCTTAGTATGAAAACATGATAAAATAATGTAATTTTCATTGAGAAAGTAACACAGGGACCTATTTAGAACCTCTCTTCAGCCCTCCCAGATTCAGAAGTACTAGACATGTAATTTTATTTCCCTGTCACAGCTCATTATGAAAGGACATGGCATGTTCTGCACCCTCTCTGGTTCTAAGATTGGTCTTTATCTCATAATGTTCTGTATGTGAAAGTGTCCTGATCTTTGATCAGCATTAGACCTACACAAACAAAGTTAGAGCAATTTCACTGGACGTTATCTCCAGAGAAGGCAGGATTAGGAACAAAAGATCAATGTAAGGTGCATTGACAGAGCTGGATGCTGAGCTGTGTCTGTTTCTCTGAACAAGAGCAACACTTGGCTTCTGTGCTGTTTTCCAGCTGGTTCTGTTCTGCGTGGTGACTAATGTTACACTGATCTGGTGGAATAACGTCAAGGATCGTATGAAAATAGTCCTTCCAGTACAGTTTGCTACCAATCAAGTTGCTAATGGGGTGAAAAGCTTGAAAGAAACATTGACTCATCAAGCTGAAGCTGTTTGGGCTTTGCCCAAAACTTCCTTTAAAAACAAAAACTGCTCGGAGAGTCCTCAAATCTTTAATAGGATGCCCCAAATTAAGAAAGGGTACAGAGAGATACAGGATTTGTGGTGTGTGTACCATTGCTGCCCAGCAGCCAGATGTGGGTCTGCTCCTTCAGAGGCTGCCCTTGTGCTGCCTCTCCCACCCTGCTCTGGATCAGTGATGCTGCCCAGTGCCTCAGATACTGCTGTCAGGGACTGTGGTGAGATGAGTGTGGTGACTCACTCCTCTGCTCTGCTCAAGAAGGGTGTAAATGTTGTACAGCTTCTCTTGATTCTAAAAGAAAAAATAAAAGAGAGTTTTTAGAGTTTCTGAGCACAGTGCATGGCAGAGCCACAGGCAGACTGCATTACATTCCTGTGAACTCGCAGATTCTCTTCTTTTTATGGGAGATATTTTTCATTTCTTTCACCGAGTCAGGGGAGAATCATCTTCCTGTCCACCACCCATCCAGTCCTCCACAAAAATGTTTCTCTAGAACTTTTCTGATGGTGCTAAAACCTGACAAATGGCACATAAAATACAGCACTATCAAAATATGATCAGTCACAAAGCACCTCACTCTTGGTGAGGCGACACAGATTAAAAAACAGGCTGGGGATTCCTGATGGATTTTCCGGAGCCTCATCTTCCCAACTTCTTTTACTGTTATGCATAAAACAAAGAACATTTTTTTTGTGGAACATATCAACTTGCTTAAAACAATACAAGCAAAGGAAAACACGGCCCTGCCTCCCTTTTTTAGTAAGTTTGCAAACCAGCATGGTCTAGCCATTTATCCAAGAAAATTCAGAGGAATTTGAAACCCATTCCCTTGGCAGCAGGACAGAGGACTGCATCAAATGGGAAAGCCTGCTCTTGACAGCAGAGAAGTTCCCTTCTGGTATGAGACATAGAAGTTCACATCCTCAGCTGTTAAAACAGAGATTTATACTACATCAGGAACTGTCTCTTTCTTTCTCAGGTTGACTCCAAAAGTGAAGATGAAACAAAATAGGAACCAAGATACAAATGTAGTTATTTAAGCACTGACCCATGATCGATTTGGATAAATGAACTCCTGTCACCAAATGTCCTGGTTGTTTGAAGGTGCCATGTGCCAGGGAAAGGCCACTGGCTTTGGACTGGAGCTTTTTGTAACCAGAGGCACAAGAAGCAACCCAAGAGACCTTGGGCACCCATAAACCAGGGCCCTTGGCCCCCTCCTGCAGGTGCCAGCGGGGCATGTCTGTTCTCACTGACAGGGAATAACCCTGGCTGTGTGCAGTCTGGCAGCACAGGCTGACAGAGGCAGTCACCGTGCAGTGAAGTCTCTGCAGGAGCCCGGGGGCAGTAAGGTCAGCCAGCGACTGGGGCCATCCCCACCACCCACACCTCACTGGGGGAAACGGGGCTGGCGTGTCTGAACAGCTCCAAGAGTGGGAGGTTCCATCTCAGCCCCACTTGCAGCCCCCCCGTCCTCTCAGAAATGTCACTCATGGATGACCCAGCGGATGGCAGTCACCAGGCCAGGGATCCTTATTCACTCTTACGCAGTTAAAATCTGATTGATTTCCATCTGGTGACTTCAGAAGTGGTTGCCATACCCAGATTGCCTCAGGTCATATATTTTGTCTATTTATATCCTTGCAAAGGAGAAATAAATACAGGTAGATGACACGGGAAAGTGCCCTGAACCAAGCAGAAAGCTTTAGTGATAGCAGTTTTATCATTTGTAATGATAAACTTAATATTGCAGAAAATGCTAAAAGCGAGAAGAAATGAAAACAATTTGTATCTCTGTGGCTGAACTGTATAAACTGTGACACCAGGGCAGTTCTATCCAGAGAAAGAAAACCCACCCCCCTCACTGGTTTCTATTACATTCAACAGTTAAAAAATGATGCTGGTGGGTAAATCTTGCTCTAGACAGAATAAAGCATGGCCCAGCTGCAGTGCAGAGCTTGGTTCCCTGTCTGTGTGTGCACAGCGTGCACTCTCTGTAATGAAGGATAATTGTGTCAGTACATAATTAGAGATAAAAAAGCGGGCGGGTGAGATGCCAGTGATGAGATTGCCAGCATGACAATCCTAAAGAGATAGATATCTACTTGCCACGTGGTCTGCCATTATAGGTCTGGCACTAGGGTCAAGGAACTACATCTCTATCTAGGCTGTTGCACGACCCTGAGGAGAACGTTTAACTTTTCCTTGTCCCATTTCCCACGTGGTGCAAATGAAAGCTGATTGTTCAGATGAATGTCACCTCTCTGCAGAGGACCCATGAAAAATTCAGGCAGTATTTGAATCATTTAAAGGTTCTTTCCAAGATGCACTGGAGCAAAGTATACAGAGCAGTTCAAAGGCTGGAAGACTTGCAAAAAGATTTGAAGGGGATTATTTGTGACTTAGCTAAGCACTGATTAGTGGACAGTGTGTGTGGAGGCAGCCAGGATCCATGGAAGGAGGGAATGGGCAGTAGTGAAAGTATCAGTTGTAGTCTCATAGGTCCAGCTGTTGACACAATGACTGGGAGAAGTCTAAGATGTTCTGTAAGTTGTGGTACTGAACATGACACCTTATTCTAGAGACACAGGGGAAGAAGGGATTAAGGTAGGGAGAGAGATTTGGGAAAAAAAGGGTTTGCAGAAGAGGATAAGGTGGGAGAAAGGAGGATTGCAAAAGGGGAAAGGAGCCAGTAAGAGTAAGACAGCAGGGTCAGAGTTGGTAGAGGCTCTCCCTGGGCATCAAGGACAGCAGAAATCTCTTCAGCCATACCTAGGAGGTGGTGGGGCCTCAGAAGTGAGACCCCAGCATAGCTGGGATGCTCCCTCCTCCGTGACTGAAATGAGTGTTAAACCCTTGTTCTGGGCACACCTGGATCTAAACTCTGATATCCTGTTGGAAAAGTGCCAGGTAAGGGCCATTAGTGTTAGAGCCCCAGATAAAGGGCTGTTTTTACAGTGCAGGTGGTCTCATGGTCAGTGCCATCAAGAGGAGGGGCCCGAGGAAGTCCTGATGAGCAGCCTTGCTCTGACTCCGAGGAGCACACCGGGCTGCGCAGCCGAGCGCAGAGAGAGAAGGGACATTGTTAAAACCACTCCTTTGTGGGACATTCCTTTTTTTAAAGGCCATTCATATAATTCTGGAACAAGAATGGGAAATGCCTTGTCTCGGGCTTCCTGTTGTCAAAGCGAAAAACGATCCCATATCCTCCTGCACGGGCGCTGGCCTGGGCCCAGGACGCTCTGATCACGAGCGGGGCTGCGGGGCTGGCGCGGCACGGCGGGGCTGGGGCTGCTCCTCCTGCCCGTGGGCACTGTGCCTCCTCCTCCAGCTCATATTTTATTTTTAATTCAGCTACTCAGAGGGATGGAGAGAGGAAGAGGCGGGTGCTGCTGCCCTGGGTTGAAGTCCAAAGAGCATTGTTTTCTCATTATGAGCATTGTGTTGCCATCATGGATAATTATAATCTTACATCCCATTTCATTTTTTTTGAAAACCACACAAAAGCACTGAAGCCAGAAACTTCTTGGTGACAACCCAGGAGATGTCTGTTGTTCTTCCTGACTGTATTTTATCTTATGGAGATTTGAGGGTATTGCTGTGGAAATGCCAGATATTAAAACCTCATTATACTTCTGTTTGCAAAACAGATCTTAATCGCTCGCCATCCTAAACAATTACCCTGGCAGGCAAATTCTGGAAAAATTAACAGCCAAAAAGGATGAAAAATCTTTTCTTTTTTCTTTGTTGAAACAGCAAAATCTGCATGCAAATTCACTTAATCAGCCAAAACGCCCTGCTAACGCAGCCCTATTCCCAAGGAGGCACTTTTCCAATTTTCTAAAGTGGAGCTACTTGTGTTTCCTAAACCTTATTCCAACTATAGCTATAATATAAAGTTCAATGTTTTTCTGCAACCTGTCCCAGCATATGGAGCTCTGCTACGAAGCAGAGGGATGTACCCCATCCTTGCCCTCATCGCCTTTCCCGTGTAGCTCACACCAGAAGTGAGAAGTGCAGAGCCCCACTGGTGCCAGGCTGGTCAGTGCTGCAGATCAGCACAACCCATCTTGGCACTAAAAGTTAGCAAGGCAGCACTGGTGATTTCTGCTATCTCCTTGTCCAACAGAAAAAAAATCTCATGCACTTTTGCTGAGGCTCCTGAGTGATTTCCACATCCAAAAATGATGAGTTAGGACTGCCATGGAAAAAAGTAGTGATGGGAAATGAGTAGTGATGTCTTGGTTCCATGGGGATTCCAGTCCTGGAATTCCTGTCCTTGTGTTTGATTGAGTTCCCTGTGGTCTCTGTTACCCCTTGGGGTCTCAGTTACATCAGCCACAGGTCTCCTAATTGTCAGTTCAGGCTGTACTTAAAGCAAAACCACTCTCAAGAGGTTCAGGGGGCATTGCTTTTATGACAGCCATTTCACTAAGTGATGACTATGACTTGAATGCTCACTTGCCTTGGAGAAGATTAATCTCTTTTGCTGTTTTCCCCCCTGTAGAGAGCAGTCATTCCTCGACTCTGGAGATCTGACTTCTGAAAAGCTTGAAGTGATTGGTCTGTGTTCTGCTGCTCCAAGCCAGTGCTCGGGCATCAGACAGTTCCTGAGATTACAACAGAGTTCCCTCCGGGTCGCCTCCTCCAGCGTCTCTGAAAGGGCCGTGAGTCAGCTGATGCACAGGCTGCCGCTGAAGGATGGTCCCAGCGAGCCCCTGAGTGCAGGGCAGCTCGGTCCCTACTCTGTCTGCTCACAGCCCTCCCTGAGGGCTCAGGTAGAGCCTGCTGGCCCCCCAGCAGCACCCCTTTTCCGAGTGGCTCCCTGGGGAGCCAGGGGTGCCCTGCACCACCCATGGGGAGGGCACACTGCCCTCATCGCCCCCGAGCCCATCCTGGCACCAGAATCCTGCAATAAAGTACAAACACCTGATAGAGCTTCTGAAACACCTGAAAACCACGAGTACAGGACCCCTGTAGGTCCGTGAGGCAGAGCAGAGGCGAGTACATTGCTTGGGTTGGCTTTGGTTTAGCCGCATTTTAAGAGTGCTGACGAGGTGACAGAGGGGCGGTGGTGTAACTCTCCTCTCTAAGACTCTTCTCGCCTTGCCCAGCCAGCAGTTCAGCACGGCACTGGCCCCAATGAAATTTCTGAGATCACTGCTCTCCCTTAGGGGCTGTAACTAAAAATGCCAAAAGATAAATGGACGTTATGAATTGCCTAACTTCATGTTTCATGTCTCAGCTCCCGTTGGCCAATAGATGTTTATTTACTTATTTCGTGGAAGTTCAGTACCTGGATGGGAAGCTGAGGCCAGGTGTGAGTGTTCCAAGCGCAGAGCCAGCACCTCTGCGGCTGCTGAATGCTCCAGGAGGAGCCCGGCACAAGGAGCTGGATGCTGGGCTCTGGGAGCAGGGAGCTGGGCGCAGGCACCTCCCCGCCCCGCTCTGAGCCCCGGGCGCTGCTCAGGGTAGCGATTTAATGCTAATTTGAGTTGATGGCCGTGATTTCCAAAGCACTCAGCGTTATTGTGCACACCTTTTCAATATTCTCCCTTGGTTCAATACACAAGCTGCGGTTTACCATTGGGTCCCAGCTAATCCCGCCACCCCTGGAGGGGCAGGCTGGGCTCCGGGGGCTGGACAAGGACCAGGAGCCAGAGCCGGGCCGGGACAGCTCATCCATCCCCTTCCTCCACTCTCCCCTGCACCCTGACCTCCTCCCTGCCTCAGCTGAGAGTCTGTTCCCTTTAACAGGTGTTAGACAAAGGTTTTATGTGAAGTATCAGCATGAAGGTCCCTGAAAATTATTTCTTTTCAGGAAGCAAAGCATCCACTGGTTATCCCAGGAATGTGTGCTGTAGAAGTGTTTACAGCGACATTAGTCATTCAGGATCGGCTTCGGTTTCTCATTTCATTAGAAAGACATAGTTGTAAAGCTGCACAATGAAAAAAAACCAAACCAAACCCCATTAGGACCATAAGGTGCTCCATTTGAATTTGGAATATTGCTTTAGATACACAGCGCAGGGACAGAGGCACCAAAGATACAGAGATTATGCAGCACCTAAAGGCAAACACACTGGAGAGTGTTTCTGGTGAGAAAGTGCCTGTTGAGGCCTTTCACACTTCTCTAAAGGCAAAGGGACCTCGTCCGAGGTACCCGAATCGCCCTGTGCTCCGTCTCTCCCGGCGCCGCCGGCTCGGGAGCCCAGCAGCCCCTGCCGCAGCATTCCCAGGACAGACCCAGCTCCCTCCCGGCTGCCACGGCCTGCCCGGCACGGACCTCACTGACGTGATCTGAAGGGATTTTCTGGGCTGCTGTGTCCATGAGGAATCGGCTTTCATCAAAACATCACGATAACCGTGTTACCTTAAACCTGCTCCCAACGAATGTGGGTAACAGCCGCCCTGACACAGCGAGCTGCTCCCCGCTGCCAGTGCTCCTCTCTTCCCCTTCATCTGGGGCAGGAGCAGCTCCCTCCTTCCCCCAGAGCTGTGCCAGTGCTGAGCTGCCAAACCCAGGCAGAGCCTATCCCTGGCCCCGTGGCTGCCACGGCTGTCCTCCCCAGACCCCCACCCGAAAAATTTTAATTCTGCACAGATTTTTCCAAGGTGGGACAGTGATGCAGAAGGGGGGGTCTCCTCAGGCCTGCTGGATGCAACTTAAATCTGCGAATCCCGCTTTGTTGTTAGACAGAGACGAGCTCACAGAGAGGCCACCTCTGTTCCCACTTCTGGAGAAAAGGTAGTTCCGTTGTTTTGCCCACAGGCGATGGCACTGACACAAACATTTAGTGTGCACAATGACAAATACTCTGTATCTGAGCACATTCATACTTCAAGAGTCATCAAGAGGGATTTCAGCTCATCCGAGTGCTCAGCAGGAATGGGAAGGACAGAAGATTGTGCTTAAAACTTCGCAGCCTTGCCTTAACAAGAATTTCTGACAATCAGAGTAAGACCGCAAGGAGCTCCTGCCAGGTACTGTATGCGAGTCCCCTTTGCTGCAGGAGGATTTTAGCAAAAAAGAGTCCCTTTATGTCAA
This sequence comes from Coloeus monedula, assembly GCF_965178545.1. NCBI lineage: Eukaryota > Metazoa > Chordata > Aves > Passeriformes > Corvidae > Coloeus > Coloeus monedula. Next base: position 11,555,276 of record NC_138796.1, on the reverse strand, counting down.
GTGAGTGGATGCCATCAGTCCGAGCAGAAGGATGTGACACAACGCAGGCACAGGGACGCCAACCTCAGGAGCGAGTAAACCATGGTCCGCCTTGGGGGAAGCTAAACACAAGGCAGAGCTAAAGCTGAAAGTAAAGGCTGCAAGTCCGAGGGGAGCTCTGGGGCTGAAAGTGTGACTTTCCTGCGGGAAGGGCGCCGGGGGGAGGGCAGCTGCTGGCGCAAACCCCCGAGCCAGGATGGATGGGAGATGTCTGCTTAACAGCCCACATTCCTGGGCTCTGCCAGCTCCTCCTAATCTCCCGATCTTAACAACAACCAGCTATTTGTCCCTAAAGTGGGCTGGCGGGAGACAGAAAAAGCCTTTCAGGTGCACAGGTTCCTGCGGTGATGCCAATTCTCAATTATTATATGAGGCATTTAGCAATATTTTGTGCAATTGACTGTTTTTTTTTTTTTTTTTTTTTTTTAAGCTTCACACACTGGAATTATGTCAACATGTGAGAATTTCAGCCCGGATTTTAGATAATTTCTTTTCGTAACCTGCAGCTTGCTCTTTCAGAGGAGGGGAAGGTGACTTGGGAAGCTTTGTGCTTTTAGAGGCAGTGCCCGTAAGAAGTGCTGCTCATCACAGCCTGAACTCGGGATCAGCCCTATCAACCCGAAGAGCAACTTCCCTAAAATCTGGGAACCTGAGGGGTGACGTGGGCAGACACAGCACAGTGTCTGACAGCGAGAAGAGGGAAAAAGACCTGTTGCTTCCCTTGCAGGAAGGGTGAGATGGAGGATGGAGAGGCCGAGCCGGGGAAGGATGGGGAAGCCAGCCAGGGCTGTGCAGGCGGCCCAGGGGCTCCTGAGCAAAACGTGTCGCTCCCGAAAGGGCAGCAGCCCGGTCATTTTGTCATGTCCAGAGTGAGTGTGGCGGTAGGAATGCAATGTTCCTTACAGCGGCACCGCAACACCCAGAGAAAGGTATTTGGAAAAACGTTTTTGGCACCATCCCATCGAAACGGCGCTGCCAGCGCATCTTTCAGCGTGAGGAGCCGAAGGTGTCACACCGCCGATTGGAACGAGAGAAGCGGACGCAGCAGTTTGAGATAAGATGCAAAATAAGTGTGGGCCAGACCCTGAGCTAAAGATCTGCTCACAACAGCAAATCCCAGGTAACAAGGGACTGCTGCTGGTGCCCGCGGGACCATGAGGGACCTGGCTCTCTGCCTCACCCCACACAGGCACTAACGATGCCAATCAAGGGCTAACGCGCAGCCCATCCGTTCTGTGCCCCACACAAAAGCCGCTGACCTTCCCTCGTTAACAGCTCAGTAAGAGGGGTTGGATCGCCCTACAAGTAACCTGGAGCAGTGATTGATACTCCAGGATTTCTCTCTCTAGTATTTGTCGAAGTCACTCCTTACACAACTCGTTATTTTCACTCCAAAAGGCTTTTCTTCCCTAGAAAAAAAAAAACAAAAAACAAAACCAACCACTCTTAAACAGATTCCCGAAGTTAGAGTTGCGTTAGTGTTCAATAATCTTTGAGAGTAAACTGAATTCCCCCTCTTCAAGCAGCAGGGAGAATTTAAACGGATGGTTTCTATTAAAGGAAAACGTTCCCTGTGAAATTTTGCCGATGCGTTCAGCGGAGTGCGCGAGTCACATTTATGGTGAGCTATTCATGTTTTCACTTTGAAGTGTAGGGTGATGGTATGGTAAACCCCGCAGCGCTGGGAAGCGTTTATTTTGGAGGAAAAGTTATTTGTTGGAATTTCTAAATGTATTTTGGGTCGATCTTAAAATAATTAACCCGCCCTGGAAGGTCAGTAAGGGGAAGCCTGCGGGGAAGCGCGGCCCCCTTCTCCTGCCCTGGAGGTGGGCGTTAAGCGAAAGAAAGGAGGAATGTTGCTTAGCCCGAAGTTACAAGAAATCATTTAAAAATCACCAAACTCTTTTCACAGGCAGCGTTCGGCTTCAGCGACACGCGCTGCCTGCAAATATTCCTTGGGACCGGGGGAAGCGCTGGGAAGCGGCTGTGAGGCGGGCTGGGACACGGGGTGGCCGCGGGCAGCGGTGGGCAGCGGACAGCAGGGGACAATAGCGACCGACAAGGGACAGCAGCGATGGACGGGGACAACAGCGAGGGACAGGAGCGACGGGAAGGGGACAGCAGAGACAGACAGGAACTGGCAGCGGCGGCCAGGGGACAACAGGGACTGTAGGGGACAGCAGGGATGGGCAGGGGACAGCAGGGGACAGCAGCGGGCTGGAGGGGACAGCAGGGACAGTAGGGGACAGCAGTGATGGGCAGGGGACAGCAGGGGACAGCAGCGGGCTGCAGGGGACAGCAGGGACAGTAGGGGACAGCAGTGATGGGCAGGGGACAGCAGGGGACAGCAGCGGGCTGCAGGGGACAGCAGGGACAGTAGGGGACAGCAGGGATGGGCAGGGGACAGCAGGGGACAGCAGCGGCGGGCAGGCGACAGCAGAGGGCAGCCAGTCCCCCTGTCATTCACCTTCCCAGATTCCTTCCCGTGGGTTGCGTGTGCAACAGTTGGCATTCCCAGCCTTTCCTTCCCTCGGTTCCCGCTGAGTGCTCCGGGCCGCGGGGAGAGCTCATCTCGCGCGTGATGTTACCCATCCAGAGATCCGCCTCTGAGCACTGAAAAACAACTGGCAATTTCCAAAGTGGCGGAATAAAAATAATAATAATAATAATAATAATAATAATAATAATAATAATAATAATAATCCATTGCCGGTTCCCCGGAGCGCTGCGGGGCCCGGTGGGAGCCAGCAGCATCGCGGCTGCCCGGCCGCCCGGCGACAGGCGGGCCCCGGGGGTGCCACACTCGCCGCGGTCACGGCAGGGTCCTGGGGAACACCAAGAAGGGACGATTTAACGATTCACACTGGCCCGTGTCTGCTTTGGCTTAACCTCCCTTGGAGCGGAAAGTGTCTCCGCATCCAGATTGTTAATCCAGGCCAGCGGCATCGGGCGGGCTACAAGACACGCGGTCAGGAAACCCGGTGCGCCCAGCCCCAGGTGTGCCAGGCGGGCACACAGAGCAGGTGTCCGGGCTGGCAGCAGCGTCGTGCCCATGGCTGAGCTGCAGGGACACAGCCCAGGGAGCCTCCTCTGCCACCCAGCCCGGGCTGGCACCGGAGCACTCCCTGGTTGTTATATAGGTTAAGCAATCTTTGAGTGTCGTGTCTCACATCAGACCTTGCCGTGCAGGAGACTTTATTTATAGCTATAGACAGGGATACAGAGATAGAGACTGAGCTTCCACAGGGAGTGGTTGTTCCTCATCAGACCCTTGGACCTAATTTCCTTTGGGATGTGTCATCTTAAAGCGTTGCCAGAGACTGATGGATTGTATCCAGATAGAAGGTGACAGGCACTATACAACCAAATTATAAAATGAATGAAGTCAGTTGTTATTTGAAAGAAAAAATGCATCTCCCAGAGCTCATAATTTATTAAAATCTGAAATCAAGAGCTGAATATTTATAGTTTACTTTTGTTCCTCTTTCTGGAGCTCTCTAGACAGACATTTTGTTCAGTTGGCCTAAAAAATTAGATCTGCATTCAGAATGAAGAAATCTGAAGTGCTCTCACAGCTTTCTTTCCTTCTGGAAGACAGTAAGAGTTTGGCCCATGATTTTTCCAGTCAATGAGCCTCCTGGCCTTTAGTGACTTTGGGCATGGTTTTTGACAACATTGTCCAAAGCACAGCTCACAATGTGATGCCATGGCTGTTTTAAATTGCAGTGGTAGAAAGAATAATTATTTCTAGATTATCACCTAAATTGGTATCTGCCTAAGAAATGGGTTTTTTTGTTTAAAAATCTCTTTCAGGAGTTTTTTCCCAAATGACAAAGAGTAATTCAACACCCACTATATAGAAACGGATCACCCACAATCAAAAGCACATCTGGGCTTATTATTAAAGGCTGCTTATTCAAATTATGCTGACTAGTAGTTCCTTAAGGAAATGGACTGAAATTAAATCCAGGTAAGATAGCTATAGCAATCCAAACTTCTTGTCTTTGTGCTACCTTAAAGCTGAAACACTAGCAAATCCCCTCCAAAGTCAGCTTCTGTCCAGGGGTGGGCAGCAGCTTTATTCCTTCCATCCCAGTGAAATCCCTACTGAGGAATGAAGCAATTACATTGAATCCATGGACTTTATACTCACATTCAAAATGAACGGGCATATGCCTCTACATGGAACAAAATGAACCACAGGCTAATTTTTAAGAAGTGTTTTTAAACCCTGAGTTGAGGGGTTCTCCTGTGCATACATGGGGTGAGACAGACACACAGAGCCCTGGCTCTGCAAAGGAAGAGCAGGATTCAAAAAGTGAGGAGGAAGTTTTAATTAAACTGGTACGGTATGGCGCAAAAGGCCAAATCAGTAGGAATTCATCTCCTCAGCATAGGCTGGTGCTCAGAGCAGGTCCTACAGATGTTCTTTAACAGTAAATATTTTGTGCCTTTAGGTGCATGTCAAAACCTCCTGACACAGCTGGGAAGTTTAAACCAGAATTCTCTATAAAGGCACCTGCTCAGGAGAAAAAACGGCAGCAAAAGTGAGAGCTGAACCAGTCCCTCTCTGCACTGCTGCAGTTCGGGAATTCTAGTGCAAACATTGGAAAAAAGCTGTTCTATTTACACAGACAGAAGGTCAAAGCCCTGGCTGGAGCCCTGTCTGGTGTCCTCAGGGGCAGGACATCAGGGTGGACATCAGCCCTGAAGGCAGAGGTGGCAGAGGGAGAGGCAAGCGCAGCAGGATTCTGGCTCTGGAGCGAGATCCAGTGCCCAGTTTCCTCACTGCTGGACATATTTGTTTGGCAGGGTTTAGTGCTATGTGACAGCTCAGAGTCATCCATGGGCTGACCTTCCAGCTGGACATGTGAGGAGTACAGGGGTATAGAGAGAGGCCTGACAAAATACATGCAAGGACTGCACTCCTTCTCTGGGACAAAGATACCTCCAGTGGCAAGCTCTTCATCCTGGTGGAGACACACTTGAAGTATGGTATTTTCTCCCTTCTGTTAAGAATGTTGCTGACTTTGACAGATTTTTCTCTGCTTAAATAATATTTTCAAGTCTGAATACAGCACTAGGAAAATCTGCTTAGCACTCAGCAGCAAACTTCTACCCCTGAGTTTTACACAAGGAAGCATGAACTGCCCAGAAATGCAGAGGATCCACACTTATGCTTCAGGGTAACTGGATTTTCCTCCCAGCACTAAAATACTCATTTGCCCGTGGGTTATTCAGCAGGGAGGCAGCCAGCAGCTCGCCATAGGCTCCCTGCAGCCTCTGCAATTATACACCAGAGCAGGGCTGTGCAATTACACAGCCTCTGCCATTCAAATGCCGCAAATCATTTTGCAAGCACTCATTAAATAACTTGCACAACAACCTTGCTGATAAAGTACACATGCTAATCATGTCTGAGCATCACAGGCTGAGGCACAGAAGATTCAAGGACTTGCTCAGGGTCACACTTTGAGGATCAATAGGAGTCACTGGTGGCTTCCCTCTCATTACCCAATGCCAGTTCTTATATGCAGTGTCCTCCATTTGGATTTTAAATACAGATGACTGATGCCATCTTCCTATTCCTGTTGGAAGGAATCCACATGTCAAATCTGAGTGTAAAAATACCATATTTTGATACAAACATATGCCATAAAAGGAGATCATGTTAGTAGAGCTTGCAAATTCATAGCTCTTTAAGTCCTGAAGCATCTCAAAGAGCTCTTCCTGAGTATTTATGTGATTTTCACTTTACCACCTCTCAAGTGGAACATAACATTCCCTTAATAGCACACAGCAATACCCAGCATAGAAAGTGAAGAACCACATCCAAGGATAGGTCTGAAAATGAGGAGGGATTTAAACCCAGAAATAAGGTAGTGCTTCAACAAAAAGCTTGATCTAGAATTCCAATTTATTTTCCCTGCTTAGCTGAAACGCTATTATGAAAGTCTGCCTAATTTTCTGCATATGACAGAGCAGAGGATTTCAGCCACAACGTTTTACACCAGGGGAGTGTCAAGTGTGCTGAAGGGCAGGGTCCCCACACTCACCCTGGTACCACAGCATCCTTCTGCATCATCAAGTTGCACTCACTCCTGGGTCAAACAGAAGGAAAAAAGCTACTTACAGTTTGGTTTGCTGAAAATGATCCCATAGTATATAACTTCCCAACAGCTCTTGCTTTTTATAAAGGGGCAGATCAGCATTATTATTATTGGACATGGATGGAGCCTTGGACTCAGGAAGTCAATAAACCACTGCTGTGAGAGTGTGCACCAGGGAAGAGCTGCTCTGTATTGCCTCACTGCTGAAGACAGTTGCCAGCCTCCTTGGCCCTATTCCTGCAGGCTTTATAGTGGGAACTTGGGGAATTCCTAAGTCAGAAGCATCCAGATCACTTGTGATGCTGGTGATGAATCTATTAATTTCTTCAATACCTTTATTTTGTTTCTCTGGCATTCCTGATGAGATCCCTGGCTGTTTCCATCTCCCTTGAATGCTCAGGTGCAGGCTTCCTGTCTGAAGGGCTGCAGTGGCTCCACAGTGGCTGACAGCCCCAAGGACTGGGGTATCTGGGAGCAGGTGCTCCTGATCTGCTTGTTCCAGCTTCACTGTCCCACTTCTGTCCCCTGTGGATGCCATGGAATTCCAACACTGCCTTTGTATGGGGTGTAGGGGTGAAGGATGTGGGCACTGAGGTAATGGGGGGATCAGGTAAGGTGAGCGAGAACATCTGGAGGGAACACCTGGAGATCCAACTGCTCTGCAGCTGCCAGCCTTGCACTGAGCTCATATCAGTGTTCCCAAATCTTTGTGAGAAAGAGAATATGAGTTCTGGGCTGGTTCAAAAGCAGTGCAGAAACAACTCCTGCTGTCAGCGACAGTAAGGAGCCATTTACAGCAACCTACCCCTTAAAGCAAAGACACAGCCCTGCACAGAGCAGAGGTGAGGAGTGGCCCCATCACAGCCAGAGCTGAGCCTTCTGTCCATGCCCGAGGCTGCAGGGAACACTCACAGCCTCTCTGCCATCTATTCCCTTCTCCCTCTCTGCTGTCCTTTCCCAGCGTTTTTGGTACCCTGTCTTCCTGGCCTTTTGGATGAGCAACACCTTCCACGGACAGGCTCTCGGGGCGGAGAGCAGCTGCCTACGGACAGAGATCTTCCCCCTCGTGGCTTCTCCTGCCATGGCTGTTCCTGCTATGCAAGGGCTTGGTGTGTTCCCTGCTCCAGGAGTGCAGCACAGGAGGAGGAGGCACCACTGCTCCCTTCTCCCTCTCACATAGCCTTTGTGTAAATGGGGAGTTTCTGTTCCATTTTTTAATCTGGTGTCCTCCTGTGAATGCCACTGGGAGCAGAAATTCAGGAAACCAAGTTTTAAATGTTTGGATGTTCAGATCCTGTTAATCAAGGCTGGAGTTTCTTAATGAAGAAAAAAGAGCAGCACTTTAATTTCGTTTTCATTTCTGTGCAGAGAAGAGGGCTCCAGAAATTAAGTGATAATTTCATTAAATTATTATCCATTGAAATACACCCAGATTAGTGTGATAACTCAGCTAATGGCATCTGTAATTATTTGATTACACATGCTGAACTATGGATCTATGAATATTAAATATATTAGACACTAATATAAAGCCAAGGGAAAATCTAACTGTCATGAATTCAGATAAAACAGTTGTAAAAAATACAGTATTAAGCCCCCCAAATGAAAATCAGCAGTACATCCCTTCCCAAATCTAACTCATTTTGGTGCTTCTAGGATATTTAGAGAAACATATTGCTTTTTAGAACAGAATAATTATCTTTTTCCCTCCAAATATTTGAATATCTGTGCACTGACACACACCTTCTCTATCCTCATCCCCAGCATCCCTTGAACTTCCAGGTGTGGCACAACATGGGCCAAGACACTGAGCCTGCTCCAGACAAGAAAATTAAGACATTTCTTATCCCATATGTATTTTTACAATCTGTTTCCACTGATTCAGAGGGAAGGACCTGGCACAGTGATCTTTAGATGACAGAAATAAATACCATTGCAGCTTTTGAAAGGGATATATGATGATATATGATGATATATGATGATCACTCTCCCCAAAATGGAGCAAACCTTATGTAGAAAACATGATGTCCCATGTGGACTGGAACAATTCAGTTTTGAAAAAAACTAACAAAACAACAAAAGAGGTGGCAGCAGGAAAGCATGACTTCAGAGGAAGTATAGTGAGAATTCCTGGGAAGAAGGGAAATGTCTCAAGTAGCTGATCTCATTGGTGTGCTCTGTGACAACTGTTGGGTTTTGGGTACAGGAAAACCGCAGACCTAAAAACAGTTCATAAAATATCCAGCAAGACCCAACTGCTGCCCCTGAAAACACATCACAGGTACCTGGCAGCCAGGTAGAACTCACTGTACTCACTGTAAACACAAAGGTACCAAAACTGCTCTGCTCCGAGTGGGCACATTCAGTGTCTTCAACCTCTGGCAGCACTGAGGCAGCAAAGGAAACCAACCCAAATGATGATATGGCCCAGGAATTCCCAGCCTGAGCAGATCCCACAGGCCCTGGTACACCTGGCATCCAGCACCCACCTGCAGACAGGATTTTCTGGTTGCCAGGAGGGCACTTTATTCCAGATAAACCACCTGGATGGATCACCCCGGGCTGGCAGAGCTCCATCTGACACAGCCTGCCAAAGCCCGTGTGTGCCAATGGGGGCATAGGGAATTTAAAACAAATTTCAGCTGAGTTTTAGAATGCCTTATTTGTTCTACATGTTGTACTGGGGTTATTTATGATTTTTCCTCATCATTTCAGCAGACATTTTTACCTCAGGGAAGGCCAATATTTAAAAACTCTCATTCCCTTTCTTAGTCCTTCTTCTTTCCTCCCAAAAGATAACCTAAAGGTGAAGGAGCTTGGCAGCTAATATTTCACCTGCAGAAGAGAATGACTTAGAACACAGGATTTAGCTGCTGTTGCTTGATGACTTTATATTGATTTATGTCTGCTCTGTCACCATAATGTGTCTCAGCACCTCCATATTGCATGAGGCCAATGACCAGCTTGGGAAACCAATTTGACTGAAAACCAGTACTTTTACAAACACAGTAAGATGAAAAAAATGCCTTCAGTCTGATCTGTTTTGGCATGTGATGGACAGTTGGGAATGCTGACATAAAAGAAATGGAGGGAAAATTCTGGCTGAGGACCTTTTGGTGAGTGCCTGTACTTTGTCCCCCTTTGGCTGACACTGCACACAATGAAATGGGGTGAGCTGGAGCAAAAGTAGGCAGAGACAACCCAAAATGCTTTGATCTGCAAGGCCAGAACCAGAACTTCAGATCTGGAGTATCCAGAAAAAAAGTTTTTAAAGAAAGTATATCCCATTTCCATGTTTATTGGATTGTAGGGTTTGTTTCTGTCTGTTCCCAGGAGTAAAATACAGGAAGAGTTACAGAACATTTGTTGACAACAACTGACTATAGCAATGGGGGGAGAAAAATATGCTTTGGAGTAAGTGCTTCAGCATCCTCATAAATCTGCACTGGAATAGACTCTGGCCATTGTATTTCTGAGGCTGCTACAACAGAGCACAGCATGGTGGTTGCTCTCACCATGGTAACCCAGAAAACTGCCCCATCACAGAAGGCTTGCACTCTGCAACACCCATCTCTCCCTGTCCTTGCTTCTCAAAGGAGACTGATACATTCAGGACTTGAAGTAGCACTCGAAGCTGGAGCCCCAGCTCCAGTGCCACTTAAAGTCTCCTGCACTCCATCCAACAGCAGCGACTGGGAACATTAGCAGCAGCTCTCTTATGCTGCAGAGAGCTATTGAAAAATGGGGTCAAACCTGGGATAGAGTATCTTCAATTTCTTCAATACACAGCAACCTTTTGGGGCCCAGCACTCGCTCTTTATGGAGAGTACTGGAGAGGTTTAACGACCTGAGCTGAAGTTTTGGTTGTGTTCTTCACAACATTGCCCTCTACCACTGTACTACTACCCCACCTTGAAGAAGGGGGCTCAGATCATGGCCTGAGCCCTGGGGTAAATGATTTTAGGCCAAGCTACTGGGCTTCACTGGGGGAGATGGTGCTGGGGCTCACACAGCCCTGCCACCCTCACTGTCCCAGCTAAGGCTCCTGGCAAACACCAGCCAGGCAGCCAGAGGTGACAATGTCACATTACATCTACAAACCAGAATCTGTCTGTTAAACCTTGTGTTCTCTAGTATTTTCATCCTGTTTCATTTGAAACACTTCATTAACACTTCATGGCAAGAATTTGCTTTTATGCAGTCTGCCTGGTGAGACAAGGTATTTCATGAAGCACTTCTGGAGTCAGTAGGACATCACCCTCATTTTCCTTGAGCTAGAAAACCATTTACTGAAGAAGAGGAACCACATGCATTATCCACTGAGACTGAATGACTCCACTACCATCACCAGCTCATGTTCTGTTTGCTGAGGACAAATTGTTAAGATTTTAAAGAACTGACACTATGGGGATCCCTGAAGTGCAGGTATTATTCCATACTTTTGATGGAATAGAAGTGTATTATCTCCTTTAAATAGGTGGAGAACTGAGCAGAGAAGCTAGAGGATGCATTTTGGGAAGTGTTGTGCATCCTACTCCCACACAAACTAAGTGAAGTTTTCCCTGGCCAGGGTCCTAAGAGACTACTGGTATTCCAACTGCTCTTGAATCCTCCAATCCCTGAGCTGCTGGACTGCAAATATTATATTTAGCACTTGAAATTCTTTAAACTTGAGCAGTCAGCCATTACATACATTATAACATGGGAGTGGTGGTTTGTTTTTTTCCTACTCAACTGACAAGAAGAGTGTGGGGAGAAATGCACTTTTTGAAATAAATAATTTGGTGGAGAACTGAGAGGACATTGAAGTTGGTATCCAAGATCCGATGTCTACCCTCTGCTCATACTACTGCCCCCACCTATGCACAATACATCCACTTGCTCTTTTAAAGAAAAAGTTCAAATTCATTTGCCCTTGAGCAAGCAAAATGTTCAGTAGTTTCAGTGGGGGTTCTGCTGAGCCTCAAAGGCTGGATCAGGGAGCTGGCTGTCACGGCTTACTCAGCCATCTAATCCTGCTAAAATCATTCCCTGCAGAGCTCTGGGGGCACAAGCAAATCAGAGCCTCCAGCACTCCTGTTGGTGTGTGTCCAGGCCAGTTAGTGAGGCTGAGACAGGCTCAGCTCTAGCACTGATGTGGGTACCAGATAAAGGGAGGGCATTTGTTCTCATTGGGAACAATATCAGGTATGAAAAGATGCTGCTCTCCAAAGCCAACTCCAGCAGTACAAAACGAGTGTCTGCATGACTGCACCCACCACAGCAAGTAATAAACTCGTGCTCTGCCTATGACCCCATTTCTGGGTTTCAGAACTGGTGGGCTATGTGACATTACTGGCTGTGTGGAGGTTTGCTGACAGCTCAGAGAGAAAGCCATTGGACTGAGACTTCCTGCCTAAAAACAAGCAAACAAACAAACAAACAAACAAACCCACCTCAGCACAGGGTTATCTTAAGAAACACCCTTGCAATCTGCAATTCCAAAGCACTCTGCAAAGACTGATGCAGCAAACTACGTTTTCTTTCATAGTCTCTGATGCTCTCTAAAAAGAGAGCAACTAAGTGTTGCAGTGACTCAGAACTGCCTTTGGGAGCACACAGACAACCTACTGGAGGCCTTTGGCATCTTGCTCCTCCTTCAACTAACACATGACAGTAAGTGGTGAAACACCTGCCAGCTGCAGTAATTTGCATAGTGCCAAATATCCCAGCATCCCACCACAAGTTCACATGGAGAAATTCTGCTTTCATTAAAGTTTTTTAAAACCCCTTGGTCTCCTGTCTCATGAAGTACTGGAGCAAATAATCTACTCTGCTAGCAAAGGAAACACCACTTAGATGACCCCCACATTGGTTTTTTCCCAACACTTTCTTTATTTTTAGTACAGTCATGTATTGGCAGTAAGCAATTAAGATGGTCTTACAGTTAGAATGGGACCTGTAGCAGTTGGAGATTATGGGATATTGTTTCTCCTGCAGCATTGGACATGGCTTTGGGTTTCAATTTTGGGTAAAAATTTCCGTATTTGGGCCAGCAATTCTACTAACCATAAGCAGAGCACAAGCTCCCAAACTGAATTCAGCTTGGAGACCTGTCTTAGTGCTGACAACATTAAGGACTACCAGCTTGTGCACAGACTAATGGGGTGGTGTTATTAGAAGTCATCTGCTCATTCATTGTATAGCATGAAAATGTGTTTAAATTGCTGGTCCTTCACAGCAAAGACCATCTCTTCCATTTGTATGCAGCCCTCAGCAATAGGCCCTTGTTGGCAAATCTCAATCAGTGTGCTATGTAGAAACTGTTTTTATTTTTGATGACACACTAGAGAATTGAATTTCAAGAAAAAACAAACTGTTTAGAAAAGTTTTACAGACAAGTAAAGTTCTCCTTTCAGAGCAGTTCTTAAGGCATGAAGAAAGATTAGGCTGCTCTGAAGTACCGAGCAGGAGGACAACTTCACATTCACCACGTGTTTTATCCTGTTATGCAAGAAATACCATTAATTTCAGTGGAACCATGTATGTAGTGAGGTACTACCCAGTAAAACTGAAAACTGTGTCTCCTACTCTTTTTGGTAGAGTTTGAACTCACAAATTATCTGTATCCCATAGGAGTTGTGTGGTCTTTCCCGCAAAAGGAGAGTCTTGCTCCTTGTCTGGATTGTTTAATGATTTTGGTATCAGAGCCCTGACGTGAGGTTCAGAGACTCTTGTTCTCACAGAGTCAAACTGCTTTCCTTCTCAAACTGAGCACGGCTTTTGGGACAAAGTCTCTGGATCACTATTTTAGGCAAACCCAAATTGACCAAGCTTTAATCACATAGTTTTAAGTTGGTTTTATGTGACAGAATTTTGATCATGGTCTTAGAAGTGCTGTTACTAAAATGCTCCCAGGAAATTACAGGAAGGATACAGGTGCTGTTGCAATACACATCTTTTATTTAAGGCTATCAACATTTTAAAATTCAAACCAGCATTTAACTAACTTTTTTGCAGTGCTTACCTAGTTTTGGTTTTTCAGAGCAAACCATTACCTAGGAGCACATACTGGAAAAGAAATCCTTTAATCCTATTCCCTTACTTTTCTACTTCCCATGACTCAAAACCAGGAGAATATGAGAGTCTTGCAACCATAAGGACCATCATACTTTGATGGTCTCAACCTTTGTCACTCGGTTTCTGTTTCAGACTGATCAAGTGTTTGCACTAAGGGTGCTCTATCATCACATTTTTCAGTGGGGAACAGCAGTAAAAGCCAGCAGACATAAAAACTCAATCTGAGCGTATTAGGAGCAGGTTAAACTGTCCTGATAATGTGATATACAACAGTCAGTGCACGGCTGCTCTCTGCGAGCCAGACTTCTCATAAATACCTGCTGCTTGCTTGCTCAGCCACACTATGTCAGACTTACTCGGGATGAAAAATTTTGTCTGAGAAACATTACAATTTGCAGCTGAGTAATTGCCTTCCCTGCTGACCTGCTTTTTTTGGAGGACAGCATACTGAGTCTCTGATCCCAAAGGACAAAATGGTGAAGAGAAATGAAAATATAGTCACTCAGACCTGTTTTTTTCCCTTTGGTGAAATGAATACCTGCTCCCTTCAGTTCCTCCTCTTAAAATATCGTGAAAGTTCTCTTATACAAGTATCCAAGTTTGGCTGCAGCACTGTGAAAACATTCCCATGTCTGTATTGAGCCATCTATACATTCAGATAATTTAAAATGTCAGTGTTCACTTTGAATAGATTGTATTATCAATAAACCTTTCTATTCCCCATTCCATATTTTCATATTAAAAAAAAATGTTTTCCCTTATTTATCATTAAATTTAACTCCCAGTAAGAGTCTGCATAAGGGAATAAAACAAGTCTTCAGAGCCTTCTACAATTAGCATATTCTCATCATGCTCCAGTAATTATCTCCCTTGATACTTCAGTTGGGATGCCACACTGCTCTCATCACTACAGCATTCCCATGGGGGAAATTAAGAGGCAAAACACCAAGATTACTCAGATTCCACATTCACCATGTGCACACCAGTGTCCTCCCAGTCTTTGTGCATTTGTCTCTGGCCAACAAATCCCTTACCAGCAACCAAAACCAGCACACTCATGTTTGTGCCAGGCCACCGGCGGTGGGTCAGAAGCACTGAAGTTGTTCTTTATTTCTAGGGAGGAAAGATTCTTTAGTGAATCAGCGTTGCTCAGAGCTGCTTAGGAGGCGTTGGGGAGAAGAGTGTTTGGGTGTGTTAAGGGGTTTTGTGCACAGCGCTTTTGTTCGTTTTCCTTCTCTCCTTTGCTGCCTCCTCCACAATTTACCTCAAAAAGTCAATCAATATTGTCTTCATTCTCCATTTAATTCTCCTCCTCTACCTGCAGGACTCATTTGGTACATTATTATTCCAGTCCCAGAAAGTGCTTGGCTCCTTTCCCGAGGCCCTAACACCCTTTTTATCTTCAGGTGGCATAAAGAAGTCTGTAGACTAAGTTAGAGTTCTTTATTCTACCAAAAAATGACACTTTTCTAATTTCAAAATTCAGTATCCCTATGTTCTCAGCTAAGCCCCTCTCCATTATTATCCCAGAAATTCCCAATGGCCACTTCACAAAACTATACAAACAATTCATACAATAACTCCAACATTACCCACCCCACCTGGTGTAAAGTGTGCAGAAAGGAAAACAACTCTCAGAATCCCAGCGGTTTCTATCAGCCATAGCTACTCCAGAGAACAGTGGGTAGCCAGATTTGTCTAAATTAAACCAGGAAATTCGGCTGCTAAGCTTGTGCCCAGGGTTTCCCAGAGATGCATTACAGCTCTCTGTCTGATTTGCACTGAATGGGCATCAGCCATAGCCAAATTTCGGGAC
Organism: Coloeus monedula; assembly: GCF_965178545.1. NCBI lineage: Eukaryota > Metazoa > Chordata > Aves > Passeriformes > Corvidae > Coloeus > Coloeus monedula. The sequence goes on along the minus strand of NC_138796.1, from coordinate 11,540,252 downwards.
AGTCTGCCTGATAAATCATGACTGACACTACATTGTATTGCAGGAATGAACTGTTTATTTCACAGTTGCCAACATTATTCAACTCTTTAGAAATAGTCAGAAAAACAGATGTGTGGCACACAAAGTCCAGGATAGCCATGTCTCCTCCTCCATCAAGCTCCCTGCACTAACTTGTGATCTGAGAGAGCATCTGCAAAGTCCATGAAAGCTGACAGGAATTTCAGCTGTTTCTGATGAGGGAGATGAATTTAAATACTTGATTCATTGGAAAATACTAGAACACAATCCCATCACGCATTCCCATGTGATACTTTACAATATTTAAGCAATTTAAGAGTATAAGGAATGAATATTTTCAAGTTGTAGGTACTTTATAAGAAATCCTATTCAATAGAGAAGATTTCCTCTTCTGTTCTTTACTTTTCTTTAAACAGTTGCACAGGAGAAAAATCCATGTTGCACCACAATAGGTACTTACTGGCCATGTGATCAATGGATGATTTACAAAACCAATTCGGCTGAAGTTCATAATCCTAAACAAGAATTGGACAGAGCCTTGCCTAGAGAGGAAGGGAATATCCATGCCTCTGTGTTTGTGCATTAGTGCTATATATATGAGATACTTATATTAAAAGCCAATGCCACAATTTCAGTTTAAGGAGACATACACAAAGTTATGGGTGCTCTTATCCCTTCTACTCACGTGGAGTACCAAGGCATAACCCACAACCACGAGGTCCTTAGTAATTAGTCTCAGTGGTTTAGGAAGTACGGTAGCGGCAGCTCTAGTTTTCAGTTGTTCTCAGAGACCCCAACCAGACAGTCCTAATTATACCTTCATGCCACCTCTTTCCCCAGTATATATGATTTAGGCTTGGAATTTCTGAATGTTTTAAGAAGTTGTATGAAGATCCAAGTTCAAAGAGGGAACAGGTATGGACTGGATGAGGAAGCCTGTCAGAGGAGGAAACAGTCCATAAAGCCTGTGAGTGTTTCTGCCACGGGATGGGATGGGATGGGCACACCAGGCTGCCAGAGTGTGTCTATAATCAGTTCAATGATGTGGCAGCCGATCTGGACCCGGCTGACCGCGGACAGCGGTGGCATGGCAGCCTGGGGATAGCGGATGCAAACCCGGGTGTGGGTGCAGGTGTGCCCGGCCGTCGCTACACAGCAGCTTGGGGGACGTTTGTCTTGACTGGAACTGTGGCTGGAACAGCTGGGAAGTGCCTTTTCACAGCAGCACAGCGACGAGATCGCGAGGTAAACGAGTGTTTTTAAACGTGCGCAAAGCAGCTGTGACTTCCGTCTGTTTGTTGGGACTGTGCCCGGTACAGCGCAGAATCAAGAAATGGTAAATAATGTGTAGAACAGAGAGAAAAGTGATGCCGTGGGTCTGAACTCTCGGTGCAAGCCCCTCAGCCATCTCTGCTGGGCGCTGGACCCGGGCCCGGCCGTGTCACAGGGCTCGGCCCTCGGGCCCTGCGCGGCCGCCATCTTCCCCCGGGGCCGGGAAAGGAACCACCTCCCGGGCGGACTCTGCCCCTCAGCGAAGCCGCGGCGGCCGCTGCCACCACCCGGTACCGCCGCGGGCAGCGGCTGCCGGGGCCGCCCGAGGCTGGGAGCGCCTCGCCCGCTCGGGGCGGCCCCGGGGCCGCTGCCGGGGGGGCGCGGGCGGGGCCGCCTCACGCCAGGGGCGGGGCCGGGGCCGCGCGAGGCAGCGCACTGCGCACGCGCACCAGGCCGACGCCCCCGGCACGGGGCTGTGACGGTGTAACCAAACCCGCGTTAGCCCCGCCCCCGGGGTGTCCCGCTTGACGGACACGAGAACGAACCAATGAGCGCTGGGAATTCCGTACGGACCGGCTGCGCCGGGGCGGTGGCGACCAATCGGACGCTGCGGGCGGGGCGGGCCGGCTGCGCGTTCCCAGGCGCCTCGGCCGGGCTCTCAGTGCGGTCGGGGCGGTGCCGGCGGTCGGAGTGTTTGGGGCCGGCGGAGCGACGGGCGGGCCCGGCATGGGGGTGAGGTAGGGCCGGCCCGGCGCACGGAACGAGCGCGGCCGGCTGCCGGGACCGGGTGTACGCGGCGGTGGGACGCGGAGCCGGGCGGAGGATGGAGGACAAGAAGGAGGAGGGCGAGGCGGAGATCCAGGAGCACGGGCCCGAGCACTGGTTCAGCAAGTGGGAGCGGCAGTGCCTGGCCGAGGCCGAGCAGGAGGAGGCGCTGGCGCCGGAGCTGCAGGACGAGGCGGCGGCGCAGCCTGAGCACAAGCAGCAGAAGCTCTGGCATCTCTTCCAGAATTCGGCCACCGCCGTGGCGCAGCTCTACAAGGGTGAGCACGGCCAGGGGCCTGGGGAGGGCACAGCTGGGGCGGCTGCGGCCGAGAGGCCGGTAGAGCCTGAGCGCGGTGGACTCGGGGCCCGGGCAGTGGGGGGTGGGGGCTCCGAGCAGCCGCGGAGCCGCCGGGGTGGGGACGTGCCCGCAGCGGTACAAAGGGGCCGAGGCGGCGGGAGGAGCAGCTGCCGGGCCGCGGCCGCCCTGAGAGACGGACGGGAAAACAAAATGGCGAGAGGGAGGGGGAGCCGCGGTCGCGGTCCGGACAGCGCCCGGGGCGGCTCCTGCGCCGGCCCGGCCCGGCCGCACCCCCTCCTCCGGCTGCCGGAGCTCTCGGGCCGTAGCGCGGCCGCAGGGTGTCGGGGCGCTCCGCCGGGGCCGCGCCGGGAGGGTCCGGGCGGCGGGGGCGAGCCCCGAGTGCCGGGGGGAAGGGGGGGGATCCGGGAAGCCCGGCCCTGCCGGCGGCTACTGACGCCCAGCCCCGGGAAGAGACTCCGACAAAATGGCGAAGAGCGGGGCCGGGCTCATTGTGCGCCGGGGCGGGGGCGGCCGGGCGCTCCCCGCCGCGCTGGGGGCACCGCGCCCGCTGCCCCGGGCGGGCCGCTGCCCGCTCGGCCCCGATCCGGAGCTGCCTCCGGAAGGTGGAACAAAATGGCGAAACCTAACATGGCCGTTCGGAGCGGGTGACTCCAAAATAAACAGCGTGTGTCCTTCCCTCCCTGCAGACCGGGTGTGCCAGCAGCCGGGGCTCTCCCTCTGGGTCCCCTTCCAGAACGCCGCCACTGCGGTCACCAACCTCTACAAAGGTAAGGGGCTGCCCCCCCGCTGCCCCGGCAGCCCTCCCCGCCGAGCTGGGCCCTGCTCTGCCTCCTGCCCCGGCTTACTCATAAGTAGGGCCTGTTAATGTCTCTTATTCACCCTGATAAAATCTAACCCGAGACTGCTTCCTGAATCTTGCAGGTTTTCCCTGGGCCGCTTTAGCTGACGGTAGCTGAATCTTTTCTGTTGCCTCATGTCAGTGACTCATAAACTTAAAAGCTATTTTACTTTGAGCCCCTTGAAAAAGGGTGTCTTTAATATGTGTCTGTTTCTTGTGCATTCAGGGAAGCTTCCAATGGTTTATTAAACACTACTGAAATTCTCTGCATTGTGTATATTTCATGGTGCATTAGATGTTGGGGTGTCAGTATATTGCCTTCGCTTTTGTGCTGGAGCACAGTTGGGTTTAGTGTTTATAAAATTCTGCACAGATGTTATGTGACAGAAAGTTTTATCTTCTTGTGGCAGTGAGGCTTCTTAAGCAAGCTTCCCAGTTTATTTTAAGCACTAGAATGTCATTCTGGCTGTGTCCGGTGTGGCTGTAAGAAGGCACTGTTAGCCAGAACTTTGATAGGAGTGTACTCTGCATGTAGCTGTGCTTTAGTGCTGGTTTAATGGGTGTTTCTGAACTCTGCAGTTCTTTGGGTTGTCAGAGGAATTCTTGTCTGCAGAAGAATCATTCAGTGGTTTTTGGTTTGTTTAAAAGGTTGTGCTAAAATGAGACATATCAGGAAAGGCTGAAATTGGCACATTGTGATTCCTATTGTTACTGCCTTCCATTCCAAGGGAGGGAAGCATTTTAAAGTTCCAGATGTTTGTTTTTCTGGCTTGTAGTTTGATTTTTTTTTTCCTTGAGGTTTTTTTTTAAATTGGTCTGTACAACATTGTATGTAGTTCTATCTGTATGTTCCTTCATATACCTTCAGTTTTGTCATTTTGGATTTGCTTTAAGCAGTTGAACTTGATGTGTTTGTGATGGGTGATCAGATTTCTGACAGATGCGGACTGAGCATGGAGGAAATGTTGGTGCACAACCCTTGCTGCCAGAGACTTGCCTCCTGCAGAAAGTGCATTTGAGCACTTTGTACGTGTGTCAGGTCATGTAAAGGGGCAGCACCTCAGAGCAGGAAGGTGCTGGCCTGAGGGAGTGGGTCACTAGAACGTGGCTGGGGATGCCAGTCATTTGAGAATGGTGGTAATGTTAATAAATAGTCTGGAATAATTACAGTCTGTCTTTAAAAATGGCATGGCTCTCCCTTACAGCATCTTTAGTATGAAGATTTAGGCTGTTTATTTCTGTTTGATTACTTGTGCTCTAGGCAAAATGAGCCCTCATTTTTGTTGGCAATGATGTGATTAACTGAAGAGTAGGTGGTCAGGGAAACTAGAATTTAAGTTGGAAGCTGACTTTAGGCAGGTATAATGTAATGCTTCAAAAACCAGCACCCGAAGCAAATGTTTTATTCAAACAGATCTTAAAGTGCTAGAGTACCTGAATTACTCAGGAATGCTATTTTTCAATTTTCAGTTAACTTGCAAGTCAGTAGAAATTTGGTGAGAATGTGGTAGAACCAGCTAAACACTGTCATATCTGACAAGTTGGAGTCTCTTACTGTGAACTTGCTTTCCCTAGTGATGAACATGGCTCTTAAAAAATCCTATTTTTCACATTCTCAGTACTGTTTGTTTTGGAGGACTCTGTCAAAACACTGGAGGAATACTTGGTGTGGTGAACTGAACATCACAAACTGCTTCCTGCCTTGTCAGCTGGTTTCTGATCTGATAAATACTTGGGTTTTTGAGGCATCATCTTTTTAACAAGAGCAACCTGAGGAATGGTGCATAATGAGAATGCCATGATGTCTTGAATGTCAGCATTTCTTCTGAATATAGATTAGAAGTTTAATATCAAACCACACTGATGGTCTTATGTCCTGAATTTCTGGTGCTGGTGATAGAGACTGCATTCAGGGCACTTGATTATCTTCCAGATTGCGCTAAAAAAGTGAAGGCATGGCTTGTAATGGAGGATTTAGAACTTGAGGCCACTGTGGGAAGTTTTAGGTACATGTTAGAATAAGACTTCTGAGCTTATAGTTTACCTTTTTATTAAAAAAACCCTGAATATTTTCTAATGTTAATTTTGACTTGGTAATTTCAGAATATATGCAGTTTTACTGCTTAGGTTTTGCCAGCTTAACTTTGTAAACAAAGTAGTTGTGGCTTTTACCATAAAAATCTAATCTTCCCAGGGTAATGATGCTTGAAACTTCTCTGGGCTGCATAAGCAGTCCGTGTTTGACCTCATACCTAATTCACAGTTAGCACTTTGTGAAGCATTCTCATACACAAAGAAAGCAGGGTATTGATGTAAAGTCTGCCTCCAAGCCTCAGAAGGACAGTCCTGGTATTTCAGGAAGTGATTAAAGGAATATTTTCACTTCCAAGTTGGCTCCAGAGTGTTTGGGCAGCTTTTACTGCCAGTGCATTGGTGTCTGGGCTGCTGTGGAGTATAAAATGGCAGAAGGAGTAACCTGTCATGTTGCCATTGCTTTCAGAGGAGTTAGCATTTGTAAATGTAGCCTTCAGATTACAAAGTAGTACAGGCAAAATACTCTTAGAGTGGGTAAAAGTAACAGGCTAAGTGTGCCTTGTGTACCTGTTTAGTTTGTATTCCAAAAGCGCCAAGATTTAACTCAGCTCGGTTTGAGGTGGTTTTGGTCTGTTGTGTTAGGTTTGAAGTGCTGCTCTTTGGCAGTGTAGATTTCAGTGCTATCTTTTATGGACTGTGCAGTGGTGCCTTAGAATGTAAGTCCAAACATAGCATTTAGTGGTGGTTCTTTTTGGGTTCTGGAGTGTGAGAAAGCTACATTAGATGTGTATGTCACTGTTTGTAAACCAGTATCTTGGGGTAGCTGTTTTTAAAGAAATAGCTTCATGTTCTGGGCAAATGGCTTTTGCCTTGGACTTCATTAATAAAACAAGAATATAAAATGCTGTTTAAATCAGCTTTGCCACATTGAAAAAAATCCATGGAATTCAAGTGAACAAAATTGGAGTGCATATGTTGATGTCTTTGAAGGAGCAAGAGCAACATAACAATATTTTACATTAAACTGAAATAGCTGTTGTCAAAGCTCTGATAGCAAACATATGACAAACAAGATGAGCATAATTATGTAGTGAACTGGATTTGTCCCACCTGTTACTGTGGTTTGAAAGTTACTCAAACTGGGAGCCAGAAATACACTTCCCGAAGTTTGAAAGCAACTTAATACATGGCATTTAAGTCTTTTGGAGGCACAGTTGTAACTGATGTGCACAGGTGACTAGTTACATCAACAGAGTGAAATTGCATTTTGTAGTAGGATTTATTGCAAACAGTGTGTTTAAAGCTTTTGTATATCAAAAATGGCAGTGGGATCCTAAACGGGGAAGGATACTTTCTTAGCCTCCCTTTGTAAATAGTATGTTGCCTAATTGAGAGGCATTGGGGACACTCGTGTTCTAACTAGTTTCAAAACTATGGTCTATGAATTGTCTCTGCAATTGAAGTTCAGCTGAAAATAGAAGAACTTGAAAGAAATCTGAATTTTCAGGCAATTCCTTACCTGTCAGAATGAAGAGAAGCAGTTACTCCTTTCTTATCTTGGGGCTTCCTGGCTCTATTGATGCACTTTGAGTGTCTGTTGTCCATTGATTTAAGTATCTTCCTCAGACTGACAAACTCTAAGTGTGTTTTAATGTAAATAAACAGTGCTGTAGTGTCGACCTGAAGCACAGTAAATGCTGTTTAAGTGGTGCTGGAGTTGCTGTTGACTATCTGACTTGTAAAGAGGATGGAACATTTTGGCTAATACTCTCTTTAGGTTTAGTGGAGCTCATCTTTGCTGCTGCAGCCACCTTGGTGCTGCCTTGTGGTGTGACTTGTAGAAGATGTAGATACTTCTTCTTTCCCGTGGTTGACAGGAAGCCACATCAGTGCTGTGCCATGCTACACATTGCTGTGTAACACTAAAAGAACTTTTTTCTGTCTTCTTGCAGAAAGTGTGGATGCCCACCAGCGAAGCTTTGATTTAGGAATTCAGATTGGCTATCAGCGTCGGAATAAGGATGTGTTAGCCTGGGTTAAAAAACGCAGAAGAACTATTCGAAGAGAAGACTTGATCAGCTTCCTTTGTGGAAAAGTTCCTCCTCCAAGAAATTCTAGAGCTCCCCCAAGACTGACTGTAGTATCCCCTAACCGAGCTACTTCAACAGAAACTAGCTCATCTGTAGAGACTGATTTGCAACCCTTCCGTGAAGCCATAGCTCTGCATGGTAACAGTCACTTTTTCAATACTACTTGGTTAAAATTGGGTGGGGGTTCTTAAAGCATGATTGGCATATGTAATGTACCTGGTGTTCCAGCTGAAGGTATTCCCTTCTTTCTTTAAGGGAGCTTTTGCATGTATAAGGCATGTGTTGGCTGCTAAAAATTTGTATAGCTGAGTATTTTGAATGAAGAAAAGGTATGGAATAAAAATGAAATTCGGGTCTGTAATACTCCACAGCTGTGAACTCAACAGTTAAGTATCAAGTCTTGGTAGTGTTTTTGAAGCATGAAGAGGCTTGGCATTCATACCAATGCTAAAGCAAACAGAATTCTTGGAAAATGGTAATGCTATGCTGGCAACTAGTTAAATATTAAGATTTGACTACTAGCAAGTTTTTGGGAGCTTAGGGAGGGAATTTGATGTCTGAGGCTTCTGTCTCTAGCTCTCTAATACCTTTGTTAGGCACTTGATAATGCAGTTTAGCATTCTGCTTAATATACCCTGGAAAGGGTGTTTCATGTGCACATTTTTGTAATAGAGTCCTGTTCAGAACTTTGTTCTAGTTCACTTTCAGATTTACATATCTTCCAGTGTCATACTGAATTGCTTTCCTTGCCATCACCAGCAGTGTTGGTGGTGTATGTAATTTCAGATCTGAATATTCAGTAGCTTATTCTGTATTGGATTATGATTTAGCAAGTGAGAGACAAATGTGCTTTAAATTGCTCTTGAGGTGAGATGAGGCAGTTCACCTCTGGCTGTCATGCCTTCTAGAATTCAAAAGGGTAGCAGATATCTTGAGGTACAAACCGTAGACCATTCTAAAAGTAAAAGTTAAGCTATCTAGAAGTGCAGCCTAAATGAAAATTTTACTGTCTGGGTATTCTCAGTGGGGTTAGAATTGATGACTTAATTAGATGAGTGAATTCCTGAAAATGCAGTCTTTGCTTCTGCTTCTGCTGTGGTGGTTTTTCAAGATACACAATCCAGACAGTGTTACTCTAGGTGACAGCCTAAGCCTGGTGTTACTGGCTACTCTGTTGCCATTTAAACCAAACATACTTCCACCTAGTCATGTCAGTTTTGGCAGTTTCCTGTCTCATACTGGGAGCGGGTTAGGGAATTCTGTGCACCCCTGTTGCTTACTCAGTGTAGATAAAATTAATGAGAACAACTGCAGAAGCTGGCTCTCACTATGACAAACACCCTCTTAAAAATGGTTTTCTGAAAATATAGTTGAATCTGTGGAGTTAGATTTAACTGTAAGGGCTCAATCTCAGGTGAGAGGAAGCTTAGGTAGGCTCAATTCAGCACAGTCAGCTCTCTGAGTAAACTCAGAGGCATTTTTATTGGTAATACGGCTCTTTTTGTGTCCATGTATTATTTCCTAGCATCTGCTTTGTATAGAGGTGGTTTATGGAAGTCACTTCTCTATAGCATGAGGATATGAACAATGATGCATAATGTTTTCCATATTTCATAATGTATTGCGGGGTCATGGGGAAATTCTGTGCTGTGTAGTGGCCCTGCAGGGGCTCAAAATGTACTTTTCCCCTTCATCAGCTGGTTGACAAGATTACATGTCAGTCACCATTTGGATTAGGTTCTCCTGATACCAGTTTCAATCTGGTCCTTGACACAAATGCTTTTGTGCTAATCCTTTAGTGACTAGGCTTATATTGGGCCTCATAACTGTTTTTATGATGTCTGCATTCCTCTAGCTTCTCCCCCTTTTTTTTTTTTCCTTTAACATTAGGGAAGTTGTGATTAAGCAATCTCACGAACTCATTTCCTATTTATTGTAGGGCTTCTCAAAACTATGTTTTGATTTTGAAGCCTGCCAAGGATCTTCAGGTGTGTGTAAATTGTCCTCATTAGGCCTGTGCTTATTGTAAGTTCTGGCACATTCTTTGAAAGTGCTACTTCTAGGTATTATGAGGGAACATGAGAACCTGATGATGGTGAGCAACAGTCCAGGCACCGAGGTTTTGAGGGGAGTTTTCAACTGGCATGTAAAGGAGCGAGGCTGTTTTGTGCTGGTTGGCTTCCTGTGGGAATGGAATATTTCTTTATTGATCATGTGGATGGGTTGAATTAGATTTGAGGGATAATGTTAAAACTTTTCTGCTCACAGCAAGACCTCTTCTAGTGAGGCAGAGATAGGTATGCATAGCCTATGGCACCAAGTAAAGCTCAGTGAAAGCAGAATTGGTCTATTGACTTCTCAGAAATAGGTACTAATACATGTCTGAAGACCATGGCATTATAACTTGCTGATCTTCCCCTTTGATGATAGAAAATGCCTGTTTTTTCATCATGTAACCCCTAAATGTACCATAAACATGTTTGAAAATTTTGACAGAAGCAGTGGTAACAAAATAGCTAATAATTCAGTATTTCCTGGAACATCAAACACAATTCTAGGTGTATGCCCCAGACTAAAACATTAGAGAATAGCATCTTTTAGGTATCAGTACAATCTTTAAAGTGTATGCTTCATCTGAAAAGAAATATGTTAAAATTGGATTTTTAGCCTTGCCTCTTCTGTCTACAACCCTGTAATGTCTGACTTATATCTCTGCAAGATGGTTGGCAGTTTTTTTTTGACAAAAGCTAGGGATGTTGAACCCAGAATTTAATCTTGTAGTACTGATTATCAAGTCTTTCTACTACAAGAAAACTTGTCTTGAAAGCAGAACAGTAGAGAAGTACTTGTTAGAGTAGCTAAAAGCAAAATTATCATGACAAAAAATTAAACATGAGAATGTTTAAGGTGTATGTGATCTCCCTTTTAACTTCATTGCACCTGTGTTCTGCAGTTGTTACTGAAGTCTTTAGTGTTACTTAGTGAGAATGAGACTTTGGAACCTTACTCTTGAGAGAGTAAACTCTGGTAAACAAAATCTTTCCTTATTACCAGCTTTTCATTGTTAGCATGCTAGTGGGTAAGCTTTCAAATAAAGCATGGCTGGCAGCGTGAACTGTGAATATTTGAAAAGAAGTTCAAGCCTTTTAGAAAGCTGGGTAGTTATCTCAAGGTAATACATGATGTTTTACTCTGAAGTGCCAGTGCATTTTTCTGAAACTTCAATGAAACATCAGTCTGATGGTTGGTGTTTCAAGATGTGGTAGTAGAAGATAATAAATACCTTTGTTGTCCAACATCTCAATTAGAGAGTTGGGTTTTTAACTTCTGTTAGCCCCTGAAATGTGATTGCAGCTAGGGAGAGTGTGGATGTAATCTTGACCTACTCTCTGGATGTGTATTGACATTTCTAGTTCTGTAAGAGATGAGTTTCAAATGACAGAATTACATCAATCTGAGCTAACAGTACAGGATTACCAAACGCTGCCATGTGCTAGACCACTCTGTGCCTGGCTGTAGCTGGCATACCAAGTCTTGTGCACAGCCCATATCCTTTACTGTGGGATGTACTCCATGTTTCACAGACCACCCTTCCCAGCATAATGTGAGCAAATGCTGTGATTTGAGGAGGAGAAAGAAGCTTGGAAAGGTAATGTTGAAATGCATTTGACTTGAGCATTCTTAAACAAAAATCAGGTGAATTTGGGGAAAAAAATAGGGCAACAGTACAGTGAGAGAATATTAGTTCTTTTTCTCCTCAGCGTTAGTGTTGATGTATATCATTCACGTGATTGGGTCTCTCTTCGGGTAGGCAGAACACTTGCATGTAGAAGTGTGTGGCCTGGCCTCTTAAGAGCCTGAATTTCCACTAGCCCTTCGTATTTGCTTGTCAAAATACTAAAGTGCAGTTTAAAACAGAGCATTTAGCAGAGTGGAGAAACAGAAGTTGGTAAAAGAGGGGGTGGGAGAACAGAGTTCAGATTGGTCTGACATAGTTTAATTTAAAGGTTGTGTGTATATGTAGCTGTGATGGAATTGTGTGTTGGTATGTGCTGCTAAAACTTGCTATTTGAGCCAGTACTGTGAAAGGGTGAATATGACATAGAGTGACAATGATCTCTCTGCATGCCATTTTGTATTTATCTGGGGTTATTAACTAATTCCTGCTTTAGTCCCACTTATCTAAGCGTGAATGTTCCTTTTGATACTTCCTGATTAAAACTTCTTGAAAACAACAGTTAATGCTATTACTATACTGAACAGTAGCTACCCAGTATATTATGCCATGGTAGTGACCTGACTAAGTTCTACATGGATGTGGTTGTAGTGCAGATGAAAGAGCATTTAGTTTGTTAGGCCAGTGGTGATAAATTTGCTAATTTTGAGCTGACAGTTTTAAGTATTTTGTAATCCATGAAACATACTTTCAGTCAAGAATTCTAGTATCTTGATAGTTTTGGAGGGTACTTTGTTGTAAATTGGCTAGTATTGGTCACAGCTGTCTCTAATAGTACTATGAAACCTTCAGAAGAGAACTTCTTGTAAAATTGTTCATGAAATGTCATATTGTTGATGTCTGAAAGATATGACAGGAATCAGAATGTACTAGGTACTGCAAAGTATTTGAGATATGCCCTCCACTTCAAACCTTTCCAGTTTAAAAAGGGGTTAAGAGCCATGTGTGCTTTCTTAATGGCCTCTAATGATAAAGGAGATGTCCCTGGTAGAAAGGAGTGTGAGACTTCAGAGGTGGTTGTGAGATTGTGGGAAGAGTAAAGCCACTTTAGCAGCTGTTTGGATCTCGATCCTGTTATATAGACAAAACTGGTGTGCCTGTGGTTAGGCCATGTTAATCACAATATAGAAATTTGAGGTTGGGAAATGGTGTTTGCTGACAGTCATGTCATCTTACCACTTCCTAGTGTCAGTTATTGCTTTAAATGCTTTGGGAAGAGCTCTGAATCCACTGAAAGCTTAAACTCAGAGTAATTCACAGTAAATGGTTTTTCTGAGATTTCCTCTGCTTTGCCATAGCTTCCTGAGAAAAAAACTTTTCCCTGTCAACCAAAAGTAGATTCTTTGAGCGTTGCAGATTGTTCTCAGAGATGTTGGTTACATGAAGTTGCATCTTGATATTTGAATGCAGGCCTTGAGTTAGCTTTGACTCTTCCATGTTAGCTCAATTAGCCAATCCTAAACTGTGATCTGAGTGTTTTGTTTGGCAGTTCTGCTCCCCTGGATGAATGGGCAGTGCTGTGTAATCTGGCTAACTGCCAGGAACCGATCCCAGGTTGTCACTCAGTCTGTCAGCGTACCCAGTCATGACTCTTACTAGTACTAAATACCTGTGTGAGCTACAAGATTAACCTGTAGCTCTAAGTCCATGCTGTGATGCAATATCCTTGTATTCTGATCTGTAGACATTAATTCAAAGCTACTCTCCTGTCTTAGACATCACGTTGTATTGAAGATTTTAACTTCTAGTTAACTTCTCCTGGAGGTTGTGTATCTAAATGTACACTGATTCAGTATTACCTAAATACTGGGAAGTCAGTGACTGCTTTAGGCATTGCTTGTGAACTTTGGCAGTCTGGTTTAGATTATGCTGCAGTGTATTACAGGTGCATCTTTTAACTGTGTCTACTATTTTAAAGCATGCTTGTTACTTGAAAAGGCTCCACTTAAAAACACAGTTCTTGAGTGGTGCTGAAAAATGTCTTTTCACATCACAGGGAAGTTTTGGGGTTTATTTAGAATAACTTTTCTCCCCTTACTTGGGCATTAGACGTAATAAAAAGATGTTGTGATAAAACTGAATTACTATGTTGCTCATTTGGTATGAGTTGTATAACAATAAATGACTGATAACTGATGTAAATTGTTGACTCTTAAGTGTAAGTAATACACTGAACTTGTGTGGTCACAGCAGTTTTGCTTGGAATAGTAACATGGGGGGAAATCTCTACAATCAGTTTGGATTTGAAAAAATGTCACCTGTATGCTGTCAGATTTTTTTCGATTTAAATGTACAGGATGAATTAATGCTTTTTTCTAATGTATGTCATGCCAGTTGAAATTAAACTACTGATGTCTTTGAATTGTGAAGTGATTTGTTACCTGCCCAAACTGTGCATGTTGGTAGTTTATCCAGGTTATGGTATCTGAATTGGCTTTATCTCGTGCATCTGTCATCAAGTAGCTGCTTTACTTTCTTGGTTAGATGCATGGGAAATTCTTTTCCTAATGGTTTTGGATTTAAATTTGACCTTAATCCTGAGAATACTGTCACAAACCTTGTTTCTGAGTTACCTTTACACTAAAACAGCTTCTGCTGTTTAAATAACTTCTGCCATTGTGAGTGAAAGATGATTTTGCTATTAATGAAATCTGCAGGGCACCTCTCAGAGTTCAGACCAGGCTTCTGAGCCCTGTTTGAACACCACTTGGAGCTGTAAGCAAAAGCCCTAAGAAAGCATTAGTGATTAGTGGCTGTTTCTACTGGTTGTTATATAATGCCAGATCTGTGTAAAAGCATTTCCTGTGCTGTTACAAATTGAAAGCTTTAAATGTTCATTCAGTAATGTTCCATAGAATGAAGTCGGTTGGCGTGCTCCATCCTGACTTGTGTGTTAACCCGACATTGCTGCAGATGGCTTTAGACTTCAGATTCTAACTGAGGTTTCTGGTGAGTGGTGGTGTAGCTCTAGTAGTCCTCTCTTCCCAGAGCCTCTGAAGTTGCCTATTTGGCCTACCAGCAGCTGGTGGATTGAGTTTTGTTAGACTTGACTTGTCAGTCAGTGACTTTTGGCTGCTTCCTTGACAGTATATGGAGATGTGAATTAAATGGCTGCACACACAAGATTTATGATGGCTGGACAGAGCTATAGAATGTTTGAGACTGGAGAAGAGAGCTCTAAGATTTTGACAGTTGCTGAGAGTGGAATCTTCTGGGGCAGTTTAACATTTCCTTGTTCTTACTGTTAGAAAAATATCATGTCATCTTCTGTTCATTATGTTTCCTAGGGCCAACAGATATTTTTGTACTTTCCTACTATTACACAGATTTGAAGATGCTATGATAGCAAAGATGTTTGTCTTATCTCTGTGCTCCTGTTTATCTCCAAATACAGCCTGAATTGCAAATTGAGAAGAGTAGTTAGGCTTACTAAACTTATGTTTTGGAATGTCCCACTTTTGTAAAACTGTTATGTTACAGAAGGCAGAGTTTAAATTGGTATGAAGTTCATGGTTGTCTTTTTATGGCCTTGTTTCTACAAGAAATAAACTTCAGTTTGAATCAAACACTATTAACTGAACACAAACCAAAGTTCTTGCAGGGTACCTGTGATAGTGATTTGTATCGGATCTGTCAATAACAAATTTTGGGTGATTGTCACGTGGTTTTTCTTGCTTGTTATTTAAGTGCCTTTCTGAATTTACTAATACTAATGTGTTGGCTGTTAGTGTTAGCCATGAAATAAAGCTTGTATTTATAAACTAGCTGTGGTGTACACCTGTCTGCTGCCATACTGCAGTTTCCTTCAGGGAGTGAAAGGGAGCAGGGTGGTGGTATTGAAACAAGACTGAGTCGGTTCAACTGGAAAGTCCTTGGCAGGGCTGTGTAACTCTTGGTCCAGTGTGAAGCCTTTAAATTGAAATAGTCTGCTCTTGAGTATGTCCATGTTTTGAATAGCATGTCATGCTGATGGGGTTAATGTTTGCCAGAGCGTGTTGTTACAACCTGGTGTATGAACTCACTTTTAATGTCATAAAAAGCAGTTCTGGTAATTACTGGATTATTCCATGGACTGAACGCTGAGAAGGTGTGCTCTGGACTGGAATGGTACAAATAGTAGGATGAAGTGCCTTTAAGATCTCAGCAGAATTTGGCTGAGCGCGATCCTTTCTGGCGCACGTGGGAACTGAACTTTCTGTGCTGTCTGACTGAAGCCCTTTTTCTCTCTCTCCCCAGGTCTTAGTGGTGCAATGGCTAGTATAAGTGTTCGCTCGAGTACCCCAGGCTCGCCTACTCACGTGAGCAGTGGCTCCAATGCTAGTCGAAGGAGAAATGGACTCCATGATGTTGATTTGAACACTTTCATATCAGAAGAAATGGCACTCCACTTGGACAATGGTGGAACTAGAAAGCGTACCTCAGCCCAGTGTGGCGATGTCATTACAGACTCACCAACTCATAAACGCAACAGAATGATCTAAACTGCAAAAATTTCAAACCCACCATGCTGCTTGAAAGCCACTTGATCCTCAGAGTACTATTGAAAAGGAAACATGAGGCCATCTTTCCATATTCACTCTTTAAGACAAAGAATTCAATAAATGCCATAAAGGAAATTTTAGATATTACATTAGATGCCTCTTGTAACTGCGGCTTTCTTAAACTATATTCTTAGCAGAGGACATCAGATATTGTGTAGTAGTTAGCAAGATCATCATAGGCGAACATGTATCTGTTCCAAGGCTAAAAGTGACCTTACTTGTATTATTAAAGGGAAAGGAAATTTCAGATGTTTATTTGGCTATAGAATTCTCTTTTTTGTCCTTTATTTCCTGCTTTGAGTATTTGCTTAAACAGTATTGCCAGTTTGACTGAAATTGTCTACAACATGACTTGGCATCTTTGTCAAAACTGCAGGCTTCCATTTTTGCAGCACTGTACCATGCACCTAGTTTCTGTATAGTAACAGTGTGCAAGTTATAAATATTGGACTGTACCCTTTTTAGTTTTAAAAGCAGTTGCTAATTCTGGTGATTGTGTGATAATGTAAAGAGGTGCTATGATGGTCATGCAATTAATACTTAATATTGAATCAATACAAGGATCTTTATTGGATTCACTTTGTGTGTTCTAGTGCTCTGAAGTAGCAATATTAAACTTTTCCCCAGTTAACTTCATAGGCTTTTAAATCAGTTTGAGAAAATATATGTACTTATTGGTATTATCCTTGTGGTAATCATACACAGTGCAGACTGCACCAGTGCTGACCTAAATTTAGAGAAAAATGTCCTGTAATTGGAAAATAGGCTTTTCTGTTCAGTATTAGTGAAGGGTAGGTTTTGTGTACACCCATATCCTATTTTACATTTCTTGTGAAGTAATTGCCCATTGGTGGGGAGGGGTGGGAGGAGAGGGAATGTGGGGAATAGTTGGAAAAGGGGTGTGTTCTAACAAGTAAGACTTCTGGTCACATGTGGAAACTTGGACTAACTTAAGATTCTGTGTGATGCCATCCCCTTCAGGAGGGAGTGACATGCAGGTTCTGTGAAGTGCTAAGAAAATAATTTAGAACTGGAAGTTGATGATAAAACTCTGGATAAACATGCCATAAGCATGAATTTAAAAGGATAAATGGCTTTCTTTTTGTGTTTAGCTTACATTCATAGGATTGAACTCTGGCTGCCGTAACTTAAGCATAGTCTAAAACTGATCTAGAGATCAAGACTGATCTGCTGCAAATCTGTTTCTGAATGGGGAAGGACAGATGTCAGTCTCAGAGTGTCCTGACTATTTTTATACATAGAGGGAGGAAGTCTTTGGTGGAGAGCTCTGGCTTTTAGGCCTTTAAATCTCTGCCTTGGAGAGGAATAACAAAGGAAGAATAAGAAAATGAAGAGCTCCAAACCTGCACGTTGGGAAAGGGGTATTTAGTGAGGTGGTATGCATGCTTTAACTGGAAGCATAGGCTGATCCTGGGATTAAATGTAGCTATGCTAGATTCCCAATACTAAAAATTGTGGCTTCTGGCAAAGTTAAGGCACCTTGAGCTCCACGTTAATACACAGCTCTTCAAGACTTTTGCTTACGTGCTTGTAGAGTCAGATCTCTTTTGTATTATCTCTGCTGTTTGAAACAGACTTCACTGTAGGTTTGCCCTTTTTACCCTGGTGCCCTCTCATTGATGTCTGTTGTCAAGGCAAGACAGCAATGCTGTGTGAGTCACTCAAGGCTCTCTACTTGAGCATGATCTCCTTGCCTTGTGGTGCTTCCATCACATTTCTTTACACCGAAGAGTCCTTGAAGATGTCAGCAGTTGCACAGTACTGTAGTGAGAGGCTCTGTAGTTCATGGACAGCTGTCACAACTGTCCAAAGTGAAGTGGTAAGAACTGCTCCAACCCCCCCGTGTTACATAGCTGAACTTGCACATCACTTGAAGACTCAATATACATTAATTTCAGTTACTGCTATTAACTACAATTCATAAGGTTTAGTTTATGTAAGATATTAATACTGCATAAAGCTAGTTTTCATTTGGAGACTGCATTTTCAGCAAAGATTTTGAAGATGGTATCTGAATATATGTTAGTATTTATTGGACTGAAGGATTTGTTGGCAGAGGGTTTTTTCCAGAGGGATTTTTCTGTTCTGAAAGAAAGGTGGAGTCCTGAGCAGAAAGGACATGTGTGAGAACCATTCTTCAGCTCTTCTGTTTATTTGTTAACTGGCTTGTACAAGCAGGATGCTTATGCTCTGCAACTTCTAACACACTTTATTCTTAATGTGGTAAAGGTGACATCGTACTGGTATCAGTTCTGCACACAGGAACTGTAGCAGTGCTGCTGGTCTAGCCCAAATACAGAGCCTGTTCAAATTACTTCTTCCCTTCCTTGCAATGAAATAAATCCTGTTAATGCTCTGAAGCATTAATTCAGTCTATTACCATCTAAAACTAAATTTGTCTGGCTTCTTATTTAATTAGTGCCATTTTTCTTCAAAAGAAAGCAGACTTTGATATTAAACTGGTTGCATTAATTTTTTTTTTGCTTATACCTTAAATATTTGGCGACTTTTGATTGTTTTTCATTTAGCCCCAACTGTTTGCTCTTTGACCTCTGCCAGAATGATCAAAAATGCATGTATTCACCTGATAAACACAGGAGAACAGGTTGTCTCTAAAAAAAAAAAAAAAAAAAAAAAAAGTCCAGTACCTGTTGCTTTGAAGACTATTTCTTGTGCCAGTGTAGAAAATTGATGTTCTGGTAATAGCTTTTGGCTATTATCCAAGCCAGCTCCTGGAGCCAGAAGTGAGTTGATTTTCAGTAAGGAACACTGACTTGAGAACTGTTTAGTTTGGTAAAATGGTGCTTACTTTTGCTTTCTCCTCTGAGTCGTGCAGTTGCCCGGTCTCTTCTCCATGTACATCCAATCTAACCTGAATGTGCGGCAGTTACATAAAGTACATCCTGCACTGAAGCTACTGAGCTTGGCTTGCTTATTAATGAAGTAAGTTTTAAATGTTCAATTTAAATCTATATTACAATAAAGTAATGCAAAAATGATTTTGGCTGAAATTGAAGTCCTGCAGTTAAACTTACTTTCAAATGTGGTTTACCCAGCTGGAGTAATAGAAACTCTAAGTCATAATAAACCTAATAAAAAAAAAAATACAACTAATCAGGCTGCTTTGTAGTTCTTTAAGTTTCTGAGTAATACAGTCCATGGGTAATCCCAAATAAGATGTGATTAGTGTGAGTTGACAGGCTGCCTTGATTGTGTAGATCAGGACTTTCCTTGAATGCAATTTGCTGGTAGCTGTTTGGTGTAGCATACACACAGGTTTTTCTTTTGTCCCTTTTGGACTAATGAAGGTACAAAAAATTGGGGTGTACTACATTTGTACAAGATGTTCTGCAGACTTCAACATCACTAATACTTCAAAAAAACAAAGAGATTTAAGTGGCATAGGTTAAGAAGTTAAGTGGTGTTGACTTCAATAGTAGAGCTTTCAGTCTTTTGCAACAGACTCTTTGGACTTAAGTGAAATCAGGTGCTTTAATTAGCAGCATTTCCTGCTTCTTGTGGTTGCCCCTAAACCTGCAAACTATTTTCCACTTTCTTTATCAGCAGGTTTTAGAATTCCATTATGAAGGAAAGCTTTATTTCATAGGCACTTTCAAGTTAAAAAAGTATCTTTTTAATTAATGTTGCCATTTTTTCACTTACTTAGCCACTGAAATATTCAGCAGGAATTTAGAAAGATTCTTAAATGGCTTCTAAAACCCAGCATCTTTCAGTTATTAGCCTAGAGCTAAGTAATCCTTTGGCAGCAATGAGGAATGCATGCCTGATGTGTTTTGTTGGGTTCTCTGCATCAGGTGGGGCTGATGTGGTTGTGTGGGGTGGCCGCAATGCCCCGTGGGCTGCTCGTTCCAGAGCCTCTGGTTGTGCAGTCAGGAGGAGGGCCCTGGCACTCCTTGTCTGTGCATGGGACTCCTGGGATAGATGGAGCCTGGGGAATTCCCTCAGAGCCCTGAGTGAACACTGGTGCTTTCTGCTGCGTGGGTCCCACTGGGCCCCTCTCAGACCGTCTCCAAAGGACAATGCACGTGGGCTGTAGTGAGTAAACCAACCAGATTCCCTTCTGTGTAGGAGGGAAGCACCACCTGGCTCTGGGGGTTTTTATGAAAGCGATGGAAGCCACGAGTTTCTCAGTGCGTAGTGAGATTGCAGCGTTTCCCATGTGGCTTTGGTCGGTGGTGCTGCTGTTCCAGCAGTTACTGGGGTTATGGAACACCAGGACTGTCTTTTTGTTGGCCACGATGGGATGTGGGGGGGAGTGCACAAGGTACTAGGATCTCCTTGGAATCTGCTGTGAGCCCAGTGGGCTGACACTGCCTTGTAGAAAATCTTAAAGTTCAGTATTAAATGCATTGTTCAACTGGCTAAAACAGCATAGAAGACCAGTGTTAATCATGCTTTGTAATATCTCACCATTTTTCTGTCAGATTTATTTTAAGTTTTAAGGTGAAGCTGACTCTGGATGCTATAGAACAGCAAGCTATGCATGAAGGGGAATCCTACGGTCCCTGCTGGTGTTGTCGTGGTGTAACAACTTTGCATCTTAGTCAGAAAAACTCAAGGTGTTTTTGCAGCTCTGAAACTCAAGCCATAGGAATTTTTCTTTTTTTTGGTATTTTGAACTCCTGGTGTGTTTTTTACAAAACGTTGAAGCAGAGGATACAAAATGTTTGTGTTTAAACCAGGTATGCTCAGAACCTTGTTCTGTTTCTGCTGGAGTTCTGAGAGGGCCACGTCCAGCTCTTGCCCAGGCAGCCCTGTGTACCTGTGCTCACAGAACAGGCCAGTGCTGCCTGCTCCAGAGGTTAGAGTTTGTTACTTTCCTGGGCATTTCCATTTTTATATTGCTGTTTAAACCTAGCTTTCTTGTTTTGAAGTTAATTCCTTGAGTACCATCTATAATGGGGTATGGAAGATCAAGATGGGGAGAAAATATCAAGTTCTGTTGTTTAGCTGAGTAGTTAGTTGATGTCATATAGTTAATAACTCAAGTCTCTAGTGTTCCCTCTCTGCAAAGTGATGGTCTCTAGATCACTTTCAAACCACAAAAATCTCTGCATCTTCTGAATGCTTTAGGCCAGTCTTATGGCTGTTCTTAAAAAATACCTACTGTGCTTTTTTGAATATATTTCAAATTTCAAAGCTCTTGGGAGAGACCTTCACCATAAATTTGAAAGGGTGATATTGCCATATCTATTTCATAAAGTACAGCTGAAGATAACTAATGTTGTCTTCAACAAAAGTGTTCTAATGCCTGTTTTCCTATTGTCTCTGAAAGCCCCAACAAAAAGAAATGCATGATTTGTGCTTAGAGGTGAGTGAACTTCTCAGCTGAGGGGGACCATCTTCTAGAGACTTGCATTGAATGCCCAGCCAGTAATCCAACTGTTTATTCTACTAAGGGAACTATAATTTGTATTTTTGCTTTTATCTCTAAGCTTTTCTGCTGAAAAAGCTCCCTCAGTGAAACCTGTTTTTTCCTGGCTACATTTAAATTACTTCCTGTGAAAGAGCATCTGTGATCTCCCATGGGACAGGCAGGCTTTTTTCCTCTCCCTGGAGAAACTGTTGTCCTTAATGTGAGTCACTCAAGATGCGTGTCTTGCTGCTAAAATGAATTTTAAAGTCTTTGATTTAAGTGATTGCAGTTTTCAGAGCAGGAATCTGCTGAAGATGCTCTGAATGTTGTAGCTGTGGAGGCTTGTG
The DNA here is from genome assembly GCF_965178545.1 of Coloeus monedula. Lineage (NCBI taxonomy): Eukaryota > Metazoa > Chordata > Aves > Passeriformes > Corvidae > Coloeus > Coloeus monedula. Next base: position 11,518,894 of record NC_138796.1, on the reverse strand, counting down.
TGCTTCCAGATGACAGTACAGGGATGCAACTCATTTGGAGTCTGAGATTATTAATTAAAACCTGATTTGTCTGCATCTGCTTGCTGTGTAACAGCTTCTGATGTAGTCTTGCCAAAATTCAGAATTCCTTAGGCCTAGATGCATATCCCAAAATATGAGCCGTTCATCTGTCCTGTGTAGAAATTTTGCAGAAAAATGGGTTCAACACATTTAAATCCCAACAGCTGGGTCTTTAATACTTTCAACACAAGGCCTAAGAGTTCCCTCAGAGGAATTTTCCAGGTTGGCTTGATCTTTCCTGAAGCACGACCCACAAGCCTTGTCTGCATCTGGTTTTCTTCCTCCTGTGTGTGACCATACCCAGAAAGCTTCTCCCTGTGCTGAACACAGCCCGTCTGCAGGTCCAGATGTTTCTGGTAAGTGCTTGTACATCATTTGTGGTGGTTTTATCAAATTAACATAATCTTGGATTGCCTGCAGGTTGTGGGGCTTCCACCCCTGGAGATACTGCAGACTCCATCCTTTCTTGGACCTGCTTTGAGCAGAGATTGCAGCAGGTAACCTCCCAGGCTCCCTTTCCACCTGAATTAGTCTAGGATTTGCTCTGTCCTGACCTTTTCAACATAGTTCTCTCTGTGAGGGAGTAAAAGGCACTGCTGTCCTTGCTGCCAAGCCATACCTGCTGCTCAAAGACACTGACCCCTGACAAGAATAGAGGAATTTTCCTTTCCTATGAGGCACGTGCTCCTCTGGAAACTTACAGGTTGTCATCAAAATTGCTACTCCTAAGCTTCAAAGCAGAAACCAACCCCAAATTTGACTCAGTGGATTTCTTGCACAAGTCTCCATCTTGCACATTTCATGAGCTTTGAAGTAACTGGGTGGATTTGGGCTGGACTGTGAACGTGCTGGTGCGTGCTGAGAGTTTGTGTCACCTGATGGAAGCATCACCTCCAAAGGAAGGAGAACATCTGCCAGAGCCTGGTTCTGATAAAGGCATAAAAATGCCATTTGCTAAGGGCTGATACACAATTAGAAGTCCCGAAGTGGTTCTGTATTGAGGCCGAGTCCCCTCATTAATGCTCTGGCAGGTTGGTAACTAATCCGGTGAACTGGGGAGTGAAACGTTGTATATGTTGGATTCTGTTACTGTGTGTTCTGATGTGATTTGGTACAGGGGAAAGGGCAGAACAGTGAAGATTAGATACATAATCAGTTAAGGCTCTAACTGTCGTTATGGCCGTTTCTTCTATGACTTGTTGGGAGACCCTAACCATGGCCTTACACCTGTTATAAAGGTCTAAAACTTTCTACTTACTGGACAGTGTCTCAGAAAAGCACCAAATGGGGTGTTGGCTTCTTGAAATTGTTTTGCAATTTAAACCTGAGATATTGCCTGAAAAATAGAACCCGGATTAGTTATTCTGTTTCAGCCTAAGATCTCCAGAAATTCAGCTTATTTGAAGTTGTTCCAGCACCTGAGTGAGCCGAGATGATGCACAGATGGTCAGCAGGAGATGCTGAAAAATTGAAGGAGTAAGTGATGTGCAAGAGGTGGTACAGGAGCATTGGAAGGTGAAGGGAATTTTCCTGTGGGCTCTCACTGCCCTCAGCTGCAACAGCTCTGGGCTTAGACTGGGGCAGGTTTGTACTCCTGCTGGCCCTGGTTAAGCATTGGCTGTAGTGGCCAATGGATGGCTTGGGTGACTTCAAAAAGTCATTTTTACAATGGTCCACATGCAGTATTACACAGAGCTACACAAAGCCGAGTAGCCTAAGTTCCCAAATAAAGCCATGATGGAGTGGACTCCTTTCTCCTTTTTTAAGCCTATAGCTTTGGTTCATGGTTTAAGCTCAGTGGAGACATCTCTGTTTGTGTCACAGGGGATTTCATGGGAGTGATGCTGATGCTTTAAAATATCTCCCAAGTTTTTTAAAGCAATGCAAAGAGCTCTTGGGATTATTTAGCTGCTATGCCTAGTCCCTTTACCCCTTTGAAAACCAGTCCTTCAGCAAACAAAAATAATTCCTCAGGTGATTCTTGCCAATGATTTGTTTCTTTGTGAAACAAAATGCCCAGAGTCAAGTAACAAGTACTGTGCTCAGAGGATCTAAAAAGTGGTGATATGCTGTTGCTGCGCTGAGAATCTCATTGCTCTGAGAAAAAAACCCAAGCTGCTCTGACCACAAAAAGGAAGGTTTGGTCTGAAGAATGTGCAGCTACGTGTCAGCTGTCCATGGCCTGTGGTGCAGGGCAAGATGGCAGCAGTGCTCCTGCCAGGAGGCTGGAAAAAGCACAAAGCACCAGGAGCTCTCGTCTGCTGCCTTTCCAACCTGCCTGGCAAGCACTCGAGTAGGTGTGAACAAGGATTTCTTGAAGGAATGCAAAAAAGGGCCACCAGGGTCCATCACCTTGAACTTGCCCTTTCAAGTGTTATCTATAAATATGGTTCCCCAGAGCAATCCAGCTGGCACCCTCTAGTCAAGCTCATCATGATCTCAGATAAAACTGCTATCAAGTGGAGCCAGATCTTCAGCTGCTTTATGGAGCCATGCCAATTTCCACTGCTTGGGAAGGAATTGGAGGAACTTCATCCCATGCTGGAGCCTCACAGGAAAGAGGAGGAGTGAACCTCCCAGCAGTGGCTGTGCTGCAGCTCACTGATCTTTGCAGGGTGCAGGTAGAGAGGGGAAGAGAGAATCCTCTCAAAGCTTACAGAGATCTCATGTCCCTAAGTCCCATGTGGTGGTGGAGCCCCACATGTTTTTTTTGGGAGTCTCACCCTGGAGCATGCCCATAATGTGGCAGTGATCCAGCTACTGCCTAAATATTTTTAAAAAGCAGCATTTGTCCCCATATTAGCAGGAAGAGAAAAGGCAAGGTAGCATGGGCAGCCTATGGTGTGGGGAATGAGTCCTGGCTCTCCCAGGGTCTGGAGTTTTGCTTCTTGTGTTTTAGCCCAGATTTTCTTTGGAATGTGGCATCCAGCAGGTTGTGCCAAGAGATGCTCTGCCCTGTGTGATGGCAGGGCTGCATCCCTCCCCTGTGGGTTTGCTTCCTAACAGTGCCTTTGCCGGCTCCTGTGACTGGTGAGGAATCAATGCTTTTTATAGCTGATGAACTCCTAAGATTATCAGATGAACTATGCAACAGAAAATCTTGAATTTACTAGCTGTATTTGTATCCTTAGAAGCGCAGTGTGCTGTCATCCTGCCTTTATAAAGATCAAAATCCATCTTGACAGCCTGCTTTGCCTACTTTCTCAGTGGCTGAAGGGAACTTTGCAGGCCCTTGGAGCAGAAACTGTCACTTTTTGTTAATCCTGTGTGTTTCTTGTGTTTAAACTTTCAAATATATCAGTAGAGCTGGTGTAATCTCCATAATCATGACTTTATTATACAAGAGTAACCCTTGAATACCTAGCCCAAAGTTAACTCTTTCAGAAAGGAGTAAAATGGGTGACAAGGTGGCCAAGATGCTTTTCAGGTGATCTGCTACAACCTGTGGCACTGCCCAGCCCAGCGAGGTGAGGCTCAGGCTGGTGCCTGTGTTACTGCAGGGAGATGCATGAGGCAGTGGATGGAGTGATGCTTTCCCACTTCTGCTACTTGTATCTCATTCTGCTTTTCATTTGTAATGTATTGTGTCCGTTATCTGCCGCAGTGGAACTTAATCCATGTGGCAAAGTCCAGCCTTAGCATTTCACATCATGAAGCTGGTAATACATTGCAAATTAAACAACATTATTTGCTCTCTTTTCTTCTCTCTCAAGTTTGTTTCCATACAGGACATGCTGAAGAAATGCAAGAAGGAAAAAGAAAATCAATAGTTATTGATGCTAAAATACTAACGTTTCTTCAGAATGAGGGGTGGAATAGAGTGAACTCCCAGGAGTTCACTGCAGCCCTGACTGCAGTACTGCAGAGTTTGCAAGAGCATTGCAGAGCAGAGGCTGGGCCAGCATGGGCAGGGAGAGAAGAGTCTGTTGTGAGCTGGCTTCCCTGGATTCTCTGAAGTTCTCTGACACCTTGCAGAGTGAAGCGAGTGCTGTGCAGTGCCTGTCCTGTGTGTCAGCAGGGGAATGGCACCAGCATTGCCTGCTACCCTGTGGGCCTGGAAAAATCCTGACAGGGTGTGCGTCCACTGCTGCTGGGTGGATGCAATGGGACTGTCTCTGCAGCTTCTGCTGTCCAGCACTGTCCCACGCAGCCATCTCCCCCCGCATGCCCTGTGCCACTGCCAGATCTGGGCTCTTGGACTGTGGCTGTCCCCTTGTCTGGGTATCGAGGAACAATCAGGGAGCTGGGCAAGAGGTGCACTGGTACTGAGACAAGGACAGTTATTGTAAGTGTGGACATGACTTAGGAAGGATTACACAACAAAATAGGCCAAGGTTTCCCCATGTTGAGGGTGTCATCCCTCCCCAGTGATTCAGCCCTCCCAGTTACCCCTTCACAGAAGGTTTATTGCCATTACTGCACCAGAAGAGCGTGTTGGTGACAGAAAGGAGCAGACTGTCCCTGTGATCTTTGCAGGCTGCCTGGCAGACCTGGCTCTGGCCTTGCTGGTGTGAAGGGAGCCAACACCTCGGTTCCCAGCCTCCAGAAACGCTCCATGTTCACAGCATGCTCCTTTTGTTCAGGTGTCCAGAAGAATTTCTTTTTAGATGGAGGCCTTCAGATGGGATTTATGTGACTGTGAAACCTCATCAGGCATGGGCAGTTTTGGGTTTCCCAGCCCATTGCTTGGGTGCTGCTGCCATCTAGGGTGTAAGCCAGCAGAGCCTCAGTGCTGGCCACGGGCAGCCACGGCCTTATCGCCCTGTCCACGGCCTTATCGCCCTGTCCACGGCCTTATCACACTGTCCACAGCCTGCTCTGCAGGGTTTTCTCCTGAAGGGCTCATGGCAGCCAGGCCATGGCCCACCGCAGCTGCCAGGGCTGAGCCGCGTTTGGGGGTCGAACACAGACACACCACCTCACTCCAACATATTATTCCAAGGAAAAAGCTGCATAAACAACTGAAGAGGAGCACTGTTCTGAGGTGTCAGTGGGGTGATGGGGACATGGGGATTTAGTTTCTGGCATTGCCATGAGCTCCCCAGTGTTGCCGGAGCCGCCGGAGCTGGTGAGGGGCCCTGGGCTCGCACCAGGCTCTTGCCCCTGGCTGGGCAGGTTGTCTTGGCTGGTGTTTACAGGTCCCTGTGTAGACTGTCAGGGTGTGTGGAAGGGGTCAGAGACAGCTCTGGTGACTCTCAGCTGAAGCCCCTCTGGAGTAAACTCGTGGCATGTGTTCCACCTAGGCCCTACTGCCACCTTTGTTTTTGTGTTAAACAGGTCTTGTCTGCCAATCCAAGAAGTTTTTACACACACTTAAAATGTGAGCCAAAGCCAGGCTGGCTCCTGCCCAGCCAGAGGGACATGGATGGAACAGGTGTTTAGTTCAAACCAAAATTATTCCCAAGCTTGAATCTGCACTAATGGTTCTGGTCCTGCATCAAGGACTTCAAAGTAAAAAGAATTTTTTTTTTAATAGTTCCAGCTCAGGTGTAGCTGAAATCCCATTTTACAGACTATTTCCACAGACTCCATGTTTGTGAAGCCCCGGAAACAGGACTCACTTTTCTGCAGCAAACTGGAGTCTGGCTGAGTGCACTGACGCCACATGGGTTTCCTCTGAGCTTACCTTGGTGAGGTGAAGCTCTGAGCTCAAATTCCTGGTTAAATAAATTTACGTACAGTGTGAAATCCCTCCTTCTGTCCTGGAGCCAGGTGAGGGGCTGCCAGGGCTGTGTGCCACCCTTTGGTATGGATGAACCAGGCACTGAGTAATGCAGATCAATACCACAGCTGCATTATTGTGACCCTCCTGATCGGAGGAATGGCCTTTGAGAAGCATGTGGATTTCAGAACAGGAGACACAGCTGCTACAAAGAAGCAAGTACATTTTTTAAACGGTCTTTTATTTTTAACCATTTATGTAAGTAGAACCACGGCCGTGGATCTGTATCTTTTTCTGGCAAATCGTTTCCCCCTTGTGCCCCCCTGTGGTACCTCCCTACTCTGCCTTCACTCAGCAATACCTCGCCTTTTCTGTCATTCTTCCCTTTCCTCACATCCTCTAATTTTTTCATTGCTTCAAATAAGTCTGTGTTGAAATGATCTGTATAGCCCATAGTGTACAGTTGTGAGACAAAGATCACCAAAGGGCCAGCAGGAATTAGGTGTTTTCATCTGGATGGGAGCTATGCTTTGCTTCAGGTTTCCTATTGATTCTGATGAATTTCAGCAACTTAGAGCACAGATTCTGATGTATTTTTCATGTACTGTGGCTGCAGAATGAGCTGTGGATGAGATACTAAAAGATATGTAATTTCAAATGGTTTGACAAGTTCTTTTGGGAAGCCTTATAAAGTTACTAGTCCATGCAAGTAACTTTCCCTACTCCATTTCTTAGAAATCAATTCTTTACACAGCTACTACAACCTTTTGCTCTTTTGATGTAGGTGTAGGGTTGATCAAACCTTAGAGTGTGCTCAGGAGTGGAGACATGACTTGAAACATGCAAAATAGTATTGGAGTGGACACATCTGTGGCTTGTAGTGCTGCATGCAGTGGGGCAGATTTAGATCTACTTGGTTTTACACCAAGACTTTGGGACTCACTATTTACTTACAATCAATAAATATTAGTAAATGCCAGTATTTACTTAACTAACTTGCTACACTCTTGGTTTTTCTTTTGTTGTTGTTGTTGTTTTTGTTTTGGTTTGGTTTTTTTTTTCATGTTTTAAAGTTATGTGAAGTTAAAAGAAAATATTCTTGCCTTTGAAAGAAAGCAGAAGATTGCACACCAAGGAGCCCTTCAGTGGGTAGTTCCCTGAATTTTCTTTTAGGTAGCCTCTGCTTTTCCCTTACCTTTGGAAGTACATGGTAGAAATTACTCGTTGTTGCCACCCTGAGTTTTTTTCCCATTTTTTAAGGCTTCTTGGACATTTTTCCCCTCTCTGAAGCACTCTTTGCAGTCCTGTGGGGCTGGCAGGAAGGTGATTCAGTTCCTAGAAAAATGTTGAGCTGGCACTTTTTAATGTGTGAGGGTTTTAGATTCATCTCAAATGAGTACATTTAAAGCTGTATTGATTTCAGTGTGCTTGGCACTTGACCTTTTTTTCTTATTTGTTAATATGGATGTAGCTATTGGAGATAACTACTCAGTTTAAGTACAGACAGACTGAAATCCATCAGTGACTCAGAGTGCAATTAAATGCTTTCTACTTTTGAGTAGAATCTCTTCTTTAGAAATTACAGAGGCTGCTGGCAATTTGTTATGAAGGCAATTTGGTTATCACAAGTATTATACGTTGTATCTTTATTTATAGAGTTATACTTTGAAGTGATGCTTTTGGGCCACAAAACAAGAGAAGTGAGTGCTTTACTGAGGAGGCTTTCTGGATGGGGACTGTGAGGAATGGTGTTGTTGCTGCAGTGATGACACTGTACCTCAGCAAGTCCCTCTCCTGTGTGGGTGCCATTTCACAGGGGTAATTATTGCCTAAATTTGCCCTGAGCACATGGACTTCGAAGCTTCTTACAGAGGAGATGGAAGAAATCCACTGAATATCAGCAGAGAGAAAAGCAACTTGCTAGGTACAGGCATCAATTGTAACTAGAGATTTCAGGAGAGACCTTTAGTGCCATAAATAGCTTTAGGGTAATTGATTAATTAATGTTTGTGTCCTGCAGAAAGGAAACCTCCAGCAGGCTCTCTCAGCAGCCATGCAGAGCTCAGAGGAGAGTTGTGGGCTGGATTTGCTCTGCACTCTCTCATGTGGAGCCACAGCAGGAGTCTCAGCTGCAGAGGACATGCCCACATGGTGTGTGTCACCTCCCTAAGGATGGCTCCATCCTCGCTGGGGTTAACCCTGGCTGGGGCCCTGCAGCAGGAGGGGATACCCACACCTGCAGCACATGAACCAGCTCCAGGAAACTCCAGCTCAGCTGCTGCTGCTTCAGGCCAGAAGACCCCAAACCTGATGGTTTTGACATAAAGGAGATGATTTCACCGATGAAATTGGCCTGAAACTGGCCATCATTGGCCTGGTGAAGGTGCATTTCAATACAGGTAGGCTCCTAGATGTATGGCTTCCCCTTCATATTTCACTTTGGGATTGATTTTCTCAGAAATATGGGGCATTGCTTCCTGCTTGCATGTCTGTCTGGCATCCACAGATGGTGAATGTGGAAGTGCCTTGGTGGGCTTTTCCTTAAAGTGGTGTAGTAGGGCTCCTATAAACTGGGAGTTTGGAGTAACAGCCACAAGTCATTGCATAAACTCATTTTAGACTCCAAGCAATACAGTTTGTGGTGTCAAAACACCTTTAGTACCTTCTAAACTTCTGTTTACTTTGGTGCAACATCCCCCTTCTTTTGTAACAGTCCCAAAACTTGTTCTTGGATAAATCCCCATTTCCCAGCTGGCTTTCAGCAAGTTCCAGATCTGGTCCTAATTATTGCAGTGTGAGCATATGTTATGTAAGGAACTGACAAAACCCAGAATCATCATTGGAAAAACCCTGGTATACTGATGGGTTTTGTGTGAGCATCCAAACTGGGACAGATTAGTTTTCTTTCATAGAACTAAGTTGCAGAAAAGAGAAGTTAGAGATGTCCAAATCTGCATGTGAGGAGCTGTGGGTAACCCCTGGGTGTGACCATCAAGGCCTTTGCACAGGTGCTCTGAGCTTCACTCTTTGGCTGGAGCAGGGCTCTGTGGTGTTACCCTGGCAGCACCCTGTGGCTGCAGTGTGGCCTTGCTCTTCTGTGACCCCTGTGAACACCACACCAGGTCTCTGCTCCAAGTAGGAGCTGCCAGCAAACAGGTTTATAGAAGGGCTAGTAGCAGGAGACTTGGCAGCTGATAGCAGAGCAGCTGTATTTGTTGTATCTGCCTGCCAGAACACAAAGCAGAATTAATGTAAGCTACTGTACAGGTTAGTACACCTTTTCAAATGAGGGATACTGTATAAGTGTAGTGCCACTAACATCCTAGGTAATATTTTAGTATGAAATTTTGTCTGACCTTGTTTATTTTACTTGGAGAAAAACATAGAGGAAATATAAGAAATAACACATCACGTCAGGTTGCCCACCTATGATCACAGAGGCCCTGCTCTTGTCATCCATTGCTGGTTCATGCTGGTGCTGGTGAGAATAACTGAGACAGTGAGAGGGGCACAAGAGTCACTTTACAGGATGAGCTGTTTCTGCCAGCTCACCTGAGCCCTGGGTTTCAGTTGGTCAAAATGGTATTGCTCACGTTGGAGCAATTTAGCTTTCAGATGGCCCAGCATCCCCAGGAGGAGAGACTGACTTTGCCAGGAGGTACTGTCCACCCCTGGCTCCCTGTAGGGCAATTTCTCTTGGTGCTGGTGGCAGTGGTGCCACCAAAGTTGTGCTCTGCCCAGCAGGCTCTCAAGGATCTCCTCCTTCCTGCACAAGGATGCTTGTAAGCTTCCTAAAGCTGAGATGTGCTAAATATGTTCCTACCCTGCTTAACTTGGGTGTTTTTTGCTCTCCATATGTTCAGCTGATCAGGGTTGTCTCTGTCAGTCTGGTTAACGTGCTCTGGGTAGGGCTGAGACAGTTTGTGTGTCACGCTTCTCCTTCCTCAGCTATTGGGTGGCCCTGGCTGCTGGGGAAATGAGACTGTGTGAGCCTGGTCACACTGAGGGGAGGCAGGAGAAAAGGTAATTGCTGGGGTTACAAGGACAGGTCAGGAACTAGGAAATCCTGTTTGATCAGGGGACCTTCACTGCTCAGTTGGCACTGCTCTTGCCAGAAGCCTTGCTCAGCTGAGTTTGTTCTGAGGAGCCTCGGGTTCTTTTTGTCCTAATTTTAAGCCATTAAGAGTTGTGTTCTCATGTGTCATTAAGTGTGAGTTCTCTCAGGGATGGGAGTTGGAGACCTTCATTGATTGTAGTAGCCTAGTGGCTGGAATTCCCACGTTACAGCACGGCCCCAGGCAGTGGTGGTTCAGGAGGAAAAAATGTTCCCTCTGTTGACACATCAATAACAATTCTAAGGCATCTGAGTGACCGTGTCCCTGGGAATATTCCCACTTTCCAACTGTGGAAAGGTTTGCTACTCAGTCTTTTAATTCCTTCAGCTGCTTTAGGGTAGTTAATAATATCAGACCAGAAAACTTCATCACATCTCCCCTTCAGAAATCCTTGGGCTGAGAGGAGAGCTGTTAGGAAACACTTTGTAGCAGCACCACTGCTTTTAATACTGTGGTAAAATGAGGATGAATCTGTGCTGTTGTAATTACATGACAGTGTAAAAAGTCTGGAAAACTGTCCAGGTAGGGTGGGAGGATAAACCCCAATGTCAGACCCCTGATGGCTCCCTTTGGCTTCGATTTCCTCCTCTGACTTTGTGCATACATTTGGCAGTGGCTGGAGTTCAAGTTACAGCCACACAGAGTAAAATGGAATGTCATTGAAGATGTGCTCTGGAAAGAAGATGCAAACCTGCTGTACATAATGACATGGGATAGTTTGGGGATTGTTTCTTCCTAAATGGCCTGATGCAAGCGATAACTCTTCTGGACTGCAGCAAAGAGGACGCAGTGTCCACAGAAGTTCTGCAGCATTTTCACATTTCCCTTAACCTTATAAATACCATTTTTAATGAGCTGTTAGAAGGATGTCAGGCTGGGAATGCTTCCCCAGCCTCTGAAGGCGTGCAAACATGCTGTGGAATGAGCAGGGACGCTGGTGCACACTGAACAGGAGAGGGCACTGGCACTCCAGCAGCTGTGCTGGGCTCAGCACCCGGACGGTGCTGAAGGACGGATTTTTACTGCAGCTCAGCACACACGCTCTCGTCATCTTCTGCTCTTAATGTAAGAAAACAGTCTGTGAAAAGAGTGGATGAACTGCATTTACTGTCTCTCTCTGGAGAAAGGGAATTCTGCTTGCACCAGGTGGGAACCTGCCCCTTTCCTTTGAACTTCACCTCCTGGTGTCTGGTGCTCTCCTATGAGTGTGTTTTTGAAAAACTCTGCTGTAGTGTCCTTTTTCTGCACCTACATTAGGTATTCATTACACAAACTAAGGTGACATTCATGCTGACCAAGGCAAGCTCAGGCTGTGCATTCTCTCCTGCAGTTGTGGAAGTGCTGCCCTTCACCCCCAGAACCTGTGTGTGCTGCCTCTCCTCCTGCCCCATCTCTCAGCCATGAAAGGCTGAATTTCCCTCCTGCTTCACAGCATGAACAACAGTGTGCTGGGCAGCAACGTGCAAGGAGCAATGGGTCCTAATCAGTGGGTGAGGAGCTCTGAGTCAGGCTCTGTGCCTCTGGCCACCATCCCGGCATCTCCTGTGGTGATACTCATGAAGGACTCCGTGCCCTGACTCAAAATACTGAACACAGCTTTTTTTTCTCCTTGAATTTCCATCCTTTTTTTGTTTTCACCTTTTTGCTTTGCACATAGAAAGGGTCTATCATACTGGAAACACCCAAGTTCTGTTTGTTTTCAACCCTAGTAAGTCTTAATTAGACCCAAAGTAAAGATTTCATGGAGCTGTCAGCATAATTACAGGCTGAGAGAGCCTCCCTGCTGAATCTAAATCCAGCCCCCAGCTTCCTGGTCCTGACAGAGTGTGGCAGAGGAAGGGGGAACAAGGCAGGCATGACAGCAGCCCCTTTGCTTCTCTCCCAAGTCCTTTGCAATTTGTTTCTGCTCTGCATGAAGGCCTGTGAAAGGCAAAGCAGAATAGGCCTGACAGCAACGGAAGGAAATATATTTAGAAACATGAAAAATAGGAAGAGAGAATGTTTTATTTGCATTATTCACCAGGTTCTATTATTTATTACATTGCTGTGCAAGTGCATGGTTCTATAACTCCCAAAGAAATGATTGTGCTTCTGTGGGCAGTTTGTGCTGCTGTCATTTAAATACGGACTCTTGATATGAGGCATTCTTTGGCTATTGTTGGCTGAGAGGGTGGGGAGGCCCTGGCACAGGGTGCCCAGAGAAGCTGTGAGTGCCCCATCCCTGGAAGTGTCCAAGGCCAGGTTGGACAGGGCTGGGAGCAGCCTGGGATAGTGGAAGGTGTCCCTGCCCGTGGCAGGGGGGTTGAAAAGAGATGCTCTTTAAGGTTTCCTCTAACCCAAACAACTCCACAGGTCTGTTTCAATGCTGCTTAGTTTAAATGGTGAATTTGTCAGGTCGGGTTTTGACAGGAGAAAAGTGAACACATTTATTCTGCTTGCTGTGTCCCCAGCTCAGCCTTTTGCTGAATTTTTCCTGAGGTTGTCTTGTGAGCTTGGGCAAGAGCAGACAGCAAGGTACAGTGGAGTGATTTCCATGCTGGATTTAACAAAGACAATGGGGACAGCAGGACCTGCTTTCCTGCCCAAGCAGGTCAATGGGGACTTCATCCTCCTTGATGACCTTCACAAGCACCAGCTTGTCCTCAGGCTTATCTAAACCAGAAGGGCTGTGCTGGGCAGCAAAGGCACATTTCAGTCCTGCACAAGCACGTTTAGGAGGTCACTGCATTTCAGCACTGTTTGTGAAGGGCTATGGGGCTGCTGCTGTTCTGTGGGGCGGCTGGGATTGACAGTGATCACACACAGCTCGGTATAAGGGAAATGCATCAGCTTAGGAGAGACTTTCCTGCACTTTTCATACTATTACAGAAATAAGAATGCTCAGGTTGTAAGTACGTGGCTGTTTTCTTGACACGGGAGAGCAGAAATTTGGTGTTTAAGTGGTTTGGTTCCTTACTGCAGGTTTATGGGAACACTGTCCCTTGGAGCAGCCCCTTCTGCTGCAGTGCTGCAGCAGCTGCTGCCCACCACATCTCTATACTCATCTCAAATTAATATTTTCCCACTTATGATCTAGGCAAGATTTTTACCCTGTCGCTAAAAATCCACAGCTCATGGACTCTATGCCTTCCAATACCTCTCCACAGGCAAATATTTCCACAGACGTAAAAAATTCTTTTATTTGCATGCAACACCTCGTTCAGGTCCATGTGTCCTTTAATGAGGCTCTGTCTGAAAGCTCAGCATTAAAAATTCGCCTGATTTAGTGGCCATCTGAACCTTAAACAGCCTGGAAAAAATAAGGAGCTAAAATGTTTCTCTGTGAGAATGCATAAATATTCAAATGCTAAACTAAAAGGGCTCTCGTCTCATCCCACAAGCCATTTGAGACCATTTCTCATTCAGCTACAGGAGGATTTTAGTACTTTAAAAAAATTGTCACAAAACATCTGCAGTCTGCAAAGAGCTGTTCTGCAAAGCATCTTGTAGGCATTCTGTGATGCATCCCTGAAGGATTTATTACCTCCAGCTGGCTGACTCGCAGCACATCCTCCTTCCTCCGTCTAGATGGCACTCTGCAGTCTGCAAAAGCCTTGTGCAAATGAGCATCGAGGCGAACTTTCAGCAGTCACAGCCGGGAGCCTGGAACTTTAGTTGTAATTTTGTCAGACTCCGGTTACGTGAATGGGCAGAAAAGGAAAGGGAGGAGAGAGAGGGGAAAGAAATTACATCAATGAAACCTTTTTGAGTTTATGAGCTCTGGGACCTTAGAACAGTCTTTTCTCCTGGAGCAAGTGCTGTTCCCTTAATGTTCACCTGACAGTACATGCTGAGTATTCTCCTTAACCAGTTCCACCACTCACCCTCATATTTCTTGTCCTTGTAGGTACTTCTGAGTCTTTCTAGTACTGGATATTTGGCGTATCTGAGCTTGTTCACTCTTTATGTCCCCCAGTTCACACAGCCTGGCCTTCAAAAGCTTGCAAATAAAGCAAAGGGGTTAGAAAATAAGGATGCTCATTAGTTAGATACTGACATACTGCTGAGCTGTCTCAAGGTAGTACTTTCTTACTTTTAAAGGCAAATTTATGGTCTTCTACAGGTTTATTTTTCTTGGGCATGAAGAGAAATGTCTGGGGACACCAAATACAAAGCAGGATCCAATAAAGGAAGCTTGGGGAGGATGATGAATGAATGAATGTACGGGGATGTGCTGAAATGACTGGGGGAAGTGCAGTGAGGAAGTATGAAGAGTGATGGAGGAGGTGGGAACAGCAACAAGCACTTTTAAACTGCATCAAAATGCCAACATCCCCAGTAGAAGCAGAGTGCCACTGGTGCCATCTTTCCAATGGTCTGAGTTCGTGGTATGGATTTCAGAATGTGAGACAGTCAAGTTCCTTAATCTTTGCAGATATCTGAGGATGGCCAGGGTACATATGCAACACATGTATGCAACTCCCTATATAGCTTCCTGTAAAAATGTGGAGTTTATTGGCTTAAATGGGATGTTTGGAGAGCATCCCAAGCTGCTGCAGGGACCCTTCTTTCCCCGTGCTGGGGCGCTTGGCCCTGGTCTTGTGCCAGTGCAAATCCCCAGCACACATTGCTTGGGTGTTTCCCAGGAGCAGCTCTTTGCTAGGGGGCAGTTCTCAGAGCAGGGTTTGCCAATCCAGTGCCCGCTGTCATCAGGGTGGGATTCTGCCCTGGGAGCCCACGTGTGCTGCCCAGGGTGATGGTATGAGCATGGCTCACATGCTCCTCTACCAGCTCCCACTGCTTCCTGTCCACTGCTGTTACTCATCTCTGCCGTGATTACCTGCGGAAGCACTTCCTAAAGTTCTACCCTTTAATCTCTGCCCCTCTGTGGTGGGCAGCTCTTGTACAGCTGATTCTTGCCAATGTGCGTGAGTTCAGTTTGCCAAACTCACGTGCCTCCTTTGTTGTTTAGTGTTCACCTGGTAGTTGTTGCCTCTTTGGGGCTAAGAAGCTCTGGGAAATGGTTTTGTAAAGCTGCTGCCCCATCCTTCAAATCCATGCCCTCAAGGCCTGCTATCTGAGACAAGGCAGAAGAGGATGAAATGTATGCAAATTAGGAGGTTAAAATAAATTAAGTTACATAATCTTCTGGTGTCTATTGACCAAAGATGTGTCAAAAGAAAACCTCCCTATCTGCATGCATGTACCCATCCTCTCTCTCCATCCCTGTCCTTGCATTCCCGGGCAGGGTCCCTTCCACAAAGCATTGCCTTTTGTGTCACACTTTGACTTGCAGCTCAAACCCTCATCTGCATCACTCAGTGCGCCTCCTAAAATTAACAGGCGCTCTAAAAAGCACAGTTCATGGTGGGTTCATGTGAACCCACTCCTCCTTCAGAGCTGCTTGACCCTGCTTTGGACAGCTTTAAGTTCTGTTGTGTCTGCTACCCCCAGGCCTACTTGCCCTACAGGGATGAGGGCAGGAGAGTGATGGATACACTCTTGGTGTCGTGCTGGCTGGGAGGTGTGACTGGATGGACCATAGGACAGACCACAGGCTTGGTCACGCAGGATGTGAGTCACCTGAAGGAGCTGTGCTGTCCTGACATGGAGCAAGCAGGGGGAGTGAGTCAGAGGTGGCCTGGGCATGCAGTGGTGGAGCACCAAAAAGAGCCTCAGGCTCCACAGAGGAGCTGCTGACGTGGGGACAACAGGAATTTCAGGATTCTGACAGGGTGTAAGGGGGTGGCATAGCTCCAGATGGGGTTCCCCGTGGTACGAGCTGGAGCAGACTTTGAACCTGTGCTGCTTTTAGAGCTGAAATAGGTTTTCATGTTTGTCTGCTGGCCCAGCAACACCCTCACTGCACTGAGGAGCCTCTGACTGCAATCTGCTGCACAGAGAACCTGCCAGGGCCCAGCAGCAAGATTAATACGTCTGGGAATTTCCTGGTGAGACTTTTTGTGCTATTTACCAGAAGTCCCTTGAAGGCAGAAATCATTGCACTAAAAGATTAAGGCATCATTAATCATATTTTTTTGTCTTCCATTTTCCTCTGGCAGGCTGGCTCAGTATTACTGGTAAGATTTTTTTTTTTTTTTTTTTCTCCATTCAGAAGAATAAGTTTCTTCAAGTTTTTTCTGTGACTGTACCATCCTCAGGTAAGAAGGAACCTAGAAAAAATTTTGGGCAGCTGAATGAAATTGCTCACTACTGTGAACACTGACATTTTGACCTCCTTGCTTTCTAGGTTTCGAGTAATGTATATAATTCATGGCTCTTCATAAAAATAAGTATTTATAAGATATTGCTATTGTCCAAAGATCTTGCCTGGGTGTGAGGGGAGCAATACGGGATGGAAGGTGGTTGTAGATGTACCAATTTCTTCTGGTGTGGTGGCAGAGGTTGAGATGGAGGGCTTGACCTGGTGGTGAAGCTTCAGGGCGGTTCCCAGCTATGGTCTGGCTCCAGAAAGAGTGTGGTTGAAGCATAGTTTAGATGCCCATTTTGGAAATATTTGGAAAAGATCTCCTAACTTTTTAAGCAGAAAACTTGAAATGTAATCAAGGAAGAAATAGCTGCTATGATAGAAACAGGGTGAATTTTTTCATTTGCTTTGGTTATTGAGAGACTCTGCACCACGGGCCATAGATACGACAAAAAAGTTGTGCCCCAGCTCCCTGGTGCTTCATTCGTTTCCATCCCCACAGCTTTCCTTCTGTGCCGTGTCAAGGAGGGCCCTGGCTGTGCCTGGTACTACTGCGAACAAAGCATTTCTTAATTTATGTGCTAATTAACCTGACAGAGCGACTTGATCGTTGGGAGCTTGGGCTCCGGGCAAGCCTGTGTTTTGCAGGCAGGGTTCCTTCCCTTTTATTTTAACTAGAGCAGGGAACGCGAGGCTGGAGCAGTGGGAGGCAGCGGCTCCTCCGGGGGCGGGGGTTCGGGATGCGATAAGCGCGAGCGCTGTGGAGGATGCGACAGCTTCAGAAATATCTGCTTTCAGCCGCCCCTTTTAATGGAAGTTTTATTTTACAAAGTTTTAGCTAACGTCATTCGAAAGTTTATTTCCGTTTTATCTTTTAAATAAAGAGGCTGTAAAGCTCCTGGCTGGGTTTTTCATTTCTGCCGGCTGGGAAAAGAGAGGTGAATGGGCTGCTTGTCTCCCGCGGGGATGCTTTAGGGGCGGCTCGGCTGCTGCTGCCGGCAGCGCTCCAGCCTGACCTACCTACGGCCGTGACTCATCGGCCGCCTCCTCGGGGCAGGTGGGGCTGTGGGATGCGCTCCTGCAGCCTCCGAAGCTGGATCCATCCCCTGTGACACCGCGTGTAAAGCCCCGTCACTTTGTCACCGTGTCCTGGGGCCGCGAGGTTTGCTTTGCTTCCCATGCTGCTGCTGCTGCCCCAGGCTGGCACCGAGTCTGGCCAAACGCGCTGCTAATGGAGAAGAGATGAATGCCGGCCTTGCTGGCAGGGCCAGGCAGCTTTGTGGGGTCAGGGCCACAGTCTTTGTCCTGGCCGCTGGCGTGGGCAGGGGGATGCAGCAGGCACAGTGTCCCTGTGTCAGCCCCACACCTCGGGGCTGGCCCTAGGAAGTGCTCAGTGGGGAACTGCAGCCCTGCTCCTTTGTAGGCTGAGGGCTCGTCCTCCCATCCATCACCTATTGCAAAAATAAATTTAAGCTGTGTGGCTGGGCTTTCTGTGCTTTTCCTTAATTTCTTGTTTCCTACATGCTTGGCATAAGCTAATTTTAAGTAAAGTCATATAAAATGAAAATCTTGTAGTGACACTTTTCCGAAAGAAGCCAATTTTGTATTAAGTGGGAGCATAGCAAAGGCCAATTCCAAAGCTGGACTCAGGCCACCTTGGGACTAATTCCCTGCACTGCCACAGGCTCATTTCCTGCACCTGGGCAAGCTGCTGGAACTACTGTGTGTTTTTGATGGACATCTGTGATGAGAGCACCCAAATCTCTCGGAGACTGAAATTCTCTGTGTTCCCACACACACTTCAGCTGCTGGTCTGCAAAAGGGGTGAAAGTGCAGAATTTTCCTCACAGAAGTGATGAACACAAGAACGATGATGGCATATCTTGCATCCTGTGATGGCATTTGTGCAGTCTTCTCTCTGCCCTTGCCTCTCTGCTCTTGGCTGGACCAGTCCCTCCCCCAGGAGGGTGAACATGTACAGCCAGTGTGTGAGGGCACTTTGTTACTGAGGAGCTTTTTCAGCCTGACACGAATGTTGGGACATTTGGACTGGAAGCAGACTTACTGCTCAGTTTGTTCTTTGGTTTCCTCATGTGGACTAGGGGAATTTTGAGCATATGGATAAAGCTAAATCAAAATGATAAAGTATTTCATTTCAGACTGAGGGCATCCACACAAGAATAACTCTTCCAGAATAGCTTATCACATAGACAAACTAAAAAAATGAATCTATTTTAGCCGGAGGAATGAAGGAGGCATGAAGCTCTGGGTGACAAGCACAGCTCCCACAAATACATAAATCACAGATCACAATAGGATCTTTTAGAGCTGTAGAAATGATAGTGCTGTTTTGGTAATGGAACATCCTGATCCCACCTCTACGTGCATGTACTATATTTATATTCTACACATGTATATATTCCAATTATATACATAAAAATCCAATTTACAGGTGTGAGCTTTAATTAAGAGCTCTGATGTGTACTTTTTACTAAAATAATATAATAGAAAGGAATGTAATTTATCAAAGAAACACTGCTGAATTTATGACAAGAACAGGCAGATAATGGGATTTCTGAGACTGGATGCTCTTTGCAGTCATTTGAGAGGGCAGGATATGGGGGAACTTAACAGAAAATGATTTTTTTCTGAGATTGTTTTAAGCCTAATGTATTTGCAACTCCTATTTTGTGGATGCACACTGATTCTCATATGAATACTGATTTTTTTAGATCATTTATTGTAACAAGTAGCTTTTGCCTGGAAAAGATGCTGTGGATTCCATTACAATATATTCCATCATACTGCCAGCCTTTATTTCTTTTTAGTCAAAGCATTCTAACAAATTCCAGACTTGAATTAAATCTGCCGTTCTGTCCCGTGAAACGTTGCCTAATCACTCTGGAGGTTTGTCCTGTTTTTTCCCCTCCTGTCAATTGGATGATGTGCAGAGTCCCCCCCAGCTAATCCATGCACAGGTTTGGGTGGAAGTGCTTGTGGTGGTTTGGAAAGCACAACAGACCTGTGACTGCAGAAGGTGCTTCATTTATGTATCATTGGCATAAAGGCTTGACGAGCCCTCCTGTGCTCCTCTCATGCATGATAACCTGACCTGACCCCAGTGCACTCTCTAGTGAGCAGAAATGAGTATTTCTGCCTTCAGGCTGGCATCAGGACCTGCAGTTCTGCAGAGGTGAGGTGGCCAGTGGGGAGGGGGTTGTCCTGCTCCTCCATGCTGGTGACTTTGCTGAGGCTTTGTGGCTGTTGGGCAAACCGTGGGGACCTGGGGAGAGGCTGTGAGGCTGCTGGGCAGCTCTGCTGAGGCATTTGGAGGCAGTGTCCTGTGTGTGATCTGTCGTTTTTAAAATCCATTGAATCCTGCCTCAGTGGAAAGGTACAGTAACACAGCCTGAAACCATCCTCAGGTTGTTCATTTGTCAATATGAGGATTAAAGCCGAAAGATCTCAGTGTCCTGTGCTGCAAATGGCCCTGACAGGCAGTTTGAGCTGTTGGGTCCTCAGGTACTCTCCATGGAGCATCCTTTTCTCTTATTCACTTGGAATTTTTCCCACTACCACTAACCTCATTTTTGATACTGTTAAGGGATGTATCACACATGGGTCAGAGATAGGGCAGCTGGGGAGAGCCATTAAGCACAACCGGGAGGGGTTTGTCACCTGCAGGATCCCCACACCCTTCTCACTTTTGTGTCCAAGCTAGGAGGTGCTGCTTTGCACATCCAAACTCCACCTGCACCTTCTGCTTTGGCCTCCTGACTTCAGCCTGGCATTTTGTCCACACGTCACTCGTGCTTCTCACTGAGTGGAGTGGAGCTGATCACAGCCCAGGGTTCTGCTTTAAAATGTGTGCTGCATTTACTGCTTCTGCACTGTGTCCATTTTGGCTGGGCCAGCAGTCACCTTCTATCAGATTTTCTTTCTCTCAGAGGTAATTGCAGACTGGGGCTGAATTATTTATTATTATATTCCCACCTCTTGGGAAGCTGCATAGGCTGAGCCACAAAAGCCTTACTATCAGGCAACTTTTCCAGAGCCAATATGACTTCAGAGTCTTGTCTGAAACCTTCATATATTTTCAGGCCTATCTTTGCAATATGGTCACCAGAGCTGCTCACAGCATTTAGCAATGGTATCTTGGATACTGGATGCTGAAATAACACCCTTCCCTGTGCTTGCTTGTTAATCTCCTATTTATGTAGCCCTGGGTTGCTTTTCCCCTCTTAGTAACAGCATCACATGAGGAATTCATGTACGACTGGTTTTGTACAAACCTCCTCATTTCCTTTCCTTAATTGCTGTTATCTGTATGATTAGCATGACCTGTGTACTTGGTCCTTAGACAGGCACCGTGCCATTTGCAGCTATTGAGAGCACTTTGCTCAAATAAACGGATATTGCCCGGCTTTCCAGATCTCTTCCCATCATTAATGCTGTTCCTGGCACCCAGCACTGCTGTGCACACACTGCATCAGCACTGGCTTTGTGCATTTCTCAGATAATTGAGTAATGTACTGAATAGGGTTGGATCAAGGACAGAAACCATTTGGCTATGTGTCTGTTTATCATGTAGTACCTATTGGTTAACTGATTTTAAAATAATTTGAGTGCCTTTTTTTTTATAAAATACTTTTAGACTGAAAAGCTGCACCTGGAAGTCTGCTTTAATCTCAGGTCTCTGTCAAAGCACTGATGCAACCCAAACACCTGGTTTACTTGACATTTTATTTTCCATGGTTTATGACATGCAGATTAGCTGATCTTTAGTTCCCCGATACCCCATGTATTTGTATTTTATATGTATTGGCTTATATTGAGCTTTATCCATAGTCCTCAGATGGATCTTGCTATATTTTTTTAATGTATTAATAGTTGTCTTGAACTATTCAGGGGTATCCTTGGCACCTTGTGTCCACATGCTTGCTGGGAAGAAATACAAACCTGCTTGTTCAGGAGTTTGGTCACAAGAGAAGGGGCTCTGGCCAGAGGTGCAGGTCCCAGCAGTGCTATGAAACTAACTGAGAGCTAGAATATAGCAACCCTGTTGGTGACAACCAGCAGCTTTAGCTGGCCCCAGCTCGGTGGGTGCTTCTGGATGGGTTTAATTTGGCTGGCGTGGTCAGCCTGTGCGTGTCCCTGTCCCAGCTGGCTCTGTGCCCAGCCTGTCTCACAGGCAGCAGGGCAGCCCTGGCAGACCCTGCTCAGCTGCCCTTCCTGGGGCTGGGCTGGCACTGCCTGGGGCAGTCACGGGCTGGGGCTCTGTCAGTGCTGCAGAGTCCCAGCTCAGCCTTTCCCTATACCAGCCCACTGCTCCTTAGGGTCTCATGTGGGCATGATGGAGACACTGACTGAAAATTCTGCTGCAAATCACCACATGTTGATAAATGTCCACACCTGCCCTGGAACAGATCCAGATCTGAAATGAGGTTACTTTGCACATGGTTTGTTCTATATTCCTTAAGAACCTACTGAGAATTATTGCTTCTACAAATAGGAGGGGCTGGAGTGTCCTGGTTTTGGGTTTCTATATCAATACTAACAAGCTTCTCTCAGCAAGAGCACGAAAAATATTGGCTTTCCCTGTCCCCCGGGTGTGCCTCACCTGTTGCAGTGGTGCTGAAGGGCTCAGCGGGAGCCGAGGGGAGGGCTCTCCACCTCCTGGGACACTGCATTTAAGGAGCCTGTGCCTAAAAATAAAGAGCCACCTTGTCCATAGGTGGAAACCCACTCCCAGCCAAGCCTACAGCCATGCCTGGGCAGAGGCAAAGCAGCACTGGTACACTGGAGGCACAGCATAAACCCCAGCTCTGCACAGGGAGAATCTGCTCATCCTCTGGGCAGGGTCCAAAGGCACCCAATATTTGGGTTTGTTTCTGCAGCACGTGCTGCTGCTGTCTTTTCTGTAGCTGGTTGTTTGGAAAGAGAGGGCACATCAAAGCTTGTGGGATTCTGCAGAGCAGTAGCCCCGTCTTTCAGGAGGAATTTGCCTCAATCTGTTCCTGTTAGGGATCTTCAGCATTGGGAGATTGCTCAGTATTACCTTCAAATCAGGCAGTACCTGCCAGGGCTATCTCCTGGGATTTCTAACTGCCAAATCCCCCAACAGAAGAGGCATATTCACATCAGTAGAAAAACAAAATGGGAAGAACTAAACCCAAAAATACAGGTGGGAATGGAAAGGTGGATTTTTGAGCCCCGTGGCTGTCGTGGAGAGCTCTGCTGACGTGCCAGTCCCCTGCGATGCACAGCATATGTCAAGGCAGCCCCGTTTAAAGGGATAACATCAAGCCATCTGAAAGGCTGCCTCCTTTTTTGTTCTTATTTCATCCTGTATTACAGGATTTTGTTCAGGTTTTTCAGTGGCCTCCTGGGTAATGCTTTATTACAGTGACAGTGTGGAGTTCTAGTTCATAATAATGAGATCTATATAAATAATACTGATTCTGCTGCCTCCTGTAATGCTTCCTGCCCTGGAACACTCAAAAGCTTTTGCAAATGTTAATATCCTATAATTTGGGATCGAGAAGCATGTTCAGGTACTGCAGAAGGCATGGCAGCAGTGTGTGTTGTGCTGGTCAGCTGCTTATAACAGCTATACCTTTGAGTCAAGGGCTTCAAACAACTGAGGGTCTTTTTGCACCCAAAATGAGTAATTAAAATAATTGCTATTTTGGGTGTTGGGTTTTTTTTTTCTTTTGTCATTTTGAGGCTTTAAAATAGAGGCAGGTAATATGAGACTCAGTTCCAAGCACTGAAGATGCTGTGAGGGGAGATTCAGCCTTGGAGAAGAGTCAGATGAGGGCTAGGAGAAAGGGATTTCACAAATTATGACTTGATGTGCAAAGAGATGAAGGATGCTGTGACCCAACAAACTGCAGTGGTGTGTTGAGGACAGGCTCTTTGGCTCAGAGCAGCATCCTTGGTGCCATAATGCAACTTTCCTTATGGTGCTGCCCTGTGCTGGGTGAATCAATAGTCAGATACCGAGGCATGGGCTAAGGCCCCCAGGCATCCAGGCTCAATTTGGGCATTTATGTTGCCCCAAACAACCTGTGCTTGGTCAGGAAGAGGAGGGTGACCTGAGTGCCTGGGACTCTGTCCTGCTGGAGCTGGGGTGTGCTGTTGCTGGTGAGAGCTGGTGGGAAGGGAGATGCTGTGTTGGGTGTGGAGTGGAGAGAGCAGCAGAGCCCAAAGGGCACATGTAGCACTGGTAAGACAAAATGACAGTGATGTGATGGCGAACAGGGTAAAGGCTTAATGGATTTCCTCGAACCGTGCTCTCTAAGGGCCTGGTTGACAGGATTTGCACTGGATTGACATGGGTTTTCAAAGAAATGAGGGCTGGGTTGTACAGCAACACTGTCATTTTCCTTGGCTGACCTGCCGTCCTCCCTCCTTTCAGGGTAACATTAAAATTAATATTGTACAGCAGAGAGAGCAGCATAATTGGCTGCAGACAATGCATGTGCTATGCTGTTCTGTGCGATATCAATTGCTCTTTGTCCAAATATATGTATCTAAAATCAGTCCATTAAGCAGAGCCCCTTGGGCAGATGCCAATCCTTTCACGCTGCGGTGGCTCTCGCTGCATCCCGGCCGTGCCACGAGCCCGGTACACAGCGTGCTGGCACTCCACAGTCTGGCACACAGGGACACACAGCCACGGGTGGATCACTGCCCGTTGTGGTCCCCCAGCCACTACCTTTGTGTGTGAATCTTTGCTCTGCTGGGGATGTCCCTCCTTGCGCTGCTGCGGTCAAACTCCCCGTGATGAGTGGCACTGGTGCCGTGTGTGTGTCAGGGTTTTGTGAGGCTGCAGCTAAATCCCAATGTAAAACTGCTCTTTTTTTTTAGGTAGATGAATTAAAAGGCAAGCCCACCATGTCTTGGTAGATGCAGAGGTGAGCCCTGGAGGTTAGCATCACGAGCAGAAGTGATGCAGATGCTGTTAGGGCACATCTGTGTCACAGCACACTGCACAGCCACCTCGGCTGCTGGAGGTGGTAAAACCAACTGTGCAGCTGCTTGATGGGGTTCTGCTGCTTGGCCATGCTGGGGCTGTGTCGTGTGTGGTGCTGTGCTGGCCTGTCTGCTGCCACCCACCCACCCAGGGCCATCACTCTGTCCGGTGCCCTCCCATGCTCCCTGCTGAGCCGGTGGCATTGGTGGCAACACAGCTCACCGAGGCTCATTGGTGGGTTTTTTATTACCTTTTAACACTTAAAGGCTTCTAAGTCTCTGCATCCAGAGGATAACAGTGGTGCTTTTCCACCAGTGCAGAGGGTTGCAAGAGAAGGAATGTCTGTGCTGCTTTTCCCCACCCTTCATCTCCAGTCTGTGCCCAGCAAACCCACTCGACAGCAGGTGCCAAAGCCATTTGGTCCATATATTCCTGCATCTTATTCTATATATATGTGCACATGTATGAACAGGAATTATTCCTCTGTTAAATCTAAGTCAATAATTCCTTTTCTCCTGCAAGCGTTTAGCCTCCTAGCAGATCCTGTAATAAATTAATCTTCTTTATCACTCCTTTAATCGGTTCTGCAAAACCAGTGAGCAGTGAAATCTTCTCACCTATTGATTGATGTATAATGTTAGATGAATGTATAATGTAAATTAGTAGAAAAGCAAATTACAAGATCTGCCTTGTGGTTTGGTGCTGCTGCTGAATTTGTGCTACAAGGAGTTCGTTCAGGGTTAGTGCTTTAGCGTGTCTTGCATGTAGGAGCAGCATGCAAAGGTCTGGGGAAGAAGGACTTTTTCTGTGGAGTTAAAGCTTGAATAGAGGGGAAAAGGGGGTGTCAGTTATTTTACACACCCCACACTATCTGTTTTAAAGAGAGAAGAGCAATATGCTGTGATGTGACAGACTGCTAAAATCAACAGCTGAATTTTTAAGTAATACAGAATGATGAAGAGCCCCGATGTTTGGCCCTTGGGGAGCTGTTGGTGGCAGTAGTGGCTGTTGGGAGGGTTCACCTCACCTGAGGTTTGACATTTATTCCATGGGATGGGACAGTATTCCCTGTGGGCTCACTCTGCAGGAAGCAGAGACCGATGGCACATTTGGGTTGTTATTCAGCTCACCTCAGCTGTTTCTCCCTCTGCAGTTTGAAGGGTGCTGTGTGGGGGCTGTGGGCATTTAACACTTTAAATTAATGTTTGAAATTTAGGTGGGACGCAAACGTGCTTAGGTACACAATCAGTTCTTCAGTGCCCTGCTGTGATCTGCTGCTTTGGGGCTTCCCAAATTTCTATTGTTTTAATACAGCAGTTGGCAATGGCTGAAACTCCTCTACCTACTTTTTCCCAAGATGGTGTGGGGAAGGAGAAAAGCAGAAAAGGAAACACAATAAATGTCCCTGTGGTATTTTTTCTATTACATACCTGCCAAAACCTGTAGTGGTGTGTTAAGACAAAAGGCTGAGCCCTCAGTGTTGTCCAAGGGAAAAAGCACAGAAAACTCTATTAAACCCTCTGTATTGCATTGACCTTTGGTTTGCTCCCATCTTTTCCTCGTTTCTGTGATGTGACACACATCAGCTGTGGGGAAGGGTGGGCAGTTCTTGATTTCAGCTCAGAGGTTTGAGGCAGACAGGTAACACATGGAGTGAAACCATCAGGGCAAATGGAAATCTTTTCTCTCTTTGGGGATTCTCTATAACACCCAAGTGTTGGCTTTGTCCTACTCTTGGACTGCTCCTTTGAGAAGCCAGTACACCCCTAACCTCCATCTGCTGGCTCCTCAGAGCTCCACTGAAAGGTGCTATTTGCTCATGCTGCACATCAGGGAGCCTGGATCTGCTCACAGCTGATGGAAGAGGAAGAAAAATGTTTTTTTCACCCGGTTTTTCTTCCCCTCTTTGTTATGGGGAAGAACAAAGGACTAGAAATGTCTGTGAATTCTGTCCCAGTAGGAGGAAAAAGCTCAAAATGAGTTAGGAAAGCATGTTAATCTTCCTCACTGCCTGGATGATGCACTGAATTGCTGCTGAGACTTGGGCATGGTGCTCTGTGGTGACAGGAGCTGTAGTCCTGGGGACCTCTATCAAACACCCCTCAGAGTAAAGCAGAAAGGAAAGGTAAGTTAGAAAATGTACATTCCTTTGCCTAGCAGGAGTTTTTGCTGGGGCTGTGGTGCTAGGTCACCTTGTTTCCTTGCAGAAGGGACCCTCCATGCACTGGAGCCACTTGTGTAGAAAAGCATCTCTTCCTGTTTCTACCCAGTAACTCTCACAACTAAATAAGGCCTCGTTTTTAAAAGCTTAAAATATGGAGAGCACCAAAGATCAATTCAAATAATAAATATAATATCATCTAGAGAGAAATTGCAGGACTAGAGCTGGACTCTCTTCTGAGCTGCATAGCAAAGGGCAATCACGAGCTGTTTGCAGCAAGTGAGATTGTGGTTAGATAGAATTGTTTTCTCTGTGAGGGTGGTCAGACGTCGCCATGGGGACCCAGCGAGGCAGGGCAACCTCTGTCCTTGGAGACATTCAGAGCTTCACTGGGCACAGCCCTGAGCAACCTGACCTGATGCTGAGCTTGGCTCCAGTGTGAGCAGGGGCTGGAGTGGGGTTTCCTTCCAATCTCGACCATTCTCTGCTTCTGGGATTTACAGGGGCGAATTCTCTGTTACTGTTAAGCTATCATTTTGTAGATCTGTTTTTACCATGAAAATAAGCTGCTTCATGAATAGTGGTGTCTCTGAGCATTCATTATTCAGAAAAAGTTTGTCTTCCAATTACACAAGACCATAAGAAGAAAAGTGACTGGTTTGTCAGAACTGCAGAGCTAAAATAAGCTTCAGCAAGCACATTGCCTTGGCAAGGAGCTGGTGTCTCTAATTAGAAAAGCTCTGGAGAGTTAATCTACTTGGGTATGAGACCTATTGCTTCCTCCTGCAGCATGTGATGGCTGGAGCTGAGCAGCTTTGAAAAAGGCCTGGAGGCTGGGCTTCAGATAATTTATATATCTTACTTGGGAACATATATATATATATATATATACACGAATTTCCCAAACATGAGGTTTGGTGCGCTTCTGTCAGATGGCTGAACTGCAGCAGGGCTGAGAATTGACTGGGAATTGAAGATGTAAATTCTTTTAGTTAAAAAAAGTGCTGAAAGTCCTAATCTCTGGCAAGCAGCTGCTGCAAAGAGTGGAGTAAGTTACTGTACTATCTAGCTGTGTGAGAGCAGTGTCCTCAGCAGGCAGGAAGAATAGTGGTTACTTGGAAGTGCCCTAGACTGGACTGATTTCTTGTTTGGGGAGCTCATGCCTCACCCTCACAGAGGTACGGGCAACAGGAGGGGAAGAGGTTGTGATAATGAGCTGAAACAAGCCTTTCCTGGGCCGATAACCTCAGCCACACTGCCAAAGAGATAACCTTGAGATTTCAGTCACTATCAAATCTGTCTTCTGCTCTCATGCTAATGCTCTCCGGAGCAGGGGGAGTAACTAATCAGCATTGCAGCAATCAGCCAGGTTTCCCTTGGCACATGATGAGTTTAATTATTTTGCAGTTCACTCCATGTTCTTGGTAGCTGTAGTGATGTTTATTCTGGGAAGCTTCTGGGACTGAGGTGGTAAAAGGGTTTTAACTTCAAACAGGAACTTCCCAAGTTGGGTGCTTGGCCTGGGCTCCACATTTTCAGAGTTTCTCTGAAGTCTTGGTTGGCTTTATTAGACTTCCAGTCCCAGTTCCTTTTCCTGAGACATCTACCACATGTGACAGTTTTGATGTGGATACTGATGTACCAGAATTGACTGATGAATCCCATCAGACAAAAATAGCTTGTGTGTATCAGTGATTGAACCAAACTGCTTGGTTTAAAAGCAAAGGCCTTGTCTGACTCAGCCAGCACACTGCACTTTGTCTCCTCCCCAGCAAGACTTCCAACCCTCCCTGCAGCCCAGCAGTTCATGGGCTGGAGGTACAGGAGCTCATGGCTAGGGCAGGAGGGACTGGAGCTGCACTGGCTGTCCTTGGGCTCCAGCAAAGCTCGGGGCTTGTGAGCCATGTCCAACACGTGCTGTGGTGCCTGCAGTGGCAGAACTGTGTGGCTCCCTGGGACTTGGAAACACCCACCCACCTGGAGCAGTGGGCAGCTTTCTTTCAAATACTCAACAACCACTGAGCAGGTTAGCACTGGCTTAGACCTCACACTTACCAAGAAGCACTTGCTGAGTTATTAGTTACTGATAACCTGGGCAGGACTCTCTCAGGCTTCAGGCAGCTGAGAGTTCACTCTGCAATAGGTGCTCTCCTGATCGGTTGCACCTGGATAGAGCTAAAGTTAATTTATTTCATTTTAATAATTGCAGTTACTTACACATATCTTTTCCATAATAGCATATTTTCATATCTGAGTAGTTCCAAATTTGCACCTTACCCATCTCAAGCTCTGCAAATAACATAAGAAGTGATGCTGTAGGAATTTTGTTTCTACTGTCAATCACGTGTGCAGCACAACACCTTTGAAAGCTGCAAAAAAATTTTTTATTGTTGGAGGTAAACTCCCTGGGAATGTGCAATTGATTATTCAAACCTCATGGTGCTGCTGCAGAGATTTGTGTGGCTGTGACTGACTTTGATTCCCTGATAGCCTGTCTCATGCTCCTGTCCCCTAATGGAGCTGATAGCATTAAGTCATGCAGTTAATCAAGTGAAAGAAATTGTTTCTCCTTATTCAAAGACCTGATGACTTTATCCAACAGGGAGGGTCTCTAACAGAATGAGACAAGGAGAAGTAGATGAGATAAGAAACATCCACAAGATTCAATAAGCAGTGGAGTAGGAGTGCCTTTAAGGGCTTCAAATTTGGAATAGAAAAACATTCTGAATGATGTATGGAAAGCCAGCCCTCTGGCTGGCACAATATTATTGCATTATTCTGTATTAAGGAGCCAAAGATCAAGAATAAATTCAGTCCAGGTAATGATACACAGAATTGCTAATTGAGGTGCTGCTCAGACATGTGAGGACAACGTGGAGCACGGCAGCTCCTTGGAGCAGGCAGCTGGCAGAGATGGGTGCATGGTCCCAAATTATCCATGTGTGATGTGTTTTCTGCATCGTATTTCCATCACTGATAATGAGGAATTAAAACATAATTCACTAATACATGAAAAGAAAGGTCTTAACAGGGCTGGGTACTCCCAGGCAATGATTATCCTGATGAAATTAACTTTAATACAGGAGGCTCAGGAGGAAGGATAATTCTCCCTCCTTTTCATGCTACCCATTATAACAATGATCTGTGCAAAACCAATTTGACTATTAGATCATTCCTACTAGAATAACTCCAAACCATTTACAATTATTCTTGTAGGACTTGCCACAAGTAGATGCTGAAGCACTTTCAGTGCTGTTGAGTTTAATTTGTACCCTCCCTGTTACCTTCCCTCTTTGCCACGCAGAGCTGTTGTCTCTGGTACGTGGAATTCCTGCATTTCTGGGGAATGGCAACAGGCAGGAGGAGTCACTCTGCCTCTGAGGGGGCAGTGGCAGTGTGCTCTTGCTCACAGACCTTAAGAGATGGCCCATTAAGGAGCAATACATGGATGTTGTGTGGAACTGCCATTTGAGACAGGCCCCACTCTGAGCTCTGCTGTGCTCTCATGGATTTATAACAGCTCTGCCACACTGAAATTGTTCCAAGGTTGTGCTGCTGAGGATGCAGTCAAAATCTCTCCCATGGGGAGCAGAAGCACTGCAGAGGAGTTTGCCCCCTTCACCAGGTCAGTTTGAAGTTTGGCTGTCCTGCAAAAGTCTGTTGCTTTTATTCTCAGAGTTACAGGCAAATAAGTAAAGGTAAGGAATAAGGTATTTTCACCAGTGGTGCGGTTCTTTGGAGCAGTGAATCCCCCAGGGACGCTGAGAAACAGAAACCATACTCCTTTTATGCATGCTGCATAAGGGATAAAAATGTACAAGTGTTTTCCATTCCCAGGCTCATCTTTTGCTTTAGACTTTGGTGAGCAATAATGTTAGTAGTAAAAGTTAATGAAATCTTAGTGGCAAAAGTTAATGGAGATTATGCAGAATAAGGGGCTGGAGGCTAAATGTGAACTGAAATATTGATAAATGAGAGTTTTAAGGGAAATCACAAAGCTTTTTTTCTAGCAAATGCTTATGCATCTTCCTCTCCATTTAGACAGAATCTTACCTGCAGTCAGCTAATAAAGGCATTGTCCATCAGTTTAGAGTAACCAGCACAACAATTATAAAAAAGACATAATTTTAGAGTTTATCTACTTACTTTTAAGTGATTGTATAACTCCCTTGTGTCAAGGAAAGTCAAGTTTTTACTTTTTGAAAAGTATATATCCTGCTGGACTAAAGAGTGCAGAGAATGCTTGTTTGCTGGTGAGTCATTAGTGAAATTATTAGATTTGAATATCTGGAGACTTGAACTGCAAGCTGTAGATTCAGGTGCTGAAGAGGAGAACCAAGAGCCACGACCACTTCCCTCAGTACGGTGCCACACTGGTGAGCTTCTGGTCCCCAGCTTTGTCACATGTGTGCACCTCTCCTATGACAAAGCTGGGAAATGTCTATGAGACATCCCAAAACCTAGAGAAAGGAGGACTTCTCAGTCACATTCCCATCTTAGGTCCTGGCTAGGATGGTTTAGAGCACCTCAGCAGGTTGCTGTTTAGTTGTCAAATGCTCCTTAGGGCAAAAAGAGGTGAGTCTGAATTTGTCACAGCATGTGACCCTGACAGTGCCGGAGCTGCTCAGTGCTGTGGTGTCATTCAGGATGTTATGCTGGCATCCTGGAATTTATTGCCCGCATTTTGCCACGTGTTTGAAGGCAACTGAAGGTGAGCTGGCACCATGTGAAATGTCGTGTTGGCCAGGTAATCCCTTTAGCAAGTATTTAAGCTGTTGTGGGATTGATCATGCTGGGTCTGTGCTGAGCACCACACACCGAGTTTACACTGTCCAGTGCATTCAGCAAGAGTTCAGGTATCCGCACCCTAAAGTGTCATATCCTCCTCAAAAACTACCAGGGTCCTCATCTGCAGCGCTTTCCAACCTGCATTTCGCATCTGCTGCACTTAATTTCTCACAGATTTCTTTTGTTTTGCTCAAGATATGCCCACGCTACAGAGAATTGATTTGGAACACTGTAAAGTCAAGTGTTACTTGCATCCATTGATGTTTCAGACTCATCTTTCTTGTCTGCTGTAATTACTACAGAAAGCAGGATGTGATAATGGTCAATGGCAGAATTAATGAAGGAAAAAAAAAAGCAAACTTAAAAGGCCATTGCGTAGTGCAGCAGGTTTTGAGTAGGAATGTAACAGGTCCTCATGAAAAATTTCCTTGTGAATTTGTAAATACTGATTTTCTTTTTTCTTGCAGTTTCTCACTCTATGTTCACGGTGGCTTTCCATTCCCTGGTGGTGAGCCAAGGCAGAGGAAATCTAGCCAGCCACTGTCCCCAGCATGGTCCCTCCCCAGATCCTTCCTCCCAGGCAGGCTGGGAATCACCTTGATGCTGGGATTGTTAAATTTTCCTGGTGGCTGGGACCCTTTATATTCTTTCATTGCCAGTTCTGTTTGAGCGCTACGTTGTAAGAGTCAAGCAACTGTGCTGTTGATTTGTTTTGGGCTGCTCCATTGCTCCTGGCCTGCTCCTCATTTCTTTCTTTGGAGTGTATTCAACACTCAAGGTGGTGTCTTTGCCCTAAATGCAGGGGTTTGAGTTGTTATGTGGGTTCTGCTGATCAAAGACTTTTCTCTCCCAGTACAAGTCCAGCACTGTCAATCACAAGTGCTCTGACCAAGGAGAACATGGATGGGACTGTAGGAGCAGCCAGCTCCTGTGACTGTGATCCACTTTGTCATCCCCTTTTGCTGGTCCACTTCAGCTAAGGAAGCACCTGGGAGAGGTTTGGTGTTTACCTAAGACACATCTTGGTGTTCCAGCCCAACCTCTGGGTATTGCTGGTCGTTTACTTTGCAGTATTTGCCATAAAAACTGTCACAAGGTTGTGTATCAAACATCTCATTTACTAAATGGTTGGCCACATTACAGAAATGATATGTAAAGAAAGTAGTCATTGCCAATGCCCAGGGAAAAACATAATCCATTCCTAAAAATAGAAGTGTCACACCTCACTACTTGTTAATCAGGTCTTGGTCAGGGAGTGTTTCATTGACTTCCAATGTGGTGCACGTTATTGTTAAGTCATAATCTATTTTTGGCCTTAGGAGAGTTTTGCAAAGAGAAGGAGATATTGCATCATATCCATTCAGTAATTATTTTAGTAATAACATGAAATATGTTGTAAACAACAGGTTAGGAATTTCCTTCATGGAACACAACCTGCTCATCAGCTTGCTAAGGATTATCCCCACAGTTTGTGGGAATTTTGGGACAGTGTCAGGAAATTTTCTAACATATTTTTTGACATATAGGTAATGGAATATTTTTAGTATTAAAATAATCTGATTTTTTGAGGATAAATAAACATGGTATGATAATAAATGATTCTATTTGAAATCACAGGTATATTTACTGGCTATTTGGTGGCTACGTGGGCTTTACATGCAGTGCCTCTCTGACCTGTTTATATCCTCGTGTGTGGTTCTGTATTCCCTCTCTCTCCCTGTGCCCCCATTCCTGTGCAATCAGGTAAGGAGGTCTCACACCACGTTGCTGCTGCCTGCCAAAGCAGGGGCATTTGTTTGAGTCCTTCCCGGCCAGAGATTGGTCACAGAACAGGTCTGACAATAACATCTCTGAAACTACTATGTTGTCATTAATTCAAGTTGAACTTGGCTCCAAATTTACCAGAGTGGACAAACAGGCAGGCAGCACAAGCAGAGTCTTTGGAAATGAGCTAAAAATAATAGTGTATTTATTTCTCAAAGAATGAAATTGGGTTTGATCTACCATCTCTTGAGCTAATAAGGGTAATGAAAATGAGATTACACTGGCTGATTTATTATTTCTGGTGGCTATTAATTATTGGGTTTTTCTTTTGAGTAATTATAAAAGAATTCTTCCTGCTTTAAGTGTGTGCACTAGGTCTCATTAATCTGAAGTCTTAAAAATATATTCTTAACCTGGAGAGCCTGAGATAACACTAGTTCCCTTATAACATTTGCAATTGAAGACCATGAAGCTACTCTTGCAAAAGCTTTTTTGACTCTTTCCACATTTCTGTGAGCATGTAAGTCCTATTCACACCTTGGCTGTTTATTGGCATCTTGGTTCTTCCTTCTCCTGTTTCTCTCCTGGACAGATCCTGAGCTCCTTTGCAGAATCAGTCATGGCTAATTTAAGCACACAGATATAAAATAGATACAGGATAATTTTTTTTATTCCCACAGACTTCAGTTTCCCTGAGAGAGACCTTAAAACAGATTCATGTTGCAGCAATTTTAGGTAGTAGCCCAGCTTTCTGTTCTGAGGGCATATTGTGGAGGCAGCTTTCTGCCATGGAAGGGCCAGCTGACCCAGGGAGCTGCTGTGGGTTACTGCTGACACAAGTGTGGTCCGACAGCAGCAGGATGATGGCCTTTAAAAATAGGACCTCTTGCCATTTTGTATTCTTGTCAGTGTGTCACAAGTGTCATAAGGTCAGGTTTGTTTTTCCTCCCATTTTTCTCTTCTGGTTATTGCCTTCATCAAAGGAATGAATTGATTTTGTTGGTGTGGGGTTTCACTCTTGCAGTGGCAGGGCAAGAAGGAGCAAAGCTGTGCCATGGTTGCTCAGGACAGTGGAGCTGCAGCATGGTGTCAGCACAGAGCTACAGCTGGGCTGGGCTCTGCCAACTTCCTAATGCTCCTGTTAGGAGACATTTGTCCTTCCCAAGGATAGAAACATCAGCTGCCCACAGCGCTGCAGGAGTGGAGGCAGGACTTCCCACCCTTCTCTCCCCAGAGCATGAACGAGCCATGCTCAGGCTGTCATCCCCACAGCCCATCTGCCCTCAGGATTCCTGTCAGCGGGTGTCAGTACAGCCACAAAGGAAAGTGTTATATTCAACAGCTCGTAAAGATTGTTGTGAGAAAAAGCAAAGCCAAAAAATTCTTGTCCACGTGAAACTCAGCCACGTTGAGGAGTGGTGTGAGCACAAAGTAGGGAGAAAGAAGAGGAGAGCAGTGTTTGGTGGAACCAGTTGGTTGAACGATTCAAGCATCTTCTGCCAGCCCACTCAGCTGGCCCAAAACTGGTCCCTGAAGTCTGCAGGGTGCCTGTCAGAGGGCTCTGGCTGCCTTTGGGAATGCTGCAGTGAAGTCAAGCCAGCCCCACAAGCTCTGGCAAAAGCCAAGGCTGTGTTTGGCATCAGGAATGATCCTTCGTGCCCAAGTGGCTCATACAGGGAGAAGATGTGCTCATTGCCAGTGATTTCCAGGTGACAGTGGGCTGTGCCCTCAGCTGGCCTCATCCCCTGGGTTGGCTGCATCCCCTTGTGTCCATCTATCAGGAACAGTGGGCAGGATGAGTGCTGGGGACGCCACTTTCCTCAGCAGGTCCCTGGGAGCAGCTGGGATGGCCCTGTCCCCTTTCCACATCAAAGTTTATTCAGCTGAAAATTGGAATAGTAGGAAGCCTAATCTCTGGGCCAAACCGCTATCCAAGTCAAAGGTGGGCTCTTTATTACTTGTAATGAATAGCAAACATGTTCCCAAAGCTCTGTAATTAACCTTTTTTTGTAAAGGGGAAATCAATTTCCAGTTTCCTTGCAGAACTTCTGCATAAGGTTTGCATCCTATCTTGAGAGAGTTAACATTTATCATCCTTCAGTAAATCCTGTGGAGAATCTTTGGAGCTGGCAGCAGGAGTGCCCAGCTCAGAGCAAGCTCCTGCAGGTACCATTTCCATGACAATTTACCTTTGAACTTAAGACCAAATTCCTCAAAAAAGGAGCAATCCCCTTCTGTAGGAAAGGGAAGGACAATTTAGGAATATTCTCTTTTGCTTTAGAAAAGCAAAAACCAAAAAAGGCAGTTTCCAGGAGAGGATTAAAAATTGGAATTCTGAATTCAATAGCTGATAGGGAAATCTATTTTAGAGCAATCAAACCCAGTCAGACCCGTCCCATGCCTCTAATTGCTAACACCAGGATGTGGCCAATGGTAATCTGCACTGCTGGGGTATGTGATAGAGAATCCAGGAAATGAAGAAATGGCAGGAATTTGACCTCCCAGCAGAATGTTCTGCGGAAAAGCATATTTTCAAGTACGTTTATATTTCCAGAGAAATAAACATTCTCCAAAGGTACTCTAACAAGCAGGTCCATAGCAGAGAAGAACAAATGGGTAATTATTTGCTCTACATGCTGTCAGGCAGTGAAGATTTATCACTTTACCTAGGGAAAATGGAAAAATCAATGTAAAAGAAGGAATGGGATAAGTTTTAACAGTGAAAAAATGAAGCTTTTCTCAGAGGGTTTGCAGGGCTGTCCTTTCTGTCAGCATCAGAGGAGCTGGTAAGTGCAGGTGAGCACGAGGGGACTCACTGCTGCTCTGGTCTGCAGGGCTGGTGTGGAGGTGTTTGCACACTGGTGTTGGTGGGAGATGAGCTAAGAAGAGTAAACCTGACTTTGTGCCGTAGGGAAACTCTTTGAAAGTTCTGGATTTGGAAAATTCCCACTTTGTTTTAAATTAAAGGAAATTTGATTGTATTTCAGTAATATTTTTTTCTGAATTGGTGCTATTTTTTTTCAGAATTGGAATATGGAAAATGTCAAATGTGATACAAGAACCCTTAATGTTACAGAATCACAGAAATAACGAGGTTGGAAAAGACCTTTGAGATCATCAAGTCCAACCTGTGACCTAACACCACCTCATCAACTAAACCATAGCACTGAGAGCCACATCCAGTTTTAAACTGTTCTGTTTGGAAAGAAACCTTTGCTTTAAAACTTTTGACCTCTTCTAGGTGAGATACTGGAATTATGGGACTGACTTAAGAAATTCCAAATTTAGAAATAAAAGCTGTTTTCTGGTTTTAAACCCACTTATTGCTCTGATATGGGGCATTTTCAAGGTTATCTTTGCAGTCACAGGTGACAGAATACTTTTCCCAGTGCTGAGACATGGAAGCAATGCATGATACAGTCCTGAGAGCTGCCACGTGAGCTCCTGGGAGCTGTGGCAGTGTGGTTTTGTTTATATTTACAGATTAGTTGGACTTGTTCTTGGCACTTGTTTGGATTTAGCTTAAGAATAATCCTTATTGTCCAAATGACTTCCTAATAATAAAAACCTACAGTCAGTGTCAGAGCTAAATCCCAGTCCTACACTGCAAATTAGCTGCAGAATTTGCTATTGCCTTAAATAAAAATCACATTTTTGCAAACCAAGCTGTAATCAGTGAGAATTGTTGATTTTCAAGACTTTTAAAACCGAGCCAATAAAACACGTTGTATATTACCTTATCTACACGTCAGGTACCAAAGAGCATTGGCATCTCTCAAACAGAATTATTGTTTTTTAAAACCCAGTGAAGTGAGAATGTACCTCTGCAGATTTAGCATTTTTTGGAAAGAATAGTTTCTTGAATAAGAATAGTGTAAAACCCATCAGAGAGAAAAGTGCTGCTAGGGGGAGGATGTTGCGTAAGGTGCCTGAGATAAAGGTTTTACTGTTTTTCATGTTCTCATAAAATTTTACTGAAATGGAAGATTTTCTCTTAAAATGCTCATTGTTATGCACATGCTTTGCAGAGATAATGGCTACCTTTGCCTAATCCTCATGGTCTGATTTGAATACAGAATTGGTATAATTCTCCAATTTCTTTGAACCTGGGGGAAGAGTATCAGGGTTTGTTCCAAAAGAGTTAGTGAATTTTAAGTTCCCCCAGACATCAGAGAGATTTTAGTCCATGACTGAAATCAACTGCATTATTTATCTGTTAGCTTTAACTTTTAGATATCCTCCAGTACCAGGACCCAGAACCTGATTTGCTTTTCAAAGCCATTTGAATTTTTCAAACTCAATTTTAATTTTTTTTTTGAAAATGCAAGAATTTTTCCTTTTTTCAGCACAACCTATAAATGTACTTAGTATGTGTGAGCACCTTTTGTAGTGAATGAGAGTTCTATGCAAGTTTCTTTTTTTAAGGCTGATTCTTAGAGTACCACATTCTTCTGTGCTGGAGAACTTGCACTTCTGGCTTCAGGGAGTTGTACAGCCCAACAAGCCAGTGCTGTAAGGATGCACCGTGAGAGTGCTTTGGCACATTATGGGTGTCAGGGTTCCAGTTTTATACTGAATGAGTACTTTGATTGTCTAAAATGGAGTCACAACAAGATCCAGTTATTCAGCAAAACTGGTTGTCCTGCTGCCCATTCTGCTTGTCCTGCTGCCCTGTGTGAAGATCATATTCTCAGACTTTCAGTGTAATTACAAACTTTTCCTTAACTAGAAGTTATCTTTGAAGAAATACAGTCACTTCAGACCTCTACAGAGCCATCCTTGAACCTGAGGTGTACCTGCAATGAATGGTTGATGCCGATGTCTTGACATTGTGAGTCCAAGAGATGAAGCCATTGTAAGACAGAATGTTTAATTTTTCCTGTGAGTCACTGGAGGTAATATAAACATCAGTCTCCAGCCTACAGCTATGTCATCCACTTTATAGAAAGCAGCAGCTCTCTTCAGGCTGATGTGGAGACTGATGTAAACAAAACAAGGAGGCACTTCCAGGATTAAGCAAAGATTTGGGCTGAACCTGGATTTGGCCAAAAAGCAGGTCTGCACCGTGGGGGGCTCTGGGTGCTACTGCCCGTGCTGCTGCTTCCCTTAGGTGCTCAGAAAAATAAATGTTTAATTAAATCATCTAGTCAGGGAACAATTGATGTCTGTGTTTAGATTAATGGGTGTGTTTAAAAGACATTCCTTTTAATGGGACTGAAAGATGTGCTGAACTTTAAACACAAATAACTTTCTGAAACAGTGCAACCTTATTGTTTTAAAGCTTTTGAGTGAGCTCAAGGCCACCTTATTACAGTGCTGCAGGAACAGTGACATTTGTGCTTGGAATTACATTCTTCATCTTCTGGCATTGTTGCATGATCCTCAGCTGAAAATTGTGTTCATGGATCATGGGATGAGCACTTCATTTTAACCTTGATGAAATCTTACTGATTACACAATAACTTGTAACTTATTAATTAAAAATAGATGGTGGGCTCCCTCATATTTTGATTAATCTAATAGTTTTCAGAGTAAGAACTGAATTAAATCAGAGATTTCATAACAACTTTTAGTGCAATGATCTGGAGGGGTACTGAGTGCATCCCTTGAAATGCTTTTACTTACGAGACAGCTAATTTGCATGAGTAACCACTTGGCAGCTGAAAAAAAGTACCATGGAAAATATTCTGCTCTTGAAATTATCTTAAATCTTCTAGTCATGCGTGAGAAGCTCCATCAGTTGTCTTTTGGCTTTAACTAGATATGTTTTCAGTGAGAGAAGATGTGAAGGACAGGGGACTCTGCCCTCCTATAAACCTGTGAAGGAAGTGACAGACAGTAAGATGTAAACCTAAGGACTACAGCCAAGATACAGTTTGATTACAGATGCACTGAGTGATTTGGAAAGATAAACTTTGCATGACCCTGGGAAGAGGAATGCTGCTGAATGCTCAGGATTTCAAGTGAAGCCACTGAAGCATTCAGTAGTTCAAGGAAAAAAAGTCTCTTTAGGGCTAAAATGGAAATTTATATCCCTTTTTGGAAGTCTGAGCATGCAGGTGAATGATCTGCGCCTCCCTTCTGGAGGCAGCCGGCTGTGTAACGAAGAAGTGCTCTGTGACTGAGGTATCATTGCTGGCTATGGCAGTGGGAGGGGGAATTGGGTTTGGAAACAGTTAAAACTCTGGCTTTCCTTTGCTGGAACACCTTGCTGAGGCTGTTCTTGGGCTCAGGTGAGTGTTTGGGCAGCTGCCAGCCCTCGTGTTTGTGTCTCAGGCACAAGCAGCTCAAGAAAGCTGTAAAGAACAGTGGGAAGACTTTCGTGTCTGCATCTCCTTGTTTCCTTTCCATTCCCCATCCACCTTCTTTGGAGAAATGTGAATGCACATTTTGAGAATGCTGCAAGTAAAGAACCATCTCTTATCAATCTTTCACCTTCAAAAGCAGAAAAGAGTTAGAAAGCCATTTACAGATATTCATTACTCTCCTATTTGGAATTCTTATATATTTCTATAGAATAAGTGATGATATTTATTGCTTTCCTCTGCAGAAATCTGGGTATTTCATATCATCCCAGCACAGTTTATCTCTGTGGCTCTCAGTGGTGTAAAATGCATTAATGATGTTACTGTTTACATTAAAAGCAGCTTTATAGGAAAAGATATCAAGTCAATTTTGGTGCAGCATTTCTCTTTGTAACTGAGCCTTTGTTCTTAGCCTGAAAGTGCACAAATACAATTTTACTCAACTTTTCAAGTGCCTGAAATTCAACTGGAATTTTAAGAATCTTAAGTAGAATAATTTTTTTGAGATCTAAAGTGTAGCAAAACTTTTTTCCCCAAGAATGTAGGTACGAAGACTTCATCTATCCAGAAGTGTTGTTAAAGACTGAAATAAACAATCCTATGTATCATATTTAGCTCTGGAACCTGAGGAAAATGTCTTTTATACATTCTGGGAAGTCACTCCATGCTTTGTTTTTCCCTCAAACAGGTCACACACCTTCACTCCATCATATCCTCGCTAGGAACTCAAGCTGTGCCCTCAGTACTTTTTCACAGACAACTCACACACCTTAATTGCTTCAAGTTAATTGAACAATTTAGGGCTTTGCTTATTTTAATAGGTCAGACTTATGATATTGTTCTCTTCTATGCAGGAAGGCAGAAATAGCATTTCCAGCCTCTGTGGCCACTGGGGAATTTTCTGTGCAGAACATCCCTGTGTGAAAAAGCTGCTGAAAGCTGTTCCCTGGAACAAAACCACTTCACTCTCAGCTTCTCCAGCTCCCATTTCATGCAGGTGTAATTGCATTGGTACTGAGGTAATAGTTTCTGTCTGGCTCCAAAGTGCTGGGAATATCCAGCCTTTCAGCTTGAAGTGAGAGAAAGGGAAGGGCTCTTGCAGGATACCTGCCATCAGCAGGACACAAAACTACTGCTTTTGATGTTGGATGGCAGAAGATGTGCTCTGTGGGGATTTGGGAGGAGAGTGGGGACCCCAGAGTGGGAGGTGAAGTATCTCCTAGTCACTTGTGCACCTTTTTGTCTCCTAACCAGGGCTGTGTTGAGCCAGGCCTGGGTGTTTGCCTGCTGGCTGAGCTGATGGACCTGTGTGTGCCATGGGCATGGCTGAGACTGGCTCAGGGAGATGGGCCCCAGACAGGTGAGGTATCCTCGTGGGGTGAGACAGAACTAAGCTGGACTAAAAAGCCACTTCAACATGTCCAGGAAAGGCAGGAGTGAGGATAAGGAGCTGCACTGTTGTGATGGTGGGTCACACTGAAGGGGGGAGCTGCTACAGGGTGGGTGCACTGCGAGCACAGCAGTGGGTGCCTCAGACCCCTGCTGTGAGCTCTCCTTGCTGTCCTGGATTCACTTGACTCCAGTTTCCACGAGTTTTGGATGTGTCAGCTGAGTTGCTGATAATTCTTTCCTAATCTCCTTCAGACAGTTAAAAAAGGTTTCCCGTGTGTCTGGGGTAAATGCCTGGCTGCAGGCAGCAATGGTTTATAATCCTTTCAAGAACATTGGCACTGGTCTTAAAAGTATCTGTAGGTGATGTCAAGAGTATTTTTTTTGGAATCAGAGACAACCCCCATGCAGTGCTTAAGCAGATTACACACACCGTGCAGAGAGGTTGCTGTTGCAGCTTTTCTGTTTTTAGTTAAGAAGGTCTCTGAGGATGTAAGCATGGGTTTTCCTCATTTACCAGCTGCAGGAAAGAACATGAAATGGTTATTCCTTTGCTTGTGTATGATCAAAGAGCCTTTTGCAGAGGTGTGATTCC
Source organism: Coloeus monedula (assembly GCF_965178545.1). NCBI lineage: Eukaryota > Metazoa > Chordata > Aves > Passeriformes > Corvidae > Coloeus > Coloeus monedula. Next base: position 11,477,890 of record NC_138796.1, on the reverse strand, counting down.
AGATCATGAATTCAGAGTTTCATCAAAGCTGCTGCTCTACTGGCCCACACACAGGTAATTGCTTAATGTACCTGCTTCTGTTCCACACACCTCAGAGATAATGCAATAATAAAAATAACCAAAGCACATAACCAAAAATGGTTATTGCTCTCCCCTTGTTGTAGTACAGGTTTTGGGGATATATGTGGCTATCTATAAGGGACCACCTCAGTGAGATAACACCACCTGCTTCTGCAGGTGAGCTCTAGAGTTTGTGTGTGTGTGTGTGTTTGTGGTTAATGCTGATGGTTTTATTGAGTCCCAATGATTTGCTAATTATTTTAGTTTTGTGTAAGTGTTCCTTATGAGTAGATAAAGGCTCTTACAGGCTACATCTTGGAAAAAGATCTAATTTTTATGCTGAAATTCTAAAGGTCACTGGGATCCTCATAGAAAGAAAAAGGAAGAAAGAGCAATCACCTTCAAAGTCACTGCTGGGGCAGTCTTGTAAGCTGGTCACCTGGGCTGCTGGAGGTGGTATACAATGGAAAGTCCTTTAGAGCACAAGCACTTTGCCCTGTCTGTGAAATGAATGATCTTGTTTGAACAAGAGTTTCATTCTTATATATTGGTTGTTCCTATGCATTGATTCTTCTATTGAACTGCAGAGTTTTGCTTGTTTCTGGTCAGGCTGCAACTAATTTGTCTTCATAGAGAGCACGATGCCATGAACCTGCGTTTTCTGGTGTCAGGATAGTAATCCACAGCAGGCCTCTTAGATCATTCAGGGTACCGTCAGAAAGTGTCCTTGAAATCTAATTCTTTCTCTCTTAGGGCTTTAGAAGTCACCTGCAGTGAACTAGAAGAGGATATTCCTTAAAATATGTAAGCATGAACCTGTTCCATGAGCTACTGTTGCAAAGTATAACTCACAGTAAGAAAATATTACAGTGCATTTGGGAGAGATGAACATACTTCCAATAATTTTGTTTAACGACTGTGCCCTTTTCTGGCTAATGCTCCCTGGATTTTAGTGAAATACCATGGGTTTGCCACAGACACTTTTCCTAGGCAGTAAACAAAAAAGCCTTGATGGGAACAAATTGCCAGACAGAACATTGACCTTGCAGCCAAGTCTTTGCAAACAGGAGGTGGGACATGGACTGCAACTCTGCATTGTCAGATCAGTGCAGAAAGGGGACACGCAGGGATGATGTTCTCTCAGAAGACATTAGAAAACAAGAGGCAGAGGTATACTAGAGGATCCAGAACAATTTCCACAGCTATATCAGGTCCTGATGGGTAGCTGTGAGTCTCAAGGGAGTCCAGCCCATCTGTTGTAAATGTGCAGTAGCCGGAAGATGACAGGCAGCACAGGAACCAGACCTTGCAATATGTCCCTGTGGATGTTAATGACAAATCAATCCAAATCTCTGGAGCTTCAGGACATTTTTTCTTATGTCTAGTTTCAAGTGAAAAAGATAATTATTATGCAAAAAGCATGTGTAATAAAATTTTAATTGATAGGTAAGTCCTGATAGGACCTAACATTTCTTTGCAGCTATTTCCTTTGTTAATCAGGTCTACTGCCCAGTCAAGTCTGCAATCCTGTATCTTAGGGCTCTGCTGTCTCAGCACACTCTATGAGACACAGCCATTCACAGGGAATCTCTCACCTGAAAAACAAACCAGGAGAGCAGAAAAAGAAAAGCAAAATGACTTATTCAAGGTTATGAGGGTCTGCAGTGAAGCTGGGAGAGGAGTTCAGATATTTGAATTAATGGAACATCTCCCAGCCACAGGTTGTACCAACCTCCAGTAGCGTTTAGATGTGAGGGTCTTTTAACTCTCAGATGTGCTGAGTTTACCTTTTGGGGAACTTTTCTTGCAGGTGCAGTGTGGAAAGATGTAGTTGGTAGGACCAGCTGAAAGATGTAGACAGGTTCATATTGCCATCTCTTCTTGTGGAAGCCAGCAAAAAGGTGCTGCAAACATTTACCTGTTGAGGGTAGATGTAGTGTCAGCTGCACTCTTCTAGCCACAGGATAGAAGAGTTACAAGATGGCAGGGTTCCCCTCTGTAGAAGCACAAGAAGTCCAGATGTTTCAAAATATTCCATCACTTCTTCAGTTCACAAGTTTTACATTGGTTTTAGGTAATCTCTTCAAGGTTCTCATGAAAATCAACATCTGCTCTTACTGGTTTTCAGAGAAGTTTGAGTCCATGGCTGCCTAGGTGCCAAATGACCAGGTCAATACATTTATGTAACCCACAGGTTCTCCAGACCACTTTGGGAGCTGCTTTAACTGTGTCAGCCTTTCATTTCCCCCTTTGTCAGTGGTTATGTTTTCTGCCTATAAAAGCTACCTGGAAATCAGTTTACAGACACGCCACCAAACACCACCCTCACACATAACTGGCTCAGCATGTGCACAGCCACAGTTCAGAGCAGTGTGAGGGCTCAAGAACACAGGAGGAGTGGGGTGAGTTGGGCAGCTCCACTCTAAATCCTCCTTGAGAAAGCTCCTGGTGTTTGAGCTCTGCAGGAGACAGGATGTGTTGCTGTTTGTAAAGGCATTCTGGGACTGGAGATGAGATCTGTTTCATGAATGAGGGGTATGACGAGGCCATTCTCCAAGAGGGAAAAACAGACTAACAGAATAAAGCCTGCTGATGAATTTAGATAGAACTGGGACACAGATTTGAAGGAATTTGCATATTGTTTTCATAAGGCACAAAGGAGCCAAGAAAAGAGGGAGAGTCATAAAATGAAGAGACAGCAGACCTGAAGCCAGTGCTGGGGGCAATCTGGTGGCTGCTGAAGTGAGTGTGTGAGTGAAGTGACCATGCAGTCTATTGGGCATGTGTGTTAATCTCCTGGAAAGGGTAAGGGCACCAAGGCAAAGGAAGGAAATACCTCCTTGTTGATTCTCATAATTTGGTTATAATTTTGTCAATGCATCTTTCCTGTGAAAGGAAAAATGGGCTTGGTGGAAATAAGAATGCAATTGTCCTGAGAGATCCTGATCCATACTTAACCTACACTGTTTCCAGGCATGGAGGGGGATAGGAAGAATTTCGTGCCTCTGCCTTAAACATTAAATTTAGGCACTGCAGTCCTTCTGTGTGCTCAAAGAAGGAAAGTAACTGCTTGGGAAATGACAGGAAAGGCAAATCAGAGTATATAACTCTGGGAATGTTTTGGCTCACCTTTGTGCTTGAAAAGCCTAATGTACCTTAGTTAGAGACCTCTGTACCCCTCCAAGGAACTACTGAAAATAGCGACACAACCAGAGGGCAAGAAAAACAGACTGAAAAGCTGCCAGAGAAAAGAAAAATCCAGAGTCTCATTATTTTTGTGGAGTTAATCTAAACCTTGGAGGGTCCTCCACCTAAAGCCAAGCCATTTTGTCTATGTCACTTCTTTCACAGTTTATCTCTTGTGTCTCTCAAGAATTAAACCAGGACCAGGTTTAATCTAAGACCACAGCTAATCTCCAAGCTGTAGATTTCTTACTGCTGAGCATAACTAACATTGTAGATCCTCATTAATAGACTTTGATCTTGAATCTTTTCATAGCTTGAATTTCTTGTTTCTATTTTGGGCATGGAGCTAAAAGGAGGTAGTGAGTATCAGGAGGGATCTAGTCCAGTGTTATCATCCAGCAGGACTGTACACTTATCTGTTATCAGGTCAGGTCAGGTGGTTATGGTGTTTGGAACAGGGTGGTACCAGCTATAAAATTTTGAAAAAAAAGCTGTGCTGCTTTGGAGTTGGGGGGAATGAGAGGTGAAGTTTTAGTAGTATTAAACAATTTTTCAAGTGGTCCGTGGCTATTCTGCCAGCTGGTGGGTCTGTTCTAGTCTGAGTGCACTCCATAGCTTTGTGTGTTCTTACTGTACCCTGACAGCCAGTGTGCCTGGGCTGGAAAGTGAGCCCAGGTTGGAGTATTTATAGCACAGACAGTTATAGCTGGAAGATGCCCTTGAAGAAGTGGAGGGGACACGGAAACCTTCTGGCCTGCATAAGTAATGCTCCAGCACAAACATGCCCGTCACTGCATGTCCATACTTGGATGGGGAAGGAAATCTGCTGTGACAGCTCAGGCACAGTAACTGGCAGCAAAACAACGTGTTGTGTAAATAGGCCAAGGCAGATCGGGTCTGTAAGCTGATTAGGTTTTTGTATTTCCAAGTAATTAATAGTTATGAAGAAAGTTTACAAATGTTCTTAACGCCATGGAGGCATCCCTAGGCCTGTTACAGAAACACACTTGGGCAGCTGCTCAGTTCTTTATTGGGACCAAGTCTGGTTAATGCCTTCTCTGTGTCACCAGTGACTGTGCAGGCTCTGTGGGCAGCGCTGCAGAGACAATTTGCCCCTCAGATGAGCTCAGATGAGGCAAGCATGCAGAATGACCTATCCTTTCTTTGGGGAGCCCAGGGAGTCACCTGGGGCTGTGTCTCCAGCCGTAGGTGTTGGGCTGATACGATCAGATCCGTGAGTTGTCTGTCTCATCAGGTCTGCCACAGTAGAAGCCTCACATGAATTGCACTTTTGCTTTATATATACACACATCTTGGTTTGTGTCCCCCTTCTTTCACCAAGAAAATATAAGTAAACTGATACTTCTGATGGAGTTTACACATGGAGTTTAATCAGAGTGAGACTTGAGAGTTCAAATCCCTGGAGGCAGAGAGTAGGAAGGGCAAGAAAGCTGGTGATGCAAAGCCTGCCATTTCCTACAGCCACAGTGACTGGAGCTCGCTTCTCATCTTTCCTTTATTTGCTGTGGCATAAAGTGATCCCAGAGCAGGTATTAATGACCAAGCTGAACAGCTAAAAAAAGTAATTGACATTTCATATTTTAGTAAAGTGTGCCTGTATTTGAAGTTGTCTATCTTTTGTAGTGTCTCTGACCTACCAGCCTTCGTAATTGATCTTTTTGGGTAATAAATTCATTTTTATCATGCAAGGATTGTTTTTTTCATGTGGCCAGTTGCTGAGGCTCCAGTAAGGATGGCAGCATTGGGCAGGGGATGGTGTTAACAGTTTAAAGATACTAAGATCAGGAGTTTGTCTGACCTTCTCATTAACAGACCACAAGTTCCATCCAGTGTTTCCTACATGGAGTCTGAGTACCTGTGGTTGAACATTGTGCTTCCTGATTTAGATGCTCAACTGCTGATAAATCCACAATACCCATGAGTGATCTACCCAGTATTTAGTTGCATGAAGGTTAGATTTGATTTTCCGTGTGAATGTGGCTGACCATTTTTCAAGCATGACATCTTGATTCTAGTTTTCTTTTTTTTCCCCCTGAAATCTTCTAGTCTCAGGTATCTCCTCTCTAGGCTGATAATTATAGCTCATGAACAAGGTGTCTTTCTTTGAATATCTTTATAGACTGAACTCTTTCAGTTACTTATAAAAATAATGGATTGAAGAAACTTAGGAGTGGATGTATAATTAGCTGTGAGGTGACTAAACAGTGGGAGTTACAGCATGCCAGGAGGCACCAGCAGTGGCCCAACAAGAAGGAGCAAGAGTGAGTTGGGCCACACTGTTTGCACTATGTTAATTTCTTTTATTTATTTGTCTGAACTGGGAGAACTCTCACCTGTTTGCAGTACTTCAGTCCTTGTAACTCTGCTGGGTTACTCATGGCTGATACACTCATCCCACTACAGGGCCATATCCAGTAGGGACAGAGGATCATGGAACGGTTTGGGGTGGAAGGGACCTTAAAACTCATCTTGTTCCAGCCTCTGCCATGGCCAGGGACACCTTCCACTATCCCAGGGTGCTCCAAGCCCCATCCAGCCTGGCCTTGGACACTTGCAGTGATGCAGAGGCAGGATGGCCAAGAATTTGTCTATGAGGGATGGCATCTGGGCACGCCAAACCATAAGGTGTTTTACATAGAGGAAGTGCTTTGGAAACACTTCCCTTCTTGTTTGGAAAGGGGAACTGGAGTCTGGGGTCTCAGTGAGCTGAGCTGAGCTGAGAACCAAGGTGCACAACACGTGCTGGTGGCACACTCTGTTGTTGGAGATGACTGTGGCAACATCCCTGTACCACAGGGACACCAGGGGTCCCTTCACATCTGCAATAAGTCCATTTGGCTGTGAAATACATGACCTTAGGCTACAATTTTTTCTTCTGTTCAGTGTGCTGGGGAAGCAGTTTTCAACTTCAAGGTCTGCCCCTGCCGAGGCAATACCTGCAGAATAAGCAATAGGAGCATGCACCTCTGTGGGAATGAGGACTGGAAGCATTCTGGTTTGATGGCAGTGGGACATAGCCTAGATCCTCTTGGCCTTTCAGCCCCCAGTTTGTCCTGTGCTCATTCCCAGCACAGTAAGTATGTATGTGCCCAAGGCACTCTGCAGAGGAGGGTGAAGTGGAGGGGTTTGATAGTTCTACTTCTCATGGGCTACTGACAAGGATTGCCTTTCTCTCCCCTCTTCCACGTCTATAAAACAACTGCTCCCATGGACTTTGAATTTCATTACTGGGAATACATTTTGTAATAGCTCCTGACACTTCTTTCTCAGTTGTTAATTTAGTTGAGCTCTCTGCTGCACAGGCTAATGCTTCAGTGTGGAGGCAGTGGAAAATCATTTAATAAAACTTAACGCTGCTTTCATTTCATGGCTGTTATTATCGAATATTAGTCATTTCTAAGAATCATTCCTTGAACAGTTTGTTCTTATCATCTCTATGCATTTGGCTATCACCTCTTTGAAATGCAGCAGCATCTTGGGTGGTAAAGGAAGGCAGCTTTCATTTTGTTCAGCTGTGCATCTCAAAAGCAGTTGTGATCTTACCAAACAGGAGTTACTGTAATTTCAGCATCTTCTGTGGTAGTTCAGCATAAAAGATGAAGTTTTAGCTGAAGTTTCATGAAAGAACACCAGAATTCAAAAATTACAAATGGTTCTGTTACCAGTGAAACTTGTTTCTCACCAAAAGTTTATGTGCTCGGTTCAGTAAAAGAAACATTTTCTTGCTGTTGGGTCAGAAATACCCTTTGCCTTCTAATCAACACGAATTGATTAGAGCTGGGAAAAGTAGACCCAGACCTTGCAAAGCTTTCTATATGTGTGTTTATATACAGGTACTGACTACACAGTTCTGCTGCCTGTTTATATGAACAAAGCTCCATGTACAAACATCCAAAACACTTTCAAGACCAGTAATGTTTGCAGTGTAGACTGAAACCCTTTAATAATGTTTATTTCCTTCTTATACTCATTGGGTAGTAAAGACGTGTGCCATTAGTGTTTGATGAAAAATCAGTGCATTCCCACCTGTGATATTCTGTTGAAAAGGGCACAGCTCTCTCATCCAGCCACACTACTCTCTTGGGGCAGAAAAACTTTGTGTTTTGTGTTAGAATCTAGATCTGGGGAAAAAACAGCCCTCAAACAGTTTTTAACACTTGGGAGATGTTTCAAAATACACCCTGCTTTGCCATGTTTTTTCTTCTAATCTTCAATTCTGAATGTTACGTTTTCCACTCAGACAAAATCAGATTTTTGTATGCTTGATGCTGGTATGTGTTCTGCCCAAATGGCATGCAGCAGGCAGCACTACTTATACTACTTCTTTTCTACAGCTTGGGTAAATTCTAAGAACCTGATCTGTATGATGATGCTGTCAGCTGCATTTTGCACTGCTGTGGTAGGACCAAACCTGGTTCACCAGGAGACACAAAAAGGTTTGGAAGGAACTCTGGGAACAGCTGGAGCATCCAAAACACACACATTCTGGTTAAGAGTGTTTGATGGGGTGGTGCTAACAGTCTCATGGATCGAAATGTCAGTGGTGAAGGAGAAAGTGCCACTCATGGTTTGTCTGTATGGTTCGACATTAACGTTTTAAGGAAAGCTAATCCCCGTTGAGCTCTGCACGAGCCCACGCTGCCGGGGCTTGCTGAGGTGTTTATTGTAGCGGCGCTGCCCCACGGCGGCGAGCCAGCTGAGCCTGGCCTTATCACAGCTTCTCCCTGTGTTCCCCTCAGATGCACCATCAGTATAAACATGGGAACCCTTCATTTGCTTTCTGCTGTGTGGGCGTCTTGAGTCAACTCTCTCTGTGGGTGCCTGGCAGTGATGTTTTCTTACCCTCACAGCATTCATTGTGCCTCTGCGTGAACAGCAATGTCTTCTCTGTGTAAATGAGGAGTCTGGGTGTTCAGGGGACTTTCTGAGAAGGCAGCAAACTTAACTAAAAATGAGAAGAGAGCTCTTGTTATTTTCAAGGTCATCCTCACTCAAAATTTACTTAAACATTAATTATTTGCTAAATGTTAAAAGGGCTTTTACAGAAGCATCATGGACTCCTGAGCCAGAATTTTCTCCATCCAGGAGAAACTGGTCCTCTCCAAACTTTATCCAAGATGTATTGCCATTTCATGAGTCAGATAGCAAACCTGATGCTGTAAGAAAACCAAATCCCCTGTCACTCAATTTCAGTTAATTTCTATTTGCAGTAAGATGTGTGGGAAGAGGGAATATCTCTAATTGTCACATTTAGAAAGAATAGGGAAACTTCTGGGTGCACAGGTGTTTCTCAGGGGACAGTGTAACTGGTAGGAAAGCTGTGTCTGCCTGTCAAGCTGATTTCTCTCCTTTCAGCCAGTGTTAAGACTTATCTCAAAGATTTGCATTCCCTCTTCCTTTCCTACCTCAACTCGAGGAACTCCCATTGTTTTTTGCTGGTGCCCAACTTGGCTTTCACCTCTTTTTCTTCACTTCATCCCCTCTGTGCTTCACAGAGCTGAGTTCACTGGGAGCAACCCAGGGAAACCTTGAGGACTTGATTCTGCTCAGGCTGAATCAGAGGTTCACAGGCATCTTTGGGTTATGCTGGTTTCCATGCCCAAAATCTTGCTTCTCTCTGAGCTGTGCAGGCTGTGTGCCTGTTAGCTTGGGCACTGGAGATCCCAGATTCCCAGTGGCAGTCGGAATATCTTGAGCTGGAGTGGGATCCCTCAGGATAAATGCATATCTGTAAACGTAAAATGTGATCACTGCAGTGTTATTTTAAAGGTCAGCCTGCCATATCTGTCTGTCAGCATTGAGGGTGTCTGTCTGCCTCATGTGATTTACGTGGACCAGGCTTGTGGCCAAATACTAATAATGCTGATTAAAAAAGGCTGGGGGAGGTGTATCCTATCGCTGCAAATATTGAACCTCTTATGTTTATAATCTTATTAAAAAAGAGAAATCTGGTAGGAAAAATAGGCACATATTCAATGATAGAGACTTATGGGAACTTTTAGCAATTTCAAAGCAAAACCCCACCTTTGTTGCAGTCAGACATCTGTGGGGGTAAGGCCAGCCTGTTGTTCCTACCGATGTAATACAAATGCAAATAACATAAAGATTTAAAATTCAGGCAGCTGAACTACAACCCTAAGCAAATCACCAGCAAAACCATTAGAAGGGTTTGGTTTCTTCAGGTGCTGAAAACATTCACAGGTTTTTTCCTGGGAGGAGAGAAGGGAGGATCCTCATAGAGGGTTTAAAAAAATAAGAGGGTTAAAAAGCACCATGGTGGATCCTGAAAAGGGCTGTGGGCAGTTATCCATCTCAGAACAACTTATTCAACAATGGGTATCAGGGTCAGATGATTTATACATGCCAAAAATCCCATTAATGCAGACATTCTGTATTAGAAAATTCCCTTTTGTAGATAGAGATCATCAAATAACACCACCAGTAAATAGTCAACAAACCTTAGAAAAAGAGCTAGGATTAAACTCATCCATCACTAACTAACACATCTGTAGCAAATCCAGAGAAAGAAAAAAAGAAAAGGGAGGGAAAAAAACCATCTTTATCTTCTTGTATATGTTCCTCATGTATTACTGTGCAAATGAGGGGTGAGTATCAGTATTACAGCTGGAAGTAGAGAGAAATGGCAGAGCATTTTCCTCATTTTGCAATGGTTCTGAGGCTTGTTGGGGGCTCAGGATATGCCTGAGGGTGCAGCCTGGCCCGTGCAGCCCCTCAGTGCTCCAGTGGGAGCTCATAGGGTGAACTCTACCTGTTGCTGTCCATTCCCAGATCTCTACTCATTGTGAGTTCTGCCAGTGTTTATGGCAGAGGATTTTGTCTTCTCTGCCTGATTTTGTGCCATGCACCCCCAGCAGCACCCAGCTCTCAGAAGCACAGGCTGTCCCAGCAGTGCTCCAAGGATTGCAGGAGGAGAGGAGAGGCTGCAGAGGAGGCTCCTTGCTCATGCTACAGGGGTTTGAGCTCTGGCTTGTGCACCTGCACATGGACGAGGGGACTTCCTTGAGACAGAGAGGACTGAACGAGGATTTGCACAACAGCCCCAAATGTAATTTCATTAACCTGCACTCTTGTAAAATCCAGTACAGCTCATTTGGTTCTGGGTATTTCTTCCTAGACATAATTTTTACTGCTGTAATAGTTTTGGTCTGCTTACTCACAGTGAAGTCTCTCTTTATTAGGACTTCAACGTTTGTTTGTTTCTTTACTAAATATCCCCTCGTAGGTATGGCAGCATACTGCAAAGTGTTCTTTTAAAAAATTAGACCTGTAGCCATCCCAGTAAAGGAACTAGGAATGCTTTATGGAGCAAAACATTGTTTTCATTGTGTTTTTCCAATTACTTTGTAATTCATAAGGTTCAGTAGCTCACAATGGGTCTTCCAGCCATTATTGCAAATTTGCAGAGTTCTGCTGTAGGTAAATTACAGGATAGGGAATTCCAGCAAGGAAAGAAGCTACTTCACTTTCTGCCAAGCCTTCCTTCCCCTTGACTTTCTCCTGCCTCCCTGTGTTCTCTTTGTTCTTGCTCTGGCTCCAAGGAAAGAGTTTCTGGGTACTGCTGGTGGATGCTCCAGAGAGCTTCCTGGAAAATCAGTGAGATAGGACTTGAAACGCTTCCTTTCTGATCTGTGAGAGTCCTTTTCAGCTATTAGGCGGAACAACCCCACAAGTTCCTATGGCTCTTCAGGAAGCAGCTGCTTTTACACTGCTGCTTTTACACTGCAGGGAAGGAGTCTGGCATCCCTGTGTCTGTCCTGTGCTGTGTTTATCAGGGCAGCTGGGATAACATGTTCCCATCCTTCCTGGGAAATTGTGAAGCTTGTGGAAAAATAAGCCTATTCATCTTTTTTTCCCCCTTCTTTTTTTCTTGATGCTTGCCATTATCTCTCCCTCCACCATCTCCTTCTCCCTCCCCATCTTCTCTGAGCTGTGTGTTTAAACAGGAACAGGCTCTTTAAACCCCCTCCCGCTGCTCCTCTGATTGTTACAGCAACAAACAATGGCCCTGTGGAGAGATCATCAGGAGCTGCTTTATCTGCTGAGGGCAGAACACCATGGTATAGCAAGGAAGCAAAAGTTTGTTTGGAGGAGCACACAGTAAACAACCACCTTTGCAAACCATCTCAGCACTGCTGAGTCCTAGAGAAGAGGTGAAACCTCCGAGACCTCTCTCTATACCCCAGCCAGAGTGGACTTTCATGAGTTCAGGTTCAAAGTACAGATTTGGACTTTGCTTGTCCAGACTCTGTGTGTCTGTCCATCCCTCCTGAAAGCTTCTGGCACTGTCAGACAATTTCACCAGTTTGATAGAGAGATGGTGGATTAAAGGCTTGATTCCTGTAAGATTCACAGTGATAGATGGGCAGTGGAATCCCTCCTGCCTGAGGTGAGGAGAAGATGCCATATAGCCAGGTCTCACTAGATGCTGGAGGCTCCAGGTGGACTTTGTCAGTGACCCAGGCACAGAGAAAGCTCCCACTGAAGTTTGTACGTTCCCAGACCTGAGGAAATTTTGTAGAGCTCCAGATATGGATGACAGGACTGCTTTTTGTTCTAGTTGTTATGCAAGTTTCCAAAACACTGCACGACGTCCTGATGAAATCAATACAACTTGCCATGAGGCTTCACTGGCCGGTGCAGAAGATCCATGGAGGTAATGGATGGGAAAGAGGTGCTGGATCACCAGGAAGAAGAGAGACTTTGAACATGAGTGAGGGCAACAGTGAGAAAAGCACAGGATTATGGCAGTGGAATATTTAAAATTGATAGAGGAGAGCAATTATGACTGGTCCAAGTGAAGGTGGCTCAAGGCAGGCTCTGAGGCGGAGAAGGGTGGTTATGTCGTAGCAGATGTCAGAAGAGAATGGGAATACTTCTGTTTCATCACATTTCTCAGGAACAAACAGAGGGTAAGACAATGCTGACATCTTCAAGGAAGGATTGGAAGCTGGAAAAGCATTTATTGTCTACAAAACTTGAAAAACAAAAACTATCAGGTGAAAACTGATCTATTTCACCTACTTGCATCTTGAATGTCCAGAATTTACAAAACCTTACCTAAGAAGGTGGGTCTTCCTTGATTGCTTCTAGTCCTGTTCACTACCAAAGATTAAACCTTTACAGACTTGGGCTGGAAACCTGACCAGAAATTGCTGATGAACCAAAATAAAAATGGGGGAAGCTGAGTAACCATAAACCAGCTGTGTTAAGTGTCTGTCTCTGAAGACTCGTAAAATCTATTTTGGAAAGCTCAGCTGTAAGTTTAAACATCAGGGTAGCTTTAAGTAACTCAGCTTATTTTACAGGTGTTCTAAAGCAGCCTGGAAAAGAACAGGAGGATTGCTCACGTTGCTGAAGGTCTCCAGGACAGGACACATTGTCTCTCTCCTGTGCTAGTGTAGGGATGTGCCACGAACACTGCAGCACTCAGATGCTTTCTGGGCACTCAGCCTGTGGTGGATGAACAAGAGAGGAGTCCCTGCCAGTGGGGTAAGGGCTGTGTTACCACTGTCTTTTATATTTACAGAAACATGACATTCTGAGCAAAGAACAAAGCTCACATGATAGCCCTTTCTTTTTCTCCCTTGGATTTTCAGTTCTCATTTATTCTTTGGTCCTTAGAGAGGGATCTGTGTATTTACTGGAAAAACTCTGGCCCTTAATCAGAACAGCTTAGCTAATGACAGTAAATTTGACAGCTGTATCCATGAGATGTCGTGGTTATTTATTACAGGTTGTCTGATAGCAAAATGTTTGGATAACAATAATAATAATTAGAGGCACTCAATCCCTTTTTGTTGTAGTAACTGCTCAGGGCTGCATGCTACAGGATGTGAACAATTGTTCATACTGCATGAAGCTGAGTTTGAATACCTTTCTGGGTGAACCATATTTATTTTAATATAACACAGCTTTTCACTCAGCAATTCCACTGATTATCTCAAACATATGCCACATACTGTCATCCCAAAAGGTTAAATCCTAACTCCTACTTATTCTTCCCCCAGGGGATGTCAGCATTGAGATGCAATGTTTCAGTAGAGTCTGCTCCCGAGCAAGCTGTTTAAATCCCTCTGCAGATCAGGAATATCCATGGTTATTATGGGTTCCCAAGGGCCAGATCCTGAAATGGGAAGGTATTTCTGGGGTAGGGCTGTCTGAGAGGAGGCTGTCACCTTTGCTGGGTGACAGCCCAGGCTTTAGCTCACTACAGTGCATTGCAAGCAGCTGCCTGCTAATGATAATTCTAATTACTTTGAACATCTTTCCAGACCAAAGCAGGAGCTGTACAGACCTCAGATAATTCACACGTTCATGTGTAGGGCTGTGTGGAGCAGCCCAGTCGGTGCTGTTGTCCAAGAGGGCTGTTGATACATCCCTTTGGAGCACAGCCCACCCTGGAGTGCAGTCTGCCATCTCAAGACAGCACATGGAGGTAATGAGGCTTTGTAAACATGTTTCCACCTACTGAAAAGGAATTTAAGTGTGGTTGTAGCTCCTCTAAGATGAGGGTGACACTGCTGTTGTAAAGATAGAGTGGTCATCACCAGTGTGTTGGTTGTAGCAGCATTTGGTTGCTAGCAAATCAAAAGATACTATGTATTGAACATAATCATGTGTCTAATTACAAATATTCTATAAATTAAGACTTTCAGTTCCAGTGATAGCTTTTTTTCCTAAATGAAACCCTTGAGATAAAAAATAATTATCCTGATGTAGAAAATGTACCATGCTGTTCAACACACTATTGAAAACTTTCCTCACCCTTTCAGTAAGATGTAATCTACAGAACACACCATAATATTCCTTTTCTCCATTTTATCACTGACAGGTGGATAATAGAAATGTTCTGGACAGTCAGAGTGCTGCTGGAGATGACATATGAGAAGGTGAGTGAGCAGCTCCATTCCTTCATGACAGATCTCCTCTGCAGGACCAGGAGGCAGATTTAAAGTCCCTGCTGACTGGTTCTGGCCAGGAAGAGTATTTGAGAGTATCTACTGCTCAGTATTCAGCACAATCAGCATAACACCGGTTTTTCCTATTCATTCTGGAAGAGGGAGAATGATTGCTCCACACTGCCCTGTGTTTGCAGGTTTGTATCTATTCAGGGCCAAAGTGACATGAGCACAAACTCTGTCAGGTTTGTTTTTATGAGTTGTCTGAGCACAGGCAGTTCTTTGGTGAAATAACTGCTTTTCAGCTATTTGTCTCAAGTCTCACTTTCAAAATTTGCCTGTTTTTCCAGCAAATCACTTCTGGAGTGCATTTGAAGAGGGCCTAGCTTCTAGTTATGTGTTTAACAGTTGAGATCGAAGAACCTTTGCATGTGCTCTCTTTTAAGCATTAAAAATACTGAATCCAGAGCTGGGCAGGGAGAGGTAAGGAGAACAGGAGACAACCCTGGAAGATTGAGGCAGTTGATCTAGTGCTGGAAAAGTGTTCCCAGGTGTCTTCCCAAGGAACAAAATCTGACAGTGTGGCTGTTCCCTGCTCCTGGAAAAGCTCCCTGTGTGTCCAGCACGGAGCCACTGTGCAGTCCTTAACTTGTTAACGGGCCATGGATTATCAAGGTGAGGTTCCCTATGTTTCAGGATTGTGAACATGCCTAGAAACACACTTTTTGTCTAAAAGTTTGGCATTAACCTCTATCCTAGACATGGTTAAGGATGGCTTAGGAAGTTTTTCACATGCTGACAAGATGCCCTAGGCAGTAACCTGGCCTGCTGTGCTGCTGCCCAGTCACACCAGTGACAGCTGGGTGGCTGCAGGCAGCATGGGGCACTTGCTGGGCCTAGCTCTGCTCTCCAGCTTGGCATAACATCACTGCTGGAAGGTGTAAGACTGCAGTGGAACAGGTTTGGAGAGGCTGCAGAGCTGTGCAGGGAAGTGGAGGGACACAGAGCTCTGTCCTGGTCCGTGGGTGGTGGCCTGTGCCCCCAGGGAGCTGTGCCCGTGTCCTTGCGTCAAGGTGAGCCTATGCAGAACCCCGGGCGTGGGCTGAAAGCAGGCAGCTCTGGCACTTGCATACACCTGATTTATCTGGCCATGCAAGGGTTTGCTGGGACTTGAGTGTGGTCACCAGGTCATGCTGTGTTTGTGGTTATTGCTATTTTTGTTGGAAAAGCAGAACTGTCGTGTCTCATTCGGGTAATGCCTTGCAAGCCTCAAATTGTACATGAAATCCATGGTGAAAAGCGGTTCAAAATTCTGTGCTCAAGTGTATTCTGTGTCCTAGAAACTGTTAAACCCTTTCATGTAGTGACAGGAGGTTAGCATATCTGCAGAGAGAGAGAGAGACTGCTGCTGGTTTAGCAATAGATTAGTTGAAGTAAAAAGCTAAAGGTCTTCTCTATGAGTTTTAACCTCCTAAAGGCAGTTAGAAGTTGGGATATCTAATCTAAAAGGACTGGAACAAGTGTTTAATAGCCTGAAGGCAAGGGTCAAAATTCAAAACCGCCAGCATTATGATGTTTCCAAAGAAGGTGAGGAAAAGTCAGATTCCCCAGTGCCAGCAAACAAACATGGAGGATAACAGCACGTGCTGTGTAGAGTGTAAACTGTGTGCCACAGCTACAGGGCAGAGGGTTTTACTTACAGCTGATGTGTACAAGAAAGAGAAATTAGGAGGCATTTAGATTTTTGGTCCAGTAAATGCTAAGGAAATGTGTTTAACTAATGCATCTCTTTTACAAAAACAGTCCCAATGTTGTTTTCAGCTTGTGTCAACAGGTTGTTCACAATTATGATCTGTTAAAACAAGACCCAAAGCAGGATCTTTGATGCTTTCTGATCTGTCCTCACCAGGCTGGAAAGGACAAACCAGCTGCAGACACTTGGGCAGCCTGTCTACCTTTAGGTTTTGATATGTTGATTCTGGGTCTTTTTAAGAAAATTATTTTTTATTTGGAGCATTCCCATTTCATCAATTCTCTGTTAGCAGATGGGAAGGGAATGAGAATTATTCTGGCTGCACACATTGCACCTAACACTGGACATTTGGTACCACCCAAGATTTTCTTCAAATCTAAACTAGGTTAGTCTTGTACCTCCTGAGCAGACAGTGTGTTTCAGAACAGTAAAGTCCTAACTTGTTATGTTTGATAAGACCTGAGCTTGTTGCAATACGAAATAGATTTTCATGAGAAGGAGGTGTGCTTCTTTCCAACCGAATGGGGTCACTTTTCCCTAGTTGTGCATAATCCTTTATTAGACCAGCAGAATTATGGTACAAAGTCAACTTAATTTCCCACACATAATGAAGACAAGCACCCACGACAACTTGTGATGTCTCTTTGGCAAGTAAATATTTAACTTTTGAATGCATATATTTGCTTGTTGTTAGAAGATACAGAATTATTCCCTGGGTGTTATAACAAAATTAAAGCAGCACAGCCATGGTGTACCTGTACAGTTCATTTGTAATTGCAGCAAGAGAGGGGAAAAGCAGAAATTTCATTAGGGAGAGGCAATGTTTTACACAGCTCCTGTGATAAAGGAGATCCCATGTATAGGATGAACTCTATGAAGGATCTGGGCACAGGATGTTGAGTTTTGTGAACATCCACTCCATGGCTTACATCAGCATTTGCAAAAGCTGCAATGAATATTTCCACTTGAATACAAATGAATTATCAAGGATGCAGATGTCAAATTTCGTGGGGATATTCTATCCAGTCATTACAATGCACACAGGTTTTGAAGCATCTAGATCTCAGGATGCTAAATGAGCAGAACAGAGTGATATAGCTCATTGCCTCTGCAGAAGGTCTCATGAAAACCAAAATGAATAGCTGAAAGAAATATTCTTACTAGGGGAAAAATGGGTGTCATAAATTTTGCTAACAGAATTTTAAACAGGGATACTGGTTATAGATTTCAACACCACCCCCCCACCTCTGCTCGAGCAACAACTAAATCTTCCTTCTCTTTCAGCAAAGTCCTGTTAAAACAACCCCATTCCAGCAGTAATGCTGACATCCTGATCCTGCTGCTGCACGGGAGTATTCTCAAGGTCACTGCAGTCACTATAAACTCTTGCTGATGTCGGTTGGAATTTGGGGGTTTCCTTATCCTTTACTAATGTAAAGAATGTGATGTTGGTGTAAACCACCATGGCACCAGGGAGACTGGCTAAATGCACAGAAATCTTAGGAGACAGTCATTCCTCTTTTTCATGCAGGCATGCAGAACATGTTACCAAACCTTCAAGATCCATTTTCAATGATAGGCAAAAACCTTGGAAAGCTTGAGGAGCATGGTAACGAGAACCTCATGATGCTCACTGAGGTGAAACACAGCCAGTCCTGCCCTGGGGACACACCAGCCCCATGGGTTGGGGAATGACAGCTCAGGGAGCTCTGCAGAAAGGACCCAAGGGACCTGAGGCACTGCAGGTGTATTTAAGGTGGGGACACCTGCCTGTGTGTTGGGCTGTTCAGGTGCAGTGTGGCCACAGGTCAGACACTTCACTCAGGACTTGTGAGGCTGCATCTCACAGCTGGAAAATTGCGGGTATGGTGTATCCCAGGGCCACAGAGAGGTCACCAAGGGGGAGCAAATCCAGCAGAAAGTCAATGGGATGTTCAGGGGAGTGCAGCACGTGATATATCAGGAGAGGCTATGAGGGCTGGGTTTACTTATCCTGGAGAAGATAAGGGGGCATCTAATCACTGTCTACCATTAATGGAAAGGGACTGTATAGATGATGGATTCAGACTCTGCCACAGTGTGCTGCAAAATCACAAGGCAGTGGTCATGCATTGCAGCAAGGGAAATTCCTTCTGTTTGTATAAGGAAAAAAAATCATCAGAATGAGAGTTATGCAGCAGAGGAACCATATTCCTTGGAGAGGCTGTGGGCTCTCCATCCTTGAGATTCATCAGGAGAGAGCTGGCAATGCCCTCAACAGCCTCCCTTAGCATAGAAGTTGTCCCAGCTTTAAACAGGAGGCTGAACTGGAAGCATTCATAGGTCCCTTCTCACCTCAGTTATCCTCTGATTCTCTGACTTTACTTCAGGAAGTTGCTAATACCTGTGAAATTTGGTCCTACCATGAAAAAATGGTTGTTAGTATGGCACTCCATCCTTCAGTAAATATGTTCCATGTGGATATTTATAGTCCTGCCTGCTTCCTTCAGTGAGAACAGAAAGTTCTTCCTCCCATAAGCTTTGTACAGCTGCCAGGAGAGATGGTGGAAGCCTTTCCTCCCCTCAACTACTGTGGATGTTCATTGGTTTCAGTTCCACAGCCCCTGCAATATCCAAGGATCTGTGTAAGTGTTTGAAAGGATCTAATTTAAAAAGAGAACTGTCTCTTCTAGGCAGTGCTAGTATCCGTGGGTGAGTTTGATTGGCTTGCAGACTGTGTGTTGGTTTCAGGGACAAGAATAAAAAGAGGAAAAAGCCAATTTCCCATCTGCTCACTGAGCTGCTCCCATCCTTGGGGACACATGTATGTCTTGTGTCCTGGAGCCTCTCTGACAGTGCTGTTGGGTGGTTCCAGGCAGATGTGGGGGAAAACTCTCCCCTCCTTCTCACTGCCCTTCCTGTTGATCCCTGCGTCCACCCTGGAGCAGTGCCCAGACTGCCCATGGAGCCTTGGGCAGCTGGCTCAGCCCGTTGGATCCTGGTAGCCTTGGGGGTGAAATAAAAGGGAATTGCTTGGACACCAAAAGCTTCCAAGAGATGCACCTGCTATTTGTGAGAACTCTTCCCTGATGATGAGTCTGGGTGCAGAGCAACAAGAAATTCTCAGGAAGGTTGGATTTCAATGGGGATGACTCTTTTTCCCTGCCAGCATTTCTCTCTCAGCTGTGTTCTCTCTAATGAAATTGCCCATTCAGCGCTGGGTTTGTAATTTAAACTGAGTGCTATAGATTAACAGTTGTTGCTGCTTTATTATTGAAATGAGAGTCATGGGATCAATTTAACTGTTTCTGGCTTCATTATTTGCTTAAGACAATAGACTCATCTCTGCAAATTCTATTGCTTTGTGGGTATTTTTAGCTTAATTATCATAGATATTAGCAACAACCAACAAAGATTTCTTAGGTGCATGTGCTTGCTCCTTGGAACACTAGTTTTTTATAGATTTTGTACTTTTAGCTTGTCTTCCTTTTCTGTAGTCAATCCAGTCTGCTCTCAGAAAAAAGCAACCAAACAGGAGCACAACAACAAAAGGAAAACCATACAGCTTACTTTGCAAAGACTTAAATGTTTTCTTAGTAGCTTATTTTCAGAATTAAAGGCATAGTGAAGGTTGTGTCTTCTGTTATACATGTAGCTAAATATTCTGGCCATTGAGCCTGTGTAGGTACAATGGGGACTTCAGCTGGTTTTGGGTGGGTGGTATTTAAAATAGTTCAGAATAAATCAAAAGCTCACTTTGAGCTCACTTTGAGTGAGCTTTGACTGATTCCAGGTTTCCCTGGCTTAGCAGAGTATCAAAAGATAAAGGCAGGCCTGGTGCTCCAATGTCTGCACCCAGGTGCAGCAGGTTTGTCCCTTCCAGCCTGGCCAGGCAGTGATTACAGGTCCTGAGGCAGAGATTAATGCCTCCAATGAAGGGAGTTAGAGTTAAGTTCATTCGACCTGGATTGGCATAAAAATCTAGCCTAGGGTATTGCCAAAAATTTTTTTTTTTTAAAAAATCTTTCAGTATAATTTCCTAGACTCCTAAATCATACACTCACCTATGGCTGATAATTGGATTAATGTCCCCCAGCTGGCTTAGAGCAGGGGGAGCAGGTGTCAGGGGAATGTGCTCTTTGTCCACTGAATACACAGAGTTTTGGATCCTGGCATGATTTAAAGGTTCTTGGACAACTTTATGCAAAATATGTGAACAAAAGTCTGTCCAGTGGATTGAAGGATATCTGGATGCCCCAGCAGAGCAAAGAAACCAATCTGCAGTTTTGTTTACACGATGCCTTCCATTTAAAATATAGCAGGAAAAAGCTTCATTAACTTTTCTTAAGAGTGCCAGTAAAGGGACTAGACAGCTTCCTGCATTTGAAGTGTCAAAAAAGCAATTTTAATATCCAGTTTCATATAACATAAATATGTTTATCTTCCAGTCAACATTTTACTAACCATTTAGATTATTTCTACATACATTAACCATAATTGCTGAAAACCTCTTAGACTGCTTTCAAACTGCATCCCTCACAAGATAATATTCTAAGATGTTTTTCTTTTTTAAATAAGCAGAATTATCATTATGTCACAGGCTTTTGTACCTCATCCTCTCTCCCTCTTTTCTGCTTTTCCCCTTCTCCCCAAACAGGTAAGACTGTAGGAAAGCAGATGACAGACCAGTAAAAGTCTAGTGGAGAGTGCTGTGGTGGCTCTGTTTTAGCATTGCACCTCAAATCTTGTAGGACTTACATGTGTTACTTAGGTGATTGGATATTCTGCTGCATTCAGGCTAAAGTATTTTGCCCAAGGATGCCAAGAATAATTAAAAATGCATACACAAAATCGGGTTCAATGCCACTTGCATTGGAATGTGCTCCTAATTTCTTTAGTTTTAACTTACTGGTTCAGATTTTGGACATCTTTCTGGAAAGGTGAGCTTTGGCATGTGTCCTTATCAAATGAAGCCTTCCTGACTACATTTTTGATGTTCACACAGAGGTCAGTCACATGCAGGAGGCAAAAGTACATGTGTGGCTTTTTGCTTGATAGGTTTCTTTAAAGGCGAGACAGAGCGATGCCAGATGGTGTATGTGTGCCAGATGCTGGGGTTGGTGGCTAAATACAGCAATCCAGAGGCAATCCTGGTGGGAGCTGGGACCCAGCAGATGGACAGTGTGGCTGTCCCCATGTCTGGATGTTGAGCAGTGCCACGCTGGAGTGGTGGCTGCCCCCTTTCCCCTGGGACAGCTCCACACACAGCCTTCCTCTGCAGGCTGCCACCACCTGCTTTCACATTCTCCAGCATTTTGCCTGCAGTAGAGAGCCTCTCTTCTTGAAAATAACACCACCCAACATTTAATGAGGAGATTTAGCTTTCCTTTGATAAGACCATGGTAGTAATAGTGTTTGCCTGCCTGAATAGTCTCATGGCACAGGCAGAAATTCCAATATTTCCTTCTTCAGCATTATTTGACCAACTAAAAATTCAAGCCAAGGATTGCTTGTACTGAAAGAATACAAATAGGTTTTTTCTCACTATCAGAACAAAGAGATGCATGCACATCTGTAGGTGGTATGGAAATGAGTGTTTGTGAGTCTATAACTGCAGGAAATAAATTGCTCCCAAATGATTGCTATTTTTTCTGCTATGTCAGTTTAGCATATCCCAATTCTGAGAGATGGTAAAGAAGACTTCTCAAGTAGAAGCTTCCAGTGAGACCATGGGGTCTGCACAAAATAATGGCAGACCGGAAAATTGAAAAAATATGTGTTTTAGTAAATACTTCCTTATGGAACAAGTGCTGCAGTGAGCTAATATTCACCCCACCTGAGGTGGCTCTGCAATTCACACCACCCCTGTACAGAGTGATACACCCCTTGTATCTCCCAAATCTTCTGCTGGTGAGCTCCACAGGCTGTTCCTGTCTCCTGATATGCTGTTCTTTTGCTGTGCTGGGCATGGATGTTGCCCTTCTGTGTCACCTTGGAGCCGATTAATAGAAATTTTCAGTGTGTCTCCACTGCACATCTCTCCTTTCTTCAGTTGTTTGGTTGTAGGCACGACTTTGCTTCTTGAAATAAATATCCTGCAAGTTACTAACCTGTCTTCCATCATCTGAAGGCAGATTTTTCATCTAGACTCTTTGAGGATGTCTGAAAGGAGTTCCAAAGGCTCCGTGTGCTGGGGAGAAGGTGGCTCTTTGCACATCACAGAATTTTTGGGAGCAATACTAACTCATTCACATCTTGGTCGAATTAGCATTGACTAAAGAGGTGACAGAAACAAAAGACTTTCTCTTACAGCCATAATTCAAACTCTGGCACTCACTGATTTGGATTAAAAGCTTTGTTTTTGTAGTAAATGCTCTCCTGTAAGAACCCATTGTTCTATCAGGCAAACACTGATTTAGAGCTCTAAATTCAGTCCATGGTCTGAGATTAAAACAAATAATTTCTGTACTACTACTTTGATTTCATCTGCCATGAGTACAGACCCCTCAAGTCCTTGCTGTGATTCCTCTAGGGTTCTATATCAAACACCTGCCAGTAAAGCCAGCATGGTGGGGTTTTGAATACCACAATTCTATACAGGACATAGATTAGGACTGCACAATGAGATATTTTGATGCCACTGTGTGATGATATTTGATCAGTGTGGATGTTTTTGTTCTTTTTATGGTGCATGGATTGTGTGAACTGAAATAGAGCCTTTCAGCAGTCCTGGCCCACACAGCCAGAAACCACAGCCAGGGGAAAAATTGTGCTCTTTGCACCCAGCAAGGTCAGGCTGCAAGAGGGAACACACACTGGGTGCTATCTCAGCTGGCCCCAGTGGGGGAATGGAGAACAAGAAATAGTTTTTGCCTCTTGTTAGCAACCCCTCACTGCATACCCTCCTCCATTCTTACCCACAGTCTGCTCTGGTTGTGTTGGGATGGAAGATTTTCCACATAATTATTTAATGAAGAAGGAGAAGAGGATCCCTACTGATAATTTGAGTGCAGGTACAATAAAATTAACAGTGTGGGACATATGGAGTGGCAAGCCAGGTATGATTATTTTCCATTAGCCAAGCACACCTCTTCCCTGAGGAAAGTGGCTATTGCACGGCTCCTGCCAGATCCAAGGAAAACACATCTGTCCTCTTTGTCCAGGTAGTTTGTAATGTGCTCTGGGATTTTCTGAGGTGAGAAGAGTGTTTGTCACTGCTGTTCAGCTGAGAAATGTTTTAGGAAGCAATTACCATCTGCCTACTGTCTGAAGAGCGAGAAAACCAATAAGTTCTGGTAAGGTAATGACCACCATTTCAGGTCACAAGTTTTCAATCAAACCTTGATTGAGATGAGGAAACCGTGAGGGACCATTTAACATGGCAGTAACTCCAGTTACAGCATCTTCAATATCCAGCTGAAGCCAGTGGCTGTTCTGTTTCCTTCCTGTACCAGCATCATCACCAAGATGATCTCTGCTCTCTCAGCTTTCCTGCAGTGAGGATCCTTTGTCCTCAGTGATTCACGGGTGGGTCAGTGTTCTGTGGGACAGAAGTTTTGCTGTTGTGATTTATCCATCCTAGACTGTTGCCAATCACTGCAGTCTCAAGGCTCCTTCAGCAAGGGCAAAGGACTTGGCCTTTGGTCCCACAAATACATTTGCTCACTGGAACTGGGTTATTATCCCATAAAACCTTTCATCCTGTTAATGAAGAGAGCATGAAGCATGTCAAATAGACAGTAATTGATATAAGCTGAATGCTGCAGCCTGGCCTGATAGCAAATGTTCCAGCCTACTTTATTTTCAGAACTATCATCCTAAAAAATATTTATGGATGGGAGGATTTTCCTACTCTTTCTAAGGCTGGGAAGTAGGTGGCTGATACAATCCTACCCATTTGTTTTCAAATAGTTATTCATCATCGGATGGCTTTCTCAAAGGGATATAGAAACATCCTTTGCTCAGGACTGCAGAGAAAGCCAAGACAACAACAGCATGTTTGTTTTTGCCTGGCTCATTTGTTTGGGAAGGCAAGGTGAATTTAAATGCAAAGCAGCAGAGAAATCCACTGAGAGGAAGAATCCACTGAAGCCATTGCCAACAAGTAGAATAATTGATGGTAGGAGTCGGAAAAGAAAGTGCACGTGGGACTTAACGACATCTTGTCTTATTTTTGGGATGGTAATTTTCAATTGCCAACACTTGAGCATGACTGGGATAGGGTACAACCAGACAGCTTCTGCTTATCAGGAGAGAAAAATTCCAGAGGCTCAGCACTGATGGCTCAAAGCAGACCCAGCTAGCCCAGTGCTTGCTGCTCTGCTTCTGACCTTAGAGAACTGCTCTGTGCTGAGAGGCTTGGGTCTTAGAGTGGTGTGTGCTCGTCTGAACTTCTTCCATGTGCTGAAAAACAAAAGAAATGGTTCTTGACAAGGGGATGGGAAAAGCCAAATGGTTCTCTAAGTTTCTAATTTATATCCCAATGCCAGCACCAAGTACCATCTCCAGCACTCTGGGCACCCACTATCCAGCAGTAGCTACTTACACATTGCAGGGAAGTTATTCCTACAGCCTGGCTATGGCATCAGATCAACACACTGGGGGTGTTAAATGGGTGTAGTTACTCTACTTTACTAGTGCAGAAGGTCTGGTCCCCTGACCTGAGCTCTTTTGGTGCTTCGAGGTTAATACCACTGATTTCACTGTGGTGGAAAAGCACAACAGCAACAGTATTAGAACTTCCAAGTGACAAAGAGCTGTTGTTCATTGCAAAACTTTCTGTTGCAGGTCATAAAGCTCAAGTGGAGAAATGCTTTCTCAGGTGATCATTCACTTTTTGCTGCTAATTTTCAATATTAAGAATCATCTTGGCCACGGTTAATAATGTTGAATGATGTGTTATTCCATCCAATGGGATAAGATGCAAGAGATACAACGACTTGGAGTGAGCTGAAAAATGAAGGGGAAGAGCTGAACCAACCAGAACTTTACAAATTCGCCTTATGATAATGAATACCTGCTCCCTTCCTTTTCAGAGGAATCAATTCAATTTTCCATCCTGAGGAGCAAAGAAAATGCCAGTCCAATAGACTTTTAGTGTGGATTGGCTGAAACCACAAAGAAAGAAAAATTGTCTGAGAGTCCACGTGAGAGCAAGAGCAGCTCCCATTCTGCATCTTAATGGCAGAAGAAAATGACCAGCAATTCTGCAGCAGATTACAGGGTCACATCTCTCATTACTGTGGGGAATGCAGAAGGCAGAACACATAACTACAGATACCACAGTACTGTCTGTTTCTCAAAATGCTTCTGCTTTCATTGCCTTTTTTTTCCCTTTATTTTTAATAGCAATGGAATATGCTGAACTGCAAATGCTGTTACTTGCTGTATTTTTCCTCATTCCTGGAGTTATATATTCATTTCTGTCTTGTAAAAATAACCTGTTTATTCCATTTCTAAGTTCTGCATGAGACGGTTCTCATTTTCCTCATTCCCTGTGGTTTTATCACAACTGCCTGCCCACCTATGTGCTTTGTCTCAGCTACAGAGTTTTCCTTTTCCAGAAAGCTGCCAAGCAGGTCTCTCCAGCAGCAGAGAAATGATGGTCAGTGCAGAAGTCTCTTTGTGCTGAATTAATTGCAAGCCTCCCTACTTAATTCAGGGAAAGCAGTATAGTGCCCTAACTTATCCTGGGTGATATGGGGGCTCATTTATTTCTCTGGTTGCCTCCAGTCAGTCAAAATAGATGATTGTATGCTCTGTGCTCCCACCTCCTGCATCTCACCCCACCCCGGTCCCTGCAGGTTGTGCCAGCCCAGCCCATCTGGGGGGGGTTGCAGCCCTCACCAGGGACCAGGAGAGTTTCAGCAGCAACCAGGCTGGTCACCAGTGCCAGGGGATGGGCAAACCATGCTGCTGTAGCAGAGCAGACTGAGGATGGACGGCCAGAAAAACGCACTTTCCACTCAAAAAGGTTCCAAAGCCCAGGGATATGTCATTAAGGGGTGGTGGAATTTTTATAGGATGGCCAAGCATGTCTCAGCCCCATGGGGGCCATAAGTCTTGGAGTTGGAGGGTGGGCTGGCTGCCCCCACTTGGCAAGCTACCTGCTTTTCCACAGCTGTACAATTTGGTTTCCAAAAATAAATGTAATTTTATTACGGGCTGCCTTATCATTGCTCTAATATTTTCCATTCAGAGCCTGAAAAATTGAATTACTGAGCATCCTCTAAATCTACCACTCCTCACACAGCTCTGGTCTCTTCTGAACTCAACCAGAGCCATCAGCTCTTGGGCAAGCATGTGCAGATGGATCCCTGGAGTATCTGTAGGACACATTTATGAGTAATTACCTATCATCTAGAAGGTTACAGAGCAGCAGCTTAAGTGTGACCTGCCTTCTGCATTTATATCCAAGTCAAGACTAAGAAACATCTCTAGCAGATGGGAAAACTCTCCAGCCTCTCAAAGCTTCTCCAAGATGGATTATTTACTATCTAGCACCTCTCAGAACAATGAGAGTTTATCCAAGTCAGTTGCTCCTATGTCTACTTACTCTGTCTTGTTATTCCATAAGGATCCCAATCAGGATTCATCAAAATACTGAGTGAGAAACTAGCCAGCATAAGGGTTTTATTTTTTTGACCTATTTTGTGACCTATTTTTTCATTTGTACGCTGCTAGAAAGTTGCATGCTTGGTTTTGACACCCTGTGTGTGACACATGCAGAAATGTTTCCTGACCAGTTTATGCCAGAACCTTTCAGTTCCTGGGCTGTCTAATGCTGCTTTCACCCTGCTTTTTTGCTGTTCTCAATGCAGGACTGTCCCACACCAGGCAGACAAGTGGCACAGTCTCTCTCTGACCTGCAGGACAGTGTTGGGAAGGTGACAATCTTTCCTTAGGACCTGTTGGGACACTCTCTATTAACCTCACCAGGAGCTTCACACACATCTCAACATGTTTGCTCTTCTATCTGCAGTACTCTTTTTTATGCCACTCTGGCAGAGAGCAAAAATACAAGCTTAGAATTGTTTGGCTTTGGCTGGTTTTGGAGATTCAATCTGGATGCTGATCTGAAATATCCTTTAGTGTGGAAAATACAGCTGCTGTGAGTACAGAAATTATGTAACCAGATGAGTGAGTTTGTGGTGTTTCAAGGGACCGCTCTAGACAGAAAAGGTGGCTGTGGCTCCTGGGGCAGGACATGCGCATTGATCAGTCCCTGTGGCTTCACTCTGAGCTGGCCTCAGTCCACACCTATGCTTCTTGTTGTTTGCTTCTCCCAACTGCAAAGAAGTCACCCAGATGGAAATCACTGGTCTGTCTCTCTGTGAACAAAACAAAATCTTTTGGGGGGTTTCCATCCAGCAGTCTAAAAGCCTGGCACAAATTTGGAAGCACAGGGGAATTTCTTGAATAGCAACTTTCTAACAACCTTTTCCAAAACTCAGAGGTTGAATTTGGCCTGAGCTTTAGAAAATACCCAGGCAAAATCTTGTTATGTGCAAACAGTTTCACTTTCCTTTAAACCAATACAAAAAAAAAAAAAAAAAGAAGGAAAAGCTGGCATTCAGTTCTACTAACAGCTCAGTGCTGGCTCAGTGACTCCACCCCAAGACCTCTGTTGCCTCCTCCCTTTCTACGTGGAGCACCTTGAGACTACACACTCAGAGATTTTTGGGAAATTTATGAAGAACAAGTGCTATGGAAATCTTATCTCATAAATTTGGTTTGTTTATGTTCTTTAAATCAATCAAACAGTTCAAACAAACCATGCACATCTTTGCAACACCAAAGTTAAACACATTTTAGAGGTAGTGGTATTCATGGGAAGCAAAACTTATAGGAAATTATATGAACTCTTTCCACCTGTAACCCCTATTTTTTCCCTCGTGTCATGAAGTCATTGATTCTTTAGAATTTCCCAAATGTATCCAGAGTAAAAGCAGTGCCTTGCAGTGGGTTTGACACTATTTTCGCCACGGTCAAAGTGAAAGCTCCCATTGTCAGCAGCAAAACCCTGGAGGGAATGTGCCAGCCAGGAGAGATTAAACGTCCTTTGTATTGTACAACAAAAAGCGTTGTAAGGTTGATTACAATAAAAGCTTTCCAAAGTGGCAGCACTGGGTTCCTTCTCCTTTTTCATCCTCCTTTTAAGCTGTTAAAAAAAGAAATAACATTTCAGCAAAGTGAATGGTCATTCAGTGCCCAGGATAAAATGTACATTCTTTCTTCAGGGACAGAGAGCGACCATTGCAGTCCCTGGGGCTGAGGGGTGGAGCCGGGTCTCTGGCAGAAGGCTGTGCTGCTGCCTTCAAACCGGGGAAAATTACCTTCAACCCTGATGTTGTTTTGAGGTTGGACAGGCTTATGTCAAACTTCCCAGTCTCTCCAGAAGGCAGTTTCATTAATGTCACTAATTAACATTATGACATTAATGTCACTTCATTAATTAAGATTCAGCAATTTGATAGGGGTGACAGGACTTTTGAAGAGTGTCTATTTGTTTGTGGCTTTTATTCAGTTTTTTGCAATATGCCTAGTTTAAAGTCAGAACACTGAGGAACTGAGAAATAATCCCAAATATACTCACTGCAATTTGAAAATCTTTCAGACACCTCCAAGCAGCTAGAATTAGTCA
The DNA here is from genome assembly GCF_965178545.1 of Coloeus monedula. Taxonomy (NCBI): domain Eukaryota; kingdom Metazoa; phylum Chordata; class Aves; order Passeriformes; family Corvidae; genus Coloeus; species Coloeus monedula. The sequence goes on along the minus strand of NC_138796.1, from coordinate 11,449,329 downwards.
AAGCTCTGCTTAGATCTTGTAAAATCCTGTCCTGTTAGTGGGTAAGACCTTGTTTTCCTGGGACAGACCAGTGAGATGGGATCCCATCCTATGCTTAGAGCATTCAGAATGGTGCAGAAGTGCAGAAATGAATAGCACAGATTGTTTAGTCTTTTTCTCTTCAGTTGACCTCAAGAAATTAAATGAAATTTTCTTTTGTTTACCTGGGGAATTCAAAGTAAAAGTCAGAAAATGAAAACTGAAAGAGTCTTCTGCCCTGTTGGAATTAAATACATGACCTGCAATTCCCAGCCATCACCAGCACACCTCGGGTTAATGCAGCTCTGTGCTTATCCAGATAGGAAAGAATGGGGCAACAAACAGGATCTCATCAAGCTGATAGATCAGGAAATATTTGATCTGAATTTTCTCCATAGAAAACCATTCTAAGTGATATGAAGTCTTCCCTGTATTTGTGATAGCTGCATTTTCTGTGAGCAAATCATCTCGATAGAAAATTCCCAGCTATCTTTTTTGGGAATAATTGGGTCATGATAATGCAATGTCTCGAAGAGAGCTTGGAAATATTAGGCATGCTTGCTTTGAAAAGATTAGCCACGCTTGTTTGGGAAAGGAGGGGTCATGATAAAAATGACTGCGTTATCTAAGCATCTCAGAAATCTTTAATTGTGGTTTTATACAAGGGTGGACAGATATTTGTTATTAAAATGACAAGTTCAAACTCATAAAAGAGAAAGCAAATGTTATAAGATTTGACACTATTCTACAAATAGCAAGACAAGACAGAAGTGACAAAGGTGGCACTGAACATCTGCAAGTCTAGAGTGCAAATGTTCCCAAATAGAAAGAAATGTTGGAACAAACCTCTCTGTGTGCAAAATGCCATAAAGACCATAGAATGCCCCAAAGCTGTGTGCTTCTTGTAGTATTTGTTTTGGGTTTTCTTTCAGATGGCTCAGCACTAACAAGTCCAGGCCCTACATAAACCCACCCTATTCACAGCCAGGGCAGGGGAGAGGCCATCTGGTTCATCTTCCTGCTCCAAAGAAATCTCTAATGATCCTGGGGTTTCTTCAGCCTTTCTGTTGACAGGGCTCCTCAAACACACATCTAAGCACTTCACCTTTCCCATTTGAATCACCAGCATCCGTTTTTAACCAGAATTGTGGTTATTTACTCTTCCATTATTATACAGCTATCAAGGACGCTTGACAGGACAGACTATTTACTCCCTTCTTATTCCTATTAGGGACAAATCTATCCCCTAGATTTTTAGGTTTTCATTGAGTCCACCACCATTTGTAGCTGCCTGTCAATTTTTTCTTTTTCTTGTTACCCTACATCATTACTGCAAACCCCTAAACTAGAGCAGCAATACACAAACATTTCCATCGTTAAGAGCACTTCAGGTTTGATCATCATCTCAGGCAATCTCACCTTATGATCAAGGAGGTCAAAATTAGTCTGTAGAGCCATGAATTTATCAAGCAGCACCTGGCTGTGGTGCTGTGTGTCTCAGGTGAGGTGGGGGCCAGACCCTGGAAAGAAAGGGAGGGGTCACATGAGCAGGACTGAGCTAGGAAGGAAAAGGAAAAGGAAAAGGAAAAGGAAAAGGAAAAGGAAAAGGAAAGGAAGGAAAAGGAGGAGAAGGAAGGAAGGGAAGGAGGGAAGGGAAGGAAGGGAAGGAAGGAAAGGAAGGAAGGGAAGGGAAGGGAAGGGAAGGGAAGGGAAGGGAAGGGAAGGGAAGGGAAGGGAAGGGAAGGGAAGGGAAGGGAAGGGAAGGGAAGGGAAGGGAAGGGAAGGGAAGGGAAGGGAAGGGAAGGGAAGGGAAGGGAGGAAGGAAGTTGCCATGTGCTCTCACAGGCTGGCTGTGAGGGCTGGGGGAAGCAAACCAGCCTCTAGATCTGCTCTGGAGTGTTTGTTTCTGACCTGTTGCCTTCATGTTGTCGTCGTTTGCTGCTAATTACTCTCTTCGTGCTTCTGGGAGCTGCTGTGTGGGCTTGGCAGAGGCGGCAGACTCAATGTTCGTGCGTTATGGGTTATGTGGTGCCAGCCATGCCAGGGGGAACTGTGGTTGTAGAAGAAAACTTTTTGATATTTTTTTCCCTAAACACCACTATACTGGTTTATGAATAATTGGAAAAAGAATTTGTGCTTGAACTTTTCTACTGTTGCCTCTCTGTGAATGAATCCAAGCTGCAGCCCTGCTGGACACCTGCCAAGGTATTTATCTGTTTGGATTTGTATCATTGGAGCTCTGGCTGTGTTTCCTTTTTGATATTCTGGTGGAGCAAATAACAACATTTGCAATTCTCTTTTGATGCAGCAAAGTGTATCAGCAATGTAGTCCTGCAGGTTTTCCTGGCTGGTGCAAAGTGCCTGATTCCCTGTGGAGCTGGGTCCAGGATAGGATCCCTGTTGTGCTTTTAAAATACCTCACTGTAAATCTTTGCATTACACGTTTGTGGTGTCCTGCTGGCTCGCTGCTGGAGGGTGATTTTGGCAAGGTTCTGCCTTGAAGGCTGTGGAGGATCACAGTGTTCTGTGTCTGTGAGCTGAGCTCATCTGACTGAACAATAAGTGGCCAAAAGCAGTGGTCACGTTGAACTGCCTGTCTTTAACCTGTGGCCTGGTTCAGCTTTGCTCCCTTCTGAAGAAGCAGCCCAAGAACTGTGTGGGGAGGGTGTGGAGGGAGGAGCTATGTCAAAGCAAGGCTCTAGTGAAGAAAACATGGACACTTGTAGCTTAACTGAAGTGGTTTTAGTGCTAATGTATGGAAGACACAGTAGGATTTTTTAAAAAAATCTAATTGTGAACCTTTGGAGAGTGGGCACTTGGCATGTAACGGAGAGGGAGCAACTGGAGGCTCTGGGCTTGCTGGAAGATTGGCAGCCCTGTCTCCTATGGCACTGTGCTTGCACTGGTGCTGCCCGGCCTTCCTCCAGTGAGCCCCTGCTCTGCTCTTCCCCTGAATCAGAGTCTGGGCATGTGTGAGTGGCATCAGCACCACAGGGAAGGGCCTCACAGCCTCTCCTGAGGAAACCTTTGCTGTATTTTAACATATTTTAATTTTTCTTTGTACTGTTTCCACTGAACCTGAAGGAAATGGTGTCAATATGCAGATTTCTAGAAGGAATTAATCGTTGCTTTTCTGAGTAGCTCTCTTCTGCCAGCATTGCTGGAAAGCTCTGGTTCCACGTTGTGAGATTTTTCTGCTTGCACAGCCCTTACTGCTTGCCATGATTTGTCTCAGAGCCCGCAGTGAAATGCGGCACACTGAGGGGCTGGTGCTCCTACCTAGCAGTGCAGTGTTTATTTTAGATATGTGAGGATTTTAGCTGTAAATATGGGTATTGGATATATTTGTGAAAACATGATTACTGAATGCCCAGTTCCAGGCACAGATGCAATTGATTTTCTGAAAATCTTTAAAGATTTAACCTATGGCCACTCTGTTCAACTCCTTAAAATTTCTTGTGTTGCCCCTCTTTTCTCCCATGAAAGAGTAATGAACTCCCAAGCCACGCTGGCTCGGTGTTTGGGTGCAGACTGTGTCCAGAGGACAGGAAATCTGTGAGTAGGTGAGAGAGCTCTGTGTAAAACTGCTTTCAGTGAGGTCTGGGGTATTTAATAGTAGGGCCTTTTATAGCAGCCCCTTACTTTTGTCAAGGGCCACATCCAGAAGGGCTTTCTGTGGAGGGAGCTATTGTTCCTGTGCTATTGTCTCCCATGGGGAGAACATCGTTCCCTGGAGAATTGCTGTCCAAATTCAGAAGGTCTGGCTGTACTTACAGAGCCACCACCTTTTCCAGTCTCTCCAGTCACAAACTCACTTTGACAGGCTCTATCACCACCCAAAGCACTCAGTGGATCAGCATTTGCTCTCTGGTGTTTTCCCTGGGAAAGGCATTCTCTTTAGCCAGTCAGCAAATGGTGCTGCTGTGATGAATGGAGGCAGAAGTGAAGCAGCCTGTGGGAGCTGGCACTTGCTCAGTGGCAGAGCAGTGAAGCAAAGCCCCCACACATGCAGGGGCTCACATCAGCACAGTCCAGTCCTGCTGGCAGATAAGGTGTCCTCAAGATCACCCAGATAGCTGTCGCTTTGGAAAGGCCTTGCCTGAGGATCAGATCTCTCACTATTTCTGAAGTTAGCTTGATGCTTTTTTATCACACTTGCCTGTGAGTGATGATTGCCATAAATTTGCCTGGAGAGTGTTTTGGTCTTATTTATCATGGGATGTGTTATTGTCTTCTTGGTGAAACCCTTTGTGGCACCAGTACGACAACAAATGCAGCACTTCTGATGGAAAACTCTTTGAATGGTCTTGTGTTGTCAGTGAATCTTTAAACTGACCAAGGTTTTGCTTTTAATGACTGCATCAAAAGAACTGTAGATAAACATGTTTGTTTTGGGGGACAGCTCGAGTTGGCTGAGCTGGACTCCTTGGGTGGCTCTGTGTCACAAGTGTTGTGCAATTGCTCCAAACCCCTGGAACTGCTCTTGCAGCAGAACCTCTGCAATGGGCACAGACCAAACTTAGGGCTCGGCTCTCTGGTAGCTGCTCAAAATCATTACCATTTATTACTCTTCCATAATTATTTTTAGTGGGAAAGCCAGATTCAGCTCCCTGTTCTGCTTAATTCCTGCCTGTGGGTGCCCTGTGGGCTGGGGGATGTGTGTCTGGGGCTGCTGCTGGGAGCCCAGCCCTGCTCCAGCAACAGGACCTGCTGTCACCTCCCCTGCATCACGTTAAATGGGCTTTGTCCCACGGGGATGGGAGGCTGAGAGGCAGGTGTGTCATCTTTTATGTAATTAAGATAAGGCTGTAAGTATTTAAATATTGGTTTTAATGAGGAAAAAATCCATTTACTTAAATATCTTAGGTGGTTTTTTTTTTCCCTTCAAATATTCAAGGACAGTAGATTATGCCTTTTATTTTAAGGGGACTGGATAACTTGGGAGGGCCTTTGGAGAGCCCTTAGCTTTCAGAAATAACTTCTTACCTCTGGTGCCAGCAGGGATAGCCTGACAGTGGCTCCTCCAGAGCTCCAGGTCTTTAAATAAGTGTACTGATGAATTTAATCAATAAAGTGTGAGTGTGTCTAGTAAGAGCTTAGGATGGAACAGTTTCATGTTTTTCACTCCATGTGTCTAATTTACTTTGAATCTGGCCTCATCTGATTATGTTCTGTGCAATAAATAATTTCAAATAAACTAAATGATTATGCAATTAATATACAAAGACTTACTGCTATATGTAAACTAGGATGATATTAATACTGTGCTGAGATAATGTTGTCTTGGAATGTAGGTGCCATATCTACAACTGCATCTAAGGAAAACATAACATAAGATGCCTAAACACAAGATCAAGGGCAGGAGCTTATCTCTGAGTTCTCATGTTAAATGTGTTTAACACAAGTCAGTTCTCAAATTTATTTTTCAATAGAGAAAATTTCCCTTATAGATTTTCTTAAATTATTCTGTAGCTGCAGACACCCAAGATAATCTCACTCATACAAATCGTGTTTCATGTAGTGAATTCACCGCTAGGACCAGTCCTTTTTTCAGCAAGGCACTTGCAATATGAAATCCTGTATTTACTCACTTCTTTTGTGTTTTTGCTTCCTCCAAGACTTTCTGCAAGTACACCAATGTCTTCAGCCTCAGTCAGTACTGGTGGAAAACACTAGAAAATTCAGATGAATTGACCTTTTGTGAGGGGCTGAGACACAACAGCATACGAGAAGGATTTGTCATTCAGATCCATCACACACCCTGCAGAACTCAGAGTTCACTGGTGTCAGTCTGGCTGGGGGATGGAAATTAATTCCAGCCATGAGATGTAACAAGTCTGTGCAGAGTGCCAGGGTTTTATCTCCCCTGAGTGGCCCACCGTCACTGCTTTTGAGACAGATCACATGCAAGAAAACTTTGCCTCCTCCCCTGCAGAGTGATCTGATCCCAAGCCTCTCCATGAGACTGTGATCTGGCTCTGTAAGAAAGGGAGAATAAACTAATAAATACCCTTTAATGCCTCTTACCTTAAACACGAATTCCTATTTTAATGTTCAGGTAACAATTGCTGAAAACGGTGTTTCCAACATTTAAATTCTTAATAAAATGGACAAGAGAAATAAGAGAATGAGTACATTACCTGTGAGCAGAACTCTCCCTGCTTCAGTCAGACTGAGCTCTTAGTTGTGTTTTGTCTTATTCTGTAAAGAAGAATTCTTAAATCATCATAGTCCTTGTCATGACAATTGAAGGATCTCTGAGATAGGAATGGCAAAATAAAATAAGCTGCACATTGTGAGAACATACTTGTTGCATGTTTTTAATTTAAAAAGTGGATTTGATTGCTTGAAATGCTTTCACCAGATCTCCATATCACTGAGTACTGAGATGGGCGGGCTTTTTTTATTTTTAATTTCTCTTTTGTAACCTGTGTAGGTTTTGTTTCTTCCCCCCACAAATTCTTTGTAATGAAAACAAGCCATCTGCACAGTAACCTGTAAGTTCTGTAACCCAGCAGTGCTGAAAAAGCACCGACAGTGCAGTTCTTAGTGCAGGTGAGTTTAGAGGCACCTGTGTCACTACTGAGTTAGAAGCAACATCCCAGTTACCTGCAGGATCACAGAACCCATCTGGAAATCCATGGCAGCAATAAACCTGGGCACCTGTGGGTGGCATTATTGGCCTGCTTTTCATTGCTCTGCAGGACAAGAAGCAATTCCTGACCTGCAGAAGCGAGAATTGGTACAAATGGGAATGAATGATGCATATAAATTCAGCTTCTGACAAATTTCTTTCTTTGCAACACAGGGATTTTGGAGAGAGAAACACTGGTTATGACTACTTTGCACTCCAGTTTCTGCCTGGTTATTAAAAGCTGTGAGAGGGAGTACAGCAGTCTGGAGTGCTCTCAGGAAAGCTGTTTGCACTTGCAAGAAGCAGTGAAATACCTATATTCATATAGAATATAGCCATGTGTCTTTAAAACCTACCTACATCTGAAATAGGTCCCAAAGGTTATGTTGTGCAAGCTGCATTCCTAGGATTGAATGCATCCAGGCTATGGAAAGCCACAGAGCTCTCCCCTGCTCTTTGGGGTGCCCTGTCAGCCAGACCCTCTCACTCTCCTCTGCTGTGAGGGGTTTCTCCAGGACCCTTCCCCACCTCCTCCTCTCTGTGACCCAGACCTTGTTTCTTGGTAAAACCATTTGCAAGCATAAATCCATCTGCACCCCTCTGCTGATATTTCCCACTACCTCATCCACATTCAAGAGAATGCTTCTGTTTTTCTGACACTTTTCAGAGCTCTGGAGCTGCCAGGTCTAGCTCCATGTAGCTGCAGACAGGTTAGTCTGTATTCCCACCTTGCTGCTTTACTAGACCAGTATGGACAGAATGCTGTCTGTGGGGTTGGAGCCTTGTCCCTGACCAAGACTTCATGCAGATGCTTTTATTTGGCCAATGTCTAAATCTTGCTGCTTCCTGCTGCAAAAATACTTCCCCCCCCACATTCATATATCAAAACAGGGCCTGAAATGCTGTTGTGTCCTGTTCCAATTACTGCAGCAGTTGTTTTTCTCACTTTGGTGACTGTGGTCTGCCTTCCTCGTAGCTGTTGGGAAGCCTCTGGAAAGGTGATTTCCTGTGGTCTGTGCCCTTGCCCATGTCAGTCTTTGTATTCCATCACTTATTCCCTCTTCCCAGTCAGGTGAGGAATAAGTGAGCTGTTCCCATTTGCAGCACCGCTCATGGCTACTGCTCCCTCCTCATCTTCCCCATTATCCTTTTGATTACTCTTGATTTACCAGCTCTCACCTGGGCCCTGCTAAAACCCTTAAAAGTGCAGCTGCTAGATGCTGAGAGATGTACCTTGAAGGTTTTCCTGCACTCAGCAGGAGCTCTCTATAACTAAACTCTCCTCCCAGCCTCTTCTCCCCTTCATAAAAGTTTTCCTGTGGCATTTGGCAGTGGGTGGGCAGGCAGTGAGCTGAGGGTTCCCTGTCCCACGGACCTGCACAGGCAGCATCTCCTGTCTGCCTGGGTTATGGGCCCTGTCTGTTCCACAACAGGCTTTAGTTCTTGCCTCACTGGGCTATTTTTATGTTCTCTACTTATTTGTCACTTTGAAGAATGGAATTTGGGTTTGGATCTAAGGTTTTTGGATGCTGCAGCAATACAGATAATTAACTGCGGCTCTATATGTCTGACACTGTGTAAGTGACAGCTTCTATTTCACTGATATATCTCTTAACACTTTGCTGTGGCCAAAGCCTGCTCTTGGCTTTGTGTACATGACCTATCCACTTCAGTCATAGCAGGGATTGTTAGGAAGAACACTGCAGTCTTGTTGCTGTTATTTCACTATCAAAGCAATTTATGGTGCAGTGAGATAATAGGAGTAGATGGGTTTGAGCTCTGTTTACAATGACTGCGTTTAACAGTAACTCAAAAAAGTTGGCGCTGCTGACAAAAAGCATAAAAGAAAAAGAAATCATGTTTGATTGTTTGTGAAAGGGAATGTTATTTCGTCTCTTGCATTGACATTAAACTTGGGGGAAAAATAGTATGGGTTCTACTGACAGAAATTAAAACTACCATTTAATTTCTTTTTTGGCAGACTATTTTTTTTTAAAGTTGATATCCAGATCTTGGATTTGTATTTAAGAGGGAGACCAGAGAATTCTGAAAGCAGCACTAAAGGACCTAACAGGGAATATCACAATCTTTCACTCTGATAAACTGAAAGAGATCACAATCTCAGAAAAAAACTCAGTTGTGACTTTTTTTTCCTCTTCTTAAATGCTTACGGCTGCATTTGACTTTTTTACTACCAAAATAGGAAGAAGTTAAATCCTGACCCATGCTCATTGAAATCTGTGATTACTTCCAGTAACCATTAAGGGTCTTTGAAAGCCTCTTAGGTGAGATTTGTTCCATCGAGCTTCAGGCACTTCACTGAGGCACTGGAACTTGGAGCACACTTGGTCTCTGCTCCCCTACAGGTGACAGGGTGATTGGTTCTAGCTGGGCTGAATTGCCCTCCAGAGATGCCTGTCTCTGCTCATTGATTAACTCCCTTCACTGATTATGCTCTTTAGTTCCTTGAAGTTTCCTGGGATGGATGTGAGACTATGGTGTGAAATACCCAGACTGGTGGCACAAGACACCATCCTGCTTCCCCTTAGTTACCCACTGGACCCATCCAGTGAAGATTCTGCTGATGTGGCCACTGCAGAGTGGGTTTGGTGTGGGGATGGATGTTCCAGGCTCCCTCATGTCCTTTTGCCCACAGGTTTGATTCAACTTTTGGAAGGAAGTGGTTGGGAATTCTCTCATGCATTTGCATCTCTCAGTTCAGACCCTTTCTTTCAATAGCCCCATCCTCAACAATCAGCACAAGCCTTTGATTAGTTTGAGGGGAGAAAAAAGTCAGGTTGCTTTAATATGATAACTTCCCTTATAATTTTTTGGTGCCTGCACAGGCAGATTTGAGTTCCTGTTCTAACCCTGTGTAGGCTTTTTGACACTGTACCAATACTTTTCTCAGCCACCCAGCAAAGAGCAGTGTCTCACACCAGCCAGAGTGACAGGGCCTGGAACATCTCATGTTTGTGCTGCCTTTGGAGCCTGAAATACCTCCAGCCCTGGAGGAGGTAAGCAAAGGCTGCATTAGAGCTTCCCCATGGTTGTTTTGAAAAATCTTTTCAGTATTTTTTTTCCCCTGTGTTTCAAGGTCAGGAAAAAAAAAAAAGCTCTGAAATATAAATCACAGTCTTAAACTCCAGCCTTAGGAAAGAAAGATGCTATAATAAACAAAGCTGTATGGAATGAAGGATTGTGAGAGGCTCAGAGGTCTGTCTCTCCTGCTATAAAACCCCCTTTATTCCTGTGGCTCCTACATGGACTCTCTATTCCTCCAATTTTCCTCATTGCTTCAGTGCTTCATAGCTTTCCTTAAGTCTCTCCCCCTCAGGCTTGGGCTCAACTCGTCATTGTCCTTGCATCATCTTCACAGTAATGATTTCTCATTCTGATTTATTTAGTATTTTGCAAACCCCTGTGTTAGAAAAAAAGAGTGAAGTGACTGCAAGGTGATGATAAATTGGTTTTTTTTTTCCTTCAGGATCATGATTCTCATCTCGGTAAACTGACATTTCTTCATGGCAATGAATTCCTTCATTGCTGTCTTCCATGTTCTGAATCTGCCAGCAGCAGTGATGGAGGGATGCTGGATGAAGTGATTCCACTGGAGAAGGGTTCTGTGCTTTGCACAAGCTCAGGTGTGTTATAGCTCTGATTCCAGAGCACTGAGGAGTTCTTATCAAGCTGTTACGAAGAATCTGAATTTATTTCGTTCTTTTCCTGGAACATACACCTGGGGCATTGAGGTTCCTAAAACAAAGCAGCCAGTGCTGCTGGTAGCAAAATAATGTGATTTCACATCCTAGGTAAACCTTGTGGAAAATCCCTGTGATTTATGGAAATATTATTGGTATGTGTACCAAGGCCCCAAGACAGCATCCATGGGGCTGTCAGGTCTCCACACACACAGAGTTCTGCCTGTGATGGCTCTGCTGTGTGTTTGGTAGGAGAGATTTAATGGCTGAGTGTCTGTGGTGTTAATGACTGAATAATTCCTGCTCCAGAGCTTTATTTTATGTTGTTTTATGACTTTCCAGTTGAATAGCTCCAGTACCAGTGGGGTGCAATATATCAAGCACATCAGGAATCTCCTACATTACTGCTTCAGACCCACTGAAGCTGTAACTTCCCATGTTTATTGAACTTTCCAGTTGAGACCTTGCTGGCGAAAGGATTTGACTGTCAAGAAGCTGCTTGATGTAAGAGCTCTTGTAAAGAGCTCAATATGCTACAGAAGACACAAGCTTTAAATTGCTGATGGAAGAGCAATGTCCTCTTGCAGTACTGAAGGGGGGGTCACCTTTCAAGCCCACAATGTGGTGGCTGATCCCCAGAACAGTGTCATTAATAAAATGCACAGAGACACTGTCACTGTTTAAGGTTTCTGTACAGGGCATACAAGAAAATGGAGATTGCAATATTGTTCAGTCTGGTGCTGTTCACTGGTCCAAACTTTCACAGCCTCTGCATTTGCTACACAATTTTAAGATTTGTGTGCTGTGACACTCACAGAAGGAGGTATGATGGCTTATACATAACAGAATGGGACAAAAAGCAGAGAAATTATTCCAAAGTTCTGGTTTCTCAGAAGGGATAATTTCCTTGATCAAGTGACAATCTCAGTTGATAAAAATCAGAGAGTGAATTCTCAGGTAGTTCCTTTTACACCAGGGGAAGATCTGGTGGTGTAGTTGCATTTGAATTCCAAGAACCTATCTGAAACAGATACAGCTTTTTTAGAATAAAGTAGTTTTTAAAATCCCTATGCTAACAGTGAAGCTGCAGAGGTTGCACATATAGCTTAAACAGAAGAGAAAAAAGTAATCCTATCTGGCAGGAGGCTGAGCACATACTGTTCATCAGAACATTTTATCTACTCCGAGATTGGAGTTTCACTCAAGCGTCTCACATCTTAAGGTCAGGAGAAGACGAATGCAATTTTTATTTTTCAGGGAGTTCTGTTAGTTTATGATCTAACCTTTTTTGTTCCTTGACCTGCTTCAGTTACCAGCCAGCATTTCAGTGGATATTTTCTTGCTAACTTGTGGGGCTACAGCAGCAGCTGTAATTCCTGTACACATCACATATCTCAGTGTCTGTAGGTGTAGATATTCAGCTGGGTTTGTGCAAAGCACTACTGCAGCTGGTTCTCAAATCCAAAACAAACCTGCAAACAAACACTCAACAGTGAACCATACGGAATATGGCTGTTTTCTGTCTGGCATGGTAATGTAATAGAGTGTAGTAGCAAACTTCTTCACATAAATTTAATTTTTAGCAGAGCCTGGGAATGCTTCCCACCCACCCCGACCTTTTTTTTTGACCATCCTCTGCAAGTCCTTTCCAAAGGAAGGCTTGAGAAAGCAAGTTATAAATAAAAACATTCAATGAAATGCCCTTAATCCCATGAGAAATCAAATTTAGACTGAAAAAGAAAGACAAAGTTTGCAAGATATTAAGCAGAACTAGTTCAGATCTATCCATGCACTAATAATCAAGCACAGCAGAATTCTGTGCACTTTTTCACCCAAAAGCAGTTAAGAAAAAAACTGATGGGAGTAATCAGAGATTAAAAATGCTCAGTACTTTGGGATTTTTACCCACTGATATGTGAAGAGAGAATAGAAGCAGGGAAGTTTTGTAGAGCTGAGTCTCTTAGAAAACATATTACTGCTCTGTGGGGGTATTTTGCTCTTGGCCAGAGGATTGCACAAACTGTAGTTAAAGCAGCAGTAGAGAGGCTGTAATGTCAGGCAACAGCCAATGGTGCCACTGCTGAGAAATCCACTCATTGCAAGATTTATTGGTCTAAACAGTTTGATAGAAATTTGAGTTCATGAGCGACAGATACATGGAAATCAGAAGACAGGTTTTCTTCTTTGTTGTTTTTGCCACTTGTCTTCATATTAAGCCCAGGAGCTCCAAAACTCCAATTTGTGCAAGACCAAGAGGCAGCCTTGCATGACTGCATGTTGCAAAGGAGTTCAAAGGAACCTTCCTGTGCACTTCTCTTCACACAGATGAAGGCGTGGACGCTTTGTTTTCATCTGCCTTTTATGAGTGCCCTCCACTTTATCTGTGTCTTTCAGTGGTTTAAAATGCTGGGCTCCAAAAATGGATGAAAAGCAAGAGACTGCACACCCAGTCATGTGCTTTACCTCACTGCCAAAGAACACACAGGGCTTTGCTCTTATGTGAAACTTTCCTTTCAGTGCCTCTGGAGCTGCTGCTTTGGGAATGCTAATGATAAACCCCCCCTTTATCTGAACTGCTTGGTGCCTCCTGTGTAATATGGGGAATTCGCCTGTGTTAGTAGATAGTTTTATTGTAAGAATGGAGGGTGTCTGCAGTCCTGTGTGTTTGATTGGTTTGTTTATTTGGCTTTTAAAATGGGATTACCTCCTACTGTCCACTGTGCTATCACACTGCAACACTGGCAGCAGCAGGACATTCCTGGGCTCAAGGCACTGCAGCTCTCAGTGTTACAAAACTATAATCTTGTAGGACTAAATATCTTAAAATTTCCTTTACCTTAGTTTGTTATTGCCAGTTTGAGCATCCTGTATTCTTTGGGATGTAGACTTTGTCAGGGAGATACAATCCACAGAATATTTGTGCTCCTAATTCCCAGAGATACAAGTTATAACTGGAAAGCCATCATCTCATTGGATCAGCTCAGCTTATCAGGCAAGGTGAATAATGGGCATGTCTCAATAAATCCAGGCTGCTTTTATTTGTTTTATATCACAAATATGGGCAATGCCTTTTGAAAGGAAGGCTGGCTCCAGTTTGGTGAAGACAAGGCAATTTGAGTACAAAGAAATAAAAAGTGAACATGGGGCCATTCTGAAGGTAACCCAGTTATTTGGTGTTTCATACAAAATGAATAGATGCATTTTTTCAGCAGACAGAATTCAGTCTCTCCAGCAAGATGAAAAAATTATTCCCTTTAAAAAGGGGAGAGGAAAGGTTATTTGCACTGCTAGCTGTCCTAGCTAGCTTCTGACTGCCTAAATTTCAAATCAAATGAAACTGTACAGGAACATACAGATAGGTGACAATGTGGAAGATTGAATTTGTATCTGGTAGACTTATTATCTTTCCTTCTGCTGCTATTTCTTGTGAAAAAAAAAGTTGCCCAGCTCTCTGTACTAGCCAAGGTGTGAAGATTGGTCCTACTGCACTTTTGAGCAATCTTGGTTTTATACATAAATTAATATCTGCTTTGAACACAGCCCAGTCCACCATGTTTTGCTTCCTCAGAAAGGCTGCTGCATGTTTAATCTCCTTTACATTAAGGGACACAAGGGCAGTCACATGTCATTTATTGAAGTACGTGCTGCCTGTCTGCATGACGTGGCTGTGCTGACAATGCTTTGATCTTTCTGCAGAAGGAGGGGGTTATGAGAAGTCAGTGGCTCTTCAGAGTCATCTTTAGGTAATAAACCTGGATGTTTTCAGCAGAAGAACAAAACAAAATGAGACATCTGCCTTTTATTTCCTTGTTGGGACTGATTCTCAAGCGAGGGATTCATGCTGCACATGAGGCCCAGTTCACAGAGACCAGAGGGTTCAGCAGTGATAACACCAGGGCTGCTGTGCTGGGGACTGCAGTGGCCATCTCCTGTCGGTGCTGTGGCCAGGCTGGCAGCACACCAGCAGCCACAAGCTGGCTCTGCACATTTCCCCCTGATTTTTCCAGCATGGGTCTGAGTGTTACCATGTTAGTGCTTTATAAATGATCCTGCTTACACTGTGTTGGGCTCTGTAATGGTGATCTCGGTGCTCTTTACTAAATAGTTTTACCTCTTCTTAGAGATGATTAAATGCTGAGGGAAAGAATTTTTCCTCTTCAGAAAGTAAACATAAAACACTTCAACTTGTTTAATGCTTTCAAGAAAGACTTAAAGGTTGCCATGAACTTTTGTTGGCCCTAGATTTTCACCTTAAGGAAATAAAATTATTTAATCTTTTATATATCTGAGATATTTTTTCCCTGTAAACAATGAGTAATAGTAAATCTCAACTTATCCTTCTATCCTAAGATGAGGACAGCAGAAAAAACTTGCAAGTACATGGCTATGAAGAACTTTAGATACCTGAAGTTTGTTGGCTGAGAGCTCTGTCTGTTATGTGGTGAATAAGGAATGTCTCTCCCATGATTTGTTACTTTCCTTGGTGTTTACAGATGGTGCAGCTTCACCTCAGGAAGAGCTGGGGCTGTCAGAGTGGGGCAGGTGGGGACGTTCCCTTGGCCGTGGAGGCGCAGTGAGCTGGAAGTCAGGAGATGTGGAGGGTAAAGATGAGGCAATGAACAGCTGATTACATCAGTGGAGGGATGAAGGGAGGGTGTGGAAGAAATACTAAACATTGATATCAAGAATTTGGAATTCTGTTCCTGGATGAGTTCTTCCCCCTTTCTTGCATGTAGGATTTAACTAATTCTTAGAGATTAAAACTGATGGAAAGTGACTGTGGACAATTACTGAGGAAGGAGTAAAATTTACATTTTAGAATAACTGAGGTTTTCTTTTGCTTTTCTGTATAATCTGGAAAAAAAAAAAAAAATGAAAGTTCCTCTCCAGTTCCAAGGAAGAAAAGCACCTTGATCTTATTCTACAGAGTTTGTTATTCAGTATTGGGGCTGAGCTGGGCTGGCTGCACACAGATTTGCCAGGCCTTTTGCTCAAGCTCCTGGATTTATAAAACTCGGAGGCTTTCTAACACAAGTCAAATCATTCAATCTGAAGGGAACAGCTCTCTATTTTCTCAGAAACTAAAAAAATCCTGATTTTGACAGGATTGCCTATGGCAGTAGTTTTCAGAAGCAATGGAGAAAGTCATAAAGCTGACTGTATGATCCTTCTTTTCAGAAATTCTTACCATAAATAAAAAGAACATGCCATGTTATCAAGCCAGGACCTTCCAAATCCCACTGGTTACACAGTTACATAGAAAAAACTCCAACCAAGAAAACCCTACTATAAAAATTAATGCCATTTAGTCTGGACTTTTTAACTGTAACTTTTTTACATGTAGCATTTCTGGAATATTAATTTTTTGTCTCTCTGCAAGATGATCAGGCAGGAATATGGCATCCTCTTTTTAAACCTGAATGAAAAGGGTATATCTAGATACAAAAATCTAAATATATTATTTGTATTTCATATTTCATTTACTCTAAGCATTTACAAAATTAGGTTGTCAGTGTCATCTATTCATCTCTAAAAGCAGATGGGATTGCTATTAGGCATTTGGTGTGTCTATTAACACATTTAATTTGGTGGTATACCTCTGGGTGGAAAATCAAATTATAAAATCTTAAATTCAGATGATTATGCAATGTCATAATCCTCCTAGCCACCATCTGATGAGCAATAATTACAGATTTTTGAATTTTTCAAAGATGTCAAAAATTGTTGCTTTTGTCTGGAAGTCAGAAAAATAATGGCAACTCAGTTCTTAAAGGCCTGTAGACTTCTTTTTTAAGTACTAGCTCAAGCCTCTCAATTCTGGGCATAAGCACGTCAAATAAAGTCCGTGCTCAACAATTTGCTTCTAACTGGAAATTCAGAAACCCACAATGCAGTGAGGAAAAGCAGCAGCCCAGGTGTGCATGCTGCAGTGAGAACCTGGGTTTTGTCCTTGTGCCCTGTGCATGCAGAGTGGTGTGGATCAAAGGCAGCCCTGAGTTTCCCAGGGTGTGCCCTTGGGAGTGAGTGACCTCGCAGGCAGGGCTGTGGAGGTGCTGCTGCTGTGGAATCTGGCATAAAGACTCAGACTGCCAGAGTCTCTCAGCAAGGGCTCACACGAAATGGGGGAAGTGTTTTAAAGTAATCCTGCATCTGAGGGGAAGCACTGGTGGCTCCAGCTGGCAGGCTGCCCTCGGGTTGTGCTGAACGTTTGAGTTTCCTCGAGTTTCCCTGTTCCGCTTCTGCTGCTGTCGAGGACCCAAGGGCAGGGTTGGCAGCCTGGCACAGGACAACTGTATGAACATGAAGAATAGAAAATTTGTCCACAATTGGTGTCAGGGAGAGAGAAAAACCCATGGAGGTGGTGTTGCAGGGAAGGCCAGTGGCAGTAACACCTCCTGGTGTGCTGGTGGGTGCTGCAGGCTGGGACCCGCTGCTGTGGGCACAGCAATGCTGGAGCCACAAGAGCAGCCAGAGGAGCCAGCAGGGCAGCATGTAACATTTTCCTTCTGGTATTTGGAGGTATAGAAGGCTATAGAGAGCCCTTTATAAACCTGGTGGGTAAAACTGTTAAAACTGGAGAGTGGCTGTACATATTTGCTGTTTTTTGGCTTCCATCTCTGTCTGCTGCCAGTGTGTGAGCACAGCAGGTGAGGGGCTGCCTCTCCCCCCCCTTGCTCCTGACTGCAGGGCAGTCAGAGGCACTGGGACAGCCTCCAGGGAGGCTAAAGCAAGCTGCCTCTCTTCTACAGTTTCAGCTTTCAAAAAGTGCTTGTTCAGAAGCAGGACTATAGCTATTTGCCAAAAAAAGGAGTTAGTTTTTGGAAATCTTTCTGTCCTGTGGAAAGCAGAGCCAGGAAAGCTGGCTAAGTGTCAGAAAATCGTGCCCAGCAGTTGGTGGGATGCAGCACAGAGATGCTGAGGTGACGACTGCTCTGCAGGTTGAGTGCACTAATATGTTCTGGATGAGGTATGTGCAGTATAAAGGGATTTGAACCTCAAAGAAGGCAAAGTTTACAGAATTGTCTTCAAGTCTATACAGGAGCAGTGCTGAGACTTGAGAAGCAGGGAGCACATTTCATAGAAGTGCATAAACTGTGGAAAAACACAGCACAGCAATTTTTATTTACTTGCATGGTATAAAATTGACTTCTCTGTACATGGGTTTCCTGTTCTTTGAAAATGCTCTCCTTCCAGTTTAAACGCTGATATCCAGCTGAGCCAAAGGCTCAGATGGGGAGTGAATGTTGTGAGTACCATGGGACTTACACTGCTCCATATATTGTTGCTATAAAGCTTTAAATGGTAAATCACTGCAATGATAAAAACTGTAAAAAGCCATATAATAAACACAGCTTTCAATTATTTACCATACTACTAAAAAACATTTTAAAATGTCACTGGAACCAGCTATAAAACTTTGTGGTACTAATTTAATGGTGTGATAAAATCTATAATGTATATTTTGGGTGGTAGAGAGAGAAAACTGAAGAAGGACAGATTTTGTGCAGGATATTTTTTAATGGCTGCTGCTCTTGGACTTGTAAATCTTGTACTGAGTTTTGAAAATCAGGACTTCAGCAGAGGGTTAACACTTTTGTTATGTGACAAAGGCAGTTATAGCAGACACTGTGTGGCTGTGAATAAGGAGTCACACTCACTGCAAAATGAACTTTCTGTTGTAGCAACTAGAAAAATATAATCCTCAAAGTTAGAACTCATTCCTGGCCTTGATGATGTCTACTTACATGAGAGAGAGGTGGTTGCTGTGGGGTGAGGCAAAGCTTCTTTTGTCTAAAGCCTTGGCAATGACACTGACTTTCAGCCCATGACTCAGAACAGAGTAAACACATCTTACTGACTACAGACTGTCTGCTCCTGTTTTCCAGACCCCACAATGGCTTTCTGAAAGTCTGGCACTAGGTTGTATCTCCTGAAAAGACAGATGCTGGTTCCAGCATTTCTTTCTACCAGTGAGCCCTTCCCTAGAACCTGGGTCTCCTCGGAGGCCTGTGGGGTTGAGGGGGTGCAAGGAGAGCTCAGATCTCTTGTGGTGATGCTCCTGTGCTGTGCGAAGCAGGGAGAGGACTGAGAAGTTCCCACCTCAGCTCTGGCCACAGACCTGGTCTGGGGAGGCTTTCCCAGCAGCTGGAGTCTGTTAGAGCTGATTTGCAGTGTGACTGTAGTGCAAGAGAGTATGACTCCTCCCTGAGTGGAGAATTTCACATTTAGTTCATAATCACATGAAAATCTGTTCTGCAATGTGCTTAGTAGTGCCCAAGAATTTATGTCCTGTCCACTTCCCAGGACAATGGAGCACAGATCTACCTCTCAGGTAACAAATGAGTGTATGGCAAGATGATAGAGGATTTCTTCATTCTCATCCCATTGGTCTGCAGCTTGGGTGATGCCTTGTAATATATAGTCACAATCCAACTCTGCAAATAACTCATGCTAGCTGTGGTTGTGCCTCGAGACACTGTGTAATTTAAAGGATAATTAGGGCTCAAATTTCAGTGGAAGATAAATGTTGCAATAATGTCACCTTGTACCTGTAGAGCAGCTTTCATCTTGGAGGCATCCTGCTTGTTTAGAGAACAGTGCTCACAAACAAATGTGACTGTTGTGCTGCTGGGAACAGGCAGCCTGGCTCACAGGTGCAGAGCTATCTTTTCTTCCTGTAAATGGAAGATTTAGTAGTACTGCTGGGGACTAATCTCTACTTTCTCGTGTAAATATTTTGTTTAATTAATTTTGATAAATATTTAAAGCAGACATAATTATTAGCCTTCATAATAAAATATCTATATGTTTGCTTGTTGTCAAAATGATACTTTTTTCCTGCTACCTATTAAAAAAACTTAGTGAGTGAGAGCATAGTCCATTGACTTCTGCTGAATCTCGTGCTCTCAGTCAGCTGGAAAAGGATTTGCCTCAGCTAATTTTCTCTATGCAGGTTCTCCTTTGTAACTGAGGAAGAAGTAGGCAGTTTTAGGGTGCTTTCCATTTCCTTAGGTAGGCATTTGACACATCAGACAGGGTTGGAAACACAGCAGTTTCGCTCAATTGGACATAAAGATATATAGTAGAAAATCAGGTGAGAAACTCTGCAATGAATCCCATAGCACAATCCTACTTGATACTTCAAAGTTATCAATATACTTACATTTTGAAGATGAATGCACTACTACTGGGAGTACAAATGCTGCGAGCACTTTAAATACAGTGAGCTTTACTCCTGTGAGCAGTTCTGAAGCAGTGAAAATAATTTCATACACCCTCATTCATTTGTTTTTGTACACATGAGGTCTGGTTGGTTCCAAAGCCCTGTTTCATGTGGCTCAGGATAGAAGGATAGATATTTGGCTGTATTTCTTATACCACATTCATTCTTAGAGGTCAAGGTCAGCACTTCAGGACGCACAAAAATACTGGGGTTTTTTTCATTCAGTTACCATATAGGAAATGAGAGAACTCCTTAGTTGTACTTTGCTCCTGTGTCTCATGAATGGTAGAAAAGATAATGGCAAATCAGAGGGATGTGGAGTTTTAGGTAGGGTCTGGTGAGAGCTGCAGGCAGGATTTTATTCCTGTTCCTGGCCATGGAGTGTGCTGTCCTCCTCAGCCTCTGCCCTTCACATCCTGCCTGCTGCTTGGAAATGTCCCTGTCCAGACTCGCTCTGAGTGACTGAGGAGAGGGACTGCAAAGTGGATTTTTATTTCAAACATTTGAAGTGTTCATTCCTGGGCACATTTCAGAGCAGACAACAAGTGCAGTGGAATTTCAGAGCAGTGATGCCGATAAAATAGGCAGCAGGGCAGCAGATGAAAATGGGTCTTCAGGCTGTTGTTCCCTAACAAGGGAGCCCTCCCTGCCCCTTGGCAATCAGCCCTTTCATTAGTGCCATTTAAAGGTCTGCTGAACACCCTTATCTGTGCAAGATCCTGCTTTGAAGGCCTTGCTTCCTACATGATGAATTATACAATTAATTTCTAATGTATTTATCAGTGTGTTTGCTTGTCTGTCCTGAAAAGGGGAAAATGCTGCCGAGAGCTCTCCTCTGTATCACTGGTGCATGAACAGCTTCTTGCTAATTTCTTTGTGACACTTCAGCCTTTTAAGGTGGTGGAACATTTAATGAAAGAGATATTAATGAAAAAAATCCGCTTTTTTATTTATAGGTCTACAACTCAATAAAAGAATGGCTTTTCTAGGGCAGGCAAAAGATAGTAAAGGCTTCTGGAAGTGGAGGTTCCAGATACCATAAGTCATGGTTAGTACTTATTTTTATTGTTTCTGTGGCACTACTTGAGATGTGTTTGTCAGAATAGCTGCCCTGAATTCAGTGAGAGCCTGTTGATTTTGCATTAACAAGTCCCAGTCACTCCACCAAGCAAGTTATCCTGGTGCCAGTGTATCCAAAATGTGGAGTTTCACACCTGCAGTACCAGTATTGAGCACGGATATCAAAAGCATCCGGTTCTTGTTAGAAGAGTTATTGCAATATTGATAATGAGTCCTACTTCCCTCAAGGTAATTGCTTTTAGACAACCCTTTGTCCTGTCTAGAAGTAACCTTGATTTTGAAAGGGTTTTTTTTGCCAGTTTTTTTTCTCAGAAAAATCAGAACAAACCAATAAACAGCATCTACTCAAACACCTCTTGGATGAGCTAAGTACTGTGTGCAGGTTAGCCTGTTTCACCATCCTCTGTGCAAAGCATGTTCTTGCACAGGTTGCAGCTCACATCATCAGGAACCAGTGTGTCAGGCTTTATACACAGAAATAAATATCAGCTATAGCTTTCAGTTCTGTTTTCAGCTCTTTGACAATATTAAGAGTTAGGAAATCAGTTGTATTATTCAATAAACCCTAATTTAAATCAGGCTTTTACTCTACTATTGTGCGTTTCTGGAAGCTGGAGAAAATCTCCACCAGAGATGGAATAAGATTCTAGGAAAGGAACTGCCAAAGAGGAGAAAAAGGCTGCCCCTCTGTGGCATCATGAAAATTTGAAGAGATTTTTGTGTCAGAAACTCAGCATTTGTCACTTGCAGTAAATTATAACAAGCTCCTTCTTTGTCCATAACAAGCAAGAATGGATTTGCTCTTGGCCACAAGTCCTGGTTCAGGAAATGACCTTCTTAATTTATTCATCATGAAGTATGCAGAATACATACTGTATGAGCTGAAATGACCAGGATAAGTCCTTCCCACCCCAAGAGAAATGTGTGTGCTCCACACTGCCGAAGGAAAATGCAGGCACACTCCAGAACCAATGGACACACAGCCTTTGAGCCCAGGTGCCTTACTTAATATTAAAAAGTGCTCAATTAACTGTTTCCCATTTAAATAACTGCTAGAAAGGGCAACATTAATATTACAAGTACTTCTTCTCTCTTTTATTTCTCTATTACCTAAACAGTGGATTAAAAATATGGAATTACAGATAACAAAACTTGAGTTTTGTAATAAAAATGCAGCAAGTACCTTGTTATACAGCAGGGGACTGCAGCAGCTCAGGCAGGCAGGAAAGGGCTCTGAAGGTGAAAATACAATGGAGTTGTTTTCACTTTTCATCTTTAACCTTGGCAGGAGGTGTTGGCCTTGGAATCTTTTGAAGCACTGTGGGACAGGCCTCATTAATTCTAGCCCCTTAATTTTCAGAATACCAAGGAAGCAGAATGAAAAAGTAAAATGAGCACAAAAAAAACTTAAAAAGGATTATAAACAGATTACAGGCCAATTTGATCTTCAGAAGAGCACCTCTAATGTGTCTACACTGGAAGCTGAAGAGGTTGATTAATGAATGTAGAACCATTTCTTTTATTTATTTTAAACGTTTCAGGCTTAATTCTTATTTATATAAAGCAAATTTAGGACACTTTGGAGGTCATTTATGTCCAAGTCTTTACACCAGAGAAAGCCTAAGAAAAAAGTCTTTGAATGGGGAATAAAAAGAACTATATTTTAAATCATAAATGACTGTATTTCTGATGTGCACTCAGTGTCAAAATGGAATTGTGTGTGTGTGAAAACTGAGTTGTGATTTGAAGGATGATGGTAGAAAAAGCAAAGAGTTAAGAAAATTTTTCCTCCTTTCAGAAGTAAGTGGTTGAGAACAATATCAATAATAAAGGGAATAATAAAATACGAGAATAATAAAATGTGTTTTGCCTGTCTCTGTTCACACCCTAGTTTGAGGCCTATCTTGATGGTATTGTGGTTCAGAATTTAAGCTGGAATATGAGTGGAGCTGGCTTTGTACTGGATGGGCTGGCATACGTAGCATAGGGGAGCTCTTCCATCAGGAATTGTGTAAATCAGACAAGGACCATCCGAGAAAGGGCGGAATCCTCCTGCTCTCGTCTTCGGTGCTGGTTTGAGTGAAGACAGCAGGAGGAAACAAGTGAGGAGGAAGGCCAATACATGGCTAAATTTTAGTACTTGCAACACCACTGACTGTATCCAAGGGGAGAAAAAGGTTAATATTCCCTTAGTTCTTTCTGTGTACACTCCCAGTACCTGAAGTATGGCTTTTTCTGGCAGGTTAAGGGTGACGCTTGGATACAGCTCAAGTGCAATCTTTTACTGTGAATCTGTAAAAGTTTTGAATATACATATTCTAATTTTGACCCGGCTGCTTGTGGAGTATGATTACTCCTGCCTATGTGCTACATTATTCCTAAGAAGGCAAACAATCCAAACTAATATAACTAAATTCCTCCACTGCAGGAGTGCATGTTGTACCATGCAGAACTGCATGTGCCAGCTGGTACCATGTGGCCAGGGGCTACAGGCTTCCTTTTACTTTTAGGGCAATTACACACTGCTGACATTCACTCTTCAAATTCTCTTGAAGGTCAAAGCCGTGGAATGTGAGCACATGTGAAATCTGAGATGCTGGTGGTAGTAAGTTAAACATATTCTGAAGTAGGACATGTGCTCTCTATTTTTAGCCGTAATCTTGGCTGAGTGGCAGAGTTAATGTACTGGTTAGAATTTGAATAAAACATGAGCCTTGTACTATGAGAACAATAATTTAGCTATAATCTGATGCATGAAGTAATGAGTGGTAATTTTCTCTGGAGATGCAGTAAGTCACTGTGTACCTTAGTAAACAAGTGTGAATAGTTTGGCAAGCACATGGTGGTCATAATGGACTCATTTAGCCTCTTGTTGGAATCACAAAGAAGGATGGCAGGGCTACACTCTTGTTGCAGCGTCTTGCAGAAGATTTGCAGCTGGAAATGGATGTAAGGGGATGAAGCATCCATCAGTAAATAAAATGTGCTTATTTCACATGAGTAATTGAGAATATTTATTTGTATCTTCATGGAAGGATTGGTCTCAGGAGACAAAACTATTTTGTTTGTAACAGATTCAGGTTCTACCAAAAATTCCTTGATTGCAAAAATTTTGTTTTACCTCAGTAAAAGTAATGACTTGCCTGTATTCATTTCTCATGGGTTGTCCTGGCAAAAGAAAATGTAAAGCCAAACATAATTACACAGTGGCAAACCTGCAAAATAGGCATTGAGAGGAGAACAGTGATAAGCACCCTGCATTTAGCTGGCTAAACTCTAATCTTGGGGGAAAGGGGAAGGATCCCCCTACATCCACAAACTGCCTCACAATCTACCCTAACATTTCTTATTAACATTTTTTACAATTAATAAAGCAATTAGCGGTTAGAATTTTGGGGAGGTGTACAATATATCCATATAGAATCCTAAACACAAATCTTACAGGTGACAGTTGCTTTATATGCAAAATACTTGCATGAGCTTCTCTCTAAACCAGAACTTTGAATAAATTCAGTGTCTATGGTGGGTTTGCTCTAAAGTGAACTCTTTTGAAACTCTGGTCTCAAGTTCTTCATCGCTGCCAAATTCCCAGTACATTTGGAGATCTCACTTTGTTTGGAGGCATCAGTGTACAAGGCACTGGTGGAAATCTCTGCCAGCTCCAAATTGTCCCAAAGAGACACAGAAAGGAGAGCCTGAAGATCCAAAGAGAAATTAATCTGTGCAGTTAGGTCAATACCTGCAGTTGTTGCTAAGATCTGCCTGGGTGTAAGCACTGAGCTCAGCTTCTTTCATGGCTCATTTAAAGTGGCAATGATCAAGTAAAGGTGAGGTGAAAACATCCTCTGCTGGGAGTGCAGAAAACAAGATACCACTCCACTTGTCTTAACTTTTGGATAAGAGAGAAAAAGTCCAGATTTCTCCCCAGCTGAGGGGTTCAGTCAGGTCTAATGTTTCTGTCTTTACATTGCAAATTTTCAAATATTTTTATTTTATTATATGCACTTCATTGTTCTCAAACTTGTTATAGGATGATATAAACATGACAGGGTTTAAGCTGAGTTTGACTGAAATTTAGCTTCAAAATATTTTGATCAAATTAAATAAATAGAAATAACATGACATATTTATTGAGTTCCAGAAGAAAACCCTGTTTTGGTTTTGCTTTTTAATAGAACAGTATAAAAGAAGGACAATTCTAAATTTGTGGTAGAAGACAGTTGCAGCAGAAGTTAGAAGTTAAATTGTTTTCAACGTCCTTTCAGTGAACAGTCTTTTGTCAATGGCAAAGGGATAGTGTGCTGTGTAATAAAAATAGCACTGGATTTGATTATCTGGCCTGTGTAATGTGTCAGAACCTGTGGTCTGTAACGTACATGACGCTGTAATTGTGAATTTTGTTGCTCGTGTTACCCTATTTTCTTTATTGTTGGAATTTCTACAAGGGTTCTCTAAGGCAGTGCTGGGAGGAACTATGAATTTCAGATAACAGAAAGCAAGGACAAAATTTAAGCAACAAAGGAAGCACTGGTAACTTGGTCTTATCGATCATCTAAATAAACAGAGACTGAAGTGTGGTAGAAGGAGGTTTATTCAAAGATCTGGTTCTCTTCCTCTTTGTGGGAAAAGCACACACCAAAGTCTGAGCTGGTGCACAGCAAGATGGTCCCACTGCAGTGCCCAGAATGGTCCTGGCTGAGGAGTTCTGCTGCTGCTGTTTGTGCATCTCCCTGTCTGAGTGGTTTTAAAGAGAGCACTCAGGCTGGCTCCTCTGTCTCAGTCCTGAGGTTCTGTGCAGAGTCCAGCTCAGTGACCTTGGATTTTCAGCAGAGCCTGGTTTCATCTCATGAAGTCTGTGCCCATCTCCAAGGTGGTGATGGACTCTCCTGGTGCTCCCCAGGGCTTGAGGACCTCATGGGGCTGCCATGGGTTTGGTGTATCCTTCAGGCTGCTGTTGGATATTTCAGGTCACCCTGCTAGAGTTTTAGCCATTCCTCTTTCCACTTAAGTGGGGCCACAGGCTTGGGTCCATGCATCTGTCAGGACTGGAACCAAATTACTTCATTATGACTTAAGAGAAGTCAGAATCTCATTTGTTAATAGACTGGATGCAAATCTGATCTTAGGCTGGGGATGTCTTACTCTGTATTTATTTTAAGAGTAAGATTTGAGTTTTCTAATAGAATAGATTTCCACAGGAAAGGAAATTATTTTAGTCCTCTCTTTCTGAGCTATCCTATTCTCCTCAAAATGCATCTTCCTCTTTTTTTTTTTTTTTTTTTTTTTTTTTTTTTTTTTTTTTTTTTTGTTCTTCAGGAAGGAAGAAAAGAGGCATTTCAAAATGTATTGCCCTCATGTTTTTTATCAAAATTAAGGTGAAAAAATGTGAGTGAAACATTTTTGTTTGGTTCAAAGTGGGATAGGAAGGGCCAAGGGTCTGGAGCAGATGTAGAATAGATTTTATACAGGTGAAAAGGTGAAACCAAAGTTTGGTACTTTCTGCTCTCCACAGCTATGATGACAGAAAGTTCATTTTGAGAACTCATTTGAAGAGGCTGATTACTTCCAAAGCCTTGGCTCCTCTATGAATTCATTAAGTGATACTTTGGCAATTTGAAAAGTTCAGGAAAATGACTACTAATCAACAAAGTTGTTGAATTATTCAGTTAGCTCTAGTGATGAGGGTTGTGCTCCCCATGTGCTGGAAGAAGCCCCTTGGGAGTGGGGGAAAGCTCACAGAACCCAGGAAACAGGAAGGGCCATTTCCTTCGTGGTTTAAGCTCTGAAATGAGGTGTGACCTCAGAAAAGCAAGCATCTGTCCAAATCTCAAATTGGGAATGAGTCATGAAAAAATAAAGCTCACTGTTAATTTGGTCTACATCCAGTTGCAGCCCCCCAGTTTATTCCTTTGGAGTTGCCTTTGCCGTCTCTTTTATTTTTTATGTATTTTAAGTGTCAGAGCTCAATAACTCTTCCTCTGACCTTCCAGCATCCCATTTCCCACAACGTAGTTCCTTATCTTTGACAACTACAACAACAATTTCATCTCATAGAAATCGAGCAGAACAAAAGTCTATCAGCTTTAAAATATGTGTATGGAAAGTACAAAATCTTATGTATAAGACATCTTCAGTTTTCATTTGTAGTTTCAGCTCTTTATTAAAGAGTTTTCTTTCACATAGTGCCACAGCCAAACTGTAGTCAAGGAATTACAAGAGGAAAAATATTGTGGGTAAGGAAATATCAGAGCTGTGTCACAAGAGGAGCTGCTTTCACTGCAGTGTTGTGCTTCAGAATTCCAAGTTTGCTAAGTCAGAACACACATCTTGGCAAAGTTCAGCTGTTCTTGTCCCAGATCAGCTGGATGGATGTCCCTCTTTGTGAGATTCAGCAGTAGCTGCAAGAAAAAGCCTCCTGCCAAAACCCCTGGGAGATGAGAAGAGTAAAGCCCTGCTCCCATCTGAGAGGCAGATCCATCCAGGTGGTGCTGGAGGTCAGAGGGACAGGGCAAGCCCTGAACCTGCACAGGGTGAGGAGGGACTTGAGTGCAAGAATAAAAGATGTAAAGGAATAGACAGGCAAAAAATCTGGGAAGAAGGAGAGAAGTGTTTAGAAACCAAGAACATTGTGTCAAGTAATATGGAAATGCCAGAAACAGAGATCAGGGAAAGTGGAATCATGAAGCCAGAAGGTTTCAAGATCTGCTCAATTCACAGAGCAGCACAGATCTGAGGTGCAATGTGGAAGAGCAGAAAATAACCAAGGGAAACAGTTTATGGCCTAACTTTATGGTGAATTACATAGAGATCATCTGTAAGTAGAGCTCAGTGTGGGATAAGGCACAATGCTTCTTTATTACATCCCTATAACAAATTTTAAACAGCTCTATTAGGTGTCAGATAAACAGCTGTTAAAATAAGCTCTGCTCTGTGTCAGATTCCCACTCATGGACAGATTTGGTCCAGGAGGAGATGAGTGCTCTGAAGTCCACGCCTTGTATTACCAGGGTGGAATGATACCTGGACAAGGATTTTGCAGTGCTGATGTAACCTCATCTCACCTGTACCACATTCACTCTGTTCCTTTTTGCTGCAAGACAGCAATGATGCAGATTAGACCATTTCTACAGTGTTCTCAGTAATAAATGTGAGTTCTTTGACCATGCATAGGTAGTGAAATATAATTATCCCTAGGGCAACTCTATGTATTCCCTGGAGTTACACAGAGGAGAAGCCAGTGTGCACTATTTATAATGGAAGCAATTAGTACAGAAGCACAAGTGTTTGTAGCAAAATTCACAGCTGCTCATTTTAAACTGTTTTGCAACTTAAATTGTACCAATTTAATTACATAGCAGGAATTAAGTTATGATACTGTCACTTGAGATTCTGGCTTTTACAGTGTACAGGACCAAACACCATCTCCAGAGAACTCCATTAACATTAGAGCTGAGAACATTCAGCATCTTCTAGGAGCACCTCAGGTTCTTATAGGAGGTGCTTGCTGGAAGCAATATGATGATGGTGGAATGATAAAACCTGATGTAAAATGATTTTTGAATCTGTCTAGTTTTATGTAAGTCTCAAGCAAACAAGTTGGTGTGATTTCCTCCCCCAGTTGCACTATCTACACACTATGACCCAAACACAACCTTTTAGGATTCCCTATTAACCCTCTGTTATCTTCTGTATCCAGATGCTCTGTGTACCACTTAAGAACATGTAAATCTGAATGGAGGTCAAGAGTTGAGAGAGATTAAGGAATTAATCCATTAAACTAAGGAAAAAGCCCTTTTCCTAGTAGAACAGTTTCACTGGAAAAGATACCTTTGCTTTATAATATCTACATAATCCTAGAAAAAGGTAGGAAGAGCTGAAGAAACATCTCTGTCTCTTGCTGATGTCCAGATCACTGCAGGACCAGCTCAGTGGTCAGCATGGCTGTCCTGTGAGAGGGACTTTGAGTGTCCCTCCCAGTTACAGTTAATAGGTTGCATGCTAGATTTAATTAGTGTCCTGCTTAAGTGAGAAATGTTACTAAGCAGACTCAGAGAAATAGTTCAGTTTCCTAGAATTGTGTGGAGTGAGATTTCCTCTGGGACTGAGAAAATTAGCCATGTGCTATCAAAGTTTGTGGAGCTGAGCCAAACTACTGCAGCTGAGCTTTCTGTGGGCCATTCCCTCTGGGTTTCTGAGCTAAACAGTGATGTTATTTGCAATTCCTCCTTGTTCTACCCAAAGCAAGAGTATATCTCTTGGCTTGTGTTCTGAGACCTGTTTCTATCTGCCTTGGCACTGAGTCTCCAGCCCTGTTAGGATGCAAGTCAGCACAATGCTCTTGACCTCACTGCCAGTGAAGGGCCTGTTGGGACCTCTTGGAGCTGCTCCCCTGGGATGGGACCAGTGACCTGAGCTGAGCAGCTCAGCTCTTGCATGTCCACAGGAGAGCATCCAGAACAGCTGCCTCTGCATCCTGCTGCATGTTCTGGAGCATTTCCTGAGGCAGGAGATCCTCTTAGTGGGAGTTAGATGAAGCTGGCTGGGCAGTGTTTAATTCACAGTGAGTCCTTGCCAGGAGAAATTTCCCTCCTGAGAAGTACTTGCACACAGCTGATGGATTCGCTGGCGCAGCATGACAGGGATATGGGCTTCTGAGAGGTGAAGGCAATGAGACTCCAAAGCTCCACTTGCCTTTTTCTCTTCCATGGGAACAATGAATGAAAGTCTATAGAGTACAGTTAGGAAGAGCCTGTGCCCTGAATCCAAACAGCAGCACCTGCCTCCCTTTGGTATGAAAACATGGAGACTCAAGAGAGTTCCAACAACTTAAGTTCCTTATCCTGGTTCTCTTCACAGGAGAGAACTCTTATCTTTTTTTCCTTTGTCCTTTCCAGAGTCTATTGTCAGGGAGGTTTATTTAGCAAAACCATTGACAAATATGCATATCTATTAACTACCACATCATGTTAAGTCTCAGCTGGTCTGTTTTCCTCTGTCAAACTTAATTACAGTCCAGGAGACAATGTAACATGATACAAATGACAAAAAATGACAGAACATGTCAAAACAAAATGTGTCAGCCTGGAATATCCAGAAGGCAGTTCCCAAAGCAAAGTGATCCCACTCATCCCCCAGCTCCTCTCTCAGCTTCCTCTCCTACACAGATGAGTTCACAGTCCTCAGCTTGACTCACAACGTCTGAAAAGTGAAATTGTTTTGTTTCCTGATTGCCTGTGAAATAAGAAGTCACATCTTGTGTATCACTTACTAAATGCCCTTTTTTTGTATATTATTCTTCTATAGGGCAATTCCTGCAGCCTTGTTTACATCTGGCTTTGTTTCTGGCTCCTTGTTCTTGTCTCGCTCATGGCTCCCTCCATCAAACCATCTCCTTCCGTCAGACGTCGCATCTGCTCTCCTTGCTCTTCATCAGCATTAATGAAACGCCCACCACTACTCCATTCCTTTGGGCTTTATTCTTCTTGTCCATGTAGTAAATAATTTAGAATCTGAAAACAGAATCATTTGGATTGGTTTTGGTTGATACTCTGCTGAAGCTACAGTCATAAGCTGGAGGTAAGAGCCATGTCCTGACCAAGTAGTGCAGTCTGTGTAGGTGTTGGGACTAATATGAGAGCTTTTCTGCTAAATATATTGGAGAGAGGGAAAGATTTTCTTCAATCATATTAATGATGTCCTCATGATCAAGAAATATCTGAAACAGGCAGATTCTTCAATAATGAGTGTCTCCCTAAGTCACTTTTGGACTAATTTTGAAAATTCACATTGTTGAGTGAACAGCAATTCAATCTCTTGTATGGACCAGCCTCCACTGAAATTTTGATCATGAGATGCTATATTTCAGAATGACTGCAGGAATTTGCATTTGTTTGAGTAGGTGTCATGGATAGGTAAGAGCTGAGGAATTGTTATGTGGACGGGACACGACATTATGAGTGATCATACTTTATGAATTAACTCTTTTTCCCTCTTAATTCTTGAATCAAAATCAAAGGATTCCTCTCTCATGATTGAGGTTTTTTACACTTTATAGAAGAGAAGAGGTTGGCTTTGTGAACTGATTGCTTTATTGATTTAATACCAAAGCTGCTGAATCAGCTCACTGGTGGTGTTTTTTAGGCAGCAAAAATAAAGAGGTACAATTAAAAGCAGATAATGCACTTCTAGCCTCATGCAGCCTTTGAGCCTGCTGTACTTGTACACTGCCCCTTTGGATACACTCTTTTGGCTTCAGGGAGACAGAAGGCTGGGTTGTTGCATTACTCTGCTCTTCTGAATAACTGATTTGAGTGAGTGGGAGAGTGAAAAGCCCAGCTAATGTGTTTGCTTTAGACTTATTGATCTGAACTAGCCAATCTCTATTTCCTTCAATTGAAAACTGAACTTCAGAAATCCTCAGTGGAGGGTCACCTGGAGCAGGTGACACAGGAACACATCCAGGTGAGTTTGGAATATGTCCAGAGAGGGACACTCCATCACCTCCCTGGGCAGCTCTTCCAGTGCTCTGACACCTTCAACATAAAGAATTTCTTTTTCATGTTGAGGTGGAACTTCTTGTGTTTTATTTTATGGCCATTGCTCCTCATCCTGTTGCTGGGCACCACTGAAAAGTGTCCAGCACCACTTGGCACCCGCCCTGGAGATATTTATATGCATTGATGAGATCCCCTCTCAGTCTTCTCTTCTCTAGACTAAACAGGCCCAGCTCTTGCAGTTTCTCCTCATAAGAAATGCTCCAGACCCCTCATCGCCTTTGTGCCCTCCCCTGGACCCTCTCCAGCAGCTCCTTGTCTTTTCCCGTACTGTGGAGACCAGAACTTGCCGAAGAGTTTCCAACTGCCCTGCTGTCTTCATCCCCAAATTGGCCAGTGGTTACTGGGCCTTAATTTGACAGGAAATTGTATTGGACACAAGGACTCGTCCCCTACACCTGTGCTTTTTGTTTAGTGTTACCATGAGTGTAATCCAAGAGCAAGTACAATCTTTGTCCTATGAAATAGGCCCTGTGAGAAGAGAGGAACTCTCTGGACAGGTGCTTAAATGTGCTTTGTCATTTTTGATAATGGTTTTTTTCAGGAACAATTTTTTACTTTTTCCTGCTTTAAACTTTTTTTTTGTCAGGTTTATGGATCCATGAATCCATGAAATACACTGAGCTCCAGCAGGTAATGCCCTTTTTCACTCCACAGAGCACTTCCTTTGGCATACGTGAGGGCTTGTGCTTGTGGGTGTGCAAGGGGAGTTTTCTTGCTCTAGTCACAGAATATTCACAGGATATCCCAAGCTGGAAGGGACCCACAAGGATCATTGAGTCCAAACCTTGAATGAAGGGCCCACACAGGCATCAAACTTGCCATAAGTTTGGTGTAATTAGCACCATGTTCCAACCAACTGAGCTGTAATGGAAATCTAGAGGTGCAATCCCACAGAATTTATATGTTGGCTACTGATTTTTGTACTCTGTTGTCGTGAAAGTAGAAGTTAACAGATCCAGTAATATTCTATTATTTGCTAGATATAAAAGAAAACAACTCCTTTAGGTGTAAGGAATACCTGATGGCTGTGAGCAAAATCTGCCCTTGCCAATGAACAGTGACCATCTGGGGTACATCTGTGAGCTCTGCTTTTGGGAAGAGAGAGGGAACCCCAAAACAGGAGTATTCAACTCTAAAGACACAGAATTTGGGAGTTTTGGTCCTTATTTATCAGGATTTCCCCTTCAGAAAACCAGAGGTGTACTCTCAAACTAGTTCAGTGCTAGCCAAAATGTGTGGTTTTTCATGACTGGAAAAAGTTCAAGGCTGAATTATTTTCTTCAGGGAGACTTTGTTTCAACATCAGTTACTGATTTGCTGAAGAAGTTTTCCAAATGATATTACTTCAGCTGAGTTGTGCAGGAGTAAAAGCCCTTACTATATGATTATGTCATGTCCCTTTATAAAATTTCTCATCTTGGTTGTTCTCAGCTGTTTTGGTGGTTGTCTTTCTGTTTTCCTTTGATGTTTGATTTTTCCACAGTGCTAAATGAGGATATTTTTTTTTAATGCTTTTTCTTTTTGGCTTCGAAGTGAACCAGACTGACTTTTCTTTTCACTGCAATCCATGAATTCCCTGTATTTTATGTTCTCACTGTCTTAAAAACTGCTTAAGTCTTAACATTTTCTATGGTTATGCACTATTGACCCATTCTGGGTATATAATTTTTATATCTTTTTCTTTGTATCTTTTATATCTTAATCTCACTCCCACAGAACATAAGACTTCACAGCATTGTCCATGGTCTCCTCTGTATCTGGGGGCAATCCTTTCCAGTGTAAAAGAAAACAGACTAAGTATATTCACCTTTTTCACTGATTTTGAATGAAACAGCATTACTGACACTAACAAAATTTTGGTGTCATTTCGTTAAGAGAAGTAGAAATTCAATATTTAGTACTTTTGATGGAGACAAAAATTCAGCAACATTATCCATCTGTAGGTGAGTTAGGACCAGGCAGTCAGGTGGTGCAGTCACATCAGAGGAAACAGAGACTGTAAACAAAAAAGGACTGAGGATTTCAAAGACAGTCAAAGCTTTACAAGCTTAACAAGGTGCAATTCACTGGAAGCATGTGAGTGCCTCATCTTTGGTATCAGTTGTTTTCTTTTGTGAATAATTTTGCTGTCCAGGGAATTCCTGTTCTTCTTTCTAAAGGTCCAGGCCAATTTTCCACTGAAATTATCTCCCAGACCTCCACTTCATCCATTTGTAGGGTCTTGACATTTCTTCAAGGGGAATTGTTTGAGGTTTTTTTCCCCATAGAGTGATATTCTTTTCCCAGGCAACCTTGTTCTTGTCTTGACACACAAAGACTGTGATCATGTCCCTGTTTTTTTCCCATAATGACTTGATATTTTCTCTCCTGATCGCTTTCTGTTTCCTAAGGCTCTGTTTTTCTTCCAAAAATGTTCTTGTCTTCTTTTTTAAATCTGTGATTATCTGGCTTGTCATATTCCTGAAATAAACCATTAGCTTGTAGCTGAAGAAGAGAGATGATCTAAGAAATTGGGAAATCCTGAAGTATCACCTTGAAAGTGCCGTTATCACAGGCCAGTTTGTGATGTGAAGAAAGAGCCTAAAATGACAGTTATGAAACTGCCTTAAAAGACTGAGCCATAATCCCATCAATGACATTGCAGCATGGAAAAGAATTAAATAAGTCTATTATCACATTTATTTTTATTGCAACCCCTATATGAATCCATGAGAAATATAGTGCTAGTTTTTAAATGATGAAATCTAATAAGGACTGCAAAAATATGAAGTAGGCAAAGTAATCATTGGAATTGTGTATTCATTTTATGTCCTTTGAAAAGGCACCTAGTGTGAATTTAAAGCTTAATTTTTCTCAGGGTAGGAAAAAAGAGAACTTTGAAGGACAGCTTTGGTGTAAGTTTTCCACAGTGCCTTGCTACTAGTCCTACATCAAGTCTTAGAGTGAGATGTAATGATAGTTCCTTTAGTGACAGAAAATAGTTTGCTTTTTCAGTGGGTTTGTTGTCATGGTTGCCTCCATGATGTGAAATGTAGAACTTATAAAGGGAATCAGAAGTACTTCAGGCAGAGTTCCATGGTGTCAGTATTGATGCATCAACCTCTATGCAAAGAATAGACTTCTGCTTAAATAGGATTTAGGGCTTGATGTAAGAATTGCCAGATGAAATGTTTATAGCTTATCATAAATGGGCCTGATTAGAGAATGATGGTGTTTGTACCCTTCAAATGCGTGGGTATCCACAGCTGGGATGGCGTCTGATGAAACTGAAACCCACTTGCAACAAACAAACAAACCTGCCAGGATCCCCCAGACATTTCTGTTCCACAAGCTGTCAGTAACAAGGCTGAGAAAGTGTTCTTTGATTTGCATTCACTTTCTATGCACTGTGAGCTGGAGTGGAGCTTATAAACAATTTTGGAAGTGGTGGTGGAAAGGGAAAAGAAAGCAAAGGAAACCAAGCCAGGCCTTTGAGAGGTGCAGGCTGCAAGAATTAGAAGGTAGATATTGTCCTTCAGAAGTACACTTTGTCTTGGCTCTGTGTTTTCAGGTTTTGCTCTCCTGATTTAGATGCCCTTTTTCTGTGAGTCATACCAATAGATTCTTTCCTGAGAATAACTGGAATCCCTGTGACTAAGAGGTCAATAACAGAGAAAATCACTCCTGTTTGTTTTGCTTTCAATGTGCCGTGGAACCCCTAAAAGTCAGAGGAGCACATCAGTACCTCTCTTCCAGTCCCCTTCTCCTTTTTTACCTTCATGTACATCTCAGTTTCATTCTCATCTTAGCACCTCTGTATCTGTTGCATGAAGTCTTGTTAGTTTTTTTCTCTTTTTAATACGAAGAAAGTTCTCCAGACTCTTAATCCAAACTCATTCTTGTGCTCCTTCACAGCCTGCTCTGTGCATCCTGTAGTGTGCTGACAGTACTAATGAACTTCTGGGTCATCACCTGCAGTGATGCCACATCTCAGGCTGGTGATGGTAGTGTGAGATCACTGACTGTGCCTGTGGTGACCTTTAGTGCAGGTGTAGGAAAGGAGCTGGGAAAAGTCAATGGTTCCTTCTTGCAACTATTTCTGTTGGTGTAGGCAGTGCTAGAGGACAGCCAGTGTGCCCTGACTCTTTTAGGCTGGTTACATGGGCACTTTTCATCCTCACTGATATGGGCCTCGAAGTCCAGATGCAAGTTTTCCAGGGAGTTGGAGCTGGAATGTTGAAAGAGAGGATTTCCCTGTACAATGCAGCAATACTAAAGAAGAGACACACAACCCACAAACTGAAATGATTGTACTGCCTTTAGGACCTGCAGGCAGCTGCACAGCATGTCAAGGGCACACTCAGAGCAAGAAAAATAAGAAGATTATATAATAATAAAATTATGTAGGTAATGTTAGTACAATCTGTTTAATTTCAAGTGTCCAGAAGAAACATAGCTTTGGGACCCACGTGGGATATAGCAAAACTGTCAAAGTTTTCTTTGCACAGAAACAGCCTGAGAGGCAGAGAGAACTGAGGAACTGGAAGCAGTGAAGCTATTGCTGTCCTCCATGTGACAATGTCCCCTCCTTCTCTAACAGTGTCAGCTAGGCACTGTCTCTCAGCACTGCCTTTCAAGAGGAGCACAGGCTCCGGTCTGTGCTCTGAATGACTCTGCTTCTGATCTTGGGGCACACGGAGATCTATTCATTCAACTCAGCTCCTGACTGCAGCTTCAGTAGCGACACAGACATTTCCTGGTGCTTTCTGAGTGCTCTGGAGGTGGGGTAGCTTGCTCTGTTCCTCACCTTTGTGCTGCAGAAATGAGCAGCAGCACCAGCCCCTAAATACAGATACTTTGCTTAGGAATTTTTACTCTTTCATTGTGACAGGGAGATGGGGGTAATTGCAGGTTTGTATTTTTGTTTTTATGGATAAGAAATCAGTCTGGGATGTCTTTGGTATATGAACTCATTTTGGCCACTGGGATACAGATTTTCCTCAGCCTGTTAATGTAGAGTTATGCCATTCTGAGGGACAGCAGCCTGAAACACTGAACGAACCAAATTGCTCTCTGTAGACATCTCAAATTTCACTATAAAAGTGGCAGTACTTGCTCTCCAGGTATCTCTCTAAGACACCATCTCTGAGATTCTTCCCCACAGGGTCATTATCAGTTTTCTTACAGTACATAAAAGCCATCAAGAAAACACAATGTTTGTAGGATTACATTAGGGTCTTTACAGTTCTATTGAATATACTTCAGAAAAGAAGGAATTAAAATGCCTCCTTGTATCAGATCATCTTCTGCCCCTCTTTCAGTGCTGCTGGGTGGCTCCCCAGCAGGTTCTCCCTGCTCACATTGCAGCACATTTCTCCCATTGCCCTGTGTAGTTACTCAAGGATGTGCAAATGAGTACATAACGAAGGTTCAAAAGCTTTGTATGAGGAATTAAGGTCAGTTATCAGGGTAGGCATCCTGTCATGTAAGTATTGGAGGAATTTATGGTCACTGACTAAATGTATTTCAGATTTGACAACACACAGCTATTGGCAGGGGTTTTTCCTTCCCTCCACATTTTCTTTCATGGTGCAAGAATGTGCAGAATGGGCTTTTCATTGCTGGTCAGCTAAGCTTTTGGTGGTCAGAGGCTATTCCAGTCCTTTGAAATACACTGTTAATGGATTGAAGCAGGGACTGATTTCTCAGGCAGTGTTTAAACCTTGAGGCTACACAGCAGTCTTCCTTTCTCTGCTGTTAAAGATTTTATGCATTTCTCTTTTCCTACCCTTTTGTCTTGTCTGTTCAGAACTTGTCTGTTCTTTGCTGTCAAAGCCTTCCTTTATCAATTCCCATCCCTGTACCAGCTTTCAGGCCAGGCCTCAAAGTACCTCAGTCGTAGTGGTCTGTGCTTGGTCCCCTGTTACCTGTACAAAGGGTCTCCACCAAAAGAGATGGGAGAGTCTCACCTGGGAAAAGGAAATGCTATTCTGGAATGAGTGTGGGGGACTGCACCTCTGTGGGTGTGCTCCATGTACTGTTTTTGCAGTCTCTGTCCCAAGTATCTACCTGTAACACAGTACTTCAGCAGTTGGTGAAACATCTGATGTGAAATCTATGAAAAGTTTTCAAAATTCTTATCATGAGATTGACAATCAAATTAAGATATGTGGGCTGACATGTACCCCCAAACTAATCCTTAAACTCTGTCAAACCTGAAGAGTTCACACACTCTGCTATTGCTTCTTGGCACTTTTCCTCAGTGAGAATGCAATTAAGATACAAAAGGTGAACATGTTAAGGTCTCATCAATTCAACAATATTTCAAGTTATTGAAAACAAAAGTAAACAGCATAGAGATTATACAAAACCTTACAACTCAATTCCGTGCACCTCCTACATGACATAATGTTGTTACTTCCCTCTTCCAGCAAGATCCCTGATAATAAAGTGCTGTGGGTCAGCCAGAGGATCACTGAGCCCTAATAATACCTGTGCTGCCACCATGATCAGGCAAGCCAAGCCTTCCCTCACACGGGTGGGCTCCTCAGGCAGAGAGACCCTGTCATGTATTGATTCCTACACAGACAAATTTATGGCATCGTTCAGAATTTCTAAGCTTTATGCATTTAACTAAGATGCTGCTGTGCTCGTTTCTGTCCTGTGTGTTTTCTATCTCAGAGCAGCAATATCGCTGCCTCACAGCCCTGCAGTACACCACAAATATTTCATGGCAAAACACTTTGTCTAGGGCTTCTTGACGTAGAAACACAGTGTTCCAAAAGGCTTGGTCATAGTCATATTTTATCAGCTAGAATTATACAATGCTACGTTAAATATTTCAGAAAAAAATTAGAAGTTAATTCAGTGGCACTGATCATCTCCTTGTTCTGTGTGTGATTAAGGAGATGCTGTCAAAGTAGGTAGGTTAGAAATTAACTTAGTTTGACAAGTGTCTCATTTAGTAGCTCTGTCTTGAATATCCTGCTCCTACTTCCTTGACTTCTAATTCAAAGCTAAGCCAAAACACCAAAGCTAGTGACAACAGCTTTCTTCTTGGTTGGGTTTCAAGCAGCCCTTCCCAGAAATGCAAGCTGCCTGACGGTGACACATGAGGAAACGAGGTTTGCAGGCAGTTGTTTGCCTCTTAATTTTCCTTGACTGTTATATAGACTGCTGCCACTTGTCCTCAGATGGAGGCTGATGCAGCAGGGCCAGCCTGGCAGGCTGTTTCCACACTCAGCTCACAGCCAGGCCCTTTGCAGTGACATCCTCTCGGGCCCTGGCTCCCCTCTTGGCTGGCAGCAGTGGCTTGTGTTGCAGAGGCTGGCTCAGCACGCGGGGCAGAGGGGGTGAAAATCCAGGGAGTGGCACTTGCTGTAGATATTACTTCTGTTTCTTTTAATTCCTCAGTGTCCCCTCTTCTGGAAGAAAGTGAACAAGTGCATCACTGCTGGAAACAGTGTGACTCAGCCAGGTTCACAGGAGGAACCACACTGCCAAGGAGAAGAAATTGCTCTGCTTATAATCAAAGCCACTAAAACTAGCTGGCCTTTTCATAGTTCTCCTAAAATATAGCCATCACAGTCTGCAGCGGGAGGGGGAAAGAAAGGAAAGGTGCCTGATATAGAAAGTGCTGAGAGGTCAGATTAAGGTGTTCACATGGAGGGTACATAACACATTTAGACCCCTAAAGCTCACAGTCATTGGAGGCAGGACATAAAAGCTGAGTGGTTTGTTATTCTCTCTCATGCTGGCAGTAATTGTGATGGGAATTATCAGTGACACTGAGCTAAACCTCTCTTCCTGCACTCTTGTAGGCTGTAATCTTGCTCTCTGCTTGAAATGCTGCAAGGAGCAGAGGGACACATGGGAGGAGGGCAAGAAGGAAATCCTTACTCTGAGAGGGAAACTTGGAGCCCCAAAGCCAGCACCACCAGTGCAGACTTCATTTTCTTGTTTGCAAATACAGCAAAGCTTGGTTTGAGGCTCTCATGATAATCTGTCCAAATTGCATTGTGTTATAAAAGCAAATAAAAGCTGAGGTAATCCTAGAGAGTCATAGCTAAATCTCAGGCTCCATCTTCTCCCAGAAGCAGATACTAACAGCAGTCCAAGCATTGCTGTGGCTGTACTTTCCTCCCCTCTCTACACTGTTGATAATATAGCCTTTGGCTTCCTTCTATTTTTCCCACTGGCAGTGATTGCTACGTAGCCAGCCAGCACCATTTCCCCCATGAGTATAAAAGCTCTTTTCTCCCCCCAAGATGATAAGCTCAAGAGGTGTCCTTTAAAGCAAACTAACACTTACTTAACTGTGCAATTGCTGAGAGCACCTCAGTTGGCATTTTCAGTGTCAAGCTGACACTGAATGTTACTAAATGGAGGTGGAGAGGGCAAGAACTTCTCTGGGCTCCCGAAGAATGTTCTGCCTCTGTTGTACTGTGAGTACAATAAAAACCATGAAATCCAGTGAGTGTAAAGACAACGATTTTTAGAGATTTGTGCCATGGCTTATTTGCCTAGAAAAATGATTTTGGTTTTTTTGTCCTATCCCTGGAAATAGGCCATAGCAGAGCTCTGGGGTAGTGGTGGGCCAGGGGCTGGGAGCTCTGCCTTTGTACTGGGAATGAAGAATAATTTTTCCCAAGCAGAGCTTGTTTCACCTATGACAGTAGTTGGTGAGTGATCTTCCTGTCTTTATCTCCAACCATGAACTTTCTGATTCCTCCTGTTGTCCCCCTGGCTGTGGGAATCAGGCTGAGCTGATTGCCTCTCATCCCTGTCCCATTGCTGTTTCAAAGCCATGCCAAATATTCAGACAAAGTAGCCTGAAAATGCCACGAGCTACAGATCGACCAGAGCAAGAAGTTTCAAATAATTGCACCCTAGACAGGAAGGCAATATTTGTGTGGGCTGTGTGGAGAGGGGAATGTGTGTACAGGGAAAAGAATGAACCCAAGAGGAAATGGTTGGGGTTTTGTTGTGCCTTCTACTTGTCACGTGTATTGCTGTGAAGAAATGGGAACAAGCTGAAGCTAAAATGTGAGATGCATTCAGCTGTTTTCAAAACCAGAAACACTTTTTGCCCACGTTTTTTGCAAAATTGTGTACAGCATCTTGAGGTAGATAAGATTAGAGCAATATGACATTGCTAATGTCAAGATTAATGGTGACTGAAGTACCTTTGGTGGAGAGTCATTTTCTAGACTGGACATTACGGTTGTGCTTACATCAGTGAGCTCCCCCAGAAGCTGCTGTAAGGAGAACAGAGGGCTGTGCACTTGTCCTGCTTGTGTCCTCCAGCCCTCTGATGACAGCAGAATTACTGTACTTTATGGGAAAACTTTGAAGTGAAAAACTTCAGTTTTCTATTTTTCACTTCTTTGTTGCTACCACTGCAGTTTCACCTGTCTTATAAATTATGCACTGTTCGCCCTCTTGAAATTGTCTGGTTTCTGAGTTTTATGCTTTCCAAAGGTTTTTTCTTTCTGCACTGCTTTAGGTGACTTTGTATGGTACGTGACTCTGAGTGCTATTTATGGGGGTTTGATTTATTGCCTTATTCTCTCAAATCTAGCCAATCTATTTATGTATTTTGTTTTGCTCAGAACCACATTTCCCCCATAAGCTAGTCTGACTCGGTTTTGAAAGTCCTTTCTGAAAAAGACCTACCTCATGTATAGACGCCAGTACTTTTTCAAAAGAGAAAAACCAACTCATCCAAACTGATCTTTTTAACATAATTTTTCTCCTCTCATTGTTTCAAATAGCATTAGAACACTGCTCCATTCTGCTGTCAAGATTTATTTCCCTGAGTTCTAAGATGAAAGTGCCATAGCAATAGATCTGCTCAAATGTTGTACAACAGATGGCCAACTGCTTGGACGGGAAAGATGCCTCAACTGGTCAAGAAACGTGGGCTTCAGCTGCCTACATGGAGCTAATGAGACTGGCTGAATGTAGGACTTGTTAGAAAGCAGACCCTGAGTTACTCCAGGTTTTCTGAAATGGTATTGGGCTCTTACCACTTTTCTTGCTCTCCTCTTTTCCTGCTGCAATTGCACTTCAAAGCTGAGGTTTGAGGACAACATCACCCATGTCTCAAGAGGATACAATTCCACTGATTTCCACAGAGATGTTTTCATGCAAAAAGGCTTCAATTTATTCCAAAGATAACACAGCCCTTTGAGAGTCAAGCTAGTGACTTTTTAAAGCTAGTGACACTTTAAAAATACCCACTACACTCTTTTATGTCTGCATTAGAATCAATGCTGAGGAGCTGCTTTTAGAGACCAAGATTAAAGTGGAAGGAGTTATGAGCACTGTGTAAGATAATGAACCTCTGTATAAACTACCTGCCTGAGACAATATGTGCCTTCACGTTAATAAGGCCAATATGCAGGAACGAGCCATCTTGAGTACATTGTTTCATTTTTTTCTACGCTTTTTTTTGGGCTCTGTGGATGCTCTGATGAGATCTTACCTACATCCTAGCTGTGTGGGAGTCAATTCTTCCTCCAAATTGTCTGTTGTTATCCTACTAGGAGGTTTGACCAGAAGGCTGGAGTAAATTAATGATCAGACAAAGTTGCATATAATTTCTGCTTCAGATAGTAGCTATGTGGTTTCATAGTTGTTTGAGATTAGCTTTGTAACACTAACAACTCTGACCTTAGAGAAGTTCTTGATTTATGGAGGAAAGAATATAAGAAAGAGGATATTTGTAAGTCCTTTGTTATTCAAACGAGCTGGAGAAACATGGCATCTCCATTCTAATGTGACCTCCTGCAGACACACAGCAGGCATCATGCCTGCCCTGCCTGCCCGGGTGTTAATGGCAGTGAGCAGCAGGATGCTGCAGAAAGGCCAGGGAACAAGGCACAGGTGGTCTGAACTCAGACTGCTGCTCCTGAGAGCAACTTACTTCATCTCTCTGCCTCTGTCTCTCCTCTCATCCTGTGTTCAGGCGACGAACTTTGAGACAGAATTGCCTCTTGCTCTGCAAAAGACAAAGTGTGTAGCTTGGAGGGAGCCCTGCCTAAGCCTGGTTGTGCTGTACTAAAAAACAGAGTCATGGCACAAACCCTGCTGGTCTGAGTGTGCTGGCACAGTTCAGTTTGAGGGCTGCCACCTCCCAAGAGGACAGAGGCATGGGTATGAACAGAGTGCAGGTTATGCTGGGTATCACTGACTTTTATGTACCTGGCAAAAATATATAAATCTTAGTGCCATGTTGTTGTTCTGTGGGCAGTTGTTCATGCAGCAGTTTCATTAACCAGCAGCAGAAGCAGCCTCTAGAGCACAGAATTTGTTTCCAAGGAAATTGAAAACCTGGCCTCTAATCAAGTGGATGTTTTTTAATGCTATAATATGAGATTATTCAGTGTTGTCATATGGGTACTCTGCAGTGTTTTTCTGTAGTTATAACATCAACATTTCATTAAGCTGAATGTTATTATGCAGTTTCAATTATCTGAATCTTGCTTATGCAGATATTTCTAACAACTTCATGTTAAAGCTAAATGTTTAATTTATATATTTATCTGCTTTATGTAAAAGAGAGGAAAGCTGCTAGTTCTAGCCCAGTAGTGGAGAGCTACCCCCAAAATATGCTAGGGAGGTTACCCTAGATATTGCATGGAAAAATAAATAGAAAAAATTAGGAAAACCAGAAAAACTTATTAGAAAATTTTTAAAAAATTACTCTTGGCTGAACTGCTGATTTACAATGCTTTTGTATTTTTGGATGTGTTTGGAAATGTAGGTAGAGTTGTATAGCCTCATGACTCACAGAACACCTCTGGGCAAAACAACCTGCCTAAGACGCAGATAAAAGATTGAATAGGTTTTTTAATGATCCAAAAATTACTGGCTGGGATTTAAATCAGGTGAATTCTTATTGGTATTCGGCACAACTAGCATGCTCAGACACTGCAGCAATTAGGAGGAGGAAGCAGGCAGCACGGGCAATCCACTTTTGAGTAGTTCTTAGCATATACACATCAGTCTTTTTCCATTGAGTCGGTGCCCGTGTTTTAAGGTATAGGGTACATAAATGCTGGATCAGGACAGGAACATAGAAGAGAGGAACATAGGGACTTGTTAGGTAATTTATCACCC
This sequence comes from Coloeus monedula, assembly GCF_965178545.1. NCBI lineage: Eukaryota > Metazoa > Chordata > Aves > Passeriformes > Corvidae > Coloeus > Coloeus monedula. The sequence continues at coordinate 11,406,015 of NC_138796.1, read as the reverse complement.
TCTGCTAGTGGGAAAGCAGGTGCACACAAGTGGGGAGAGCAGGTAAGGCTGGTGATGGTACTGGTAGCGACCACCTGCAGGAAGAGGGCTTGGGAAGCACTTTGTGCACACTTCCATGCAGCTCTCCTCGGTGGAGAGCCTGCAGGAGACCTGGCTGTGAGGGCTGAGCACCAGGCAGCTCATTAGCTCAGCTCACCCTGCCTTTCATGGCAGAATTGGAGCCATCCAGATGGGGAGCTTTGTCTTACTTATCTCAAGATAAAATCAAAGAACGGGGCCTTGAGGAGGAGGGAGAAGCAGTCTGAGAGCTCTGGCAAGTCAGAGAGGGGCTTTATTCCTGTCCTACTACCACCACAGGTGTTTCCAACACCTAGAAGAGCATTCACAGGAAAAAATTAAACTGATCTTATAACTGAAAGCAAGCATAAGAAGTAGGTTAACTCTGAGCTTCCCTTCATCAGTTAATAACCAATCCAGTCTTTCTCCTCTTTCTTCTTGCTCAGGTACACATTTGTAGGTACACTGTGAATTCCTTTCCAAATCTCACTCAGGCATTGTCTTTGCCTCCTGTCCAGTGATGTCTCTGTAAATCTGGCTTGAACTGTCTGTACTGAGTGAGGGTTTCTGGGAGATGGCCTTGATTTTCATTGTCATTTTTAATTGGATGATGTGGGACATTGTGCTTGGTACAATGAAGATGAACCTCTTTAGATGTTTAGAATATTTTGCAAGCTATCTCATCAATTTATACTGCTTTGAAATGCTTGTAGCTTAAACAGTCATTGTGAACTCTGATAAAATTCCAGATTATTTGCTTAATTTACAAGCAGATCCATGTACATGAAGGCAGAGACTTCAGTGGTGCTCAGAGAATTTAGGTACATTAGTTCCACATTTTTTTTAACTGGATTAATTATTCAAATTGTTTAGCCAGCATTAAAAAATTCAAACACTGGTTATATATATTATATCAAATACTGTGATTTTCATGGTCCTTCAGTATAATAAACACTCTTTGTGGCTATACTTTGCCTCAGCTCCTATGAATCCACGACTACAACCCTGCTTTTAACTGCCATAACATTGTGATTTATGTAAGTTTTTATTCTGAAACTAGTAAGTTAAACTTTCACAATAAGGAAGTTAAATCTCAAACAGGTCCTGACAGCTCTATTAATCATATAAAAGCCATGATTTTTGTTATGCATCCTCACAGAGAATTTTATGCGTAAAGAATTGCCTGTTTTAATCTGAATAGTCTGCACAGAAGAAAAATAGCTCTGAGAATAACAGCCTTGAGAGTGCAGTGGAGCTGTGCTGATGGACTAGAGCAGCAGGCTACTGGCAATCAAGGAAAGCAGCAACAGGTGATCAGAGTATTCCCAGGTAATTTACCACAGATCAGGCATTGTAATGGGTTCTTCAGCAGAAATGGGATGAGCTGCTTAACAGGCACACCACTAAAAATTCAAAACTGGTTCTGAAGTCAAACACACATTGTCATGTAAGTAGAAATCTGCTTCTTATCCTTATACAGATCTCAAAAGACAAAAGAAAAAAAGGGAAAGTAATGAATGGGGGGCAATGTTTCTTTGATCTTTGATCTTAAAGGGGGAACCAATTGACACGAGGCCTGCACCGTGTTCCCAGGTTGCTGAAAAGATGTTTGCACAAGTGAAGAGCAGCTGTCATGTTACCTACTGTCTCCTCATGGTCCTCCTTCATTTCTCAATGACAAATATATCTTGTACAACAGAAGTGCACCTGCCCAGAGGTGCTTGCTCAACTTAGTGCTGTGGGCAGAGCAGGGAGCTTGGCTCAAGCTATGTTAGAATTGTTAATGTTGTCCAGAACATGTGTGTGTTGAAAAGCCTCTCTTTTTCCAAGTTTAACCACTGCAAGGTTAGGAGCACAGCCAAGAACAGGTAGTGCTATGACCAGATTTCAGGTTTTTCCTGACTGTTCTATAAATACAAGAGCTTTCTTCAGTTTTTGTGACTATTTCATCCAATCCTGGAACTTATCCTATTGTAGTCTCTGGAAGCTTAGAATGGCTTCTGCAGAAATGGCTCTAGAAAAAGACTGTGCGTGTAATCCTCTGATTTATGCAGCAGCGCAGGACTTCAGTGAACTCAGTATCTGAGGACTTTTCCTTTCCGTAAAAAAATTCATAGAATATGCTGAGTTGGAAGGGATCCATCAGGATCATTGATCCTACTCCTGGTCCTGCACAGACACCCCAACAATCCCACCCTGTGCCTAAGAGTGTTGTCTAAACGCTCCTGGAGCTCTGACAGCCTCGGGGCTGTGCCCGTTCCCTGGGGAGCCTGGGCAGTGCCCAGCACCCTCTGGGGGAAGAACCTTTCCCCGATAGCCAACCTAAACCCCCTTGACACAACTTCAGGCCAACCTCAGGACTTCTCTCAAGTCCTGTCACTGGTCACCAGAGTGAAGAGATTGGTACCTGCCCTCTGCTCCTCAGTATCTTCCCCAGAAGAACCCTCCAGCATCCTCTTTGTCGAATGCTCATGTACTAAATACATGTAACTATGGCAAGGTTTATCTTATGTTACCGAAAAATCCTGTCAGAGAAAGTCTTCCAGGCATGTTCTGGCAGCACTGCAGGAATGTTTTCTTAGGCAGAGTGTAACACAAAGCAGAAGCAGCCCTGGAGCTGGGCTGGGGTGTTACTGTGAGCAAAGCAAGGCGAGAGAGGATACAGAGGTGAGACGAGTTGGGGGTTTGCTCACACTGCATCCTGGGGTCAGAGTCAAGGAGACAATTCAGAGATTTTGTTTTCCAGAGTTGTCTTTGGTCTAGGCTGTGTTATCTCCCTAATCAATCCCTTCCCCTGAACTCTGTTTATTGCTCTTATCTTTTGTTCTTGGGTTTTCCTCTGTACACGTATATCACAAAAATACTCTTCTGTGGTTGTGTTGGATTTTGGGTGACTTTTCTCCCAGGATATGCTACAGATACTGGATTCAAGAGAAAAAGAAACACTTGGGAGCTTTCTGACATCAACCTAAAAGGGTTTAAAAGAAACTTTGACATTCCTGTTTGCCACCTTTTGTAGGTAAACCATTTTGTTCGGTTCATTGATTGGGAAGTATCTCCATTCTTGGTTACTCAGCTGCTTTCATTGTTTAAGTATAAATCACAATCTGGTGGGAAATGAAACTCTGTTTGTATGTTATAGTTCCTTGTCTTTGAATATAATTGCAATTATGTTCTGTAGTAATAGCAAATACTCTGAATGTATTACAAGAAGGCAGGAGGGAAGGAAAAACCTGCTGCATTGCAGTTCAGAGCCTGTTCCCAGTTCCTAATATAATTTACTGACAATGAATTTTGCGAATTATTCATAAAACAGCAGTGGGGCTCATTTAGCAACATGACAGGGCTGCATGTAATTAGAACTCTTTTAAAGTGGTTTTTTTTTTCCCCCTATAGATCAATTGTCCCTGCTATAAATGTTGCTAAAATAAAACATAAGGTTTTTCACTGCAAAATGCAGTGCAGCCATCTGGCTGTTAGTCTGGGAGTACCTGGTGGATGCTCCAGGTGATTCAATCTCCAGGGGCCTGCTCTGAATATTCACTATTTCTTCTCAAGACTTAGAAAATGCACACAGCCTTGCAGAGCCACACCTGGAGCTGTGCTCTACCACGTTTAATCTACAGACTGGGCAGAACACTTGTAGGTCACCCATTTCATCCAGAGGAGAGTCAATGATTACAAACTTTTATTTACTCATCCCAGAATGAAAGGAAATGTAATTTCAGCAAATCAGCCCATTCCTCCACATTCCAAAGTAGAAAGAATATCCTTCTGGTATGTGTCTAGAAAAGCTTCTCAACTATCGCTTAAATTACCAGACTTTGGGTTTTACGTGAAATCTTAGTTCTGTGACAGTTTTCCAAGGACTTGGAACCCAGTGCCACTGAGATGGAACTCATGTACAGCCAGATACACCTGAAATAACTGCTAAATATCAGTTGCCTTTCTGAAGCCAGCTACTTTATTGTCTGCTTAATGAAGAGCAGCTGCTACTTCGTGGCCTTTCTATTGCAGAGTCTGACTGTGAAATGCTAAAAAAAAAAAAAGCAAATCCACATAAATCTCATCAAATACTCTTCTCCCTAATGTTTAAAATCTTAATTCAAAACTCACTGAAGTCAAGGGGGACCTGTCTGTTAACTTCAGTGGGGCTTAGATCAAGCTGTGAATGTTTGACTAATGGCTGCTATGTTCCATTTAGATAATTACCACTTTCTTTATCCCTTTTCAATTGCTCAAGTTTGCTTTGCCCACAGCATTATTTTTCATGTCATTTGCTTCTCTCTACTGCTTCTATGCCAGTGGCCTAACCATAAATGGGACTTACATTAGCTATATAATTATGTTTTCTGAGTATATGTTGAATATTTATTCATGTTTGAAGATTACAAAACAAGCAAATGTGTATTTGAGTCAGATAATACTCTACAGACTTGGGAGGTCAGTCCTGTTTAAGGGAAACTATAGGTTAAAAGGGTTTGATATTGATGATCTTTTATGCCAAGCTCAGCATTTCCTTTCTCAATCCCCACCTTGTCAAACCTTTGTAAAACTACTCAATCCCATTATTTTCCAAGATAGGGGAAGTAGGTCTGTGTATCTTTCCAACTGAAAGAGAGGAGGTTTAGATTAGATATTAAGAAAACATCCTTTTAATGAGAGGGTGGTGAGGTTCTGGCCCAGGCTGCCCAGAGAAGCTGTGGCTGCCCCATCCCTGGAAGTGTCCAAGGCCAGGCTGGATGGGTCTTGGAGCAACATGGGATAGTGGAAGGGGTCCCTGCCCATGGCAGAGGGTGGGAGCAGATGGGCTTTAAAGTCCTTCCTAAGCGAAACTACTCCGTGAGTCTGGTTCTGTCATCTAATTGTGAGCACAGTAGATGCTGAAAGCCAAATTATCAGGAAAGTCTAAACCAAGAGTGTGGCATTAACTTCTGTAGGCTGTGGAGATTTATCTCCTCTGGTGACCAGATCCAGGCAGTCTCCAAAGTAGAAAACACAGTTTAAAAAAGGGATGAGACTGACAAAGGACAGGTCCCTCATGGCTTTTGTTTCATAATTTGTACATAAAAATGTCATTCCATTGTACATTTAAAATAATGCCTGGACCATACAAGGCTCAATTTCCATATTTAATATAGTGGAAAGAGTAAACCACATGGTTAAAAATTTAAAAGTTTGGTTTCTCCCACAGTTTTCTCAGAAACGAATCATATTTGGTGAAAGTGGAATTGAAAGCAGCAACTCTGATTAGCAATGCAAGTTTTCAGTTCATTAAGTCCTTAGAGAAATGCCTGGATGTTGAAGAACAATCCTTACTGTTTCTTTGGGATCTCAGCATGTGCTTCCAAAACCCATTTGGAACACTATGATGGTCCTGGGGACTAAGAAATGAGTAAAAAGAGACATTTATGGGGGTTGGGTTCTTTCCTGCCCCTCAGCTGGGTACTACATCCTCCAGGTTGTGGCACATGCTTTAATGGGCCACTGCTTATGCAGAAATTTAAGTGCTTCCATGAAACGGTGCAGGTGGGAGGAGAGTGGAAGGGAGGAAACCAGAGCACAGGTAGAAAGAGGGAAGCAGATGAACAGAAACATGGTTGTGTAGAAAGAGGCAGTGAGAGAGAAGCAGTGCTGTGTAAGGGACATTGGTTAAATGGAAAATATCTTGCAGAAATCCCAAGGAAGAAGGGGTTTTAACCAGAGAGTTCTTCAGAATGGTGGAATCCTTGAGTGCAGCAGGGAGCACGGTGACGTTTTTTATCTGAAATGCTGATGTCCTCTGGTATAGGAAAGTCTTACTTTCGAGCTGAAATGTCTGATTTTGGGACTGACAAAAATTTTATGAGAATTTTTCATGAAGATAGAGTATGTTCTGGAAAAAAAAAAAGGGGTTGGAAGTAAGTTTTCAATCTATGAAAATAGAATTTGTCCAAAATTTCCAAAACTGTTAATAGAGAGTACAAGCAAACTGTCACAAAGCAGCCACCATTGGCAGCTCTTACTGGCCTGGTGAGCCCTTGGCTCCCACAAAGATCCTGCTATATATATATATATAAATATAAAGGGTTTTAAAGCACTCCTGACAGCTGGGTACCCTGAATACCAGGCATAGACACACCACTGTTTCTGGCCTAAGGAACATTTCAAACAGGACACCTTAACAAGGGAAACTGAAGCTGTAGGTCAGGCAATGGCATTTGCATGAGATTCCTGCTTATTTTTGAGTAGGTATGTCTTGCCTCTTTTCCCCTTATTGTGGTAAAAAAAGCTACTCTGAACCATAAGAGATGCTTGCACAAATATAAAATAGAGTGCAACAAAACAGTGTTTCTGGGGACCCAGGGCAGGTTTCCTTCCCTTAATTCCTGCTGTGCCTGCTCTGTTCTGCACTCACAGGTAACAAATCACTCAGAGTAAGGAAAAGCCAGAGTTGTGGCTGCTTTTCTTCTGTGCATTCACCTGGGGAATTTATTGGGCAATGAAAGGCATTTTGGCTCTGGTGCTGAAAAGGTGACATCAGAAATAACATTTCCCTGTGCATGGCCAGGGATTATACCTCTCCTCAGGCTCTGGCTAAGCATTAACCAGGAGGTAAATCAGCCAGTAATTGTGCCAAAGCTGCTGCATTGGGATGTTCACAGCAGCTCTTTCCTCAGCTGTGCCTGACTGCAGTGCAGACTGTGAGCTGTAGGATGGGGAAACCTGCCCGGGGCTGGTGGCTGCAGTGCACACAGACACACAGCACAGTGCAGGCAACCTTTTAAAGCTGCTGTTCCTCCTCTGAGTTCTGGGAGTTTCCTACATTAATTTCTCCTGCTAATTTTTTAGGGATTTCTGTTTATTTTGCATTAGTTTCTCAAAAGAACTGTGTAAGTGCTGTAGAATTCCATGCTGCCAATGCATTCCTGCACTAAAAATAAACAAAGTAAAACATTCCAGGTTTTATTTTAAAGCTTTGATTTTCAATTCCAAGTCAACCTATGGCATAAGGATTCATGACCAATGTACTCTTGTATATGGCCTCAGTCCAGAAAAGCACTTAAGCACATGCTTAATTTTAATTTTGAATTAAATGGGGCAGTGAATCACACGTTCTAAATGAGGTTAAAATTAAAATGAACTGTGTGTGTCTTCTGGATGGGGACTCTGTACACTCTTTCCACTTCTTGCCAGCATTTCCATTACTGAGAAATACTCATTCTTCTCGCTTTTCACCTTCTATTTCTTCACTGTTCTTGTATATTTTCTTTGCCTCTTTATCAAATGGATCTAATTTCTGTGAAAACCTATGATATCAATACAGCACACATAAACTGATAGCAAGATAGAATCCCAAGGCAAGTGCCCAGTGGAATTTTTTCTCTTTTGTATTTTTGAGGTTCCTGCAGCTAATTCCCCATTCATAGATATATATAAGAATGAAAAGGCAATTTGAAACAGCTATTGCTTCCTCTTCTCATCAAAGAATTTTAAAATCCTATTTGCCATATCAAAAATACCCTAGAGACTGGAAGGATTTGTGAAGATTTGCAGTCATCTGATTAGAAGGAAAAAATCAGAAATTAATTTCAGTCACTTCTACACTCGGCATCTTTTGAAAGATGGAGATAAGGCAATATCTTTCTTCTATATTATGTAGTAAATCATTCAGCTGGAGTGCGTCAAAATGATCTCTCATCCCTTTTACTAGTAGGACACTAACTCTGGGATAGCTATTAGAATAATAGGGTGATGTGCAGGAAGATGTGGAGGGAACAAGAATCTTGTTGCTGGGGTTTGTTTTGTTTTAAAATATTATCCTCTGCAGGAAGGGCCACTTTCAGCTTCTGTAATTAGCCTGAAACTTTGAGCTCATTGACCTCTGAGAGAGTGAATGCACATGATTGTGGCAGTAGTTAGAACAGAGCAAGGCAAAACAAGGCATAAGAAAAAAATTGGCACCTTTCTGGTAGATGTTCTTGAGCTGCTGGTTTCCCTTTCTGCCTCCCTTTGACTGCGTGATGTGAACTCAATGAAGAGCTTTTTCTTCTCTTCCTCTGCATTTCCTTACATGACTGGATCCTCATTATTGGTTTCTTTTCCACACAAAAGGGGAAAAAAAAAATCTCCTGTTTATATCAGGATTGTGTTTTGTAGTACAGTTATTGGGAAATCTGTTTTCCATTTGAATTTTCTGTGCCTCATTCTTACTTGCTAATGCTCCAAAAAGGGGCCAGTCCTCACCTTTTTGCATAAAGAGGAAATTTTTGTATTCCAGGAGATAATTCAGAGCTTGCTCCAGCCGTTGTATGTGTTGCTAAAAAATGTTTTTTGAGCTTTTCATATTCCCTTTTTATCTCTTTCATGGAGGACTTTTTCTTTAAATTTGGGAAATACATATTTATTCCTTGGATCAATTAACAGAAAAATGACTTTTTGTTTTTTGTTGGCTTGAGCAATTTCTTATGTCTACTTAGTGGTAATATTTTAAAAACATTTAAATTATGAATATACTCTAATAGTCCTGACTAATGATTCATTTTGTATCCATTCATTTGCTGTATATTTCCCTTGGTGTTTCAATCTTCCACTTCAGCTAAATTGACATTACTCAAACATTAGGTAAGGGCTGCTTATGAGAAAGGTTAATTTATGGAGAATTCTGAAAGAGCCACCAGCAGTACTTGAACTCAATGTGGGAGGTCACCTCTCTTTAAGTCATTGAGTGTATGGCTTTTTGTGTGTCTCCCTTACATGAACAATATTTTGGACAAAGAATCATTGCCTTGATGAAGTTTAAGCACAGCAACCATGCAAAGATGGGGGAGATATCGCCATGCTCACAATGGATTTGCAAACACTCATAAAAGCTTGTGGAAATTCTGTGAATTTAGAACTCCGAGGGAACTGAGGACTCTGAGCAAGAGCACCCAATTCCAAGTGAACCACCCCTGGTCACTTTTTTAATGCAGAGAAGTGACTTTGACAATGGTTTGGTCAAACAGAAAACCTACCTCAGTTTAGAATAAGGGATAATTTCTCTGCTGCTCTGGCCAACATGAACAGAAAGAGGAGGGGGATTGATTTCAACTTGCTCTTATCTGTAGTGTTGCAGGATTGCACATAGGGAGGCCCTTTCCCCATTACGCTCTTCCACTCTTTATTTTGTCTTCCTCAGGTTTTCCTCTTATTTAAACACAGAGATAAAAGCTTGTGTGGCCAAATTCATCCCTCCTAACTCTACCTGGTACCTACTGGAGGCTATTTCTACTTACAAATTCAAATTCTTGGTGGTTGCACACTATGCGCTTCTTTAATTTTACTACCAAAATAAACCAAAGGAAGCTCATAAATGCATATCAGAAACACCACAGCATACATTAAACTGTTGGCCCCATCTGATCAGTCCCACATCCAGGAGCTTAAGTTTGTAAGTCCAGTATGTTCCAGAGCTTTGCCTCAGAGTGGAGACCTCACAAATAATATTCAGTATCCAAACACTTCTGGTTTGTTGGTTTCAATCTACTTCTCTTTGTTCTAATTATGTATGAAGAGCATAAGGAGATGTTTTTTCTTACCTATTTCTCCTCTTTGTAGTGCACTGATTGCTTTGCACTTCCTTAGAAAGATCAATATTCCATTAGGAGCAGAGGAATAGCACTACAGGAGAAACAAGCCTGGCTGTTGCCAAAATTGAAAGCTCAGTGTTGGAAGACAAAAGGTTTTTTTCCAGAAGTGGAACGAAAATCTTTTGGATAACTGAGCAAATGATGGTGTATTTCTACAGACCTGCTGGCAGAGTGTAGCTGTTACTGTCAAGAGAAATTGGTTTGCCCATCTCCACCAAATATTCATTAATCCAGGAAAGTACCTGATAAATGTGCTAAAGGAAATAGTTTAGCAGGATGGTACCAAGCAGGAGTGCAAGAAAAGGTTGGAAGGATGTTCAGTTTAATTTCCCTGGTACATGGTGCACAGAGAGTCACAGAGATGCTGTCACACCTAATGCCTGTTTTTCCTAAACCTTATGTTTCTGTGCTGTGGGGCTGCTCACACAAGGGAAACCAGCACAGTTAGGCCTTCTCAGAAGTTATTTTCCAGAGTTTTGGAAGGTGCGTGTGATGTTTTTCTTCTTTGGTTCTCATAATTGCATTTTTATAATGAATACAAACCTCTATAATCATATAATGAGGCTTTGTAATTATGATAGGTACAGGTATAATTAAAAATCTTTACAATAGAACATGAATAAAAGGTTTTCTTTTATGAAGATATTTTAAAAGATTAGCAGGGCTGTTATTTGTGTTTGCAGGTTTGGAGTCAAATGGGAGGTACCTATTGATTTCCAGCACCCCACATATTTAGCAAAAAAAAATTAGCTTGGCATTCCTGGAAATTTTCATTTGTATTTCCAAGCCTCAATAGAGCCCAGATTCCTCCCTGTACAGAAGCTGTACAACAGATGCAGGGAGTCCTTAAGAAATTTCATTGTTGAGACAGTTTCCCTGATGATCAAAAAAGGGGGCAGTTAAAAATTTCAGGACTGGCCCCACTGAGTTCTCTGAGGAGTAACACTGGTGGCAAGCTTGACCCTTGATGCACAAAAGGTTTCTACACTTGCTTAAATGCCTGAATGGACCCTGGAAGGACTGAATTCCTGTATGTCCCATGTATCACGTGCAGCTTTTAACCTTAGGGCACAGTAGCATCTTTGGTATAACCTCAGAATTCTTACAGATCATTATATGAGAGGTTTTTGTAAATAAATAAATAAATAAATATAAAATTTAGTAATGAGCTCATTTTAGAATTAATTTTTTCCTAAATGAGAATAAATTTCCTTAGAAATAATACTGAAGTCTGACAATGTAATTTTTTTAAAAAAAACCAAACATTTGTATTAGAAATGAAGTACATTATGTACACATGAAGGTTATCTTTATCATATGTGGGGAAGGTTCTGGATAAAAACTCCCCTTTCTCCCTGAACAGTGCTTTTAATTATAAATGTCAGAAAAATATGTGGGTTGGGTTTTCTACCTTTGACTTTTCTCCTCAAATAGTATCAATAGGGATTGTACAGCTAAATTTCTGTGCACTTAATTCCATGGAACTCTTTATTGTGCTTGAGGGGGAAAAATGGGAAGGCAGAAAGCTGTTACCCGAGGACATCACATTTGAGATGGCCACAAGCCAACATAGTAGAGGATGTAGTAAAGCCTAGGGAGTGGCAACTAACAGCGAGTGAAGTGATGCTGAGCAGAGTTGTCACTTCCAGTGACACCAAACAATTTCAACTGAAGGTGAATGGAGGTTTTTTGTCAAAATAACTTTTTTCCTAGTATTTCTAGAAAAAGACACTGGTGTGGATTGGTTAGTTCTCTGATTATTTCCAGGTTTGGTTTTGATTTTTTCCTTAATGGGAGAAAGGTATTATGATCTGCCTTTCTAATATACTACATCGAGTTTTAAGATTAAGAGAATAGGAATTACAAATTTAGAGGAGGAATTTATTGCACTGTCAGGATTTCTCCTCCTACACAATTTCATCATGGTCACAACTTTACCCTTCTCTGGCACAAGGAGATTTTGAGCACTTTTTAGTCACCATTGGGAGGATTTGGGTCACCCCAAGTGGTGATGAGACAACACTGAGGACACAGGATGATGGGATTAGTGTTTAATGCAGGATTCATGGAAGGGGTGCACTCACTGGCTGGTGTTCTTTGGGAAGGGAGCAGGCCCAGCCCTGGCTGGTTTTGGTAATTAAATAATGGAAATGGCTGGTGCGATGATAGAGCCCAGATAAGGAACTGGACTTGATTTGGGGGGATGGAAGAAGGGAGGAATAGCATTTCAGCAGTTTGTTGAAGGAAATACAGACACCTCACCAGCTGCTGTCCCTTTTCCACAGGACAGGCAGTAGCAGGGAGGCAGAGGCAACGTTTAAATCAGCCCTGGCTCATTGAAGCTGTGTCAATGTGAAGGCAGGGTTTTACAAAGCCACGAGGTGGGATTTACTCCAGCAGAAAGCTTTTCTTGACAAATTGTTAGTGACAGAGTTTCCTCTCTGCTCTGTGGTCCTTTGGCACAAAGGGCCAAACTTTTGCCAAGCTCATCACTGAACCCTCCAACCTTATTTCCCACAGCAACTGAGCTCCAACTTCAAAGCTAGGGTTTTTTCCTCTTGCTTTGTGATAAAGAGGAGAAGGAAATACGTTCAATAAGCTAAAAACAGGTGGCATATATGACGATTTAAAAGAGGAGTAGTTTAAGAATCTCACTCGTTTTTAAGTCAAAACACAAAGTATGCATCTTTCTCTTGCACCTCTTATCAACTGATTTCATTAAAGGTGAACCAGAAGCGTCGTGTCCACTCATTCAAGCACCAGCTGCTAGTTTACAAATCCTCCTCTTTTTTTACCTGTTTCTTTTCTTTTCCCCTCAGAATGGAGAATTACTGCCCTGATGTGAAATGTAGGATTATCCTTATTGCTCTGTTCAGTGGCTCCAGGCTCATGCTTGCACCATGGGGAGCACGCCTTGGCCTCTGCATTCATCCAGTTTCTCTCCTGATCTCTTTGTGTGGGGATGAAAAACCTCAGCCCTTTGGCCTGGGGGCTCAGCTCATCTTCCCAGTACAGCAAGTCTTGGTTTGTGGGCAAAATTTTCCCAGTCATGAGAGCAAAGAGCAGTCTGAGTTTTCAGTAGCATTGAAGCCAGTAGTGCCTTCTGACATTATCTGCATTTACATTGTCAATAAATGTGTTTGTTTGAAGTGTCTGTGGGAGAGCCAGGATCCCAGGCATTGCCTGTGGGAATTTTCTAGGCCTTTTGTCTCTAATTAATCACAGAATATATATGTTAAATTATTTATAGAAATAAATTATGCCCTTTTAAGGCTTAAATTATTTAAAAGGCTTTTAATCTCTCTTCCTAAATGACTCTTGAAGAGACCTCTTATCTGCTTCAATGTTAGAGGGTCCAACTTGAGTCATTTTTTATGTTCCTTGAAGCTGGGATTGCATGTGGGAAAGCATATCCCTGAGTTTTCTACACAGCATGGTCTGACAGGAAAATCAGAAAATAACTGGGTGGTGAGTGGAGATAGCAGAGGTTTTTCAGGCCCGTGTGTGTGTCCACACTGAAATGGGAAATTTACCTCATCAGGGAACATGGATGAGCCTAATACCAGCACTCACACACAAAGGATTAATCCACAGGTTGGAAAATGGAAAATTATCTGGAAAGATCATAGTGCTTTCCTTTTTTTTCCCCTCTAAAGGTAATATTTCTGTGTAAAAATCACACAGATTCCAGATTTAAGGCATCCATGGGCACTATTTTCCAAGCATCTGGCAAGGTATTTCCAGAAGGGGCTATAATTAACAGTATTTGAAATCTGCCAAGGAGCATTTTTCTGCCCACATTATCATTAAAATAATTTTTCTCAGGCCTCCACTTCTTAGGAAAAAGCAAACAGTTAAGAAAGGACTAGTCATGGTCCAAGAGAACAGCAAAGTCCAATTAAAAGTACTCCAGTGGGCTATAAATCAGTAGAAACCAATTCTCTTGCATTATTTGAAAGCCAGTGGTTCTTCCCATTAATAAAGTGACCAGAACAGTAATTTTTTAATGCTGCTGAGCCATGGTCTGGGTTCCACTGGAGCAAAATTAATCCTTAAAGAAACCTCCTGAAACCAGAGGCTTTGCAGCGGTACTAAAGTTGTCTAACTCAGTCTGTAAGTGATGAACAGCATTTATTATATTCATACCTTGCCAAGGCTCTAGATTTTCTTCTGCTCTGGTTGAAAACATCACAGAAATCCACCCACACAAGTAGAAATTGTACACTTATCTAGGACAAAAGCTTTCCTTATTTTATAAACCTCCTAGTCCTAAAAACAGGTTTTCTGTGGCTGATGAATGCCAGGGTTTCCTTAGGATGCCGGGGTTTGCCAGGGTTTTATTTGGAAAGGATGACATTTGACATAATTTTTTCTTTATTGCAGAAATAAAATTATTTTGATTTAAAACCACAATGAAATTATTAGGAGATGGAACTTGCATAACCACAAAGTAGAAGGTAACTCCTACAATAGTTGGGAGACTGCTAATGCTGAGGAGCTAAAATGCACATATGAAAAGGTAAATTTTAGCATTATGACTCTTGTGAGGACAAGAATGAATGCAATCTGCTTACTTTTCTTTAGCTTTGCAGGAGGGTTGTTAGAACCTTTTCCCCTGTCTTATGGAGAAGCTTTGACCAGAGAGGCAAAAAATTCTGGGAACTCAAAAAGTTCAGTGCCAGTGCAGTTCCAAGAAGATGAGGAGACAATATAAGGAAGATATTTTGTCTAAAATAAAAAAACCAGTTGTCACCTGTGACACTGTTATCTGCCTGGGCAGGTGTGGTTTGGCTGGTGAAATGTGAATTGTTCCTTTCTCAGCAAGAAAAAGGGAATATTAGGAATTTCTGGCAGAAACTCCTGTTGCTGAGCCTTTACCATGCATTTTACTGCTTATAAATGTGTTTAATTGTGTCCGATTTTGCTTGTGACATCTCTGGGACTGAGGCTGCCTTTGGTACAGTGTTTACATGGAATATGGACGTGATGGGAGGAAAATATGCTGGTTCAGGAAACTGCAAAGCTCCATCAAAATTAGGTATCTTTGGCCTAGCAACGGCCAAGAATGAAAAACTGATTTCAGATTTTTTTAAAATCTTTTGTACTCTAATATTAATATATTAATATTAAAATTTGAGATTATGCCAGCTGGAGGAAGTAGGTTTTTCTTTTTACTCTTCAGTAACTTGAAAGCTTAGCTTTTTAAAATTTTACTAAGTTAGAAGAAAAAGAAAGAGGAAAAAAAACCCCTATAATTAAATTTTTTCTCTTTTATTCCATGCCAGAAAGAAACAGAGGAAAAATATAGGAATAAAACCACAAAAAAAAATTTTCTTTTCTGGAATGGCATGGAAAAACCCAACATTGCTAAGAACTTTTCAGCTTTAAAAAAGGTCCAATCTTCATAAATAGAAATGTTCACCAGCTCTCCTTCTAATGAAAGGAGAAACTAGGTTAGACCAAATTGCTGTGCTGCTATCAGATTGACTAAAATGATCAAATAAACCACAAAAAATTGCATGTTTTGTGTCCTTTGTGCATGGTAGAAGATCTGGCAATGGCAGCAGTTGTAGATACTTTTGGGAAAGAGCACGAAAATATAAAGCAAGGGTTGCCTGTGCTCTCCTTGTTACACTTGCACTTGCAGTTTAAGGACTTCCTGAGCCAGAGGTTGGCTTTAATTATCGCCAGTGAACGACCTCCTCTCATAGCTTTCAGGGGGTCTCCTTTCAAACACTTTGAGTTTCATTCTCTGCAATACCTTGTGACAATTTTCTGTGACAAGAAGCAAGTAAACAAAACACATCTATAACTTTTAGTAGTTGATGTATATCTTTATTTCAGAATTACCATGTTTCCTGCACATTGTGTCTGTCTAGGCTGAAAAACCTTCTCTGCTGCACCACATGCCCTTGCTCCTACTGCATCTGCATCTGTTAGTCCTTTGATGCCTCCTACTAGGGTAAAACCACGTCTGGCTTTCCATCCAATAAAATAGATGTTGGCCAAGCAACAGGGTCAGTGGAGGAGCAGCAGTGGGGACCAGGACCTTTAGGATGCAGGTCTTTGCAGTATCCTGGTGTGTGTTTCTGCCAGCTGCCCTTCCCACTGCCTCCCCCAGCTCTGCTTCCACAGGAGCTGTGAGCAAAGGTCAGTGTGTAGCTCACTGTTTCACAGTGCCTCAGAGCAGCCTGGACTTCAGCTGATGTATTTCAGATTGTTTGTCAGACTGACACAGAGCAGTGCCTACCTTGCAGGGGGAAGAACAGTAAGCAGATTGAGGCCATTGGTTTTCTGTTCTCCAATATCTTTGATTTAAAGTAATCCTTGCATGTACAGGGCTTGGATAATCCATTTCTGCACTTGGGAGGGAGGCAGCTGAGAGCTGGTACAGGTGACTAGAGGGATTGTTTCACCGCCTGGGTCATGCAGGGCTTCTCTGGCCACAGGTGCTGTTCTGGGCAGCCAAGCCTGTGCATCATCATCCCTGCCAAGGCCCTCAAGCTGGAAGTGGCAGTCACCCAAACATCTCCCACTCCCCTTTCACTGCAGACTGGCATCTCTCTTGGTAGTCCATGGTTCTCTGCCATATCCCTTTCTCCTGTGGTGTCTTCCAGGTCCATCAGGCTCACAGGCTCACCAAGGACACAGCTGAGGGTGACTCTGTGTCCCAGCCAGGAGGCATCTTCTCCTTGGCTCCTTGCAGCTTTGCTCTGCAATGCCAGCTCTCCCTGCCCCTTTACCTGCCTCTTCTGCTGTAATGGTTTGAAAGCATTCCAGTCAATCTGCAAATTCCCCAGGGCTTGCTAGACCTGCGATGGTTCACCTCGCCTGTAGATGGGGCACCCAGGCACTTGCGGCACTTTTGCTTTGAGAATCAGCCATGAGGGGGTAAATCAAGTGTTCTGGAGTAGGTACTGCCACTTCTGCAGCTCTTCAGGGTTCTCACAGCATGGAATGAGGTGACCAAATTCACCTCTGTACAAAAAAAGCTGTGCAATAGTTCAAACCCTCCTTAAGCAGAACAAGATATGTTTTGTCCTGGTCCTTGAAACAGAGAGATTCAAAGTGAAAGGGTTTTTGAATCAGGTGCTCCAGAATTAAATGCCTGCAGTTAGGTGTCTAATATGGATGCAGGTTACCTTCTGTAATGAATGTAGATGATGTTATATTGAGTTCCAAGAAGATGAGGAGACAATACAAGGAAGATATTTTGTCCAAAATAAAAAAAAGAGCCCAAAACTCGGTGGAATATAATGTTCACAAGCCTTATCCCCCTTTGAACTATTAAAATCTTGCTCAGATTCCATTGTGCATTTTTTCCATTGAGTTCTGTAGTTACTTGTAATTACAGAGGTATATCAGCACCTGAAATGGGGAACTGGGGAAGAAGCTGAATTAAATTAACTGCTGTTCTTTGCTTTGATGCGTTAGCTCTGTGTTCCTATGATAGAAACCTTTTGTCTTATCCAGTGCAAAATCAATGCCACTTCTAAATCCCAGCTCCAGAGGACTTTGCAAATACATAACAGAAAAGCTATAATTTCTTAAATAATCCAAAGCAAAGTGAATTTTCACATTACTCCTGCATAATCTTTCCAGTGTCATTAAAACAAGCAGCTCACTCTGCCATAGGATTTTTCCTATTTTCTTTGGGGTTTTTTTTATAAAAGATGATAGGCTAGAGAATAGTTTTTCTTATCTGTTTGCTTTGTGTCTTAAGCACGGTCTGTTTTTAATAAAGTGTTGGAGATATGCAAATAAAATACCACATGAGAGTCTCCTACCCGAGAAATTAAAAGTCGTCTGTCATTCACAAGGGTACCGAGATGATCCTTCTCGAGCCTTTGCAACAGGACCTGAAAGCTTCGTTTCCCAGTAATTCATCAAGCCTGTAAGAGCTTGATGAATTGGAAATCAGAATTTTTTGCTTCCTAAAAAAATAGGGTGACCAGACCCTGGGATGACACGGAGGGTCTGTGCAGAGTTCTCTCTGCAGCTGTGCACACAGCACTCCTGTCGGCTTTGTTGTGACTTTCTCGTCAGATGAACTGTTGGTGCTGAACTACAGGGTGAGTCTGTGATGCCTTGAACACCCTCAGGGGATGTAGCCCCTGCTTCTACTCTGTGCTCTCAAGTGAGTTCCCCAAAGATGAAAAGCTTTAACGCACTGAGCAGCCCTCCTTGGTGGGAAGTTTGCTCGACATCCCATGAACCCAGTTAAGAAACACTGTCCTCTGTGTTCCCATGTCAGATCATTATTTTTTGTTTTATTAACCACTGAATAATGCTGAATCTCCAGCAAAGTGGCAGGATGGCTTGCTTAGAAAAGAGATGCATGTGGCCCACAGACCAAATAACCCGTTCTTTTTGACCTCTTTTTCAGAACCAGTCACTCTTACATGGATGTAAATTTGACCACTCTGTGAACAAAAGGCCTTTTCCTTCTGTCCCACCTTTCCATTGCCCCTGCTGAGCCATGCTCTGTCACAACCAGCCTTCTCTCTCACAAGCCATGGGCAGCTGGGCTGTTATACACGTGTTTGACACTCACCTTAGTTCTTGTTCAGTGCCATTGCTCCAGCACTTAAGACTTGAGTTGAGTCCTATTTGACCCATAAACATTCTGGTTTTAGGCCCAGAGGTGAATTTGAGTCAGTTAGCTCTAGCTATATCACAATGTTCTACATTGGAAGGGTGGCATTAGCCTGTGTCTTACACTGTAAATGAATTTATTTAACTTTCCAAGTTCAAGAGCTCTTGGCATTTTCTGCAAAGAAAACTCTACAGAGTCAGTGAGGCATCTTTGTGGCTTCCTATAGTGAGACAGCTCCTCCCATTAATTTCCATCCTTTTCTCACTCCTTACTGAACACCTTTAGCTAGAAGAGACCAGGAGATGCTCTGATAGAGACTGCTGGAATTTAAGAATAGCTCAAGTGAAAATCTTAAGTGACACTCATTTCAGTGCCTCAAACCTTCAGCAGGAGTGTGGGGATTTTGAAAATACTGAGGTGACAGAATGGCATAAAGGAGCTGCGTTGGAAGGGAAAACTGAATTTAGTAAGTGCAACTTCTTGTTAAAATTTTTGAATTATGTTAATTTTTTTTGGTATTTTTTATTTTATTTTTAGCTTGGTAGATAAGACCTGCAAAGGGCTCAAAATAAGATTTCCAAATTAAATTTGGACTTTATAAGATGTATGGAAGGAACAAATTAAGGAGCTTACAAGCTTCTGCTTTCCCTTCAGACTGTGACAGATTCCTCACTTGATGTCAACAGAACATCTGCTCCCTGTCCAGTATCCCTCTGCATTTCATTTGACTGTGATTCATTTTTTGTAGAGGACTCAAAAGCTTTTCAATAATATTACCTACCCAAATCTGCTGAACTCTGTTTTGCCAGGTATTATGGGAAGGCAAATTAAAAATATGTTCCATGGCTCAGAGAAGTAGCTGCATGTCATACCAGAGATACCAGGGCTGGTGGATAAATGGAGATAAAGTCATGAGCTGGAGGAAGCAGAGATAATGTTGCTTAAATTAGACTAACAATGTGAAAAGGCAGGGCGTAAAGAAGTGTATGGAGAAGGGAAAAGCTGGATGGAAGGAAGGTCTCCTGGCAGTTTGGGAATTCCATGGTGGATACTCCTTGTACAACCACCCCAGTGGCTGCTTGCATGCACAGAGAGAGGAGAACAATTTCTGTCTGGAGTATCTTCTGTATTTTCCTGATGTTCTTGCTACTCATTGTCTGACATTGTCCCAGATCTCTCCCAACCATTTTGACTTTTAATACCAAATTCTCTTACACTGTGTGAGCACCATCTCTTCTCAGCTGGTCTCGGTGCTCCTGGGGATACCTCACATTTGTCTTGTCCATCATACTGCAGGAGTAAATGCTTGTGGGTTGTTATTTCCCTAGATGTTAAACTGAAAGAGATGGAGTGATTTCATTTCCTGTTTGCTTTCACCTTGACTTCCCTCTGGATGCTCTTGGTAGATGTATTCATTAAGGATGCACTCATGAGCAAATATAAATAAATGATATGGAAAGAAATACCCATCTTCTGCCTCTGGAGATCATCATGTTACATGTTTTGTAGCTGACCTAGCAGGATATTGAAATAAATTAATTATTTTTTCAAGTTTCATTCAAATGAATATTGAAACCCAGAAAATCTGATTTACCAATAGTGTTGTGAAATCAATTAATTTTTTTAATATTGATACTTTAATGTGCTCTTTTTCTGAAACATTCATAGAGGCATTAAAAACTTCCCCCTCTTTTAGTTCTCCAACAGTATCTTCACTGAAGTGTTTCCAAAGCAATGAGAAAAAGGGTAATGAATAACAGCAAAGAAAACCATTGAGGATCTTTGTAGTAAAAAGTACCAATCACACAAATGCCCTAAAACAAATTCATACTGAAAACACATGATGAAGAAACTCACACTAAATCAAACAGAACTCCAGCCCAGGTGTCCTGCATTACCTTTCAACCACAGCCTCAGGAAGGTTATTAGTGTTATTCTAACTGCTGTGTTGAAGACAATAGAAATGCCTAGATTTTTTTTTTTTTTTTTTTTGAGGTCCAGAACGGCATTCCTTTGTTCCAATGTGAAAATTACAGAGTATCAACAAACAAATAGCAGCACCACATTTCCGATTTCAGAAGATTTGGCCTCTCTATTAGAGACTGTTTCATTTTATTGTCAGCTTTTGGAAACTCTTTTTGTTCCTTGATTATGAACCTCATCTTGCATAAATCACGCAGCCAAAAGCTCCAGTGGTACAACACAAATTTGCTTGTGGTAAGGATCACAGTTAAAGTGTGTCAGCTATTACTATTATTGCTGTTATTACTAATTGCTATTAATATCCTGTGTTGACTGACTCCAGTCCCTGTTCTGATGCTTATGGATATTATTCAGCATTCTAGAGTATGAGAAAATCTGTATTATCTTCAAACAGGCTGGTACTTTTATAAATTGCTCTTTTTCTTTATAGAAAGAGAGCAAGATCATTCAGAGGCTGTTCCACACATTCTTTTTTGCTCTGTGTGCATGATGCTTGATTAAAATAGAAGCCTAGTCAATTTATTAAAGCTCTATTCAGCAGAAATATTGTATAATATAGGCATTCTCTTCTTTTGACCTGTTTAGCAGAAATGTAGCTGAATAGCCCAAATCAGGGCAAGGATGCACAAAAAGCACTGCACAATTTAATACTTTTAACTTGCTGAGGCACTTCTTAATACAGTCTGTGACAAACAAATCCAGCTATTGCAAAAACTGACTGTTTCAGTAAATTTAAGGGTAAAAGCTGCATGATCTAGTGCAATAAGACTGGGTCTTTAAGTTACTATAAACTAAAAATTATATAGCAAATCCAAGCTCTCCTACATACTGATTGTTTTTAATCAATAGAACTAAGCTGAAATTGAAAAGTGAAAACATTATTTTGAAAAGAATATTATAATACTCTCAGTTTCAAAAAATGTGATATATTATTTTCTTATGCATATCATGCTTAAGGCTGAAAAAGATATCTATGAATTTAAAATCAATTTTTATCCCCAATCAACATTAAAAGATACTTACCAGAATCTCTGGAAAACTTTGAAGTTGGTGCCCTTCACATAAAATGTATCTATTTGAACATATAATTCAAACTCAAGGAGCCAGCATCCCATTGTCATAGGGTTGCAAGTGTCTTGCTCACTTTTATTTTGTAATATGAAGGATAAGTTAAATTTAATATATTTCAAGTTTAAACAAAGATGCACGTTCTCCATAATCTGAAGGCGAATAGAAACCCTTGACTGTAGACATGTAGCTGTACCTACCCTGTTACCAGAGAGCCATGCAAATCACTGGTGGTGTCTTCTACCAGCAGTTAATTGACAAAACTTCTCTATTATTTCCCTTTACCTTTCTTAATTAACTCATCAGCAATAAAAAATGCTCCTCTGTAATCGGGAAGCTTTAAGGATGGAAGCTGAAGTGGCATATTAGTCCCTATTTTTATGAGTGCTGTAGCTGCCACTGTCTTTCTGGTGGAAGTTCTCACTTGGGCAGATGGAGAAGAAGCTGTGAGCTGACACTAAAAGCACACACTGGGAGCTCGGTGCCTCTCACCACATTTTCAATTAGTGTCTGCAGTGTGTGTGAGGTGTCCCAGGCACAGCCCTCTCTTACATCATTCACAGCAATTTAAGTGGGGAAAAGTCTCTGCTGGGAGCAGATGTCAAGGGCAGTAATGCCTCCTCTTCTCTTCTGGCTTCTTGGCATCTGCTTTGAGTTTTGGGCCACCTCTGTGGATCCCAGAAACACATTAAGGGCAAACACAATCCGTTTTCATTAGTGTGCAAAGCAAGAGCAGAAAGCCGCTTTCTTCTGCTTAGAGCATAGCAGAACCAGTGGAACAGCTCTAAAAGACAAAGGGTTTTTTTCTCATTACTGTTGGAGAAACATTTTACTCTCAAATGGATCCTTCTCAGTGCCACAGTTTACGTAAGCTCAGTAAAAGTCGTGATGAGATGAAGCTCTGGTGAGAGTCCTTCTGTGCTCGACACACCGAAATAATGAGGCTGTGGAGGAGGATCCTGGAAGGAGGCATCCCCTCAGCCCTGCAGCCAGCAGCAGTCCATCAATGTGCTCTTGGAACACCAGAACTCTCTTACACAAGGTCTAAAACCATCTGAGCACTCAGTGGGGAGACTGAGCAGGTGCCTTGTTTCAGAATATGACAGCTTTGAGAATCCATGAGGGTTTTGTCCTACCAAATCTAAATACGTTCTTCCAGTTAATAGAAAATTAGGTGTGTTTTCAAGGTCATGTTGATGTTAAATTGTTCCTTTGAAGCTCTGTAACTGCTAGTGTAAAAGATACCTTGATAGGGAAAGACGTATAAGAGCTCAAAGGTTTTTACTGGGGTCAAAAGGGCACTTCATAAAGAATGTGGGCAAGTTACAGGGCATGGCTAAGTGCTACATTGCATTAAGAGAGGATTGACTGTAGAAAAATGTAGTGTGAAATTTTGTGTTGAGGCAGTAAATCCAGGAAATATAAATTTTTATCTGAGTTCTCAAACATACATCACCAGGAATTCTTTTCATCCAGATGAGATGCAAATTGAGTGAAAAATCAAATAAACTGGAGTCCCACTCATCTTGTTAATTCTACTTCTTATTTTTCTTTACTCTTTTTCTCAGTGACAAAAATAAGTTTACACTAGTCTTTGTGCTTTGTAGCTCAGTTTTCTCCTGTAGATACCTTCTGGAAAACTCAAAATAGAACAATGGAAAAGTAATGAATGTAAAATGTCAGTTTGCTCGGATACTGAAAATATAATCAATGCAATTTGTCAGACTCATGTGCCTTTCACTGGGATAAGTATTGATAACAATTCATCTTTACAATTGTGAGTCCTGGGATTAATGCTTAGAGTTCCCTTTCTTCCAGAATTCTTTGTTAACAAATGTATTTTCATGCTTCTCACTGCATGGCACTTTGTGATCCCTTGTAACCACCCTGAAAACTAGTCTGTCTTCTGACACTTCTTGTATTTCCAGAACTATTCTTAGACATTCCTGACTATTGTGGAAGCTGGTATCAATGCCACCAGGTTCCTCCTACCAGCACAATCTCAGAACTCGCCAGGGTAAATTAGACTTCAGCTAAGCCATGTCCACACAGAATTTACTGTGAGAGTTGGACCCCGTACCAAGACTTGAACATGGCACATCTGAATGTGACCTTCAAACAGCTTCTCCAGGTTTCCACATGCTGCAGAGCAGAGTAAACAGAGGATAATATTTACACTCAGCAACTTTTTGAAGATGCTTCTATTCTTCTCAAATCTCAATGACATGCATCTTTTATAGATGAATTAATTTCTGCAACTTTTGTTGTCTAGCCTATTCCTGGCTGTGGAACGAAAACATTGACCTTGACTCAAGAAATCCATAGAGTTAGAAGGAATCAATTTAAAACATGAAGTGCTTGTGGAGGAGGTAAGTCTGCTCCTACACTTTGAACTATGTGGGCTTGCAGATCATTACTGCAATGCTTTCTAACTCTGCTAGCACCTCTGCCTTGCTGACATTTTCATGTTGACTTGAATATATAAAAACCCAGTCATGTTTCTTGCTATTATCTCTTACCAGTTGGTGCAATATGGCCATACAGTGAAAAGTCATTAGGCCTGCAGATAAACTGAGTTTTTCTTGCCTGATCAAGAGGCACATAAATCAGTCACAACTTAACTTTCCTATTCTTTCTTTTCCATGTATTTTCATCCTCCTTCAAACTGTAGTTTCTGTGTATAAATATCAATACCACTTAAAGGGAATGAATTAGAAAGGGAAAACTTATAAAATATGAATTTAAATGTGTAGCTGTTTCTCTTCTTAATTTTAAACACAATCTTGGAAAATCCCTTGTGTCATGAAGCCATGTGCCCAAAAAGATTAATTGAGGAAATGAAAATAATGACTTTTTTGCAGTGGAGTTTTAGTTGACAAATGTTGCCAAAGCACTCTTGAGACTTTCACAAGATTAAAATACACATGTTTGTAAAGGAATGATGTTAGCAAACCAATGTCCTAGTGCTGCATCCAAAGGCTGCTGGTAGAGTGCTCTGAATTATTCAAAGGATAAATGTGTAAAGATGCCTTTTCAGACTCCTCACAGACTCAAAATTCAGTGTTATTTCTACTGTTGCTGATCCTCTTTTGTCTGGTTTTTTTCCAATAGATTATTTCGAAGTACCTTTATATTAAATGCATAAATCTCTTTGTGCTCCCAAGAGCCGTATTTTATGGTTGCATTGTACTTACAGAGGATGAGATTGGGGAACATGGAGGTCACTGGCATGACCCTCTGAAGTACCTTCCATGGAGGTTAAGTTGTCATCATATCCTGAGGGGAGACTGTAGTACCTGGTAAGAGCAAAGCCACAGCTGACTCAT
This sequence comes from Coloeus monedula, assembly GCF_965178545.1. Taxonomy (NCBI): domain Eukaryota; kingdom Metazoa; phylum Chordata; class Aves; order Passeriformes; family Corvidae; genus Coloeus; species Coloeus monedula. The sequence goes on along the minus strand of NC_138796.1, from coordinate 11,381,374 downwards.
ACCCTAAGGCACGAGAGTAAGTCCAGCACATGCTAAAGAAAGATGCTCCTTGGAGCCTTTCCTGGTTAAAACCAGATCACTGTGTTCTTGCTCACTTGTGTAACAACAGTCCAGATGACTTCAGCAGGATCACTGTGGCAGAAAACTGTGCTTTAGAACCACCTTGTGACACTCACAGGTCCCTTGCTGTTGTCTGCATTCAGGCATGGCCATTTGCAGTGGTACCACAACTTACCACTCCTTCAGGCTGTCGTGTTCCTTTGGAATCACAGCTTTCAGAGAAAAAACCAAACAGCTGTGTATAACAAATGTTGTCCTGATGGCTCAAATTGTCTCTCCTTGGACTTCTCAATAGAAGAGAAACAGAAAACTTAACATTGTTTACCTTCAAGGACTCCTTCTGTCCAAGTTTTTAATTCTATCTCTACAACTGCAGGATATAAAGACCAATACACATTTGCAATGGTTAAATGAATGCTTTATGCCACAAGAGCCACAGTCAGCTGAAGCAGCCCTCAACCCTCAGTGCCTCCTCCACTGAGTCCTTCACTCTTATTAAGGACTAATGTGAGTAGGTGAAAGATGGGAAGCACTTCCAGTGTTGGCAGGCAGACTAACAATCACCCTTTTGGGATACTTCAGGAATGATGTCTAAGCCCCAGTGTTAGGCAAGTGACAGATTTGGCTTCCCTGAGCCTGGATGTGTTTTTAGAATGAGATTCAGATGGGCTGTTATTTAAGGATCCACTTTAGCAAAACTTGCAACTGCTAAGTGATCTTAATGCAAATGAGTCACATTCCTACCTATGTTGTAACAGCACAGGATGTCATCCCCACTTGAGAACAATGTGCATACAAATAAGGACCTGTGCTGTCACAGAGAGCTCTCAGCTTGGTAACTCATCCATAACCCAGTTCTGAGAGAAGAGAGGACCCCCACACACCTGTGTGTGTTACACTGTGCCACATCTTCTATATTTGTCCATGCCAGGGAACCCTTCCCCACTCTCTTGCCTCAGTTTGTTTTGTGATTAACCAAGCAGTGTCTCATCTGTATGGGAATAATCACAAAGACTGTGAAAGGATGAAAGCCATTGTGCTGGTGTCAAACTCTGATGGCAAGCAATTTCAGAGTGGTTGCCAGAATTGTAATCATTTCAGTCATTTCAAAAGAGTTAAAAGTAGTTGTTAAAAAGAAAGTGCCTCATCATCCTGGGAAATAGAGTCATTCTTGGCCTTCAGTCAGGCATTCTTTAGAGCTAGTGACACATTTATGTGATTATAATGACAAATGACTGTTCTGTCCCTCTCTGTATAATAGATGAGATATGTGCGTGGTTTCTGAGGATGGAAGAAATAAGGGAGGGTGGAATATTTGTATTTCAAATATGAGAATTGTAAAATTTCCTCATTAATAACCCCACCCCTCACCCCCAAAAGCAGGAAAACCAAATTACAATTTTAACTTCGAAAGTGTGAGTCTAAGACAGCACCTTGCATCAGAATTAGGCAAACGTGGCTGCTTGAGTTCTCAGCCAGCCTGGGACAGATCAATTCCTGTTGGAGCTGTTATGTGCCTGTTTTCTGCAGATTTTGTCAGTCTGCACAAAGGACAGGTAAAGCTATTCTGAAGCCAGCTGATACAGGTCCAAAACTTACCCTCAGCTAAACTGGTGCAAATCATATTTGATCAGATACACACCAGATGTAAAGAAACCGAGAGCAGGGTTTGGCCTGTTGTATTTCCCTAGTGCAGCCCAATGTTACACGTACAGATCTCCTGATGCTTGTGCTGACACTGCTGACAGTGCTAATGAAATTATGAGTTAAAATCATTGCTGGAATTAGTCATCTTGATTTGTTGCTTTTGCTGTATCTATTTCACAAAAGAGTTCTGCATTTTCAAAGTACAGAGAACAGTTCAATTAAGTGTTTAGTAGCTCCAGCTGCCCTCCAAAATTTGTTCAAACAGTCTAATGTGAAAGGAAAAAAAAATCTGAAATTGAAGGATTCTGCAGTATATAAGTTCAAATTTTGATTTATGAACTTGGCAGTCAGTCTCTACCAATTAAAAACATGCACAGGGTTTTTTCATCTTCCCCAGACAACTGTTATTACTGAGCTGGTCTGTTTTGTCAGCATGTGCCAAGCCCTGGCTCTGCCCCAGCCAGGGAACTTGCCTTTGCACCTGTCAAAGCCCAATGTGGAAAGAGCTGCATGACAAAGAGTGTAAGTGACAGTCCAAAACTGTCCACACAGCAACCTTTAAGTGCTTGGAGAGACTTTTCTTTCATGTTTTAACTGTACAGTTTCAATTGTAAAAGCCCTGTTCTCTACATCAAGCCTTTTTCAGCAACAAAATTAAAGAGATTCTAAGTTTGTCAGTAAACCCTGACATTCAAGTGCTGAAGTTCATCAGAGTAAGGCAGATTGAAAAGTTATAGCACTGGGAGATTTTCCACTGAATTCATATTGTAAGAGATGGATTAAACTTACAAAGATCAAATGATCTGGAAATACAGATGATATCATTTGACTTCTATTTCTATTTATTAAAAATGCCAGGCTGGATGTGGCCCTGGGCAAGCTGTTTTAGCTGCCCCATTTGAGTGGCAGGACAGTGAATCCCAGAGGAGCTGGCCAACCTCAGCTGCCGTGGGATTCTGTGCATTCAACAAGATTTACACCCCATTTATCCTTGGCCAGTGGACCAAACAAAATGAATACTCTAGCATAGTTTTGTCCTTAAACTCTGTATTACAGCTTTATGAGTTAATATAAATAAATGCAACAGCAAGAATGATTCATTTTCATTCTTTGGGAAGCTGTAATATCTTATACTAGATTGTCAGGATAGAATAAACAATTTCCATATTGATACCTGGTTCTTAGCACTTCTGTTTATTAATTCCTCTTACAGCAAAGAAACAAATGCTGAAATTTTAAAATGGCTCTTTGCTTAATATCAGAATTAAGTTTCTGTGCCTTTAGGTGGAAATAATTGGTATCATTTTATGAAACTCAAAAATGAATAAGAAGGGAATCTTTTTGCTCTCAGGAAATTTATCTTGTTTTAATTTAGGACAGTGAAAATTGAGAAAGAATCATCTACATTGTCAAAAATATTTCCATATGCATAAGCCAACAATGTAGTGCTAATTAACCAGGGTAAAAATAGGCTAATTTTATATCACTAATGTGCTAGTCACTTTGGTAGTGTTCAGATGATACTTAAGTATGCATGCTGAGAAAGAATATGTTCTTAAATGCTCCCTATTAAATGAGCCAAAATAAATGAAACCATTGCTATATTGCAAAAATCACTCATGTCAAGGTCATGGAGAGAGAATATAATGAAAGGACAAGAAGAGCTGACAGGATTTTCAGGTGCCAAAAACTTAAACTTTTCTGTGGGCAGTTACAAACTCAAATGGCACTTGCTGCTGCCACAACCACTTCAGCCTCAGTTGAACTAAAGTTTTATTATCAAAACCTTTTCCAAAGTAACTTAAAATGGTCACATCCTTCCAATGTAAAACCACTGATTACAAACAAATCTGGTTAGAGAACTTCCAAAATGTTAAATAGATCACAAAATGGCCACACAACAGGGAGATTTCTCTCTGGTTTCTCGAGTCCAGACAGTCATGTCACTGTTCACCAAGCTCTACTACTGCTGAAATGGCTTCCTGGTTTTTACCTTTTTGCCATGTGCTTGGGTCTTTAGGGTGTCTTTTTTTTCCCCTCCGCAGTCATTATGGACAGCTGCACTTTCAGATATTGGGACTTGTGGGAGCATTTTGGTTGGTACTGGATGGCCACGTGGCCAGTTTAGGATAGTGACTAGTGAACATTTTCATCCACTGGTGCCTTTGCAGCTGGTGTGTTCTGTCCAAATTAGAAATTTCACATGATACTGAGCCTAGAGGGTGTTTTAACACTACTGAATTCCGTTTCAGCTGGCACAGGTTGCACTGTTTGCTCTTTGGGTGTCCTGTTCCTCCTGACCCCTACATGTGATTTCCTCTCCTCCTGACAATGGTTCATTACTATGCACAATTTGTGACTAACACCTACAGTGACTCTGTTGGAGGGATTTTTCAGACAAACAACAATTTTTTAAAAAGAGTGTTTTCAATAGACTCTGGTGCAGTCTTGTTAAACACTACAGGGGAGCCTCACTTTTTTGCTTGGCTGCATGACTCTCCATTCTAATCCTGGTTTGTGTCCTTTGCTACCAGCACAAGTCTTAAAAAAAAGTATTAATTTAATTTAAGCAGCACTAATGAAAACCCCAAGCAATATTATTTCACATCTGGCAAAGTTAACCTTCATTATATTTGTATAAAACATCAATTATGTGTAAAATAGGTTTGTATGAAATATCCCTCCTTATAATTCATCTTCCACTTCCAGCAGAATTAAGGGTATTCAATAAGTCTGGTTCCCAGTCTTTGTCTTGCAGCCAAAAGAAGAAGAGGTCTGGAAGCTTACATGCATATGGGGAAAGGTTTTACTTTTTAAGTTTTTGCTACTTTTATAACCTTTTAGGTAGGAAGTCACTCTTGTGTTCATCATCTAAGTTTTAAACATAAATAACATCCTCTGTTGTAATACTGTTACGCTATTCCTCCTGAATAGCCGCTCTTTTCTCTACTCAGAAAGAAATTTCATTTATAATTCTATCAACATATTGATTTTTTGCTACTTTTTGAGTTATTCTAATTGATAATAGGCCAAGTCTAAGATCCCTCATATAAAGAAGATATGCAAATACAAGGCCTGCTCTGCTGATTTTATCAATAAAGCAATGAATATTTAAGTAAAATAATTGTGATGTCTATTTTTTCTGTGGACTCTGGGATGGTGGCAATTTGTGATGGATCCAATATCCTGGAATAATTTCTTATCTTCCTGGTGAATGAGGCTGGAGGTGGAAAGAAAGAACTGAGAGTCCTGCAGGGGAATACATCAAGTAAAAGAGCAGCTTCTGCTGGAGAGAAGCAGATGTGACATAATTTGAGGTTGCTTTCCAGGCTGAACAAATCCTACCTAGAGAGTTTCCTGAACACAAGGTAACTTTCAAATGTCAGTGGAGTCACTAATTAATTGTTGTGGTGTTCTCTGCAGATATTCCAGCATGCCAGAAGCATGTCCAGGAATCCACAGGCTGCTGTATGATTTCTTCTTGGGTGTGCACACACTTTTCTGTCTTCACCACAAAATATTGGGCTTTGCTGTTAATGACATAACCAAAATCAGTGAGATTTTACTGGATGGTCTGTATTTACATTAGGTTTGCAACATTCATGTTCAGTTTCTTGTGGTTACTTAACTGAGATGGTCAAAGGATGTATTTGTGAGCTTTATTTCAGACCCAACAGGAATATTGTGAGAACAGTTATGAGATTTTAACAACAACAACAAAAAAGGTAGAATTGTGTCAGAGGCTGATCTCTTGTAAATTCCAGTGTGATGCATTAGACTTTAGAACTTTTTCACATTATTGGCTCTAAATCCAAATTTGAGCTCTGGCTGACCTTTATTCTGATAAACATAAATCAAATGAATGAATTAACAGAAGTGTTGTTACATATATGAGATAAGCATAATAACATTTCTGTATTTTTTTATTTGTCCCAAAAAAGGTTTTTTACATGTAGGAGTTGATTAGCAACAGTATTCTTCTCACTTGTTCTAGTAAGTACCAGAGGAGATGTTCTGTAAGAAAAGAGAGAAGTTTGCCTGGGGGAACAGGATTTCATAGTAGGACAGAAGGACAGCAATGACTGCTCAAAACAAGTGAGGTCAGAACACTCTTTATAGGTCCATGCCATGAGAATACGTTGGAGAAAGTGAGAAAATGGGATTTTTTGAATTATTTTTTTTATTTTGCAGAAAAATAGGCCTGTAGTCCTCACAGCTGTGATTTGACCACATATATGATCTATGTAAATGGTGGAGAGTCCTGATTTGTATTAAAAAGGTACTTTAAAAAATATGTAAGGGATGGATTAAACGGAACTAATGGCATAAAATGTGCAAATTCATAATATTTTCCCTTCAGTGTGAATCACTGCTTTGGCCATTTATCAGTCAGACATCTCCAGAGTTTGCACAATGTTGGCTGCAGCATGTCCCACCCAATGGTCAGAACTTCAGCAATCCTGTAATAAACATAAATAATAATGCCAGTAACTCGAGGTACAGAATTGCTGCATGGCAGAGCATTTGCAGAGTGAAGGTTTGCTTGAAGAGCGTCTTCTGCAATGACCTGTGTTGCACAGTGGGTTTGTTAGGCTGCTGTGTCAGTCTTGCTGATAAAGTGGGTTTTTGTGGAGATGAGTTTCATTAAGAAGGGAAGAGGTTTTTTCCCTAGGTTTTACTAATCAGCACATATCAATAATTTTTTCTAGTTACTCAATTTTTCTAACGCTTCCTACAATTAATTACAGTGTTTATGTAACTCAGTAATTAAATCTGGGCACCTGATTGTCTCTGGGAACTTAACATTAATTTCTTTGGGGCTAAGCCTCTAGAGACTGCACATATATGATCATAAGTTATATGGTGAAGGCCAGGGAGAGTTTATGCCTCTGTGATCTAATTATTTTTAGGTAATCCATTATGCACATTTTCTCTCCTCCCTGGCAGTATCCAAATCCACAATAAAATAGATATTTATATTCTCCACTTCTGCTAGTTCTAACAGAAAAATTATCTCCAGTGGGTAACAAATGTTTGCAAATACTTGCTTGCCACTCCTAGAACAGGTAGCCACATAATCCATTCTTTCTAAGGGCAGTTATGACTGAAAAATATAAATTATACAGTGTTGTACACTGAAGAACCATTAAACTCTTACTGAAGTGATGAGAAACTTTACAGAACCACTCCAAATTTGTATCTGGTCTGAATCACACTCTTTCCTCTGAGAAGGTTGTATCCAGCCTGGAGATATCAGTTTTACAGTGTACATGCTTGAAAAATATGGGGAGCACACCCAAGTGCACCTTTCTGAACACCTTTTATTTGTAGATCTCTAGACATTTCTAAAGGGTTCACTTCCTTTTATCATTATTTTGAAAACAGATTTTTTTTATTATTACACTCAAACTTTTCTTTTGTTTGTTGTGAAGAGGCATAGTTCAAGATATGATAAGAAACAGCACATTGCCAAATTTTCTGAGGTTTGTTCCAAAATTATTTTTATCTACAGTGCTTAAAATTGGTCCTATGGTAATTTTCAAACACAGTTAAGGAATAGCTTGTCAAAAATTATTTATTCATCTAATGATAGATGTGACTGTCTTCTGGGATTTTAAAAAGTGCCTGTGTAAGTTGGAACTAATGAAGTTTAAGCATCTAATATGTTTAGCTTATATTAAAAATCCTGTGAGATGATGATATAAAACGTTTTAGACCCAACCACACTTTCAAAAGTGCCTTAGAGACACTTAATTGATTAAATTGGAAATAAACCACCCACCCTAGTAGTTAAAACCCTGAATATAAATATGCAGAGAAGTATTGTTGCATTTGAGAGGATTTAAGGTTGGAAAAGGAACAAGACTTGTAGGGAGAAGTAACTCTAACACCACTGAAAATCAAAGCACTTTTCCAATCCTTTCATCCCCATAGTGTGTCTGACAGCCTGTTTGCCTTTTTCCTGTGCTATCAATGAGTCTGTTAAATCTATTGCTGCCCTGACAAAACTTTGCACTTCATCACAAATATCAACCTGCTAGTTATTAAACCAGGAGAGGTTAAAAAATGTCCCCTACATTGTGCTTAAAGAAAAAGCTCTAAAGCATGAGAAAACATCCCAGCAGCTCACCTTGGGATTGCGTGCAGTGACAGTAACAATAAGTACTTCTTTAAGAAGTGCTCCATCTTCCAAGAACTAAATTTCTGTCTGAACTGGAGATCAGGAGAGCCTCCCAGTAGCACAGCAGCAAAACCAAGCCCCAATTACTATTCTAAAGAGACAGAAACTGCAGCTCTTCACTACTCATGATAAAGGCAGCCAAAGCCCCTGGGTTTTGTGAGAATGTTGTTTGATGTCCTCCAGCAAAGCTGTGTCTAGAGACAGCTTATCAATCCAAGCAGGGCCATGTGCTGTGCTCCTGTGCTGGGCTGAGGCTCCCCTGTGCTCTGCCCAGACTGGCATTTGTGTTACACAACACCCTGCAATTCCAGGGCAGTGCCCTCGTGGGAAGTTTGGCTGAGCAGACCAAGGCCAAGAGAGTTCCCAAGGAGTGAAACTCCACCTTATTCTCATCAAAGCCACAATGATGGATGTGACATGCTGGGCTCGAGACCACCCCAGTGTTTTACTTCCCCACTGTGCAATTTTTGTATGCAGAACACGAGTGTCTGCTACGACTTTGCAGAAGAATCCATGAGACTGCCTGTGCATAAGGCAGTGAGATGCCTTGATGCTGTAAATCACCTCTTGAGACCTATTTCTACTTTGATGCAGAGGGAACAGAGGGAGGACTAAGTTCCTGACTAAGCTGCCTCCTTTGAATACCAGAAGTTAGGCTGAAGTTGCTCTACTTTAAACTTGAATGGGAATGCAAAAGGCTCATTTGGTGAAGGAATGGCAAGATATGTCCTGAGCTGGCTCTGTAAGAGTGTTTTAGGTCTTGCAGGTGCTAATAGCTACTTGTATCTGGTGATTGCATTGCTCTGCCTCTTCAGATTCTGCTCCCTCTGCCTGAAATCGTCCATTTGTACCTGGTCCCTTTGCACCCGGTTTTGAATATTTTGTCTAATTGTTCTGAAGGAGAGTTTTCCACTTCTGTCATTTCAATAAATTGCACATGCTTTGCTATAGATTTACCTTCTGCTCCTTTGCTTTTGAAGGCTTAGCTGGAGAGTGAGTGCTGCCAACATTGCAACTGTGCAGTATTTCCTGGCCTGGCAAGTTTCACATTTCTCCCTTGCTGACAATGCCATGAATTAGTGAATGATAATGTGTTGTTGCTTTTTAAGCCTTTCCCACACCGGTCTTTGTTCATTTGAAAAGATCTCATGTCTTCTCTTAAATGACCAAAATTGAAGCATTTCCAATATAGTAGAAGAACCCACAAAAACTCCTTTCCTTTATACTGGTATACTGGTAGGGTACAGGACAATTAATAGCAGCTTTTATTAGAATTGGTCAAAGCCCTTTTCCACAGGAGAAAAAAAAAAAAAAAAAAATATATATATATATATGTGTGTGTGTGTGTATGCAGTCCAGGCCTGAGTTAGCCTAAAAGCCACTGGAAGCTCAAAATCTGGTGATTTAGATATTATCACTTCTTTCCCATGGGGAAGAATCTTTCAAAACCTTACCATTCAATCACAGAGCTGGAGCACCAGGGCTCTGTGACACATATCTGTCTCCTAAGGCTACACAGATATACTTGCACTCATAAATATTTTGCCAGATGTGAATACTTTTTCCACCTTAGGAGATCAGTGAGAAAGAATTTTGTGGTTTGTCATTTGACTGTCAAAGCTGCAAGTTGATTTACAATAGACAGTTTTAAATGGAGAAGGAGCTGAGGCCACGTCTTTTCTTCTCTATTGTTCCATTCCTGCACTGGGTGAGGAGAAGAAACCACTGATAATAGCAACATACAGCTCTAAGTCTCCAGAGAGCAAGTGAGGGAGCAAGTGTCTGCTGTGGAGAGCTCTGCACCTCAAAATATATGGTGGTAATTAAATTGCTGCTAATTGAGTTTAGTAGTCCAAAGGCTCAAACATGAATGAGTTAAAACAGGAAATATGGAAAAAGGAAAATACCTTTCCCGTAACATTTTATGTTTTCCATCTCATAATTGCCTAGCCTGCACTGAGAATTGCTTTCTGTCACATGTGCCATCTCTTTTGAATTTGTTATTCTTGGATTTCTTTTCCTTGGGGGCAATTTTATTTGTAGTTGATGTTTGCTTACAGGATTGGAAATAAAAAAAAATTCACTGCCTGTCATAAAACAATTTACCTGAGAGAAAACAATAACACCACTGAGGCAACTGTACAGTTACATTTCTTGGTAAATATGTGCTTTTTACTGATTGCTTTTATTTTCATTGTTTCTCTCTCACAGCCCTTGACAGCCTCTAATTCCCAAGGATAAATTCTCTCTTGCTCCAAAGCAGGTTATCAGTTAGACTGATAAAAGAGGTCATACTAGCAGTGGGTAATTTCACACAATGGAGACAAACCAACAATCAAAAATGGTAATAATCTGTCATTAAAAAAAAAAAAAAAAAAAAAAAGGGCAGCAAAATTATTATATTGCATTTTTCCTCCAATTCTTGAAAATGGAAATCAAGAATTTAAAAAGCAACCAACTGAATTTAGTTTGTATGGTACACATTTTAATGGCATGTGGGAAAGTAGCGTTAGTTTTGTTGGTTTATATCTTTTAAAAAGCTCCTGGTCTTAACTGTGCTTGCCAGCAGTTGTATTCTTCTGGTCTCAATTTTCTGCAAGCTCTGCCTCTTGACTTATAATGTGTTATCATCAACTGCCCCATTTTTATAATTTATTAAGTATTCTTTTCTTATTTCTTCATGGATTCTTTTGCCTCTACAAGGAAGCTTTAAAAATGAGTAGGTTTCCTTGATTATGATTTTGTATCATAATGTCATTGTAACTCGTGCTATTCTGTTAAATTCACATCAACAATCAATCTGTTCTGTAATTGTTTCTGACTTCTCGGAATTGGTTCTCTAAAACCACTGGGGTTTAGACTTTATTTTGTTTGCGCTTAAGAAAAGCAATCACTTTATCACTTTTTTAGCTCTAAGAAGAATTAGTCTTTATCTCTCAAGATAAAGTGTAGCACAGATTTCCTAGCACACTGGATGGAAGCCTTTTGATTTAGGAAATTATCTTCTGGACTATCACCAGTCTTTTAAGATACACATTTCATATTTTAGTCTGTGTGTTAATGCAACATTTTTCTCTAGGTAGAAACTATAAATTGATATTAGGAACCCAAGCATCCTTTACTTTTTCTGGTTTTATGGTCTGTAAAAACTATCATTTATTTCCCATCTCATGCTTTATCTGTTATCATTCTGAGCATTCAAGATCCCTTTCATATTATTTTCCAGTGAATCAGAGATAGGTAATTCCATCTTTTTACACAGTTTTCTCAACCGCAAGGAACTTATTTGGGAAATCTCTAGTTTCTGCTCATGAAAAGGATACAGAATCAGTTGTTCTATAATGCAACATCTTTCTCAGATATTTTTCTATAATATCTTTTGTACTTGAAGATGAGAAACAGTAGCTTGTGTCTAATAAATGTCAAACAGAACATGTGCCAAGTTTTCAGTGGCAAACTGCAGTGAAGCACACAGCCTAAAAGCTGAAATATATCATTTGGAGTCACAGGCCAGTAAGGATTGTTAGATATGTCCTGATGCTTTCCTGCTAATATTTTTGGTGGAAATTAAACTCTTAAACCAGGTACAGGTTGCTCACTTACGCACAACTTCCTCAGATTTTTGTTTTATTTACAACACCTTTGGAATTAGGAAATTTTAGCTCTCAAAGCTCTCATTACACTTGTTGAAACAAAACCAGAATAGACAATAACTATTAGCCAGTTATTTATGGAGAAAACAAGAATTCATGTCCTCCTCAAAAACCACTTTCCTTTGCAGCCAGCAAATGGTGCCATCTTCCAAGGTAGCAGAAATATTTGAAGCTCAGGAATAAGTATTCCTCTTACTGACCTCTCTCCATAGAAGAGCAGCATAGTTTGCATGTGGAAAAACAGTTGGTGCTGTACTCCACAGGCCAGTAAAGAATGGGGGGATGGGCTTCAGGGTTGCCAGAGGGATATCTGAGACCTTTTCTGAGCAGCACTGCTCCAAGGATAGCCTTTTCTCTTTTTCCTCTGCACATTGTCATTTAAAAATGCATCCTTGTCTCAAAATAACAGATTTTGGTTTTGCAAATTTGGACAGAGATTTTTTTTTTTTCCTCAGTTGGTGTGGTATTATCACATCCCTACTGCTTTTATTCTTCACAGAAGACATTTTTAAAATGCCACTTAAAATCTTGCTGCAGCAAGGGAGGGATTATCACACATTAATTTGATATGCTCACTCTGAGTGGTTTTATTGCTTTTCAAAACAATTTAAAATTTCAGTATTCAGAACCCATTTTAGAAATTATCATCAGAGGATATTAGTCTTACCCATGAAGGACAGATGATACATATTTTTACAGCTTATTGGGCTCCTAGATTTACTCTCAACACATACACAGAACCTGCTTGAAATATTGGCCTCCTACACAGCGACATGTAAATGGCTGGGAAGATGGTCCCACTGGGGTTCCTGTTTTGTACCCTGGAACTATCAAGATTCAGTGTGCCAGTGAGCATCCTAATGATAGCTGAGAGTGCCGAAACTTTCCGTTTTCATGGCAACCACACAATCTGTTGTACAATAACTACTGCTTTGTCACTTGTTTCAAGTTGAGCTTTGAAAACAGTTGGCAGGAGAAAAGTATCTTTTCATGCCTTCTCTCTACTGAGCCTGATATTGTTGCCTGATGTGTTTTGTTAGCACACAAGATACATCTCTTCCCGTGCAGGTAATTGGCAGGGGGCTTTCAGGGATGTTAATGGCTGTGTGATCAGCTTGCTGTTCCTGCCTCTGTGATAGTGAGAGTTTCCTTCAGGGGAACACTGATCTGAGCCTCACCTTTGCTCTTCACCTGGGAGGCAGCAGCTGAAGCTCGTGAAGGTTAGAGCCAGACCTGAGGAAAGGTGCAATGCCAGCAAAAGCAGTACCTATTGCCTGCAGAAATCCAATTAGGGATCGGCCAGGTGGGGCTGAACACAGTCAGGTGTGTGGGGAGGATAGGTGGAGAAGAGGCCTTTGACAAAGATTCCTCCCAAGAGTGTGTTGTCTCTCCCAATTGCTCTGTGTCACAGTCCCAGAATGGTGCCATGGCAGGAGATTTTCATACTGATGTTAAAAAGCACAGTCTGAGCTCTCTGACTGTTATCCCAGAAGTAGTGTTAATTTATACAGATTCTGTAAAATAGCTAACTTTCATCTGCTTCTCCAAATGGCAGTAAGATCTGAGCTGCTGCCTGCTGGAAGCCATGGAAATGACCCAGTAACATTTAATGGGTTTCAGATCAGACTCAGGATATTAGTTTCTGCATCAATTTTTAGGACATGATCCTGAATAAGCACACAAATGCCTGCCTGCTCTCCCTGAGTAGAGAGGCTGCCTGGCACCAGGGTCTGGCTGTTTGCTGTGTACTTGCTGCTCCCAAGGAGAAGAGCTGTTCCAGCTGTGACTGGGTGTTGGAAGAGGGGTACACAGGGATTCTGAGGTTTTGTAAATGGGCTCCTGGGGGTATTTCCCAAATGAATGGACTTTCTCAGACCTCTCAGTCACAGGAGTTCTTTCAGAAGGGTGATGTACCTCCTACTGAAGTGGACCTCGGTATAATGGGAAAGCTTTCTTGATGAGTGTGATGACAAGGCAGTTAGATCTATTTCCCTTTTTTCTTTTTTTTTTTTTTTAATGCATAACTGTAACCAATTTATCCAACGCATAT